>NC_090923.1:549046903-549671903 GCF_040938575.1 Ambystoma mexicanum
TTTTGACGTGGTAGATCATAAAATACTGGTGCAAAGACTACAGAACACGGCCCACTTCTCTCCTGACACAGCCGAATGGGTCCATTCCTTTCTATCGGGACGACAAGCTAAGGTCTTTCATAACGATGCCTTGGCCAATGACTACCTGGTTCCATGTAGAGCACCACAGGGGGCGTGCATTTCACCCATGCTTTTCAACATCTACTATCCCCTTTTTTAAATTCTGGAGGAAGAAGGAACCCTGTATGCCAACTACGCTGTTGACACCCAGTGTCTGATCCCCCCCTTTCTAGGGATCATGTTAAAGACACGTTGCTGTCAACAATATCTACAACTAGATTGAATCCTGGATGATTGACAACGGCCTTGCGCTTAACACAAAAAAAACAGAATTTATGATCCCAGGCCGCCCAGCTAAGGAAACTAGGCAATGAATACAATACTTTCAACATTTCAGGATGTATCATAACGACTCTTCCCAAAGTTAAAACACTGGGCGTCGTTCTACCAGTAACTATCCATGGAATTACACATCAACAGTCTGGTCTCTCAGCTTACTACTTAAACTGCTAGCACAAATCAGGCTGTTTCTTAATCGGTCTAATTGTGCCACCATTATCAGGGCAATCATTGGGGCCCGCATAGATTACTGTGCAGGCCTTCTCCAGGTCGTCCAAAATAATGCTGTGAGAGTGGTGGAAGGCCTAAAGAGATCTGATCATGTCTCTAATGCCAGTAGGGCTCTGCCCTGGCTCCCGTAGCAGAGTAGAGTGACCTATAGGATCCTTTGCATCACGCATTGTTGTCTCCACAGGAAAAGTCCTAGCTACCTCGCAAACAGATTAGACCAGCTGCCTGTGAGGAGAGTTCTGCGCCTACGCAGGCCATTAAGGCCATTATGGAGGTTGCAGCTCCACCCGCAACAGGGGCACCCCCACCACTGCTGGGTACTCGGGAGCAGTACATACCGGCCCAAGTGCTGGCAACATCCACACATGTGCCCAGCCCACTGCACCCGCTGCCTCCGTGCAATTGAAGTATTCCTCATCCAACTCCAGTCCTGCCTGTTCCCCAGTGAGGCACTTCTCACTGGAATCCTTCCCTATGCTTATCCTCCCGCCCATGCAGTCCTCCCCCTTGTCATCTCACAGTGCAATCTACTTCGAGCAGTCAGAGGACACGGATGACCATTCAGAGCAGGCAGGCCAGGCATCCCACGACGAGGGTTTGGGCGCCCAGCCATCTCCTGAGCTAGTGCAGGGCCCCACATTGCAGCCATTTGGGAGTGGCTGGACAGGATTGTGAAACGGCATGCTGAAATCGCACAGGAGTGATTGTGCCATTCACAGGCCATGCGCAACGTGATCTAGGCGGCCTGCAGGCGGGTGGCCATATCCATTGACCGGCTGTGCCGGAATACAGTGCAAATGCAAGTAACAGTCTCATCACCCAGAGGGTGAGGGAGCTTGCAGAGCAAATCTCAGCCTCACATGAGACCATGGCCAGAGTAATCAATCTCGCCATGAAAAACCTTTGGGGCAGTGAGCCAATCATTTTTGTGTCAGCCACTTCTACTGAGGGGTCAGTGGCCAGCACGCAGGCCAGGCGCCCCCAGCGCCACATGTCTCATGTTCCCCTGCCGGCACAAAAAAGGGACAAAAAGAAGCACTTGTGGTTCAGCACATGGGACAGACTCAGGCTGTGGGGTGGGTGATGGAGTTGGTGATCTGGTTTGTTGATTTGAAAATAAATCACTAGTCTAGACAATTATTACAGGTTGGTGCAGGTTACAGGTTGGTGCAGGTCCATCTACAAGGTGCGATTGCCTTGATTCCTGCAGGAACCAAGGCAATCGCACCTTGTAGATGGACCTGCACCAAGCTAAGCACAGGATATCAGAATGAAAATCTGAATTTTCCCATATAAGTGAAGGATAAATACAAACAACCAACAATACTAAACAAGATTGTGAAAAAGAAAAAAACAATAAGGAAATCTCTCCTGAAGAACCATAGCCAAAGCTATGGGGAAACAAGTGTTGGGATATTAATCAATGTCAGAAGGATGATGAATGTATGGAACAAATACATGGAATAAATTGAATTATTTACACCACAGTATTTATTCTATAGTGGTGATATATGTGCATTCAGTGAAACAGCAGTGACGTCAGAGGTGCATTTGAGTTAAGTCAAAATAAATTGTCCATGAGGTCCTGACGGACCATTCGTCTTTTCCTCACCTCGCCACATATGACCTGAGGTCCCCTGTATTCACCTGCAACGTCTTCCTCATCAGAGCCAGGGGGGGGGGAATGGGCCTCATCTGGAGGCATTTGTATGTTTCTTCGTATGCACATGTTGTGCAGCATAGCGGATGACTATGATTTTACCCTCTTTCTCAGTGCTGTGCATGAGTGTCCCACCTATATGGTGGAGGCTCCTGAATCTAGCCTTCAGCAGTCTAAAGTTGCGCTCAATGCATGTCCTGATCCTCCAGGCAGCCTCCTATGGTGTACCAGGGTTCCTCACAGGTGTCCTGAGTCACCTACCAGAAATTGAATGTACAGTGTTGGACATGGCCGTTTGTCTGTCGAGGTACATGTATATGGGCCTAGTGTATTGTTGGCCTGTGTGTACCCATCTGTGCAAGTGGATGATGCACCTTGCATCAATTATGAGGGGGGGAGGGGTGGCTTGGCCTACAGAGTGCACTTTGTCATTCACAGTGTATGAAACATCATTCATAATTTGTTGTCTATGCACTGACGTCACCCATGCAGTTAGCACTATGGAGATGGTGGTAGGCCATTTACAGCCCCAGGACCATGCATTAGCAGGGAATGGCTTTGATAGGTGCCTTGCTTGGTGTTACCGATTGTGTACTGCTACCTTGCATGCCAGGATGTCCTGTGGAGTCACCTGAGGTAAGTATGTGTACTGGTGTAAGTCAGTCTTGGCTCATCGCCTATTCATTGCTTTCTTGGTGATGCATTATGGGACTTGTAGTTTGCTCACATTTCTTTAGATTTCGTTCTCCATGTGTGTCACAGTGCTATGTCTTTGTCAGATTGACTACTGCTACTTACCCACAAGCCAGATACGCTCCCCTCTGTGTGCGCGCCCATGTGCACTGGTAGGGTGCTGCTCCTCAGTATCATGACATCATGTGTGGCACCAGGGTATCGGGCACAGCAGTGGCTGATTGTGAGGTCAGCATCACATGCCATTTGGGCATTCATGGAATGTAACTGTTTCCTGCTTCGTTATGCCTGTTCCATTGCCTGGGAAGCCACTGCTGCTGTGGTGTTGGGGAACTGGCAATGACATAGAAACGTGCCTTTGCTCGTGCACCTGCGCCTTGGTGGTGGACATGGAGATGTGCTGATGGGCATGCCTCATGAGCGCAGCCAGGTCTTGTTTCAGCACCATTGAGAAATGTGGCTGGTACATCCCATACAGTGTTCCAACAGTGTGCTGGAATCCGCCCGTGACACAGAAGTGTAGGACGGACACAAGCTTTACCAAAGTGGTTGGAGGGTGTGGCTGTTCTGATTGCGATGACGCTCTTGAGATCAGCCTTGATCAAGATGGCCAGGTTTGTGATGGTGGAACGGACCAAGCGATAGTGTCACGAATTACTTGCCCATCAGTGTCTAAGGGAATGGGCGGACACATGGTATGGGTGCCCTCCGCAGCACACGTCTTCTGCACCTTTGTGGTGCCTGTCTGCTTCCCTGCTAGGGTCATGCATGCTGCTGTAGCTGGATGAATAGTACCAGGTTGTGGATCCCATAATCAATATCTGCTTGTTGCTTGGATGTGTGTTTGAGGATGCTGTGGGCCTTATATCCTCCTCCTGAGTGGATTGGGTGTACCTGTGACCTCATTTCCAACACCTGTGTGCATTTACCTCCACCTCTTCGCTAGAGGTAACTGCACTGTTTTTTTGGCTGAATTACTGCTGATTTTCAGTGGTAATTCAGCTTTTTTTCAACATGTAATACGATGGAAATGCCATTTGTGGTTCTCACGGTAATTCCACTGGCTGAATTAGCCCTGGCACTTATTTCACCAGTTCTCGGCACTAATTATGCCAATGGAATTGAATGGCACATCCTTACTTTGGCCTTGCGGTAAAAGTGACAGTAATTCTGTTACCTCTACTTTTACCACTTGACTGCCAAACTTGTAATGAGCTCTATAGTCTTTTTTTTGTTTTCCCTAATTTATTTCTCTCCAGCTCCCTCCCCGACTCCAGCAGTGGGTTAGGGATGGGCCTGGTGTTCCATTCAGCTTTTACGAGTATTAATAAAGAGCCAATGATCCTACTTATTTTTCTAGTTTACATTTTTTCTTGTTGTAAAGCGAAAGGAAGTAGAATGTATAAAAGCAAAAATAATGTGCTTTCTGGAGGTTTATTATTAATCAATTGCTAAAAAAGTTAAAAAAAAATAAGTAATTGAGTTAATTACCATTAACTAGTAATACCAAGAGAGTTTGCACTGTAGCAAAGGGTTCTGTGATCCCACACAAAGGCTGATATATTCATTGGTGTTTATAAACAGAATGAAGATACCCATGATGACGAACTAGAATTTCAAGAAAGTCACATTTCTTTTTTAAGGCTACTCACATTCAAATATGTACTCTCCTCTTACAGACGCAAGGGATTTTTTGGCCCACCACTTGGACGATATTTCATATTCTTCATTGATGACCTTAACATGCCGCAACTGGAAACGTACGGAGCACAACCACCCATCGAGCTCCTGCGCCAGTGGATGGACCATGATGGCTGGTATGACCGTAAGCAGATTGGTAAGGGCCACATCTCAACTTATTTCACCTGAAATGGAAGTCGCTGTGAGTGCATAACTTTTTCATCCTCTGAATGAACCATTTTATTTGTATTGGATATTTGTTTTCCTGCATATTCTACGTATATTTTAATATCCCCAAGTACTTGACTTTGTTCTTAACTTTTCATTACAATAGTACAGGTGCCAATAGACACACTTTTGAAAGGTTTGGCACAACGTTTGCTACTTAACTAGTATCTTGTGTGCTTCAGAAAGGTGGTACCTTACAACGTTTATGATGTGATAGTTTTTCAAGAAGCCTTGTGCAATGCTTCCATTGTTAAAAAAAGTGTGACTGAGCAAGGTAACGGTCATCATTTCATGAGAAAAAGGTTTGCTGTTGTACTGTTTTATAGTTTCACTACAGTAATGGGGTTGACTTTAATTTTTTTTTCAAAAAGTGTAGAGGGAGGGGGGAAATCGGGCGGTGGTGCCATGTCCCAGAATGTGTTGCTGCAGTGATGAAAAGGTACTGTGGCAATATACATTGGTGGCAACTGACTTAAGGGGAAGAGGGTTCCCAGGTAATAGCAACTCATCCACCCTATTGTGGTTTTGAATCGACTTTGACTGGGCAGACAGAATATGAGCTTTGGTGACAAACTCCTATTACGGATGGCTGGGTTAGCTCCTACTTCAGCATTCCAAGATTCCAAAATAGCGTGCAGATGGGCTATTCAGTCATAATACTTCCCCATCCATCCACCCTCCAGTCTAAGTATTGAAATGAGAGATGGCCCTGGAGCATGGTGAGAGCGATCTGCGACAGCGACAGCACTGCGCAACGGCGCCTGAAGGAGGTTATTGGCATTGCAGGTTCTTGCGGAGTTCTTAGCCGGCATAAGCCTGGAAGTGTTTTAGTGTGGGGTGAGTCAAGCAGGGAGCCACAGGTGACAGTAATGACAGTGCCATAATGAGGAGGCCAACCAAAAGGTAAGGTGGAAAAACTTTAGCCACAAGCTTTATTGTACATGAGCTATGGTGCAATAGAAAACCAACCAACCATAATAAAACATAATGAAAAGACATAACACAAATATTTTGGGGAACAGGGGATCAGCTGAGCGGGGACCCTACTCCCACATAGGGCCAACTCGAGGCTGATCCCTGCCTGCCATCATACAAAAGCTTGTGACGTTCTGTGGACCCAGCGTGTGAGCTGTGTCCAGTTTATCTTCTTTGCTTTTAAATTGACATTCATACTGCATTCTTCATACACAAGATGTCTCCATTGCTCCGCAATGGCATTCTTCATCCACAAGATGTCTTCATTGCTTCGCCCCTCCTGTCTTCCAAAGTTTCTTGCAATAAATAGTCTTTATTTAATATAGTAATTAACTCATTTTTGGGATTGTCCTTTCCATGCACCCTGGAGAGGCATTTTGCCTTTCCCCACTGTTGTGCGCTATATTCTTCGTTTTGAGGCATATGCCGGCCTTCCATTTGCTCTATGATCCACTTGGGATTTGGCCCCTTGTTAGGCGTTGGGCGTTATTGTTTTTATCCTCAGTGGTGGATTCTTGAGCTTCGGCTTTCATCCCACTGAGATCCAGTTTTTGGGATTGCACTTCCCATGCACACTGGAGAGGAATATTGCCTTTCACCACTGTCGTGTGCCTTTTTCCTCGTTTTGAGGCATCCCATTTGCTCTATGATCCACTTGGGATTTGGCCCCTTGTGAGGCGTTATTCATTTTCATCCTCAGTGGAGGATTCTTGAGCTTCAGCTTTCATCAAACTGAATTCCATTTTTTTGGGATTTTCCTTCCCATACATCCTGGTGAGGCATTTTGCCTTTCTCCACTAGCCTGAGGGCAAGGCAGCCCCCCTTTGATACGTCAAAGGCCCCTTATCTCCATGTCCGTCCGGGTGGGAGTGGGGCCTTTGATGCGAGGTGTCAGGGGCAGGGACTACCTGTTGTCACCTGCCCCTGTGACCTCCTTGCCGTTTGGGCGCCGAGTAGTCTGGGTCCCTTTTGTTGCTAGGGCCTAGTGGCCCACCCTAAACAACCGCATGCTAAAAGGGGGGCAGCACCTGGAAGGCGCAGCCCATGTCCGGAACCACAATAGAGCCCACCTTCCATCTTATGCCCCAGGGCCTTCCACCTCCGGAGGGTCCATGTCTATTATACTTCGCTCCTGTGCTTGGGAAGTCCGGGTGCACTGAATGAGCGATGGCAGCTGCTGTTCCATGAATGAGAATAGCAACCAGGGAAACCCCCATGAATCGTGGAGGGCTGTTGTAAGCCTCTCTAACCTCAAGGTAGGAGAGTTGGATTGGGAGAAAACAGGGACGCTTCATTCCCAAAACATCAAAGGGCCCAATGGCGAGGCAAAGCCTCTACAGAGCCTCAGTAGAAGAATACCGGGCATGAATTGCGGGAGACCTCTGTAACTGTGGCCCACGGCGCCAAAGCATAACACTTTGCTGGCAATCAGTAAGAGGAGAAACGGAGGTAACGCCGGATCGGTGAACAGGCGATCCCGAATCGCAAATCTAGCCAGATGCATGGGCGGGCACAGTGCAATATATTCTGAAGTGGCCCAGGCCATGAATTAACATAATTCTATATTCAAGTGGAATAGACAAGAACTCTCATAAAAAAAGATCAGACAAGATTCCCAAAGAGCAACAAATTCATCATAATAACATGAAATCTGTTTTTTGGAGTAATAAATACCCTTCAGAGTCAGAACATTTAATACTCCCACACCACACGGACAGCGGATAAGAAATAACGGAGCAACCTTAAAATACCATTTGGTCAATAGGTGGTGTGCAAAGGCCGACGATATAAAAGATGGCGGCCCTACGCCAAAACTCCCAAGTAGCTGAAATTAAGAGTGATTGAAGGTCTAGAAGCCTCCAATAAAAATGTCACCAAATTAGTTTAAGAAATTGAATCTATCAATTCTAAGATTTCGCAAAAGGCGGACACAGTGCTCCAGATAAGATTCTGAGGTGGGAGTATTTTACTCCCTATTACTAACCTTTGAGAGTGAATGTGATTTCAAGAGAGTAACAATTACTTTTCTCCTTTGCAAGAGTGTAAAATGTATGGTACATCCAGTTGACGTGTGCAAAAACTATAGAAATCATTACCATGTGGCAGCTTTCTCCATTGTGATGGAATACACCTTTCATTATTTCTCTAAGGTCTGGCCATTTGATCTATCCTGTATATATTTAAATGTTGAAAACACAAAAACCTAGTCAATTACATAATAAAGCAAATATGAATTGAATTGTGTGTTTCGAATGGATTGTGTCCTCCCACGTATTCCTCATCTTATGATATTCGTATTCTGCCAGCTTCGGTGCTTCAGAAAAAAAATTCTCGCTAGAGGGCGCTGTGCACGAGGTCATGCCGTCGATGTCCCTCGACGGGCTCCGTACCATGTCGACGTCACCATCAGTACAAATGGCTTGTGCCGTGCCCGTTGGCTTCAGTTCTGTTTTTCCGATTGCTTCGCTCTTGAGAACGGCGCGCTTCGAAGTTTTCTTCTGAAAATGTTTTCTTCCTCTAGCCCTTCTACTCCCAAGACAGGGTTTAAAACATGTATTGACTGTGGATCGAAGATGTCGATCACCGATCCTCAACGCATTTGTCTCTGGTGCCTAGGTTCAGACCATCGAAGCGGCGACTGTGACTCCTGTCAGTCGATGACAGAGAAAGCCCTTCGTGAGAGGAAAGGTAAACCGGCGGTGGGGCGGGAAACCTCAAAGGCCTTGTCTAAAAGACATTAAAAAAAAAATCTAAAAAAATAATTAAAAAAAAATCGAGCGATTCGAAAGAATCGGATCGTCATAGACACTTTAAGAGATCCCGATCTCGTAGTAGATCGAGGTGCTCTTCATCTTCCTCTTCAAAAAAAGTTAAAAGGAGACATAGATCTCCCTCTTCATCATTCGATAAATCTACTGAATTGGTACGATGTCCGACGAAGTCGGATTCCCCAAGAAAATGGGAACATTTTAGAAGGAAGATGATGGAGGTCTTTGAGAATGCGGCCTCAACACACTCAAAGAAGCCTCAAAAGAGCCAGACCCCGGTCGCTCCATCGGACGACTCGGGGAAGTCAGGAACTATTGTGGCAAAACCCAGTAATATTGGTGAAACTCGTAAAACTCGAGTCGACACCAAGTTGTCGAAGATTCCTCGAGAATCGAGTGTTTCCACGACACCGTATAAAAAACAAAAGTTGTTGAAAATATCTGTGACTTCGTCGACGCCGACGCCTTCGACATCGAAGCCAAAAGCGTCTTAGACACCTTTGTCGAAGACATCATCTGTGTCCTCGAAGAGTCCTTCGAAACCATCGACCAAAACTTATGAACAAGACAGGAGATTTACTCCTTTACCAAAAGCAGACTTTTTAAAGTCTATGCGCCTCATTACACAGACGGCGGTAACCATGGCACTATTAGCGTCATGGTTGCCACCGGTATTTTACCGAGTCCGCCATGGTGAATGGCGGAATTACCGCCCTATTCCAAGGTGTGTGGGGGTGGTAATTCCCCATTCACCATGGCCCTTCCCCCTTCCTGCCCCCATAGGGCTCAATGGGAATGGGGAAGGCGGTAATTACGGTACCACAAATTGCGGTACCGTAATTACCTCCTAGGTCCCTTTGCGGGTCCCGTCCTTAACGGCTGGTAAAACCAGCCGTTAAGGTAGGGTCCCACAAAGGGACCTCGTAGTAAGGCGGTAAGGGTTTACCGGCACCAGTACCCTTACCGGTACCGGTAAACCCTTACCGCCATCCGTGTAATGAGGCCCTATGTCTTCTATATTTGAAGAAAGTGGATCTGAAGGAGAGGAGGTCTCTCCTTTTAGAGTAAAATATGGTACTAGAGAGGTCCCATAATCGATCCAGAATCGAAAATGAGAGACCTGTGTGACACCCTTCACTCTGCTAGTGGCATTGATACGTCACCTGAGCTAGAGTTTGTAAAACCTGACCCTGCAGAACATGCAGATTCAGGGTACAGGAGTTTAATGAATAGAGTGGTGGAATACATGGGCTGGGGTAGAGCCTCACCTTCTTTTGATCAGGATGATATGACTGACATACTTGATCGGGGCCCCCAGAAGGATCCAGTTCGCCCCTTCCATAGGGCACTTCAGAGAACGGTAGAAAAGAACTGGGAATCTCCTGACAACATTGCTGCAGTAATGCAGTAAACAGTAATCTTCCTAAGAAGTATAGAACTTCTAGTTCTGATCCGGAGTATGTAAACAGGCATCTGACTCCAGAAAGTCTGGTTATTCAGGCTGCAACTACCTCAAGACAGGCTGCATATCCGTCTATCCCTCCGGATAGAGAGGATAAGAAGGTGGATGCTTGGGCCTGTAAAGTTTTTACTTCGGGTAGCAAGGCTCTAAAGTCAACTAATGTCACCTGTACCCTGGCCAGATTCACCCATACCCTGTGGGACTGCATTTCGTCGGCGGCTGAACATATTCCGGAAGGCGAGGAAAGGGAAGGATTCCTGAATATTGTCAAAGACAGAAAGGAGGCAATGGGGGAATGTCTCCAATCTGGACTGGATACTGCTGATAGTATCAACAGATCCATGGCTGCAAGCACAGTGCTACGCAGATTTGCGTGGTTGAGGAAGTCGGGGTTCGCACCTGATGTGCAGGCCAGACTTCTCAGCATGCCTTTTGATGGCTTGAGGCTGTTTGGTAGTAAGGCTGATGAAAGCCTAGAAAAACTACAGACCTCAAAAGCGGCAGCTAAATCTCTTAGCACCTCCATGTAACAGCCTCAGAAACCCTATTCGGGCTCATCTTCCTGGAGGGGTCGTTCCTTTCAGTACTACTCCTCTTTTGGTTGAGGAAGAGGACAGGCCTTTCAAAGAGGCAAGAAAAATGTTGCTCGTGGTGGACAAGGAAAGACTGCAAAGCTAACCTCAGGAGCTGCATCTTTGCGCTCAGCCGCTTCTGCAGCTGCCTCCAAATCACTCTGAGGCCTTATCACACAAAACCCTGGTGGGAGGCAGAATCTCTCAGCATCTGAAAGAATGGCGGGGCATTACTTCAGATGCTTGGGCACTGGAGACAGTAGCTCAAGGTTACTGCCTTCCCTTCCTAAAAAGGCCTCAGGACCATCCACCGGGAACCAACTCTGTCAAAATTCCAGATCCACTCCTGTTGCAGGAAATCCTAACCCTGCTAGAGAAAGGTGCAATAGAACAGGTACCTGTAGCGGAGAGGAACAAGGGTTGGTACTCCCCATACTTTCTCATTCCAAAGAAGCACGGAGGTTTGAGATCCATCTTGGACTTAAGAAACTTGAACAAGTTCCTCAGGAAGGACAAGTTCAAGATGGTAACCCTTTCTCAGATCATTCAGGCTCTCAAACTCCAAGACTGGTTGGTATCATTGGACCTTCAGGATGCTTACTTTCATGTGCCAATCCATCCTAAGCACAGAAAGTACCTGAGTTTCGCGGTTGGCGGTTCTCACTTTCAGTTTTGAGTTCTGCCATTCGGGCTGACCTCCGCCCTGAGGGTTTTCACCAAACTGATGGCGGTTGTAGCAGCGAGTCTCAGGAGAGGGGGGCTTCACGTCTACCCCAACCTGGGCGATTGGTTGATCAGAGCGCGCTCTCCCGAACAAGCTCAGGAACATCTGTCGAACAAACTGGGCTTCTCCCTCAATTTCAAGAAGTCTCAGATGATACCATACCTCCAGTTTATAGGAGCAGTTTTGGATACTTCCTCGGGCAAAGCCTCGCCTCCCGAGGTTGAGAGCTCTCCACATTCTGCAGATGGTGACAAAGTTCCAGAATGCCCAGCATCTGCCAGCCGTCGATTTTCTGAGGTTGGTCGGCCTCATGGCATCCTGCATTTTTCTGGTGCCAGAGGCCAGATTGAGAATGAGATCCCTTCAATGGGCCCTCAGAACTCAGTGGTCCCAGTTCTCGGGGAGTATGTCGGATCTTCTGCAAGTCCCGAGCGCAGTTGCTCAGGATCTACTATGGTGGCCATCCAACAACAACATCCTCAAGGGGGAATCTTTTTGGCAACCATGGCCGGAGATAACCGTAGTAACGGACGCTTCACTCACAGGGTGGAGAGCCCATACCAACGATCTGACAATCACCGGTCGTTGGTCTCCATCGGAGTCCAAACTACACATCAACTTATTGGAGCTGAGGGAAATCAGACTAGCGCTGAAGGCCTTCCTGCCCTCTGTACAAGGAAAGAATGTTCTGATAATGACGGTGGCCATGTACTACCTCAACAAGAGAGGCGGCGTAGGGTCACTACCACTGTGCAGAGAGGCAATGCAACTCTGGTTCTGGGGAATACGAGAAGGAATCTTTCTATCAGCAGTTCACCTAGCCGGAGAGCAGAACACGGCGGCAGACGCTCTGAGCAGGCAGAGCACAGTCTCCCCCGAGTGGGAGCTAGCTCAGGAAGTCCTTCTGGAGATCTTCGCCCTTTGGGGAACCCCTCAAGTGGATCTGTTCGTGACCACGGTAAACCGGAAGTGCGAACAGTACTGCTCAAGGGAATTTCCTCCGAGAGGAGCTCTAGGAGACGCGTTCATAGTGGACTGGAAGTTTCCACTTCTGTACGCATTTCCTCTAGCCCCTGTGAATCCTCAAGTAATCAGGAGGTTGAGAAAGTTCAGTAAAACCATGATCCTAATTGCCCCAGATTGGGCCAGGAGGACGTGGTACCCGGACCTTCTGGACATGTCCATCTGCCCTCCAACACGTCTTCCGCAAAAAGAGGATCTTCTCTCGCAAGAGGAAGGTCGGGTACTCCATCCAGAGGTCAAGACACTCAACCTTCACGCATGGTTTATGAGAGGTTGAGATACAAGGATTGGGATCTTCCGGATGACGTAATGGCTTTCGGCCAGAAGGCCAGCAACAAAATCTTTGTACCGATGTCGTTGGAACAAGTTGAGTAACTGGTGCAAAGATAAAGATGTGGATCCTTTTCAATGTGGCACCCCAATGGTGCTCTCTTTTATATTACATCTAGCCAATCCGGGACTCCAGATTGCAGCAATTAAAGGATATCTAGCTGCGCTGTCCATTTTCAGCGCTCCTCGGAAGAGGTTTCTTACTTCAAAATTCCATTGATAATTCAATTTCTGAAAGGGCTTACTAACGTATAACCTCCAGTCCCTTTTCATGTCCCAACTTGGGATTTAAATCTAGTACTTAAGTTTCTAACATGTATACCTTTTGAGCCTCTGCACTCATGTCCCTTGAGGCTTCTAACATTGAAGAATGTCCTTCTTGTGGCCTTATCATCAGCCCGCAGGGTTAGTGAAATACAGGCTCTGTCTTGTAAACCTCCATATACTACTTTTTACAAGGACAAAGTGGTTCTTAAAGTTAAACCATCTTTCTTACCAAAAGTAGTTTCTGACTTCCACTTGTCACAAGAAATCAGGTTACCAACATTCCATCCTCCTCTTCATTTGGGCATGGAAGAAGAGAGATTGCATAGACTGGACCCTAAAAGGGCTCTCCGTTTTTACATTTCAAGAATGTCAAAATTGCGTCAGGATAACCAACTTTTTGTAGGTTATACTGGCCGTAAATTGGGATTAGCAGTGACAAAACAGACCATATCCCGCTGGATCATTCTGGCTATAATTGAGTGCTACAGATTCGTGGGAAAAGACCCACCGGATGGGCTGCGAGTCCACTCCACTAGGGGAATGGCACTTCTGCGGCTCTGAAGAGAGGAGTCCCTGCAGTAGATATTTGTTCAGTTGCACAATGGGCATCAATGCATACCTTCATCAAGCACTATTGCTTAGATGCTTCTTCCTCTAATGAGGGTTTATTTGCCAAGGCGGTACTTCATTCCGTCCATGAGAAAAATAACCACTGCTATGGGAGTCTATCATAAGATAAGGAATACGTGGGACGACACAATCCATTTGAAGAACAAGTTACTTACCAACTGTAACGTTCTTTTGGCTGGATGTTCCTCCCACGTATTCCTCATCGCCCCTCCCATCCTACCCGCAGTACAGTTTGCGTTATTTACACTTCTCTCTCATGAAGAGTTTTCAGTCATGAGGCATGCCTGGATGTTCCTCGAATATTTCCTCGAAAAAACAGAACTGAACCCAACGGGCGCGGCACAAGATATTTGTACTGATGGTGACGTTGACACGGTACAGAGCCCGTCGAGGGTCATCAACGCCACAACCTCGTGCACAGCGCCCTCTGCCGAGAATTTTTTTTCCGAAGCAGCAAAGCTGGCAGGATACGAATATCATAAGATGAGGAATACGTGGGAGGAACATCCAGTCGAAAGAACGTTACAGTTGGTAAGTAACTTGTTCTTTGAGGTTCGATAGCAGAATTGTCTTTTGATGTTTAATTAAAGTCCTCCTTTCCTGGAGCTATTACTACCTAATGGTATGCCAGTGTTATGATACAACAGTGCAGAGAGGCAAGGACTCAATGATAAATTCTAGACCTAATCTCATGGTCAAATGGTTATTTATATAGCGCTTTTGGCAAAGCGCTGTACATAGAACATGTTTATCACAATTATCACCAAACCGAAGTTGGTACTCCTTTATCAACCTCGATAGGATGAAAGGCTGAGCTGGCCTTGCCGGGATACGAACCTGCAACCTACAGATCACGCACAGATCGCAGCAACGAGTGCTCAACCGGCTGAGCTATCTTATTGGCTAACATCCTTCAGAGGTCTGTAAACTGTGTATCGACTGAGGTATAATGACAGCGGCGCACGCATTTGCGGAAGTGCTATTTCGAAAGTGCTGTTACGCTGTACCTGCACCCTAGGCTGTCCTCTGGATCACCACTTACAAGAAAACCTGCCTGGCTCCACCCCTTTAATCAGAAGCCCTATATTGGCATCTGCACACGTGCATCTGCGCGTTCGCATTTGCAGAAGTGCCATTTTGAAAGTGCTGTTATGCTGTTAAGCAGCAAGCGACAAGAGAGTCCCCAATTTCTTTGTGATTATTCTTGCCCAATCTTGGATTTTTGCACATATCGTCATCACCAAATGCCAGGATTTGTATTTAGATGATATCTTTGTTTGTATGATGGCGATGGGTCCGTACACCCTCAAGACTGCAATGCCCTCAATGAAGGGCGTATCCAAACTAACAATTCAGCCTAGACTAACTCTTGTAAGAACGCTGAACACACTAAACATCGTTAAAACCAGTGTCATTTCTGCACGCTCATGCACGCAACAATATACCACTGACATTCGAACTTTCTGTTCCCCGGAAACCAGAGATGCAGCCTGTCCTGATAATATCAGAAATCCTACCGCACTGGTCCACACGTCGATTACAGTTGCTAATCTATATCCCATCGACCTTTGTGTTGTTCACTTAACCAATCCCCCGGACTTGCTAGTGATGTTATCAGTGATGTGATCTGTGATGTCATTATTGTGATCATAGTCTGCGCAACAGTGGGCGCAATGTTAAGGTATCTTTAGATGAATTTCCAGGGTTTTGTTGCATTATGTTCTCACCTTAACGTCCTTGCAAGTACAGTTTTTTTCCTTGGATTTCAAGGGTTTTGTTATTCCGTACATAATTAACATTAATAATACAGAAAATGTGGATAATCAAAACAATTATGTCTACAAAGTAAAATAAAAAGCAATTGTGCAACCACATTCCCCCCAATTAAACCTGTTATAAAAAAAATGTGTTTGCATATGTACTTTTTAAAGTATTTACATGTATATGTACTGTTCATGAATAATTATTAAAGTGTTACAGTAACTGTGTAGAAAGACTACACTCAATATATTTTAAAATAAATATCTACAAGACTAGTGCCCATATATATGTAGGTATATGTATATATATATATTTTTTTAAAGTTTTTATATCTGCGTCTACTAAGGATGCATGCGTGTCTACATGCAGCAACGACTGGGGGCTACCAGCGTGTGCGAAATGAGCCAATAGACGTCGAAATCCTGCAACGCGGCTACGTATCTTCGTGCCTAATACGCCAGCCAATCATATCACACGCTGCGACAGATATGGCTGGTTTGAAAACTGTGTGTGGCTGATTGGAGACGGTTGGCTGTTTTGGTTGCTGGCTTTTTGTGAGAAACTAAATATTAACATGGACCTAGGTTTCAGAGATGTTAAAATTAAATGGTTTGGATTGCAGGGAATGCGTTGGTTCCAAGTTTTTCCAAAATTGTTAAGTCTGAGAAGTATAGGGCACCCAGACTTCATACTAATTCATTGTGGAGGCAATGATTTGGGGAATGTACAAGATTGTCCCTTACTTTAATGATAAAACAAGACATTGAAAAACGAATGGTACTATTTCCTCACACCTTCTTTATCTTTTCCAATCTCACTCAAAGGCAAAAAGGGAGATAGACCACCAGATTTAATGGTAAAATTGAGAAATCCCTGTGAAATGTTAATGAAGCATTTTCAGCATTAATGATAGACCACAACCAATTATGGATTTCGAACAACATACAGTTCAACATGGCCAATTTCTATAGACATGATGGAGTACACCTAACTGATGAAGGAAAGGCAGTGTTCCTTCATAACCTCAAAATAGTCCTCCTGATGTGCTAAAGTTCTACACTCAGTGTCCGATTCTTATGTAGACGCAGTGAGCGTGCTAATAGCACGCTTCACTGCACCTTTTCTTGACGCCCAGGCACCACGAGTATTCTCAAGTGGGCCTGGGCCTCATTGCAGAGCACGGCAGTGCCCTGGCTGCAATCTCACTGTTTCTTTGGAAAACGGGAGGATTGCATCATCTCAGCAGCACTTTCGTGAATAAATGAGGGATTCGTAATTTTACATCAGTGCTGCCGAGATCAGTGTATGAGAACATCTGTTTCAACAATCATCAGAGGGAAGCACCTGCTATGGAAAAGTATTTTAAGAGCTAGCAACCGCTGCAGTTTTTCACATAAAATGCTCTGCGGGTATCGGGTTGCAGCTCGGTGACAAGCAGAATGGACTTTATAAGTCATATTATGTATCTCCAAGTTAACTTGCATTCTCTTTCCGCTGCCCTTCCCATTGTTATAAAAATGAAATGGCAAACAAGTGAAACATCCCGTAGGCGACCGGATTACTCCCCAGGACTGTAAATGCAACCATGGTGGTTTCCTGCAATCCGTGATTCTTGTGGCACTCCTCCACAAGAATGACACCAATTTGGTGCCGTACTTCGGTGCCAATTTCAGCCAGTTCTGAAAGTGGAGGAGTGCCACAAGAATATGCATGCAAAATGTCAAATAACGAAAGTGCCAGTTGCTAGGTTGGTTTTCAGCCCTTCCTAGCAACCGGCACCCATATTCCGAAAGTGGCGCATTTAATCCGACTTCGGAAGAATGCGCCACATTCAGAATAAGTGTTAAGTAGCAAAAACGTCACTAGCACTTTATGCATCCTTTTTGCTACTTAATACCTTGATGCGAACCGAGCCTTCAGAGTACCCCAAAACAGTCCTTTTTAGGACTACTCATCATACATAAATACACAAATACAATAAATAACAAAAAACAGTTTTTATTATACCCGCGACTACAGTTCATTGACTTTTACCATAACTGCGGTTACAAATAGCCAGTTAAGTTAAAAGGGGGACTGACTTCCAAGTTTTATACTACAATCCAACTTAAATGATCAATACAGTACAACACTACTCATGTACTTATGTAAAGTAACAGAAAAATAAGAAAGCATAGAAAAATACATGATAAACCAGATGGGCAAGCATTTCACAGCCACACAATATAATACCATAAGTGAGACTACACAACCTAAAATATATTGTATAGCGCATCTAAAACCAGACTTCAATTGCTCCTTTTTATATTAATTTCCGTTATGCTATTTTCTTCTATTGTTCTCCAAAGTCTCACATGCTCAAAGGTCTCAAAACACACATCCAAAATAAAAAAAAGACTCTAATACCTACTAGGTCACTGATTTTTCACCTCCAAAGTCACTATACCTATACAAATAACCTTTGAAAATAAATGACAGACACCCCCAAAATTATAGCTGCAAATACAGAACTACTCTTATCCATGGTAATAGGTCCTTCGTAGACTCGGATATAGCTTTGAAAATGGGCTAAACGACCCCAAAAAATAAATGCTTCTCTGCCCCCCAGGCCACCACGAAGTGCTCCCCTCATCTGTACCAGCTCTCCCCACTCTACCATTCCTAGGGGGTTTGAACCGCTTCTAAGATGGATGCCTGATTTTATTGCAGCCCAACTTGCCTATCCTAGTCACCTGTCCATTGGCTACCTCTGATCTACCTATCAGTGGCACCGGAGGTGGGAGTCGGCCTGTTGTTCAAAGGCCCACTTCTAAGGCCCCTGTCAGCTTCCCTGTCTGCTTTCCGGGATGCTAATACAACAGCCTGACCCTCCCTGGGGTTGCCATCTCTTTTCTACTATGAACCTGGACTTCCACGACTGTCCCGTTTCCCCATCTATTGGTTAGTTTCCCTCTTTCTGCCTACCCTTTCTTTTTTTCACTTCACCAACCTTCACTCTACCTTCTTCCCTTCATGCTCTCATCTGAGCACTCACCTATGATCCCACCTAAGTTCTTTTACCAATTGGTGCCTTAGCTATTGCCTTGTATTTCAATATCTGGGTGTGTCTTGGGAAAGTCAAATTTGGGTGTGTCTTGGGAAAGTCAAATTTGGGTGTGTCTTGGGAAAGTCAATTTGGGTGTGTTTTGGGAAAGTCAAAATTGGGTGTGTTTTGGGAAAATAAAATTAGGGTGTGTCTTGAGAAAGTCAAATTTGGGTGTGTTTTGGGAAAGTAAAATTTGGGTGTGTTTTGGGAAAGTCAAATTTGGGAGTGTTTTGGGAAAGTCAAACTTGGGTGTGCTGATTCCAAGATGGCCGCCGGAGCAGGGAGACGTGAGTGAGTCTCGCTCCTGCCGGGCCACTCAGCTGCACCACATAAAGCAACGAACTGGAGGGTGGCCGTTCCAACATCCTGCACCGTTCATCGCCCAGAGACACCGGACATGCACGGGGGGTGAATTTCCCCATGGCTCGACCTCCAGCGACGCCGCAGAGAGGAGTCCCCCTCCCCCACCGTGACTAAGAGTTGTCCTACGCGGCCCAGTGATTGGGGCTGAGGTGCTTTGTGGGCTCAGAGCAGGGCGAAGCTGATCATCCGGCCCCCGGCAGACAGATCGGACCGCTCGTCACAGGGAAATCGAGCCGGGAGTCCCAGCACTACATTGCCCGTCGGGGCGAACATTGAGTCGGAGACCTGCAGAGATGGGGTCGGCGCCACCCGACTCCTGCAGATTTCGTGGAGTGAGTGGGGGAGAGGCCGGAGACGCACCGAACATACACCGAGGCTCCGAGGCGTGGGGCAGCAGCGGCAGTCCCCGGCCAGGTGGACTGAAAGGTGAGGCCCTCCCTGCCCCCTCCCACCAAGTCCTCCCCCACGGCCCCAGCGGAGCGGAAAATGGACCCGGGGAGCCTAACGCTGGGGGGGGACACCCATGAACCCTCACACGACTATCGCTGGAAGCAGGAATCTAAGGAGGGCCTGGCAACACCAGTCATAACAAGGGAAGACCCTATCCCCTCCTACACACGGCGCATAATACGGTGGTCGGCCTGTTGACAGAGAGACACGGAGGGGAGGGATAAGCCCCCTTTTGGAACCCCCCCGCTACCACCAACAGAGAGCAACATTACCAGCGGCCATATATTAGGTGGAAGACTTACTGGATTGACCGGGACTTGTTGTCTCCCAATGAATCAGTTCTAAGAACTTGTGCATAGCGCGCAGCAGGAGACTACTAGGGGCACAACTCAAGTGAGCCCTGCCTAGCCACGCAACAGAGAGTGGAAGACTCGGGTTTGATCAGCAGCTGTGGATCTACATAGGGGTTATGTCTAAAGCGAAAGGGAAGGGGGGGTGCCCAACAGAACCCGCAGTCCTCCAAACAGGACTCCAGCATTATACAGATGTGGGCAGCGGAGACCCCAGTAACGACCAGAGGTAGATCGCAGGAAGACTCAACCATGCTGACGTCGAACACAGGTCACACCACCTCCAGCAACCTGCCCCCAACAAAGGGTGATATGCACGCCTGGTTTGTAGAGCTACAAGATAAGCTCATGTCGACAGTTCAGGACCAATTCGCCGCAATCAAGCACGACATGCAGCAGGCAATCCAAGACGTTAAACACAACATTGCCAACCTGGAAGAAAGGACAGACACCTTAGAAAAAATAGTGCAAAATGCAGAGGAGGAGGCTCTATAAAACAGCGAAACACAAGAACACTTAGTTCGCCTGACCCATAATCTGGAAATACAGTGTGAAGACCTAGAAAATAGGTCCCGCAGATCGAATATTCGCATAAAAAACATGCCAGAATCGGTCTTGGACAGGGACCTAAAGAAAGCGGTGCAGGAAGTCTTTAGGGATATCATAGAAGCACAAGACACAGAGGTTATCGGGATTGACCGCATCAATAGAGTGGGCCCTAAATGCACAGGGGCACCAGGGGAGAGACCCAGAGATGTGCTGGCAGCCTTATCCTCCTACCCGCAAAAAGAACTTATACTATGGAGAGCGAGGCAGCTAGATCAAATCAGGATGAACGACCTGTCAGCTGTAACACTCCTAAAGAGAAGAGAAATGGCCCCACTCATAAGGGAACTGGTCGCGAGAGAGATAAAATACAAATGGACATTCCCTTTTGGGCTACTGTTCGACTGGGAAGGAAAGCAAAGGAGGGGCTAAGTATCATGGACATCCAGACAGGGGAGTCATCGACCAGAAATGAAAAGATGAAGGGGGAACAGCAAAGCAGACTAAGCGGGTGGGAAAGGGTCAGCCAGAAAAGGAAACGGTATGCAAGGGGAAACAGTATGTCAAATAGAACAGAATAGAGGACTCGACTCTGCAAGCTGAAAGGGTCTGGGGTTCTGTGGATGAACAGTGTTTGC
This sequence comes from Ambystoma mexicanum, assembly GCF_040938575.1. NCBI lineage: Eukaryota > Metazoa > Chordata > Amphibia > Caudata > Ambystomatidae > Ambystoma > Ambystoma mexicanum. Next base: position 549,067,739 of record NC_090923.1, read on the forward strand.
GAAACGGTACCCAATGAAGGGATTCGTACTTAACAGATTTTGTTGGCCCGGTGAGGATTAGGAACGACTCACACCAAGGCCAGTGGATGACGCAGGGTTTAGGACTCCCCGCAAAGTTCGCCTCGAGTCTACAGAGGGCAGGGAGCGATAGGCGGAACACCAGAGCTACCTTAGGTACCCGGGCCCTCCTCGGGAGCAAAGTTGGAAGAAGGTTAATGGGCGACAGTTTGGCAAGTTGGGGGGCAGGGGGGGTACTTTCCGGAAGAGAGAGGGGAATATACTGCTCGGGCAAAAGGAGCACCCAGAAAGGCTAGCTGAAATGGGGAAGATAAGAATCGTAACCTTGAATGTTAGGGGCCTGAATTCCCCTGTGAAAAGGAAAAAAGTGGAGAACATGTTATGGAAGGAAAAGGCTGAAGTGCTACTGTTGCAGGAGACCCAGATTAAAGCCATGGATAGGGGGAAAATACGCCTTAGAGGCTACGATATAATTGCACAATCCAATGCAGCGGAGAAACGGGCAGGGGTGATGATAGCAGTGAAGGGGGGAATTGGAAGCAATTTTGGTAGACAAACAATCCGACAAGGAAGGAAGATACGCTTTCGCCAATATTAAATTACACAACGCCATACTGACGTTGGCCTCTATTTATGCCCCAAACACGGGCCAAGATAGCCGAGAGAGACAATGGGGAGGCTGGAGGGGTACGCGAAAGGTGTGATAATCATAGGGGGAGACTTTAATATGGCCTGGCACCCACAGATAGACCGGAGCGCGGGGGGACCCCACCACCAGGGCGCCCCGTCAGAGCCCCTTAAACGACGGATGGAAGGTATGGAATTATGTGATGCATGGAGGGAACATAAAGGTCAAACCAAGGGATACACTTATTACTCGCACGTACACAATACGATGTCGAGAATTGACTACTTCTGGGTTTCAGTGGGGATCCTGGGTAAAATTCAAGACATGGAGCTAGGCCCCATTTCTCTGTCAGACCATGCACCCCTCTGGATATAACTGTCGACCCCAAGGAAAGAGAGGGGCTTATGGAGATGGAAGCTCCCGCAGGATGTACTATCAGACCCAGTGATGGGAGAATCTATAAGAGACAAGATCGCTGAATTCTTCGAACACAATGACAGAGAAGAGGTCTCCCTGGGCACAGTATGGGAGGCGTTTAAGGCGGTAATTAGGGGTCACATGATCGCCCTGAAAGATACGAGGGACAAAGACAACAATGGGAAAGTGAACTGGAAAAGAAACTCTCGGATATCCGTGAAGTACTAGTGGCAAACCCCACCAGAGACTTAAAGAGGACCTTGAAACACACAGAAGGGCAACTCGAACTCCTCCGTAACAAAAAGGCACAGAGATCCCTCCTATACCTCAAACAAAGATACTACATCAAAGCCAACAAGGCCGATCGATATCTAGCTAGATTACTCTCCTCGAAACAAAAATCAATGACCATCCGGAACACACAGGGTGACACGCTGACGCGCACCAAAGATACAGTGACTCATTCAGGGCGTTTTATCAGAATTTATATGCAACAGAGCACCCAGACGAAGCAGACCAAGATAGATTTCTGGAATTGATCCCCATCCCAAAAATATCAGAAGAAGCTAGAACAGAACTAGATGCCCAGATAACGGAAAGTGAAGTGAAGAAGGCTATAAAGGATCTCCCACTCAACAAAGCACCAGGCCCGGACGACTTCACAGCCTCATTTTATAAAAAATATGAAGACCTCCTAACACCCATCCTTACTAGACTGCTAAACTCCTTTATAGACAGTGGGAATGTTACCCCATCCATGAACGAGGCTAAAGTTCTGGTATTTCACAAACAAGGGAAAGACCCCTCCCTCCCGGGCTCGTACAGACCTATTGCCCTGATAAACTTCGACTCAAAATCTATACGAAAATCCTCGCAGCCAGGCTTTCCCCACTGCTACTCTCCCTAATTTACCCGGATCAGTCAGGATTCATTCCAGGGAGGCAGACACATGACAACACGAGAAGGCTAATACACCTTATAGAAAAAATAGACATGTCCCACACCCCAGCAGTGTTACTATCACTGGATGCCGAAAAGGCTTTCGACCGGGTAGAATGGTCCATGCTCTTTAAAATCCTGGCACACATGAGATTTGGGAACCAATATATTAACATGATCAAGGCCAATTACTCCTCCCCCTCGGTAAGGATAGCAGTAAATGGGGAAGTCACTGAGAGGGTGAAGATCTCTAGGGGAACGAAACAGGGGTGCCCGCTCTCCCCGCTCCTTTACGCATTATTCCTGGAACCAATATTAATTAAGATAAGGGAAACAAACCAAATTAGGGGGGATTGAGATGGCGGGTTGACAAAATAAGGTAATCGCCTATGCGGATGACATGTTATTAGCACTCGAAGACCCAAGACACTCTATCCCCGGGGCCATTCAACTGCTTGAGTTATTTGGGAATATATCGGGTCTAAAAATAAACAAGAAGAAATCAGAAATCTTACACTTAGCCGGGAGCAGAGATATACTGAACAGGGAAGCAGGGCTATGGGGCTTAAAAATAGCGGTGGAAGGTATTAAATACTTGGGCATAACTCTCACGCATAAGGTAGATGCCTTATATAAAAGGAATTACCCCCCACTCCTGTCCAGAGTAAAAAAAGACCTTGAACGGTGGTGTCCCCTTAATATCTCCTGGTGGGGAAGAATCCAATCGGTAAAAATGAACACTCTCCCTAAATTGCTATGTTACTTTCAAGCCCTCCCGATAATAATCCCCAAGTCATTCTTTAAAACTTTGGCAAAGACAGTCTCCTCATTCATATGGAACGGGAAACCCCCCAAGAGTAGCCAGAACAGTTCTCACTTCTTACATCAGGGAGGGGGGCCTAGCGCTCCCGCACTTTAGGAATTACTACCATGCGGCGCAATTATGGATCCTGAAAGAATGGCTGGGGGACAATCAGCGAACGATCTGGGTGACCCAGGACAGGGCGGTCGCAAGAACTCCGCTAGAAGATCTCTTATGGAAACTAAAGCAGCACAGACATCCAAACCTGCGCATTAGTGAGATCATGAAGGCCACATTGAATAAGGGAACATTACTACGGCAACGGCCCCGTTCACTCCAATATGCAGGAGTCCGCAATTTCCACCAGGGCTAGAGCACAGCGCCTACGAGAACTGGTAGGAAGCTGGATGCAGGAAAATTGGGGAAATGTTCATGGATAAGGAAGTGAGATCTTTCGCTGACTGCAAGTCATTTTGGAACCTCACAAACGCGGATAGATACAAATATGAACAGCTCAGACATTGGCTGACAACGCCCGAGATAACACAGGCGGCGACCAGGGAACTGACCGCCTTTGAAAAATGTCTTCTTACCAACTCAGGAGACAGAAAGCTAGTCTCCACTCTCTACAGTTTCATAAATACACAGGAAGAGGACCTAAAGTGGGCATACATGAAAAAATGCGAAAAAACACTGGGAGAAGATATCACGACCCAACAGTGGCAGACGCTATGGGCCGACATCCCCAAACTAACACGAGCGGCCCAGACCAGAGAAATGTGGATCAAAATAGTTACACAATGGCACTATACCCCAGAGAGGCTAAACGGCATGTACCCCACACATCAAACCATTGCTGGAGAGGCTGTACAGACGCTGGCACATGTAGACACATCTGGTGGGACTGCCCAAAGATCAAAGGATTCTGGTCTGAAGTGATATCCGAAATGAAAAACATATTTCCAGAGGCGGACCAATTCGAAGCGAAGGTCTGGCTCTGCGGTCTGAAAGGGCAACAAGCCAAAACATTCACCAAGGCTCAATGGAGAAGTCTCATGGGCCTGGTCATTGCGGCCTGGGCCACAATTGCACAGGGCTGGAAGAAACGAGACCCACCAATGCTATTTACATGGTTACAAAAGGTCTGCTCGCATATGACCATGGAAAAGATCACACATAATCTTCAAGGAACGAAAAACTCCCCCACAAAAGAATGGGGAGGACTACTAGACTATCTACAATCAGACTATATGGCTCGATGGTGCCCGCACTCCATCAGAATTACAGACTTATTCACTTCATAGTCAACCCCGAGAACAATAGAACACTGAGATCTCTTCCGGAAGGTGGCGAGTAGGGGAGGCGGGATGGGATGTTGGGGGGAAAATGTTGGTCGCTGTAACTTGGTTAATTTGTGAAAACAATAAAAATAAGTTAAAAAAAATAAAGAAATGTGGCTGTGCTTTGGGAAAGTCAAATTTGGGTGTGCTTTGGGAAAGTCAAATTTGGGAGTGTTTTGGGAAAGTCAAATTTGGGTGTATCTTGGGAAAGTCAAATTTGGGTGTGTTTTTGGGAAAGCCAATTTTTGGGGTGTGTTTTGTTCACCTACATTGCTTCCTGCTAGCCCAGTGACTGCTCCATACCTCTTATCTTGTATATTTCTCTTAATGCCTCCTCTCTCTATCTGCCCATGGCATTATCTGTTTCTTCTATCTATTCCAACTGTTTCTCTATCAACTTTCCTTCCCTTCTCACTAAGTCTGGTAAGAAGAAATTCAAAAAGGATATCTTGGTTTTTAACCCTGGTCTCCCCATCGCCGATACCTATTCCAGCGCCTCTGCCAGACAAACCCTCACTGACATCCTCTTTTTCGTTCTTTCACAAGATCTCTGGACCCCTCATATGATCTCTGTGCTCTGTCCTGTCTCCTCCTCTCCCATTAATGGTGGCACCCGCTGGGAAGTACATATGGATCTCTTTGACTCCTCCAGAGTCTTTATTAACATTTATCTAAATGGCACTGTCATGGTGCAAGGCCCTCAGGCTAACCTCCTCCTCTTTGATAGGCAGTTCCCTTGCCTCATCAACTTCCTCTCATCTCCAGCTATCCCCTACTCTCTTCCTCTGGCTACCTTGCCCTCCTCCGCCTCCTCCTTTACCCCATCTCAAGCTCCCTCCACTCCTCCGCCGGGCGTACCTACGATTTGTACCCCTCCCCGGAAGGTCTTTAAGTCTGGCAACCTTCTCCATCTTGCTACTCTAAACTCGACCTTGATGTACTCGGTCTCACTGAGACATGGTTCACAATCAGCTCTATCACGAGTTTTGATGGCTACAAGATCCTCTCAGCTCCCAGATCCAATCGGCCTGGAGGGGATGTAGCTCTTATCTTCCCTGAGTGGATCCCTGCCTCTCTCATTCCCACTCAATCTTACTCCTTGTTTGAATGCCTAATCTGCAGGCTCTCTCTCTCTCTCCTAGCCACTCTCTTACTGTTGCTATTCTCTACCGACCCCCTGGTCAAATCACCCCTTTTCTCTCTGAGTGGGCTAACCTCTCCTCGTCCCTCTTGCCCTCCACCACTCAACTTCTCCTCCTTGGTGACCTCAACATTCATCTTGATTCTACCTGTCCCTCATCTTCACTCTTTCACGACCTCTGCGATTCACTCTCCCTCTCCATCCTTCCTTCTGGCCCGACTCACTTGGCTGGCCACACACTTGATGTCTTGATCTCATCCGGCCTCCCCCTCTCTACCCTCCTTACCACTCCTCTCTCCTGGAGTGATCACTGCCTCCTCTCCTCTCATCTCTCCATCCCCTCCCCCCAAGGCAAGTCCACTCCTGAATTGCCACCCACCTTCTCAGATATCCAGGCCATGAATCGTGTGTCAGTCGAGGCCTTTGCTGCAACCTTCTCCCCCCCTCATCCACCCCAGGCTGACCCACACCCTGACACAGCCCTCTCTCTTCTATACTCCTCTATTTCTACTACTCTTGATACTCTTGCCCACGTCATGAGGATCCGTTTGAAGTCCAAAGCCAAGTGCAATTCTTGGTATGACTCTGACCTAGCTACACTTAAACGGAAGTGTAGGGCGGCGGAAAGAAAATGGAGGGCTTCTTGCACATCCTCTGACAAACTGGCCTGCCGCCTGCTCCAAAGGCAATACCGACTTGCTGTCCACACTAAGAAGAGAGTCCACATACAAGCCCGCGTCTCTGCGGCATCTAACAACTCGGCCAAACTTTTCAAAATCTGCAAGGAGCTGGCCAACCCTGCTGCAGTCTCCACCCCTCCTCTCTCCTCACAGGATCTTTTTTTTTTTATTTTTTTTATTTATTTTAACATTTATAAAGCGCTCACACAGCCCGCAGGCATCGAGGCGCTGTTACAGTAATTGTTTGTTTTTCTTAGTTGCGTAATTGTGTTTTTTTTTTTGGTCTTAGTTACGTATTTATAACGCGCTTAAACACCCAGAGGTTTCTAAGCGCGGACCCGGGGATCGAACCTGTTGTTGCTTCGTGTCGTCTTGCTTCCAAGACGCGCACGCTGCTGCTGAGCTATCCTCCCGGGACAATGCCCTTGTCTCCCACTTTATCTCTAAAACCCAGGACATCCTGTCCACCCTCTCCTCCGCTCCCTCTCTTTCTCAGCCTGCTGACCCTCCCTCAGCTACCCCTCATCCCCCTTTCTCCTCCTTTCCTCTTTTCTCCCCTGATGAGATATCTAGACCAGTCCGATCTATGAAAACCTCATCAAAACAGGTCCATCCCTGTTCCTCTAAAACCATTAAGGACCACATTGACACCCTTGCGCCGGCCCTTGCTTATTTCTGCAACCTCTCCTTTGCCTCTGGCTCTTTCCCCACCCCTCTTAAACACTCCCTTGTGCATCCTCTCCTCAAGAAATCCACTGCTGATCCGTCATGTCCGGCAAACTACAGCCCAATTTCCATTACTCCCTTTTTGGGCAAGCTCCTGGAAAAGCTGGCCATCTCTCAGCTTAATTTCCACTCTGACTCTGTTGGCTCCCTCCATGACTACCAATCTGGCTTTAGAGCTGCCAGAAGTACGGAAACTGCTCTCCTAAACATCTGTGAAAACCAGCTCTCCAACCTCGATTCTAACATTCCCTCTGTCCTCATCCTACTTGACCTCTCCTCTGCATTTGACACGGTCAACCATACCACCCTGCTCAATCGTCTTTGTGACAACCTTGGTATCACTGATCAGGCTCTGGCCTGGTTGTCCTCTTTTCTCTCTGATCGACCCTCCCAGGTACAACTTGGGTCCTTCCTATCTTCTATCTCCCTCTCCACATGTGGTGTTCCCCAGGGGTCTATCCTCTCGCCCTGGCTTTTTAACCAATACCTGGCAACTCTTGCTTACTGCATCTCAATGTTCTGCTCAGCTTTCCAGTGCTATGCTGACGACACCCAACTCATTTTCAGGCTTCCTTCAGCCTCCTCCTCTCCTTCCCTCATCTCAGATTGTCTAATCGCCATTCAAAATTGGTGTGCCGCCAATGATCTATGTCTAAATGCCAACAAGACTGAGATCCTCCTTAGTGGTACACCATCTCCATCCTTTCCTCTCACCCTCTGGCCGGCCTCCCTTGGCCCTCCTCCCACCCCACTTGCGCGGCTAAGAACCTTGGGGTTATCTTTGACTCTACACTTCCCTTCTCTGCACACATCTCTGATGTCTCCAAAAAATCTAACTTTTTACTCCACCCCCTTAGAGGTACTCTACCTTTCCTCTCCTTCCCTCAAAAACTCACTGTCTCCCAAGCTCTGGTTCTTTCAAGACTGGATTACTGTAACAGCCTCTTCCTAAATCTACCTGCCTCCACTCTCCGCCCTCTACAACTAATTCAGAACAGGACTACGAGACTTGTCCTTGGCCTCAAGCCCTGAGATCGTATCTCTCCAGCCTTGAAATCCCTTCATTGGCTCCCAGTGGATGCAAGGATTCAATTTAAAACCCTCTGCATTGTCCACAAGGCTTTCTGGGGCCTGGGTCCAAAATACCTCAACTATCCCTCCGTAAATACCTCCCCTCTCGAGCCCTTCGCTCCTCTACTTCAAACTCCCTCAGGGTTAGTCGTTTTTGCAAAAAATCGAGCTGGGGGTAGATCCCTGTCTTCGCTGGTGCCTCCCTTTGGAACAGCCTCCCGGCCACCTTGAAACTTGAGGAAAAACATCTTCGGTTCCGGAAACTTCTCAAGACCTTCCTCTGCCCCCCTTCTCCCCTGTTGATCTGTTTCTTCTCATGGCATTGTGCACCTGGCCACCCTCTGTTCTTTCGGGCCCAGGTATCTGCTCACCCTGCCACCCTCCTGCACTGCCTCCAGGCCACCATCTGCACTAGGGTTTCTGTATCTGTACCCACACAGCTCCCCTCCCACGTTTCTTCTGCACTTATCAGATATACCTTTCTGACTAACTTTCACCTGCCACTTGCTGGCCGCACTACCATGCTTTAAAGCCCTTATTTATCATTTGTTTTTCTCTCCTCTGCTTTGCACTTTCCACTCCCCCCCACCCTGCACTTTTCCCCCCATTTTCCTTTCCCTTGCGCCTTCTTAAATGTCACTGGGCCTAGTAAGATCGCCGTTTTCTGTTTTTTTTTTTTTTAATCTTCCTTGTTCCCCTCCCTTTCTGCCTGGTCGCGCTCTGAAACACTTGTGTACGAGCGCAATATAAATAAAATATTTCATTTCATTTCACTCACCAAATTGTCGCATCACCTCCCCTGCCCTCTCCCTTTCACCCCAAAACACACGCTGCTTCTGTGACGCAGTTTGCTTTCAGATGTTGGCTATTCGCAGCTATATCCGAGACTACAGAAAGCTTTCAGTTGCAAACTCGGCCTTTGACCCCCTCCAACACACAGATTTCACTCAGTGCCCTCTAGCCATCCCCCCACTTCTACCCTGATGGCATTTGTATGTTATTTGACCTCCCCATAGCTTTTTATTGTTTCATTTTCCCATAACCTTGGTTTATAGCTGCGAGAGAAAAACAAGATGGTGGTTGTTTCATTTCTGAAAACCATGATCCTGCAATGCACCATGGGAGACATATCTATTTATTGGAGGGAAGAGGACACCCCCTTCTCTATCAAATATTTAAATAACTACTGCACAGAATAACCCCATCATGCATGGCGTGCAAGTCAATGCTTCATGCCCACCTTGTTTCAGATCTGGTCCAAATCCGTCCTGCGGTTTGGGCTGTGCGCTTTGGCAAAAATGTACCTTTTAGTCTATGGGAAGTAGGACACACTTTTTGAAAAGAAAAAACATTTGTGGACGCATAACTTTTACATTTTTTAACAAATCTTTTCGAAACTTTGTTGTTAGGATGTTCTTGCTTATGGTTTGCTCCTCTCTCAGCTACTTCCTTCTGCTATAGAAAAGTTCCTTTGCCCCAAAGTTAGTTTCAGCTGCTACCTCTTCCAGCTTTTATAGTTCTGACAAAATACTGACATCCACTCTCCTGCTACTGCTACTACAACTTCTGTGATTAGGTTATTTGCTGCTACAACTGCAACTTCGAGATAGACAATTTCCAGTGTATTTTTGTTAGAAAAGGCTTGCATCATGCACTCTGCATCTTGCTGCTCAATTATGCTCTTAAGGGAGATTAGCCCATTTTTATAATTCTGTGTAGGTTTCTTCCTCCTCGTATAAACTCTTTCTGCAGGTTGAAGATGTATAGTCTTCTACCTCCACAGGTTGGCAAAGCACTCTTCTTTCTATACCATGAGAAAGGGTGCCTCTTTGCATGTCTTGCAGCTACCATAAAATCTGCTCCTAGCTTGTAGACCACGTCTGCTTCTAAATAGTCTCTGCCATGCAGATATAACAACTTTTGTGAACAAAGTACACAACTCCCTTCCAGCTTAATATTCACCTTTCCCTTCAATGGTTACCCCAAAGCTGTTGTGCCACTCTTCCAGCTTTGGATGAAGATTATTGGGCAACAATGAATTCAACAAATTCAGAACACTGGTGTACAGTTCATACATGCACAGTATTTACTTTTAGAGAGTTCACTCTGTGGGCTTGGGTAATGTTTGTTATGGCTTCAGCTTCAACTACTTCTGCTTCAGCCTTTAATGTGTTGCAAGATGTGGACCTTCTACTGCAATCAAAAGTAGGCACACGCAATTTCATTTCACTTTTGAATGGCCACATCGAAGAGAGACGCGTTCCCACCTTTCGGTCAGCACTCAGCCACCAAGGAATCTGGAAACACTGTCTCACGCGCAGCGCCTTTAAACAATTCTTGCAACTCTTTGGGAAGGTCAGTTTAACTTCAATTAAGCTACCGGTAGCATTCTCTGTGTTAATTGTAGCCACCCGATCACTCAGCAACCAAATAATACTGATGTTAGGGAAAAGAAAAGCTTTTATCATACGCAAGCATTTCACATAAGCGCATGTTGCTTTCCCATTAATAAAAAGACTTTCCACTTCTGCTGTTAACTTCTGCTCACTAAGATGTGAGCACGGGTGCAATTAAAAGCTGGCTACAGTTACCAGCAAGGTACTTCTGCTATTTAGGGGTACAGAGCTTCCTTTTCTGACTCCCAATTATGACTGGGGGCTACTGCTGCTTCCCGACTTTGTTTCTCCTCCTGTTACTACTGCAGGCATTCTTGGAATCCACACCCCTGTGCTGCGGCAGTGTCTCTGATCCAGCCTCATCAAGGGGGAGTCTGCACACAGGCCTTGGGAATAACTGCAACTTCAGCTCTGCATTCACAGCAATGAGGCGCTCCTGGAAAGACTGCTTGTTGCTTCCAGTCCCTTCCAGTGCTGCAACAGCTATTCAGGGTTTGTGAGCACACAACCAACTCAGAGTCTGCAGTTGAAACCTGCCTCCTCTCTGCTCCGGCGTCCCTGTTGTTGTTACACTTCCTTGTGAACTGCTGGCTACATGCTCTGCTTCTTCCCCAGCATTGGATCTTTCATAGATGCACATGTTTGAATATTCCCCGTCATCAGACTGGGAATATTCAGGCATGTGAATCTATGAAAGTTACCAATGCTGAAGAAATACAGTTAGAGGTAAGTTACTAAGACATCTTCTTCTGCTACTGCTGACCTTCCAGCTCTTGCTCCAGCTTCTTTCTACTGCACCTCCCTCTTGCAGGCTTTTATTGCCCTCAGGTGGGCTAATTAGGTTTAGGTACAGGCACTTATAGTTAATTGCCTGACCTTGTCTAGAGTCATTAGGCTTTCCTGCCTGACTTTGACTCCTTCATGCCTCTTCATTCCTCCTCTTCTTCACAGTCCCTGAGGGATTCTGGGACTTGTAGTTTAATTTCAGAAAATGTGATTTCTCTAATTCTTTGAAAGGTTTTAAGATGGATTTTCTTCCCTGTATTTTAATAAGAGAAGAATCATAAGTTTAACTATTTTTGAGACAGATGGGACAGAAAAAGGTCACATGTTCATTGTTCCTGTTCGAATACCTTTGATATTGTGGAGTATATAGGAACCTAGGTGTATAAAAGATTGGTTTCTTGGGTTCAACACGAAGTGGAGTCACTCTTTCGGGTTTTACATTTTCACCCTTAATAGGGGATAGAGATGTATCAAAATGTCAATAAGCCAATTTCTCCTCCAAGTCGGGGTTAACAGTATTCCACTTCAAGGAAAAATACCTTGCCTCACCCTGCGCAATCGCCCCACCTCCCTGGGTCTGGTTTCACCTGGGGGTGGTGTACTTTGGGAGGTGATCCTCCCAAAGTACACCACCCCCAGGATTGGGATCAGGAAGCGTCTGCCCTCTCCTGGCCACCTGGGAGGAGACTATAGGTAGGGTTTCAGTGGGGGATCCACAGGCTTCTCCAAAGCAGCTAGATTAAACCCTTGACTTCGGCCCTTTGAAACAGGTATTTTAAGTGGGGAAGAAGGTTCGGGGGCAAAAATCCTGACATCGTTCCCCAGGTTGTAATGTAATCAAAGGCAGCAATGATTTGGTTTAGGACCAAACGTGAGTGTAAGTGGAGTACAACCTTATCCAGTCACTGATCATTCCGAAATTCGACCTGGTTAAAGTCACCTGAGCTGATACGGGAGAGGGAAGGCACACTCCTCATTAAACTCAAAACTTTAGCTCTATTGAGGACCATAGTATCCTGATCCGCAATACGTTTTTCCAATAATAACTGGTTTGTTGAGTATTTGTTGATGGACAAACCTACTCCACCTGCTAACTCGGCAGGGGCTCGAACGAGACCGATCAACGTCTCCTCTCCTCCAGTGTTCGGAAGATTGGAGTCACAGGGTCGGCCTTGGTCCAAGCAGGTTCAAACGAGGTTCACATCGTGTCTTCCCCTCACTCGTCGCTTCCTGGCTAGCACTTGATGTAGCCAACTTCATCCCCAAACCCACATGGTCCAAAAGAACAGGTCTCAATGGTACTGCTGTGGAACATAGACCAGCAGAATCCTCTAAGCATGAAAACACCATACAAACAGAAGTGGGCGCCTTATCCATTCTGACTGCCACCCCCTGCCTCGTCCTTGTTCCATCCGGTGCCTCTTGTGAGGTCTCTGGTATTACCAGCTCATTAGCCCAAAATTTGGGTTGATCTGACCCAGTGTGCTGATTAGCTCTGCTCTCCACCACTATTTGGGTTGTTTGAGTGGAGCCATGAAGGAGCAAGGGGGCACCCGTAGGCAGGGTGGGAATTCAGGGGGCAGTGGCATGGAGGAATAGGTTTTGCAAAAACTTCCGTTGCCCCCTAGAACTGTTACTTCTTTTTCTTTTGTTTGATTTTTTTGTTCTCAAAAACAACCTCTCCGTTGTTGCTCCTTTTCACCTGCTCCGTGATAACGCTCTGATCAACCTGTGGTAGAGTACGAAGCATGTATGTATCCTCGACATTTGTAACATCAGTTATTTCAATACAGTGATCAATGCCATTGTCCTCACAATTGGGCCTCACACCCCGGTTATCAGGCTGTGTTGCAAAGGGGGCCTTAGTCGCTGCCTCCGCGGCACATCCCGCAGAACACCCATAAGACTGACGACTGTGTTCACAGCCCTTAAAATATCCTTCTATATAGGAAAATCTATCTTTCAGTTTATTCAAAGCAAGTGCCTGGTCACTCGGGGCACAACCCACCCTTTTATGTGCATTAGTTAAAGCCCTAAGAGCCAGGTTTAAACTGGCATGCAATGTAGGAATTAGAGACAACATAGATTCAACCAGGGCGACTGAACCATGCTCCCTCATTTTTGCCGAGCTCACTGCAGGTAAAACTAGAGAAGTCTCATCAAACTGTAAAGCAGGCGGGGCAAATGGACTTGGGCCTCTATCAAATGTCGTCTCCAATAGAATGCTTCCCGTAGATAAAGGGACATGGGACTGCCCTATATTGGGGGCTGAGAAAGCGGGCGCCAGTGGCCCACCTTTAGCTGCAGCTGCAACCAAGAAAGAAACAGCCATTTCAGGAAAATTAGATGGGCCCGCTACTCGAGATACAAGCGAAACGGCAGACACCTTCAAACAAGAGGACTTTGCAGCCTGAACCTCAACATCCGGAGACCGCGCAATACAACTTCCAGCCACAGTGCGGCCGTCGGGGCAAGGCACGGTAGTGGTGCAGTGATGGAAAAGTTAACTAAAGAGATTGTATTAGTCGCTACTGCTTTTAAATCACCCATCGCCACCCTACCAGCTTGTGAGGCCGTGTCCTCATAATTTGAAAGTATTTCTAAATCCGTAATCTCACGAAGCAGGCCTTTACTTGCTGAAAGTAAGACCTGAAAGAAGTCATCCAGTACTGAAGCACCTGAAACTGGTAAAACTGATGAGGCAGTGGAAACCATAATCAAAGGGGCAGGGTGAGGTAGACATGGGGCAAGCTCTTTATCCACAATGAGGGTGGCCATCATTAAAGATCCTTAATGCGCTTGGTCCAAATATGAAAACTGCTGGTCGCACCGCGTTAGTCGCTGCATCTGACCAAACGGGAGAGGCAGATGAAGCAACTAGAGTCTCTGCCCATCTTGACTCCAAAGTACCCATAGGCAGGGTCTGGGGAGTTGTCGTGTGTAATCTCACTACTTTGTGGGTGGAAAGAACAGGGGGGGAGGGGACACCGCCGATAGAGCTTTATCCATGGCACGCCCAGCGACGGCTCCTGTCTGAGAACCCACAAATGGGAAAAGAAAAGGAGCAGGCTTAAGCTTACCCTTGCACTTGGGCTTGAAGTCAGGTCACAGCACAGGTTTATCACACACACTAGCCACTGCCGCCATGACCGTATCATCCACCCCGTACACCAGGTCTGGAGCAAGGGGCACAACACATGCCTTACCTTGAAGGCTGCTCCTGAGGTCATAATAGAAGACTGCATCCTGTGTTCCGATCGGGCTTCACCCCATGCCTCAAACAAGGTATACTGTCCGTGAGGCAGGCAATTCTTCATTCTTGTAAAGTCACAAGAGAACGTTTACATGGTCAATTGCACCTCACTCACCAAGCTGCAGTTTCACACTGCTTGACACCTCGAGCGCGTGCTCTGTGCTGTTCATGGGTTTTTGAGGAGGGGTTCTTGGTAGAGCAGTGATAGACACTGAAGACAGACTCTCTCTCCACAGCACAGCCTCTCCTACCAAACTGCAGTTTGACACTGCTTCACACTGTGCGCGCTCCATGCTGTTCCTGTGTTTTTTAAGGAGTCCTTGGTAGAGCAGTGATAGACACAGAAGGCAGACTCTCTCTCTCCACAGCACAGCCTCTCCTGCCAAACCGCAGTTACACACTGCTGTTATGTTCCAGCCCTCGGCGTGCGCGCACGAGGGCTGGAGGGGTTATGCAAGGCCGCACGGCCTGTGGCGCAGCTCCAGCGGGAGCTTCAATGACTCACACGCACACGGGTGGATGGTCTGCCCCGGAACTGCCTCCCGAGCACGGGGCGGGGCTTTTATTTGGTACGCCCTGCGTCACCGCATAGCGGGACGCAGGGCGGAACATAACATTCCTCCTTTATTATAAAACAAACAAACATAACACTAACTTGCATCAACTGTGAGTTCAAACATTGGCTCACGCTCTTAACCACTAACTGCCCGGCCATTAGTGTCCGTGGTCCAGGTACCTCACACTACCACACATAGTCATTTAACTTGGCTGGCGGTCTCGTGGCAGATCTCAGACCGTACCGCCCTTCTCGGGGCCTCCAGCGGTTCCCAGGTTCCATCCGCCGCTCCTGTCTCATCCGGGATGGACCTAGGCTCGTCTTCGCTGGGATGAGCGTCCTCGTCTTCCAGATGGCACTCACTGTCAGTCCACAGGTTGCGAGGCACCGCCTTGAACCACGACGAGTTCCTCGTCACTTGACGGTGTCCTCGGGTCACGGTCACCATGGTTCCGTGCCGATCGCTGACGGTCCATGGCAGTTCTTCGTATCTGGTGTCGAGTTTTGATTTGGTGGGGTTTCGTAGCATGACGACTTGGTCCCCCACCTGGTGATCGGACTGCCTCGCTCTCCTCTTGCCACTCATGTGGGCATTGGCACTCCTTCTCCTCATTTCCTTGCGTCCTTCATTGACCTCGTCCGGGGTCCTGCTTGGATGGTGCGGAATTGAGGATCGGATGACGGTGCCGAACATGAGATCCGACGGCGGTATGCCGGTTGTGCTGTGGGGGGTAACCCGATAGTTCCTGAGGAACCGGTAGAGGTCGACCTTCCATGGGCTGGCGTTCGCCTTGGATACCCTTAGCACCTTTTTAATGGTTCTCATGAAGCGTTCGGCGTCCCCGTTGGCCTGGGGCCTCCTCGGCATGATGTGCTGATACTTTATATTAAGGTCCTGCAGATAGTTTTTGAATTCCTCCCCAGTGAACGTTGGCCCATTGTCACTTTTGATGGAGGTTGGTAGTCCGTGAATAGCGAACATTTTTTCTATGGCTGGAATGACCACTTCCGCTGCTGTGGATTCGACTATTTAAACTTCCGGATATCGGGAGTGGTCATCCACGGCTACCAAGAGGTGGAGTCCTTCCCGTAGCTTGTAGAAGTCAATGCTGATGGCCTCCCACCGAGAGCGGCTGCGTGCCGCCGATAGAATTGGTTCCGGTTCTGGCGGGGCCCCTGTTATCTGACAGGCTAGGCACGTACTGATGAGTGTCTCGACCCGTTCCTCGATATGGGGAAACCATACCCGGTGCCGTATGCAGGCTTTTGTCATTGCCAGCCTTCATGCACTAGGGCCACTATCCTGTCTTGTATTCTGAGAGGGATTACGATGCGGTTACCCCTTAGTATCACTCCGCCTTCTGTGATTGACAAATTTTGCCGGACGGTAAACATGCCGGACAGAAACACTTTTGCTTCCGCTGTTCTGTTGTGTGTGTGTCTCATGAAGGTTTTCCAGTCCTCTGAGATTATGGCATCTTTCACTAGATTGCAACAGGGATCCTTGTTGGTTTCTGCCTCGATGTCTTCGATGCTCACCGCCTTTGGTCTCATTGCGCGAACCACTTGGCATATATGTTCGTCTGTCTCTTCGGCCACTTGGATCTCTTGTTGGGTTGCCACTCGCGGGTGCCTCAAGAGGAAGTCCGCGGGGTTTCCACTGCCTGGTTGGTAGATGAGATCAAAGTCGTATTGCTGGAGATGTAGTAGCCATTTGGTGATCCGTGTCGGAGGGTGCGACGACGTTCCCATGAAGATGGGTAGTAGGGGTTTGTGGTCGGTGACTGCTGTGAACCGCCGCCCATATAGGTAAAGATGAAAGTGCCTGCACCCCCACAGCACGGCGATGGCCTCTTTCTCAATGTGGGAGTACCTCTGTTCGGTTTCCCTGAGGGCTCTCGAAGCGTATGCTATCGGTCTTTTCTCCCCTTCTCTCGTCACCTGCATTAGGATGGCACCGAGCCCAACGGGGCTTGCATCCACGAACAGTTCTGTGGGCAGCTCGGTGTTGTAATACGCCATCTTGGTGTCGACGGACAGGGATTCTTTAATACTTTCAAACAAGTCTTGGCACTTCTGCCCCCAGTCCCACTTGACGTTTGCTTTCGTCAGTTCCCATAGTGGCTCAGATAGGGTGGCCAGGTTTCGAATGAACCTCCCGCAGTAGGTTGCCATCCCTAGGAAACTGCGTACTTCTGTGGGGGTCATTGGTGGGCTTGCCGCCTGGATGTCTGCGACCTTCTGGGGATCAGGGGAGATGCCCGTGCTGCCAAACTTGTAACCAAAGGAGGTGATTTCCGATCTGAGGAACTCGCACTTCTCCCTGTGTATGGTCAGTCCAGCCTCTTGTAGTCTGCCCAGTAGGGTATGAAGCCTCTTGAGGTGCTCCTTCTTGTCGGGAGCGTGAATCAGAATGTCGTCGCTCACGTTGAGGACCCCAGGGATGCCCCTGATGACCTCCTGGATAGTTTGCTGGAATACTTCAGCAGCGGGCGAGATCCCGAAGCTCAGGCGTTTGTATCTCCTTAACCCCAAATGCGTCGAGAATGTTGTGATGTAGCGCGAGTCTCTGTGGAGTTTGAGTTGATGATACCCCGCTTTCAAGTCAACTTTCGAGAAAATACAAGACCCTGTGAGGTCCGCCACGATTTCGGCGATCGTTGGGGTGATGTGGCGTTCTCGTTTTGATGGCAGTGTTAGGTAGACGCATATCAATGCAAATCCGGACCTTTCCGGGCTGTTTAGGCTTTCGCATGACGACCATCGGGGAGACCGATGGTGTGGGCTCTGTAACCGCCTCTATGATGCCAGCTTCCTCCAGAGCCATGAGTTCCTGCTCCACTTGTTCTCTCATGTGGAAAGGTGTCCTCCGATGCCGTACGGCCTTCGGCTGTACTGTTTCGTCAATGTGCAGCCGGATGGTTTTGCCCTTCAAGCAGCCTATTCCATCTTGCAGCTTGGGGTATTGATTCAGCATTTTCTCCACCTCTTCGGCCTCATCAATGTGGCAGATGAATTTGACCACTCCCAGATCTTCTGCTTCGTCCCCACTCAGGAGGCTTTCAATTCCTGCCTTCACGACATAGACTTTCGACCATAGTCTGTTTTCGCCGTGCTCCAGCGTGGTGCGGAACCTGCCCATGACTGGTAGGGGCTTCCGGCTGCCGTATGCATACAACAGCGTGTCTGTGCTTTTCAGGACTGGTTGAGGCTTTAGAGTCTGGAATATGCTTGTGGGTATAACATTCACCGAAGCGCCGGTGTCAATGGTCATGAGAATGCGCTGGTCTTGGACGGTGACCATGCACTTGCGCCTTCGGACAGATTTTCTTTGTGTTTCTTGATCTTGGCTTAATGCGGACACCAGGTATATCTTTCTTCCTTTCCTCTCGTTGTCCTTGCCGGGATTCTGCTGCCCTGTCGAGACATCATCCCCTTCTTCCTCCGTGGAAGAGTTGGCCACTGCGACCCTCCTTGCACTGGCTTGCTTCTTTTTCTTGGTCGCGTTTTTGTCTGAAAGGTTCTGTGGGGGCTGCGTGGAGGCGCCCGATGATCTGCACACCTTTGCATAATGATCCTTCCTGCCGCAGGCGCCGCAGGTGGTGCCTGGCGCAGGACAGTTGCGGCGGCCATGTCGTGGGCCACCACACCAGCCACACTCTGTGGGCCCAGGAATGCGCGGTTGCCACCTGTTCTGGCCATAGCCCCCACTGTATTCATCCCTCGAGGATTGTTTGTTGGTGATCTGGGCCACCATGGCTGTGTTGAGGGCAGGTTGCAATCTGTGCAGTGTGGCCTCCATGTTGGCCGCTCTGGTGTGGGCTAGTTCCCTTTGTCGTCCTAATTCAAGGATTCGTTGCAGGGGGGATGCCTCTCTCACGGAGTATTAGGCGCCTTAGTTTTTCTGATTGTATGCCGTTAATGATCTGCCTCCTGATCTCCCTCTCAACATTTGTGAACTCGCAGGACATGGCCAATTTTCTTAACCGAGTGTGGTAGGTATCCAGGGTCTCGTCTGCTGCCTGTATGGTGGTGCAGCAAATGAAAGTCTCATAGTCCGGGTTCAGTTGGGGGAGAAAGTGAGCCGTGAGGGCATCTTTTGCGCTTTGGTACGCATCTTGGCCATCGGCCACATTCAAGGAGTTGAAAATGCGCAGTACCTCGTCACCCACACTGAGTAGTAGGTGCGCCTTCATCTTCCTGGCCGACGTCACATCTTTGCACTCCATCGCCATCTCGAATTTCTGGATCCACAGCTGCCATCTGGGTCCACTCGAAGATGGATCGGTAAAGGGGTCAAAAGGCTGGACCAGTGTCGATGAGCCTCCTTGTGTGCGAGGCTGTGGGGACGTCAGCGATAGGTTTGCCGCAATTCTGGACGGCGTGGTGGGCCCAGGGGTGGACGTGCCGGCCGCCATGTCGTCGTGTACCTGTTCAGTGCTGGCGTGAGCTCTTCGGGCAACCACTAGCGCAATGAAGTTGGGCCTTCCCTGGAGTTGCTGTGGTATTCAACCGCTGTGGCGGAAAATTCAGGTGCTGGTTGTCCCATGTGGTTCCGATGCCACGTTGTGTTGGTGCCCCTGGTGTGGGAGGCCAGATGTCCGATGGCTCCACACTGCCCGGCCAGCACTTATAGGGCGAGTGATGATGAGAAGATAGAAGGAAAGAAAAAAAAATATATATTTTTTTTTTTGGGGTGGGTCACGTGTGTGATTCCCCCCCCCCTCCACCGGGTGTCCAAAAATTTCGCCGCAATGGCTGTGGGCCATCTAGGCGCCGTGAACGCTGAGCGCGTGTTGGTCCTCGTTCCACCTCGTCGCCATTGTTATGTTCCAGCCCTCGGCGTGTGTGCACGAGGGCTGGAGGGGTTATGCAAGGCCGCACGGCCTGTGGCGCAGCTCCAGCGGGAGCTTCAATGACTCACACGCACACGGGTGGATGGTCTGCCCCGGAACTGCCTCCCGAGCGCGGGGGCGGAGCTTTTATTTGGCACGTCCTGCGTCACCGCGTAGCGGGACGCAGGGCGGAACATAACAACTGCTTCACACCACGCTGTTCCTGGATTTTTGAGGAGGGGTCCTTGTTAGAGCAGTGATGGACACTGAAGGCAGACTCTCTCTCCACAACACAGCCTCTTCTGCCGAACTGCAGTTTCCCACTGCTTCACACCACGTTGTCAACATGTGCATAAAACAGTTGTTGAATGGTGAATAAAGCAAAAACCCAAATCATGAGACTGGGAAATACAAGGAAAAGAATGGGCTTCACATGGTCTATGGATAACGTCACCCTAGAAGTAACTAACTACTTTAGGTATTTGGGTGTACCAATCTCTGGTGGCAAGAACAAAGGGACTCTTGTAGAAGAACTCCATACTAAAGCAGACAGTGTAATACCAAAGATTACAACAATGAACACTAAATATGGTATATATACATTAATCCCCGTTATCAAACACTATAAAACCAAAGTGGCAAAATGAATGTATGATATTGAAACAATGTAAGGGTTTGACTGGGAGTTTTTTGGTGTCCTCGAAGCTGCGATCTGCCGTAAAGTGTTGTGTTTGCCTAACTGCCGATCCTAGCGATTAGCTGTGAGTTGGAGCTGTTGTGTTTGGAAAGTCGAGTGAAGTGGAATGTGCTTTTGTTAATGAGGAACATTATAATACCCCCTCACGGGACACTATTCTGTGATTAACAGACATTGCTAGCAAAGAATGAATGTGAATTTTCGTTAGCATGGTCCTGTACTTGTTACAAGATTTTAACAGATTTTAACTGTATGCCCTGACTCCTTGTAGAGTCTGTCAAAAAGTGGATGTGTGGAACAACATATTCCACCCTGCCAAAATACAATCTGCTCTATGATCTAGCGGGTGACACCAAAAGATGGGGGACACTGCCAAAGTATTTGTAGAAATGTCCTAATTATAAACTCAGAAATCAAATTCTATAATAGTTCCAATCCACAAAAAGTGTCCCCATAATAACCCAACAAATTATAGGCCCATAGCCTTGTTAGACGTCCTTTCAAAAACGTTTGCCTCTTTTTTGCTACGGGACTTACTGGCATGGGCTAAGTTGGTTAAGAGACTGGACATTTATCGGACAGGTTTTAAGAAGGGCACAGCTACATCTAATGGCTTTATTTATTTTGAGTCTGCTTAAAGGGGAAGCCATGGAGAAGTCAAAACCTGTTTACATGGCTTTTATTGACTACTATAATTGACCGAAATATGCTTTGGTCCAAATTGATGACATGGGGATGCCTGAGCTATTTACTAACTATGATTGCTGCCTTGCACTGTAGCACTTTAATAAAAGTGAGGCTAAATAGACGAGGCTTACTCTCTAGACCAATTCAAACTAGGCAAGGACTCAAACAAGGCTGCGTTTTAGCCCCACTTGTTTTTAGTCTTTTTATTTCAGAAATATCTTTGGCCTTTGGGGGAATTCGTTGCTTTGCACCCCGTCTGGTAGATAAATCTATGAACTACTTCCTGTATGCAGACAATATGATTTTGTTAGACTTTACGCCTATCGGTCTTCAATGCCGACTTACTGGCCTGGAAGTCTACACCAACGATAATAACTTGCATATCAATGTAAATAAGACAAAGATATTTTAGTTTCTACAATCTACAGTTTTTCCCAAATGGAAGGGAACATTGAGTCACTGTTCCACCTGTTGGTAGAGTGTCAGTCTCTAATGGAACGGCAAATGTTTTAATTTAAGCACCTTCTAGAAGATTTTAGAACACTTTCGAGCAGCATTGTGTGGCAGAATATTATGATCTCTACTTATAATTATGGTTGGAGTTGGACGGCACTCCATTTTTCGAAAGAAATGTTACCTTTTTGAAAGAGTCTTATTACAAAAGCTTATGTACTGTGTTGTTATTTTATCTCTCTTCTTTATCATGTACTGTAACTTATATGGAAATGTTGTAAATTATTCTCTATTGAATTTAAACTTGTTAAAGGTTTGTTTTAACCAACAACAATACAACAAAATTAAAATAAATGTGATGAGGCTGTGGTTTAACATAATACACACGAAAGAAATGTTGTATACTATTAATATAGCTGAAGTTCCAGATCCCATTTGCTGTTTTTGTAAAAACACAGAAATTATTGAAACCCTAAAACTTCTAGTAGTAAGATTGTCCCAATCTTAGGATGACTCGTAGCAAACACATTGGTAAATGTATATATGGGAATGTATGTAATGATGACCAAAACATTTTACATACGTAGCTTCTCTGGCCACACCATGTCATTCACAATCAATATTCTGAGATTCTTTAAATGCATAGGAATGCTTCATTAATTATTTTTGGACACCAAAATGATTGAATGGATGCAACCCTAGGATTGTAGGCTTTCTACTTCAGCTCCATATCTCTCATAAACAGAGCATATTGGCACCATTAATTGTTCAATGCTGGTCTGAGTCTCTGAAGCATTAAGAAGACACCTTGACTGAAGGACTATGTGGACGGTTTGTCATATTCGCAGATCCTCCGAGACCAAGCCTAATCATGAAGACCCGCCTATGTCTTCAGATACCGAAGCCTCAGACACTTTGTCGGCTTTGTCTTGTTGACCCAATGGGGCCAACTGAGTTGCCTGCTCTTCTTCCTGAACACTGAGTGTGACCCTGCACTGAAGCTGAGGTGAGGACACCTGGACATAAGAGCAGCAATACCCAACATACCATCAGCTGGAAGGTTATTACACAACCAGGTTACAACTGGGAGCCATTCGGTAAACAAAAGAATATTGGCATATGAAAGGTCCATCTGCATATTTGCTGCACCCGCCGGAACATCCTTGAACCTCCAGACCAATCATGGAGGTTCTGCATTGATTTCAGAAAGATGTTTGCGATCTCCCAATTTGACAGCTACCCCATAACAAGAATTGATGATCTAATTGATTGATTCGGGTCTGTCGTTTTCCTCTCCACAATTGATCTGACAATGGCTTACTGGCAAGTTCCTGTTAATCCAGTAGACTGGGAGAAAACAACATTCTCTACTCCCATTGGACTTTTTCAGTTTAAGATGTTACCTTTTGGCTTCCATGGAGCACTGGCTACCTTTGAAACGTTCATGCGCCAAATCCTCCAGCCCTATGTATCTTTCTGTGGAGCATACATCGATATCATCATCCACGGCAGGTCTTGAAAAGAACATGTACATCACCTTTACCAAGTTACAAGAGCATTAAGAAAAGCCAGGCTCATAATAAATCCAAAGAAATGCCACTCAAAGCATTACGCCTACAAGATTTCAGCCCACTCATGACGCTCCAATTGACTTGCTAGCAACCCTTTGCACCTATAACTGCTCAGGCCAGCCGCTGAAACGTACAGTGGTTATATACAAGTAATCCCCTGCCTCCGCGTTTATTAGATTACTTGGTTAATCTTATTAGTATGTGGAAGACACGTAGTAGCTATGTCTAATTTAATTAATTTGCCTATTGCACTCAAAGAATCCTATTAGCCTGGCCCCTCTCCATGGGAGCATTCTACCCCCACTAGAAGGTGCACTCAGAAGACTAGCCTATCGCCTTGGGAGACTTGATATGATATGGCATTTGTAACGTGCCTATTAACAAGTGTTTCAAGGTGCGAAGGGTAACCAGACCACAGTGGCAGAAACAAAATCACACAAAGTGACATCAGAGATAAATTCCGTCCTATTTTTCGGTATGTATCAACGCATCACCTCTGGACACCTGCCGCAGGCAAGGCTCTCCATCCATGCACGTTAGAATGCAGCTACGGCTATGTCAAATTTGGTCCGTCTGCTCACATAACTTATCGCACTGAAACCCTAGACATGCCTCAACACCTCTGCCATTAGTATACAGCGACAACCTATGACCTATTCTGTTTGAATCTCCTGCACTATCACTCCGTCTTTACCACCGACAGCACCCGCCCATGTACCTGCCCTCTTGGGTTGATTACTGTAGCCTAGCCAGCCCTCATAAGTCATAATCTCATCAGAATGCACACATGCATCTTCAAGTCTACCCTTAGAATGTTTTCCCATACCTGGACTTCAGTCCCCCAAGGGCATTCCAACCACAAAGTACATTGAGGCCATACAAATGGGAAAATGGCACTATATAAATGACGAATGCAATACAATACAAAACATTCCACTACTGGAACTGTTGTTTCCTGTGGACTGGCCCAGACCCAAGGCTCTAGCAACCAAAGATCTTTTTCTTTTTTTCTTCCGCCTTCTTCTTGGCCCTCACATTCCTGCAGTGTTTAGGGATTCTCAACATTGTTAGAACTGCTGACGTAAAACAAAGGCACCAAAGCAGATGGTGTCTGGAAAGATACTAGCTGCCCCCTGAACAAGTGCTAGTTGGTTGTGGCGACAGCGAGAGAGAAGCACAAAGGCTTGCTGCTTAGCTGGATAAGAAAGAGAAAAACTGATCTGAAAAGAAGAGAGAGCCCTTGTATCGGCCAGAACTGAAAAATGTGATGCTGGAGACTGCCAAGACTAATCGCACCAGCAGAACCATAACAATAAATAACAGAGCAGACCCTAATTCACATCTCCAAAACGATTTAGTGGGTGTGTATGCAGTACGATATGTTATTTTCTCTTGGTAGCTTTGAATTGGCTTGTTTTAAGGATAGGGTGAATGAGAGTGACAGATCTGTCTGCCTGTAAGTGGTAATGAAGCAATTCCCGAGCTGTATGCTGGTGAGCAAAGATGCATGAGAGAGCCACATGTACACATATTATGGAAGATCCTGACTCCATAGCCGAGAAGTTTTTTTGGGCCAGATAGAAAAAAGGTGGTGTGAGCTGGGAAACATGGATGACTGGAGCAAGGAAGAGTTTGAACCGGTGGATTTGTTGTCACCAAGTGGACACTTACAAGGGTTTATTTAACCTGATAATATTTGAACACATCTTGAAGTTTTGTTCTGTGAATTCGTGTGAGCACCTTACTCTAAGGTGTTATGCCCAAAGGAGAGCTTAAATAAGCTGCAGATCAATGGGTAGCACAGAACATAGAGCAAACCTCTCAGAAACAGGTGGATACTCGTACTTGTCAGTACTCCAAAATCTCTTCCAACCCAGCGTCTAAAACAAGATGGGAAAACATAAGGGGGGTGAGGGGGTGAATCTTAAACGTAACAGAGACTTAAGATAGTTGGGGTTCTAAACCCAGTGACCCCTGCAATCAGGGACGTCATTTCACCAAAATGCCTGGGGTAGTGGAAGTGACATGACACGACCCTTGACCTCTGATGACAACACAAGAAATGATGTAATTTGTGACCCCACCCAGAAGTGACATCACGGGAAGAGATGGAACACAACCTTTCACCCCTCGACAAAGCAGGAAGTGGCATCACATAGTATTGTTTCTAAGTACACTACGAAAAATATGGTTACGCTATCACTGTAAAGTGATATACATTTAAAACAAGAATGGATCACCAAATGTATCGTTAATATCAGTGCGTATAGGCACATATTACCAAATCACTGTGAATGCAAGCAGACGTCCAAGGCCAAACGATAATGATGTGTTAATATAAAGCACTTATCCTTAAGCTTTCATATAGGACAAATACACATACAATATAACCCAACCTGTGTTGGTACTCATTTATCAACCTCAGCAGGATGAAAGGCTGAGTTTACCTTGCTGGGAGTCGAACCTGCAACCTGCAAATCTCACACACATTGCAGCAGCCAGCGCTCAACCCACTGAGCTATCTTACCGGCTATAGCTATCAGAAAACCAGCTGCTCCAGAAACAGAGTCACATGCTGCTGGCCACAGCCCATGAGCTTCAATTTAAAAATAAATAAAAATAAACGTTTTTTTTAAAAAAAAAAGAATGTTTAGGGGTAGCCAGGGAGAGCACAGGGGTAGCAAGGGATACCTCCGGGGTCGCAGTTGCGATCCTTGATGACCCCTAAATGACATCCATGGACTGCAATACAGAAGTCTGCTAGGAAAAACACACTTAACTATTCGCGAACCCCCAACCCCTACGCTGCCCTTTCCCACCCCCACAAAAAAAATGTGATAACCGTATTCGTAATTTTCTCCTCGTTTAAAAGGCTGACGTAGAAAAGGCAGACGATGAAAGGACGTTATAACGGAAAAACATACCCTCTAAAATAACCATGGTTACCTAGAAGTGTCAGAGCATCACAAAGGGGTCCTCTATTAGATTCGATACAATTAGAAATATGTGTAGAGTGTTCTCATTAATGGCCAAAGAACATTAGTTCTTCGAAACACTGAACAATGGTAGATTGGTATCTGGTGCGTCTTTGTGAAATGGTCCCTGGAATGAAAGTATGCACCAGTGTGGCTTTAGGGCCTGGGGGCAGTGTGAGACTGCCATTGTAACTCTCCAGGTAGAAGACAATATTACGAGGTTTTACGTCCGTGTCGGAAATAATGTACCGGTTTTGATATTGTTGGGAAATGAGTTGGTTGGCATGGGACTGGTGCACCCGGACCCTCTGAACATTGCATCACTTCTAACTTGAGTGGGGCTATGATCACTTTATCTTATTCAATGGGACAGCTTCCTAAGAATTGTTTCCTGTGCAGCTGAAAGAGACTTAGTCTCAGCCAGAATGTAAGGTCTGCCTACCTCCCAGCACCTTGAGTCGGTACCTGCAGCAGCAGCCACCGTTGAGGGGGGTGTCTGGTTGACTAAAAGAGCTGCCAAGTCTGACCTAAGAGACTTGCCTGCACTGCTAGTTGCTTGTTTAATGGTATGCTGATTATGCACATTTCTGCAAAGGACAGATCTAATGTCTCACTCTGAAGGTTCTAAGGAACCCGTCCCAAACCCAGTTAAAAGGAGAATCACCTGAGAAAAATAAACTGTTTTTGGAAGGCTGATTTTTGAACAGTGAGCCTGCAGAACGTGAGCCTGGTGCACACAGGCTGGCGGTACCACTTAGGTAAAGGTCCTTCCTAATGCAGTTAGGCCACTAGGATCTTTGGCACGTCACCTCTGAGTGAAGTAAACTTTGGAGAGGTTAATTTATCACTTTCTTCTGCTCGTCCAGATTAAGAGTGCAAATAAAGGGTTTTTGAAACTACAATCCAACTGTCATTTTTCTGGAAGGTCCAGTGAACAGAGAAAAGGACCATTGATACCACTGCCAGTAATGGGGGTGGGTGCCTTTTTGAGAGTGTGTGGATTGTGTAAGGAAGGAATGTGTCAAACAAGGAATACAGACAGATCACTGTTCAAGGGTGTTTATTGAAATTCAATGGGTTGGTTGAATGCCTATCTAAACTTAAATCTAAGGATGGGAGCAAGCTACTACCATCAAGTAATAATAACGCAGTCCTAGTGGAGTCTCTGTCAAAAATAAAAGGGCCTATACTGATAAACCTATTGCCAATCCTTACTTCTAAATACAAATAGTGTGGGACAACAATGTATGCAAAAAGAAAAGTGTTCAAGAAATTATATGTCTGGATAGTTTAGCAGTTGGCTTCCCTTCCCCACGTTTTAAGCACGGGTCTAAGGTGGCACGCTCGACCTTCGCACACACTCTGGCTTCTCTGCCACAAGGATATAGTTCAAAGCATAGGTATCAGGGCCTTCTGCGTTAAAGTCTCTTTCCAAATAAAAGTCTCTTACTGCAGAGGGCCAGGCGTAACAAACAATCACCAAAGTGCCTTTCTTATCAGGATGTTCACATTCACGAGTTCTCGGGTCCACTGTTCACCATGGGTCCTCCCTCCTTCAGGTTCGGACCCCATTTTACACAACGTTCACAATTGTTCTCCCTCGATCTGGCTCGGACCACGGGTCTCCCTCGTTTGGACTCGGACCCCTTAAGCACAATGTTCACAATTGGTCTCCTCGTTCGGGCTCGGACCATGTAATCTCACTTTCTAAGCCTTCCTCTTTGTGTCAAAAATTAAGACTTTCGATTGTGCAATGGATTTTGCTTAAACCATCGCAGAACCACTACGATTCACTTTATTTCTCATTCTCATCTTTTCTTTACTTTTGCTTCTGCCACTTCTTGGCTGGATACCTCACAGAGACCTTCGATTGAGCACACTTGTGGTGCCGGACCATTCTGTCAATGATATTGTATCTTTCTGTTAAAGTTCAAACACCCATCAGCAATTAAGCTTTCCTCACGTCTTTTATCACATACGTTACTAATCTTCGTTCTTGCGCTCTTTAAATGTTGCCACTTGCAACCTTGACTTCAACACAGACATGTCTTGCATCGGTCTCCCCAACTCACCGGCTGTGTGATCTCTCTAGCGCTGATTTGATCCTGGAGCCAAGGACGGTACCACAGCGGCTGCTGATCCTTCCCAACTCGGTCAGCCATACAGGAGGGTCCGGATATCTCTGACACACAATGCAGGATTCTTCAGTCTGGTTTCCTGGCCTTATGCTTTTTAATCTGAAGGATTCTGGAAACTAACGGTTTCTCGCCAGAAAGGTCAAGGGTATCTCCCACATTGCGCACCCTTCTTGGTTTGCCGTCTTTCTTCCCCTGTTCAGCTGCCATCTGGAAAGTGCTGTTCCTTCGTGTGCTTTGCCTCGCTCAGAGTGTGCTCTTGTGCTCCTCCTTTTATCCATGTGGGGAAGCTTAATGGAAGTCGGTGTGAGTGGTTACCAGTAATTGCCTGATCTTACTAGTGGGACATGTCAGGTACAATGCTCGGGTGTGAGTCTGTTTTCTCCCAGAGCGGGCTGTCCATGTGAAAGTATTTGTGAAGGGAAAGGTGGGGGGGGGGGGCGTTTAGAGTTCCCAAATATTCTACCGGGTAGGACGGGGTAAAGGTGTTACAGGGTGGGGGATACCAGGTCTCGCCATCAGGTATCACACTCCCCGAAGACCCGTCACCCAGGTGATCGTCCCACACTGATCCACCCCCAGGGTCTGGCTCTAAAGGCGATAGCCGTGTCATGGCCATCTGAGAGATAGAACACTGGGGACTAGTGGGTGAGACACCTTCTGGTTCCTCACAATTGACATTGTCTGTCCGCTGAGCTCCCTGGTGTCATCGGGGACCACTTAATCCTTGTGGTCATGGATTATTCAACCAGGTACTCTAAAGTCATGCTCATGAGAGCTGTCACTGCACCAGCAGCTACCAAGGTTCTCAATGGGATATTCACAGGAAATGTATTTCCCAAGTAGGTTGTCTAAGACAGGGGTACAATCTTTATGTAACCTTACATGAAGAATATGGAAAGAGTATGGAGTGACTTGCAAGTTCTCCACTGGTTACCAACCCCAGACCAGTAGTCTCTTGGGGCGCCATAATAAGAGGTTGAAAAGCTTTGAAGGGGGCTTTAGAAGAACTCCTAATGGTAGAATTGTTTAACTACCATGCTTTCCATCTACAGCATGGTACCAAAGAAGGGAGGGGGTTATTAACTGATCATTCATTTTTTTGTCACCCTGTGACCTGCACCATTGCCTTAATTAAGGCGATCAGTGCAGTGTTTGGTGAGCTACGTGCTGGGCCTTTAGGAAAAAGATGGTTCAGTTCCTGGCAAAGTATAACCTACAAGATAGTTCAGCCATGATCAAAGGGTGGTATGATCAGAATGCCAGCCTGGTTGGTTATTAGGGGGGCCTGGAGGATAATGTGATTGAGTCTGCAAAGCAGAATACATTTGTGCTGGTGCCTAAACTGTCCTTCAAACGATAGATGAGGTCACCTACTTTGATGACTTGAAAACACCTAGGCATACCCATAGAGCCATTCATATCAGTAGGGTGAAACCGTACATTTGGTGTGATGACATTCCTGCAGTGCGGTAAGGTTCAGAAAAGGGTGAGAGAGCGAATTGGCCTTCCCCTCATCTAATCACCAGCATGCTCAATGATGGCTCAGTGGAAGGCATAAAAGTCTCTTTACAGATGGCACCCAGGCAGAGTAAGAAATTGCCATATTTGCTCAGACATTAGTCACCCTCACACCATGTCACACACCAAGATGTACAAATGACAGTGAGACTACAGAAAGCATGATTATCAAAAGAAAAGGCTTAAGAACGTCTGATATGTTCTCATATCATATCAAATGTGAGGTTGCCAGCGTATTGGACCTAGAAATGATTGATCCTTCCCAAAGTCCCTTGGTCAAGCCCTGTTGTGTTGCTGCACGAGTCAGGGATAACAAATTCCATACTTTGTATGGATTTCTGCGGGCTCATTGATGTCACCAAGATCAAACGTTATTCAATTCCATGAGCTGATGAGCTAGTGGAGTAGTTGGGATTGGCTCAGTTCTTGACCTATTTCGACCACCGAATACTTGCAGATTTCCTTACCTGAACATACCAATTATAAAAGAACATTCCCAACTTTTGATTGTCTGTACCAGTTCAGGGTCATATCCTTTGTGTTAAAGAATGGGCATTACGCTTTTCATAGGCAAGTGACTAATTAATTCACTGGATGGGACAGATCCATCAAAAACTCTTTGCAGGTGTTATGGATGGCCAAGCTAAGCATTACTATTTCTAAGTGCGAGCTCTGTTCTGTTACCTAGGACACAAACACAGTGGAGGTCCAGTGAAACCTCCAAAACAAGATACTGGCTGCACTTGATTAGGAACTACCCATGATGTAGCCCTTCTTGGCCTCACTGGGTACAATAGGAAAATCATTGTTGTTTATGGGACCATAGTAGCATCCCTAACTGCTTTGACCACTCCAAAACTACCTAAGAAGATTGTTTAGACAAATGTTTGTCAGCAGGCAACCCAAGGGCTGAAGCATGCCCTGTGCAGTAGTACTTTGCTGAGAGCAGTTGCCTAGAGTCAGCTGTCATTGTTCAGATGGGTGCATCTATTGGAGTGTTGGGTGCAATTTTCGCACAACTGGATGACAAAGGCAAAGAATAACCAGTAACGTTTATCCCACTAATTCACCAACTACAAGGAGGACATTTTCTCCTCATCCGCTTTGAAGATTATCAAAGGTGAAACACTTTCACCACTTCTCTGCATCAACACATCTCCCAAACAAGGCACCTTCCCACATTCATTGAAAATTGGACAGATACTCTCCCTGCTGAAGAAACCCACACTCAACCCGGATGACCTAGCTAGCTATTGCCATATCACACTAACTAGCCTTCCTCGGAACACTGATTGAGAATACCATCACCATCCATTTGAACAAAACGATCACTCATATTTTCCTATAGTACTACAAATACATTTTTTATTGGATTTCATCTTCCCACAGATTCTTCCTCTATGATGTCTATCTCAGCGCAACATTTCCGCCAGAAGGGGGTACAGTGTGCTGCATGCCCGCTTTGCACAACACCTCTATGTGCCCTGTGCCGGACATGAGGCCGGGAACAGTATATATTGATGCACAGCGCTCCATGACCTCAATTCCTTTTTCCTGCGTACTCCACTTGCTTCACAAACACCTCTTCATTAGACGTTTTGTTGGTTTTCCACCGTGCCAAACCCCACAAAGGCCTTGAGTTTCAAGCCCTGCACCCCTTGCAATGTCAGTTTTCCGACCGCGCACATAATTTGTCTCTACTGTATTGGAGAGGAATATGACACGCTGAGCTGCGGTTCATATCAGTGGATGCACCATAAGGCACTTTGGAAGCAGGCTGCAAAGGTACTTACCTTTTTCCATTAGGAAAATACATCAAACAGACCCATTCAAAGTCAATGGGTGCAGATCGACGTACTGAAGAGCGTTCCACAGTCCAGAAAGATTAAAAGAAGCATTAGCATCACAAGAGGTCCCGCCCACCCAGCAGTTCCTCTAGGCATCATTCATCACCTTCTAAGAATAGGATTAACCGCTCCAGGGAATCCTCTGAAGATATAGTGCCACAGATACCGTTCCCAATCCTCCACCCTAGAGGAATGAGAACATTTTGGTTTATTATGTGTGACATCTTTGCCAAGGCCACAGCACCAATGGCTTTGGCCTAAGCGCTGGCTGCGTCATCAGGATTCACTGCACTCAAGCAAGCTAGCAGAGTACCTGCAAGGGACCAAGATCGTATGCCTTCTCCCTGGCGATGACCCATCACTGTGCTGCACTTAAGAAGGCAACTACACTTGACACACGGATCCCCCTGGTCTGTCGTTCGGTTCTGCAGGTTGCCTTTAACTCCATTTCCTCATTGGTTAACATTGGCTGAATCCTGCTCTGCTTTTATCCTCCTACAGCTGCTCGGTCTTGAATCCTCCACTGGATGCCTTCTACTGGGTCTCAGTCTCTGTCCCCTGGAGTTGATTGCCTTTCTCTGGGTGTCTGTATAAACAAACGTGCAATTTACTTGGATTTTCCTATTGTTTGCTATGGGGAACTGTTCTCAACATTGGAGCTCCTATAAGTGACATCTTGGGTGTCCCTAGGGACCGTGTAGTTCTCCACCAAGCCCTGGACTTGTATAGAGATTCCCTGATGTATTTTTAAATCTTTGTTACACTCATGCCTATGATATCCATTGGGCCTCATTACAAGTATGCCGGTCTGGAAATAACAGTGCTGTTCGCACCGTACCAGCACCTTTTTCCGGTCTGGCATACTCTGAGTTGCGATGCTGCTAACACTGTTACCACAAGTGACTTACCGTATCTGGCAACACTGTGACCGGAACCTGCGGCAAGACGTGTCGGCCGTGCCTGAGACACCGGCATGGCGTTAGTGCACATTCTGAGCTCCAGGCACACGGAAACACTGGCATGGACATGCTGGTAGCACCGTGAATCCGTGCCTGAAACACCGGCATCACGGACCAGGTGTTAACTAGAGTCAGGTGTGCAGAAACAGCCCACAGGTGCTCAAAATCAGCCCAGGTGGCCACAATGAGCACTGCAAAAGCACAAAAGGACCACTCCCACACCCCTACCCACACTACCATGCTAGCAGTAGTAGTACTGGACCTGGAGGCCCTGCATGCAGGCCTACTTCATGAGGAGGCAGGGAGGCAGAGGATGGGACGGAGGTGCTTGAGGAGAAGGATGGCCATCATGGCCCTGCAAAACAACAAGAGCCAGAAGGTTGCAGCCTGCAGGCAGCCACCTATACCATGCATAAGGGTCACACCCTTCAACCTGAGCCAAAGCCAGATCCACACCCTGTACTGGCTAGACAGGGAGACCATCACATCCATAGTAAACATGATCCATGATGACCTGGTCAGCCTGATACAGATCCGTACAGCCACCCTCCCCCCTCCCCCCTTGCTCAAGGTAGTGTCTTTGCTACACTTCCTAGCCACGGGCACCTACCAGCACACTGGGTGAACTGCATGGGCTATCGCAACCCTGTTTCTCGCATGTTCTGTTTCAGGTCATCGATGCACTCCTGTGTCACGTTGGAGATCACATCAGCCCACCCAGAACAGCTGACCAGGTCAATGCCACTTACATCGCTTTTCATGCCCTTGCAGGCATGTCCAATGTGATAGGTGCATTGGAGTGCACGCATGTGGAGCTAGTGGCCAGGCATGCCGTTGAGACAGTGTACCAGAACAGAAAACTCTAACACTCACTCAATGTGCAGATGGTGTGTGATGCCCGCCACCTCATCACCTACTGCTGTGCCACATTCCCTGGTTCAACCCACGACTCCATGGTGCTCCGGAACTCCACGCTGCCAGGGCACATGGCACGTCACAGCGGAGAGCGTGCCTCGCTGTTGGGTGAGAGTATCTACCAGAGCATGTGCACGGTTGAAAGTGGGGGAGGGAGGGTGCAGAAAACACCATAGCGTACCTGGCTGTTGGGCTAGTGTATCTACCATAGCATGTGCACTTTTGAAAGTGGGGGTGTGGCAGAAAACACCATAGCGTACCTGGCTGTTGGGTGAGTGTATCTACCAGAGCATGTCCACTGTTGGAAGTGGGAGGGATGGAGGAGGGGGGTCAGAAAACACGATAGCGTACCTGGCTGTTGGGTGGGTGTATCTACCAGAGCATGTGCACTTTTGAAAGTGGGAGATGGGGAGGCATAAAACACCATAGCGTACCTGGCTGTTGGGTGAGTGTATCTACAAGAGCATGTGCACTGTTGAAAGTTGGGGTGGGGGGGGGCAGAAAACACCATAGTGTACCTGGGTGTGGTGTGAGTGTATCTACCACAGCATGTGCACTGTTGAAAGTGGGGCAGGGGGGAGTGGGGGCAGAAAACACCATAGCGTACCTGGCTGTTGGGTGAGTGTATCTACCAGAGCATGTGCACTGTTGGAAGTGGGGAGGATGGGGGGGGGCAAAAACACCATAGCGTACCTGGCTGTTGGGTGAGTGTACCTACCAGAGCATGTGCATGGTTGAAAGTGGGGGAGTGGAGTGGGTGCAGAAAACATCATAGCGCACCTGGCTGTTGGGAGAGTGTATCTACCATAGCATGTGCACTTTTGAAAGTGGGGGGGTGGCAGAAAACACCATAGCGTACCTGGCTGTTGGGTGAATGTATCTACCAGAGCATGTGCACTGTTGGAAGTGGGGAGGATGGGGGGGGGGCAAAAACACCATAGCATACCTGGCTGTTGGGTGTGTGTATCTACCAGAACATGTGCACTGTTCAATGGGGGTATGGTGTGCAATGCAATGTCCAACACATTAATAGCATGCCTGAGTGCAAGGCCTTGACTGGCGTGTTTCAATTGACCAAATTGATCGTGTGCATGCATAACAACATCAAATCCATACAGCAACATCAAAAGCACTGCATGTACCAGAATGCATCACACCAATGATATGATAGGTTATTTATAACGCACTTAATACCCAGATGTTTCTAGGCGCGGAACCCGGTATCGAACCTGTATTGCACTGTGTCATCTTGCTTCCAAGGCGAGCACGTTGCCCCGGAGCAATCCTCCCGAGATGTCCCAAAATCCAGCACAAACACAATCAACACAATCTGATGCACAGACTGACAATACTTATGCTTCAGAACACCCTGCCTCCATACCACTAGTGTGAACACAATAAGAACACACACCAGTCTCATTTCTGTGTGTTGCAGTGAAAGGTTCAGAGGTCATGTCAAAGCGACAGCACACCCACCCACCACGCATATTGACAAGACGTATTGGCTTCATGGCAATCATTAGACTGTCATCACCTTCTCCATCAATCCAATTCCTCGTATGGTATCTCTGTGAATACGTCCACATCCATCATTTTTGCATAATCATTGATGCTGTTCAACCACTCCCATGCAGCAGGTCATATACCTCAGAATGCAAGTATGCCTTCAGGCATGTACAGATAAAAAATAAAATAAAAATCTTATCTCAACACAGATTAACATCCTTACCCATGTCAGCCATGCCTACTAGGCCTGCGGCCCCAGCAGGGTCTGCCGTGTCGGGCACACCGGCTGTGTCAGGCCGAAGTCAATTTTCCAGGCCGGTAAACATTGCCACCTGGTGATGGCACCCGCACACTTACACCTGGACAAGCCACAATTGCATTTAGCACTTGTCATTACATTGACATTGATGACAGCAGACATATATCCCTGAGATCATCCTGGACCTACGCAAAATGGTCAATACAGTGCATGGACATCAATTCACACCGACCATGCGCATTTCCACTTGCCAAGATATGACATATGCTACATAACCAGTAATTGGCATGTGTAATTTTGCATTGTTTAGTGAACACTACACAGACTGTACCAACATGATATGGGCACAAGTATGACATTCTACACTTTCTGTTGCTCCCGTGCAGTTAATGCTGGATATCCCCTGATGCCATGGCTGATGACCCCTGTGAGGCAACCAAACAACCAGTACAAGCAGGGATACAGCCGTGCCCATATCCGTATTCATTGTACAGACATGTTGCCTGTTAAAGGCAAGGTTCCACTGCCTGAGCAGATCGGGGGGCGCACTTATGTACAGCCCTGTGAAGGTGGGCAAGATAGTCCTGGCCTGTGCCATGTTGCACAACATGTGTATCAGGCTCATTATCTCCCACTGCCCCCCGATGTGGACATGCACCCACCAGAGGTGGAGGAGGATGAGAGTGATGATGAACTGCCATTTGCACATCGCCGTGATGGCATGGATGGCCATGTAGAACGCAAGGAACTGATTTACCACTATTCCTGATCACTTCACACACGCACATGTCACAGGCCAGCTAGCACACTGGGCAATGCACAGTAAATAAATCACTCAATAGTACACCTGACAGCAGGACACCAACTTATGCAACCAGGACATCTCCATCAGAGTTCCCAGAACACAGGGATTTTTCGGAGAGCAGAAACCATCCGATCTGGCGTGAATACGACTGGGACAGCCCGAGTATATCGCATGATCAAACCATCCTGCCATAATCATCAAAGAAAAGCGCAACCTATTGGTCTGTATGTAAGTGGAACACTAGAGGGAATGCACACCAGTTTAATCAACCCTCGCCTGAGCTAGAAGCTTTTAACATCATCTGCCTGCAAGAAACATGGCTCATGGAACCACCATGCTGCGATGGCTTCATATCTGTACTGAATCCAGCCCCCAAGGGAATACAAGGTAGACCATCCTCGGGTCTACTTACCCTGATCAAAATAACACCTCAATGGAGTATAATGAGTACTGAAAACATCAACCCATGGATTCAAAATACTGTTATAAAAATCCAAGCCAACGATCAAACAGACACCCAGAAGATTCATGACCATCTGATATCAATCATGAACCTCTATTGGAATCCTGTGACAATGAATGATAACCTCTTTCTTGATGGAGTGTTTGTACCGATTGACGAAACACTTGCCACATACCAACATGCCAAATTCATCATCTGCAGCGATTTAAATATCCATCTACACACAGCCAATGGAGTGTTAACGGCTAAAACTGATCTTTCCATACGCGCCAAGAGATGGCAGAAAGAAACCACCATGCAGAACCTTACCCAATTAGAGCATCCTACCGACCACTCCAATACTATCATACCGACCTGGACAAGAGGAACTTCTTCTGCAATAATAGATGACATATATCTTTCTGCTGATCTACTGGCATCGATAACTAAAGTGCACAGCCGACAATAACAAGTGACCATCACCAACTATCAGCCCAAGGTCACGGTCTGACTGTCCACTCCAACCAGCATACAGGTGCACCGCTAGAGTTGGAGGCAATAACTCAAGACTACGATTCAGTCAAACTGAAACTTGAGATCTAACAAACCGCACCCAACTATGAAAGATGCAGATAAACTCAATTACAATTGGCTCCTAATTCCCTTTCTACGGCAGAAAAGGGGGAACGGAAATAAGATGCACCAACACACTTTTAACGCTGAACTTGCAGAGAAGAAAAAAGAAATGCGGAAGACAATCCATAACTTAAGAAAGGCTGATAGTGCAAACCGTAATTCCCAGATAAAAAGAGCAAAACAAACATGCGCAAACTGGAGGAAATCCTTTCGCATGACGCTATTACAAGATAACGTAGAAGCCATTATGAGAACATACAAGTCATAATTTAAGAGAACTCCGGAACCTCCTGAACAATGATGAGAGAAACCAACAGAATTTGACGACAAATGTCACACAACAACAATGGATGCACCACTTCTCTGTAATATACAGCGACCGGACCCCACATTCAGGTCCCACCGAGCAAAATTTGAGGAAGAAATTGACCATACCATGCGACAAGAAGGCTTTGACAGAAATTATTGGTAAGCTAAACGCCTCCCGTGCACCAGGACCTGACGGCCTGTCAAACGCCATCATCAAAAAGAATGATCAACTGTGGGTCAATTTCATGGAACAATTTCTTGCCGTGATCAATAAAACCAACCAGATCCCTCCTTCCTGGCAAACAGCCACCATAGTCCCTATATACAAGCAAGGCCCCAGAGACAAGCCAAAGAATTAGCTCTTCTTGACCCACTGGGGAAATTGTTCGCTACAATTCTACTCAAAAAGCTCAAACAATGGGCTATGGAAAACGAGAGATTTGCTATCCGCCAAACAGGCTTTACATCGACTGTTGGAACAAGTACAAATTTAATTCTATTAAATCTCATCAAACATGAAGCAATAAAAAACAACACGATGGTCCATGCTGCATTCATTGACCTCCATATGGCTTTCGACTCGATATCAAGAGAAATTCTGTGGAAGAAGCTAACAGCATGGAATTTCCACAAATAAATCTTAGAGCCGATGAAACTGTTATATTCAAACACCTCTATAACAGTAAGACTCTCCAAAGACAGTACCAACACTCCTCCAATCCAGACTGCGAATGGTTTAAAACAAGGTTGCCCCTTGGCAGCCACTCTGTATAACCTGTACACCGCCGACGCTGAATACTCGCTAAAAAGCACAGTGCTAAATCCTCTGAAAATTAACTCCATAGCAGTTCCAGACATGATGTACGCTGACGATATCATCCTGCTAGACAAAACAACGTCCGGACTACAGATAAGTCTACAACTTTTAGGAGACTATATGAAGGAAACCGAACTTCGTATTAACTCTACCAAAACGAAAGTGATGTCTTTGGCCAAGGCCGTTACATCTGTCAATCGATGGAAATCGCTTAGATGAAGTGACAACATTTAAATACTTAGGCATTACAATAAATCAGTCAAAGATTGAAAAACAATGGGTTACCGGCCCTAGAGAGCAAAATGCAAGCCTTTGCGAGAAAAGGGTGTCTGCTCCATCGCAAATTCGGCAAATTCTCCTTCAAGCCAATACTCTCATAGTACAGACAGAAAGTGGTTCCAGCGATAACATATGGGAGCAAAGCGATGCCTCGTGTACCAACCATCAACTGGACAAGATTAGAAGCACTGTTCTGGCGTAAGATCTTGAGACTACCGGCATCCTTTCCCATGGTTAGAATACGCCATAAAATAGCGACGCAGTCACTAATGTCAATAGTAAAATGGAAACAACTAGACATCCTGTGCAAACTGATGACTCACGAGAAAACACCAGCAATACAAATATTAAGAGATCAGCCTACTGCCATGAACAACTCTGTCTTACAAACTTGTAAAAAAGACTTACTGCAACTACTGGCAAATGAAGACATTTCAGTAGAAATGCTCACGCATGCCAAACAAATTGGATAATGACATGTAACTTGAAAACAACGTATTGTAGGAATTTACAATGCCACTCTGACATATGTGCAATTAAGGAGTTACCAAAATACTTGATAAGATTCCCAGACGCTGCGATCCGTGCAACCTACATGGACATACGACTGCACACCCTGTTTACCAGAGAGAAACTAGCGAGCTCCCGGTTAATACCTACCTCAGAACAGCACTGCCGCTTCTGTAAAAGACTAGAGACACCGGAAACGATATACCATCTGCTAATGGTTTGCCCTGAACTTTCCGAAAAGAGACTCCTCTTTGGTACACACTTTGACATCTCCTCACAGTATATGGCTACTGAAACACTATGGACACAGCTGATGAATAAGCTCATTTATACAGTTGTGCAATTCCTGCAGACCGTCTTAGAACTGGTGAACAGAACACTTGCGGATCCTAACAGGGGTCTTATCGACCGGTACATGAACATATCTGAGAACTCAGGCTATTAAGAACATGGTAACTTTTAGAGAAAAACAACGTGTAACATTTAAATAATGAATTAATAAATTCATTAATAAATGAAAAGTTTATAATAAACTCATTTAAAAAAAAAAATCAATCACACTGAATTTCTATGCAACACCAACTCTAATTTGTACAATGAAAATATTTACAAATGTGGAGAAAATAAAATTGGCAATACTCCCCCTCCCCAACTTTCCCTCCCCAACTATCCCTCCATGCTCCCTCTCCTCAACTATCCCTCCACACTCCCTCTCCCCAACTATCCCTCCCCACCCCTCCTCCCCAGCTGTCTCTACGCAACTCCCGTCATGTTCTGCAAGGATGACTTGCACTAGTCACAGACAGTGCACATGTGTGTCCTGGGCCTATTTACGACCCCTTTTCGGGTCAGGCGTGCAGCTGTGTGTCGAGTGGGACAGCCGCATTGAACGCCGCCTTGGGCTGCTCTGCACGGAACTAGCAGGCATTGTACTGGTGGATGGTGCGTGAGGGAGTTCCATGGACCGTCGGTCTAGGAAGGCCTGGAGGAACATAGCCATTGTCTCGGTTATAGATGACATTACATTGTTGCCCTCCTGAACATTTGTACTATTGCTTGTGTACAACGGCCAAGTGCACAGGCATTACGACGCCCACTAGCATGGACGCTCTCACGCATCAGCTGCGCCTCCTGGAGGTGGTGCTGCCCCAGGGATGTCAAGGCATCCTGGCGTTGTTCAGTCTGCTATCAATTTCCCTCACACGGGGGAAGGGTGGGCGTGGTCGGCTACTTTATTTAAAATGTAATAGGAAACTTATGCCACGTTCTGTGTGGTTCCCTTGGATCTTGAACATTATAATCATTACTGTGGTAATGTTGTCTAGGGGTCTTTTTCTTAACTTATATGTAAACGCTTTTATGTGTAGTGCCTACCACCAAGTATGGTACCTACAAGTTAAGTTAATGAGTACGTTTGGCCTTTATTGGGCATTTACTTTTTTAAATCAACACTACGTATTTTCCCAATCATTAATATTGTATGCCTCATTACAGCTGCGCCAGAATGCCTTTTTCCACTTGTTTGATACCTTTTCGAAGAACCATCAATAAAGAGGATTTCTCCCTCTGACAAAGCGTTTTCTTTTGCCCGCGGTATATCATCATAAAATTCTGTATAGTTTGCACAATCATGCACTTGGTCTCTCTCTGCCACTGGCACAGCTACAAATGTGGCAGGATTCACTATTTTACATCTGACCATTTTAATCGCTGGGTTCTAAATTATCACTTCATAAACCGAAGCTCTCTGGGATGTCAATGTGCCCTTGGGTTTCTCTAATATGGCAAACAATGCATGTTCCACAAAAGCGTCATAGAGCAGCCCATTACAATGCTTGTGGATTTCTCAATTGCGAACGCGGCAGCTGCCAATGACTGTTCGCAAGGAAAGTGTCCCTTCATAACTGGGTCTAGAATCTCACAATAATATGCTAGGGGCTTGTACCCCAATGTAGTCCTCTGTGTAAGCACTGCAGTCATGACTGTCCCATTTATATGCGAAAACAAGAAAAACTCCTCAGCATAATTGGGAATTCCTAAACAAGGTGCTGTACAAATTGCTTTCTTCAACTCTTCAAGACCTTCCTCCATTTCCTCAGTCCATTCTATTTTCTACTTGTTTACCTGCGCTTTCTTTAAAGCCTGCAAAAGGGATCTTGTGTACGAACTGTAGTCAAACACCCAGGCCCTTACATAATTACATAGTCCCAAAAACTGTTGCATCTGCTTGACTGTAGGCGGTTTAGCAGTCTTCATTATTGACTCCGGTCTCTCAGGTGTCCCTTTCTTTCCTTCATGTGAAATGAACTGTCCTATGTTTCGCACCTCTTCTTGTACTGTAGCTTCTCTTTGTCTACCTTATATCCTTTGTCTGCTAGGATAGTCATCAACTGAATCAAGTCCTGTCTGCACTCATCTTCTGTGGTGCTACAAGTTAAAATGTCATCTACGTACTGTATCAATGGGATTGAGAAAAACGCAGTTTTCAAATCAATCACTGTGAAATATCGGGCTTCCACTGGGATGGATAGCTCAGCGGCAACATGCTTGCCTTGGAAACGAGACAACACGAAGAAACACAGGTTCGATCCCCAGGTCTGCACTTAAAAACCTTTGGGTATTAAGCGCGTTATGATATGATATGATATGGTATTTGTAACGTGCCTATACACAAATGTTTCAAGGCGCGACGAGGCAGGGAGGGGGAACAAAGGGAAGACAGACAACGATCCTACTAGGCCAGGTGTCATTCAGATCACGCAAGTGCATGGGTAGAGGCGAAGGGAAAAGTGCAAGGGCAAAGGGAGAGGGGAAAGTGCAGTACAGGGGTAGTAGTAGAATAACAAGATAAATAGTAAGGGCCAGCTGGTGGCAAGTGCAAGGTAACTGCAGACAAGTGCTGGGAAGGGGGGGCTGTAGGGATACAGAGACAGTCCCGCAGTGCAGGGGTTGCCAGGGAGCCAGTGCAAGGGGAGAGTGGCTGGGCCAAGGACCAAGATCGGTGAGAGTGGCCCAGTTGCAGATTCAGTGCAATTTCAGTCAGGAATTTAGCAGGGGAGAGGGGGAGAGAAAGCAGAAGCAAAGAGGAAGGTTTTGAATAATTATACAACTAAGAGACATATTCCTGTAACAGCGCCTCGATGCCCCCGGGCTGTGTGAGCACTTTAAAAATGCAAAGGAAATCAATCCTACATAGTATTGTCGCCGGGTTAGAAACTAAAGGAAATTCTGCATCTACAATCTGGTTAATCGGTCTCATATCTTGTATGAATCTCCACGACCCACCCTTTGATTTTTTCACAGGGTACATTGCAGTGTTGCACGATGATTCTGATGGCACTTGGGATACCTTATTCCATCAATGCTAAAATAGTCTTGGGTGCTTTTCGAGGTAAAATTACTCCTGGTTTCAGCTTTATTTTAACTTCTCCTATCCCTTTCAATAGGCCTATGTCATAAGGGCCTGTAGTCCATAAAATACTTGGCACCTTGTCCAAGTCTTCGTCAAAAAATGCTGGTTGCTGCTGTATTATTGCCATTCGCTGTGGGATCTCCCTTTTCTCTATTCTAATCCAATATGTGATGCTCATAAAGAACACTACCTCATCATCTGTTGTGTCATCTGTAAACATGAGTGAACAAAAGTTTTGAGCAAACAGGGGGTTCCTCTTTTTTTAAGGGGGCTTTGGTATTTGAGGAGTATATATCAAAAAACAGCAAAGGCATACCACTAGCTACCCACCTCTACCACACAGCAGTTGTAGAAAGCCTACTCACAGGATGGTATTCTATATCATCAAATTATATTCAACCAAATGCATTATATCAAAACAGACATATTTTAATTCATTTATATCAAACAGTATGCTCGCATAAAACATATAAAACACTAATATATGCAGATGTAGCTTGAAGAACAACACAAACACCACAGAAAGTGGGATCACACCCACACAAAGAGCTGTTTCTGTGTCAACTGCAAATGTTATTCGTATGCATGTTAAAGTTACGTGATGTTCGTAACAGTGACTTCAACCATGTACAGATGTTTATACAACATGGGTTAGGCAGCGTCAACCATGTACAGATGTTTATACAACATGGGTTAGGCAGCGTCTACACTTAAATGTGTTTCTGGGGCAGGGAACGGCACTTCCGTAATCTAGCTTTGGTTAGTGGAGTTCCAAGACCCGTCTTCAGGACGCAGAGGATTAGTGACAGTATTCAACGGAGTGACGGAGAGTGACAGTCCTGCCCCTGCCTGAGAGGACTGCGCTCTGTTTCACCTTTCTTCCCGCTGTTTGGGAGTCTTTCTACCACTACAGTACTTGTGGGTGGACCCACAGTACTTAGACTGTTTGGAGCCGTGGAGCGGCCGGAGAGTGATATTCCTGCAGTCCTGGCAGGACGGGCAGTCAGGGCGGCTATGCACGCTCCCCTCTCTCCCTCCGTCCCTGACGAGGAAGATGGCTGGCGTCTCCGCAGCTCACGGCTTCGCGCCCCAACGGAGAAAACAAGGCCTGAAGACTCAATTCACCAGGTGACTGATTTACTACTTTGCCCAAAACCAAAAGGCAAATCTAGGACCATGAACTTAAACAGAGAACTTATGCCGAACACCAGCCCCCACGCTACTACCGACCTGGTGACTCTGGGCCTCGAGATAGGGTGTCCTAGTGCCGAGGCTCTGGTCGCCGTGGAAATGGAGGTGGTGTCCGGGCATTGCCAGGACATCAAAGGTGTGGGGGCCCTTGCCCCTGACTTACCGCTCTCCCGTCCTCCCCCGTCGGTCCGTGGAGGGGGGGTGCCATGGGGAGTGGCGGGTGGGGCCGGGCCGGGAGCGGCCCGAGGATTGGGATCGAGACATCGAGCTTGCAGGGAGCGGGGGTGGAGCTGGGCAGAGCCGTGAGGGACCGGATGGCGGAGGGACTTCCCTGTCATTGAGTCCTCCGTCGGAAAGAGCCTGGTCCCCGCGAGCGAGCCCCGAGGAGGGTTTGGCTGCGCCCCTGGAAGCGCCATGAGCGTTCGGGCTCTGGTGCACCCGGAGCCCAGGCTCGTTGTTGTGCCGCCCCCTGTGGCGGTCAGCACCGAAGAAAACAGGGAACTGCCTGCTAACATCAGAAAACGCCCACGATCCACTGCCCCCTAAAGCGTGGAGGGTAATTTAAATTAAAAAATGAATAATTCCATCAAAGGGCCCCTTAAGAAAGACAACCGATGGCCTCAGAAAAAAAGTAAAAACACCTGTGGCAGCTCCACTAACTTGAGAGACTTCTTTAGCCTCAAATCCTGCAGTAAAACGGCAAGAAGGGGAGAGCTTACCGACTCTCGAGGCTTTCAATGAATGCATGCCAGTCTCAAAGCAGAGACGGATAGAACATCACTTGGCACAGAGCTCGTCCCATTTACCTAATGATGGTGGCATAACAGCTGAGACTGTTGACACACTGTCAACTTCTAATGTCAGTGACATTATCGCCCACAAACCGGCAGCCAACCCAAAGGTGCCCAACAACAGCTCATCTCTGGAACTAGAGCCCACTTTGCCGGCTGCGAGTCCTAACACAGTT
Source organism: Ambystoma mexicanum (assembly GCF_040938575.1). Lineage (NCBI taxonomy): Eukaryota > Metazoa > Chordata > Amphibia > Caudata > Ambystomatidae > Ambystoma > Ambystoma mexicanum. The sequence continues at coordinate 549,112,220 of NC_090923.1, forward strand.
CCAAAGGACTCAATTAGAAGTACTACTTCAGAAGAAAAGAACTCTTCAACGGCCTCACCATCTAAGATCAGGAATAACCTGTCCCCGGTGCAAGAGAAGTTGGCCGCACTAGCTTGCCTCCCCCCCCCCCGGAGTTGGAGTCAGCTCCGAGAGATCAAAATGAAAATCCAGCCCAAACGAACATCGTGGGTCGTGGGGGGATGGCGTCTGTGAATTGGCTAAAAAAACAGATCCCAGAGAAAGGGGACCTTACTGTGTGAAAAAAAACAACCTGCAGAAATTTAACATAGACCAAGAGCCCTGGGATCCACTAAACGTGGCCAATAGACTCAGAAATCCATTGGACCTCCAAAGATCACACACCATGGCTCGAGCAACGTCCGCCCCCTTTGGCTGGACCCACCTGGGAAAGGAAGACCCTCTATCCGTATAGAGCCCAATACGGGAGCCTCTATGCCAAAAAAGCTGGACATGCTAACAATTATATCCACAGTGACGATAGCTCTTGCCCCTTTCATGAAGTTGTACGAAGGGGTCAGTGATACGCTGAAAGACCACACATCAATACAGGCTACGTTGTTGGCTAAATTGACTTTCTTAGAAGCTTGCATTATGACACAGGAGAGTGAAGAAGCCAGGCTGGCCCAAGAGGGAAAATCTGGCCCCCCGGGGGCCCTTCAAGACCAGCTACTCAAACCAGGGCCCAATAAAGAATCAGAAACCCAAATAACTACCATGATTGACTTAACTAGGAGCCCCAGAGGGAATCTTACAACAACAAACGAGAAAGAAAACGACGTAGAAAAGCCTGCAACGAGAAAAACATTGCAACCATTGGAACCAGTGTTCAACTTAAATAAGTCCAGCAGAGTGTTTCCTAAAGAAAGAGTACAAATGGCAAAGAAGGCCCATAGAAGTGTTTCTGTAGAGGCATTGGTGAAAATCGCAACGGCAGGCCAAGTCACAGGCACCGAAAAATCGCCAAAAACAGACGATTTCCTGGAGTGCGACGCCTTGTTGAACATGAATACATACTCTAACGAGGAAACATCTCCAGAGGTGAGGGTCGTCAAGCCAAGGGAAGAGTCGCAGAGTATTTCAAGAAGATCGACCTCTCCAACTCGGAACCAGAGACGTCCAGACAAAAGAGACAACTGTGACAAAGAAGAGAGAAGAAGATACCGAGTAGAGAGTGGGAATGTCAACAGTAGGCACGAAAAACGCAAGGACATCGCTGACACAGTGAAATCCGGGAGACTACAAGAAAACTATAAAAAAGACGGGGGATCCTCATTGCAACATCATAAGAGCTATGCAAAACCACCTACGCCACATAGAGTAAACAGAAAACGTAGTAACTCCTATAGAACACTACTAGAGCTCCGGAAGAACCTCCTTGGGTTATCAAAACCTCATTACATCTCGAAAACCGAAAAATACAACAAAGTGCTTAGGAAAAAGGACGCTACTAGATGGATACTGAAATTAGAAGAGATCGTGGGAAACGAAGATGAGGTTACCTTAAATCGAAGCTCAGTACTAGCCTTGTTTAGCTATATTCCATCACTACAAGGTATAAGATCTGAGGACCTACTAATCATTGGCCTGAGCCATAAACAGGGGAAAGCTTTGGCCCATTTGTACATCGCTTCTTCAAGTATCAAACGGCAACTAAAAGAAGACACTAACAAACGGTTAAGAATGGGCTATGACCTTAAGGAGTCAACTATAAAGATCACTTTAAGGCCAGGGACAAACTCATTCCCATGCGAGCCTGGCACACGACAAACGCGATATACAGAAGACAAAAAGTACCACCAAGAAAGAAGGTGGAAGCCCAAAGATGACTCCATTGGAACATATTAAGACAAGAGACCACAAAATCGTTGCGCGGAGGAGTACTTAAAGCATGGACCAAAAGGGCAAAGTACTCAGAGCCCACTGGTGGAAAACAGAAACAGGGACAATACGGCTACGAATTCAAAACGAATTCTATCTTCGGTCCAGCACGAAATTCCAAAAACAAACCCTCCTAGAAGAGCCGAGAAACTAGACATGAGCGTGTCTCCTACCAAAAAACCTCTGACACAGAGTCTGTGGGGCTGGTTACCGAAAGCCCTACTAAAGCAACAGAAAAGATAGCAACCCTTGACCCCGGAGCATGGCGGCCACCTTCATTCAAACCTAAAGACACCAAAAAGAGAAATAAAGCTATGCTCTTGGAACACAAGGGGTCACGGCCACCTGACAGCGCCTAGTGACGCAAAGCTGGCAGAATATGACGTCCTCTGTTTACAAGCGACTTGGCTGACCGAACTTCCATCTTTCGATGGCTACGAAGTCTTCCTAGGCCCTGCAAAAAAGGGTCAGTTGGGCCGGCCGTCTTCAGGAATTCTGACGGGCATATGCCACGGTTGCGGTATGTCATCTGCAAAAGTATTGACAAGAAATCAAGCTTTGTTAACGATCAAAGCAGAGTTGACAAACCCAGAAGGCAACAAAACGAACGAGGCAAAGTTGATAAGTGATCATGAATATTTACTAGAATCCATCTTCATTCGACTCCAGCCACTTTCTTGGGATGATTGAACAAGCAATCGATGAGGCACAGCATGGCATCACATCTACTGATTTGTGGAGAAGTCAATGCCTCTTGCCTCCAGGAAAAACCCAAAGAGCATGCAAGCCATAACACCTCGGCATCAGACCTAAGAGGAAAAGCTTGGGCAAAACTGATGACATCACGCGAGCTGCATAACATGAGCGAGGTGTTACCTAACGAAAACATCTTGCCAACATGGGAAAGAGGAACATCTAAAGCAAAGATGGACTACATCTATGTCTCAGGCCACTTAGCACAAACAATCACAGCATTTGAGGTGATACGAACCATCATGAGCGACCACAACTTGCTGTACGTCCCCTGGCCAATAAAACAAAACTGGATCACGAAGTCAATCGCACACTTGGAGACTAATTCCCAAGGTTCAAGGCTAAGAATGTTGGTGTCAGCAATTAACGAACTAAGGCTTAAATACCTAGCTCAAGACCACTGCTCAACCACAAGCCAGATCGACTACCTACCATTGCTCGAGATCTATAAAAAGAAAAGGGGCCCAAAAAAACAGCGTTGGGCCTAGTAAGCACATGTTCGACAAACTTCTGGTTGAAAAAACAAAAGAGCTAAGATAAGTGAAGAGGGCAGCTAAACGTCTGGGCCCTATAAAGACAAACCAGTCGGAGAACGAGGCTACCCGGTCATACAATTCATGGCTTAAACATCATCGGTTGACACTATACCAGCAAGATGCAGTGTCAATTCACATAGCCATACGGGGTAACAAAACGCGTGAATTTTGGTCTCTCCTAAACTCAACCGGCCCAAAAGACGAACTATCCATACTCAACAACATAGGGGAACCTTTATGGGTGAACTTTTTCAAAACTCTGTTCGCATTGCCAGAAACAAACCGGACGGCAAACAAGAGCATTGATTCAGTAGAATGGGCCCTCCTGGATGACTGTGAAGAAATAACTCGCCAGATCAAGTCACTTAAGAACTCTAGAGCGCCCGGCCCTGACGGTATCACGAACGTGGACCTCAAGGCACATCCGGAAGAGTGGGCAGCGCTCTGTAGCAAAATATATCGAAGATGTGCTGAATTGAAATCAGTCCCGCCATCGTGGAAGTCAGCAACGGTGGTACCAATTTTCAAAAAAGGAAATAAGAGCGATCCAGCAAACTACCGCCCGGTCGCTCTGTTGGATTGTATTGGAAAGGTGTTCGGGTCTCTCCTCTCAAACGAATTTAAAGCTTGGGCTAAGACGGTGCCATGTGAGGATTTCCCCCAAACGGGGTTCAAGAAAAACTTTGGAACATCAGCTAACATCTTGACAATGAACATCTTGAAATGCAAAGTTCTTGAGGGGGGACCCTGGATATTCATCGTTTTCGTGGACCTCACCCAAGCGTTTGACCGTGTGGACAGGTCATTACTCTGGGAGAAACTATCGGCCTGGAATTCTCCCGCTTCCCTTTTAGAGCCTATTAAAGCTTTGTACTCGGGTACTAACATGAGAGTGCGTCTGGACCAACAAGGCCTTCTCTCCGCTCCAATACAGACGCAAAGGGGAGTCAAACAGGGGTGTCCACTGGCCCCGGCTTTGTTCCTAGCATTCCTTGGTGACATTAAAAATGTGGAAGCGGACGTTCAAAGCTTCCCTCCAAAAATAGGAAAATCTCAAGTAAACAGACTCTTGTACGCAGACGATGTGATACTCCTTATACGCCGATAGGGCTGCAATGTCAGCTCAGTAACCTCCAGGCATATATGAAAGGAAACAACTTGGAGATCAACGAAAACAAAACTAAACTCATGACTGTGTCCAAAGGTTCAAAAAACAAAGGAAAAATAAAATTAGTTTTGAACGGAAGTCAGATAGACAACGTTGTGGAGTTTAGATACCTGGGAGTGATCCTGGACAACTCTAAGAAATGAGATAGGTATGCAAAAATCTTTGAAAGAAAAAACAAGAAAACTAACGGCTCAGGGCAGCGCTATCGATAGGAAATTTGGCTGATTTTCCCTGATTCCTGTAATAAACTTTTACAAAATGAAGGTGGTGCCAACATTAACTTATGGCGCAGACGCAATGCCTAACATTCCAACATCTTTATGGCCTTCTTTGGAGGCAAGCTTCTGGCGAAAAATCTTAAGACTTCCAAACTGTGTCTCAATAGCCTGCATTAGAAAAGAACTAAGTCTACTCTCCCTCGCGGCCTCAGTCAGATGCAACTCTTTGATGCTTTACCGCAAATGCCAGCTTGCGGATAAACCTTCAGTTTACAACTTAATCCTACAAGAAACGAAAGACCTAAGCTGTAAGATGTTACACAAGTGGTCCCAATGGAACCTAGAAACCTTACACGCAGCAGATGTAGAGTCTCTTAAAACCAACCTAGTGAAGGTACTGAACAAAGTAAAAGAGCTAGACTGGATTAAGACTGGAGAAAAAGCTGCCTCCAACAAATTGACGAGTCACTTGCCTTTGAACCCTAAAAAACTGAATGAGCTACAGCCATTCATAAAGCAGTTTCCATCAAAGCAAGCTAGGAACCTGTTACTGAGAGCAAGACTGAACCTGCGACATACTAATGAAATCCTCGCTACGCGGGACTCGCCATAACTAATGGCTGCAGATTCTGTGGGATACCTGAAGTAGTGGAGTCCATCCGTCAATTATCTCCTGTCCAGGTACTTCGAGGATCAGATCACTCCATTTGAGGCATTTATTTTCGGACTTTGTGCTTTGTGACGAAGACCTCTGCTGGGCAAGGATGATGGCAGGGGAAAAGACCTTGTTGATGTTGGCAACATATAACATCTTATATCACATCCAAAAATCCTTCCCGGTATCAAATGAACTGGTGGTCAACTGCACCCCGACAATGGCTGCCTTTATAATAGAGTGCCTTGTGTTGCAAGCTCTACGGCTTAGTCAGCCCCTTTAACTTACTTCTCATCTTTCAAAGACTTGAAAACTTGAGGCTACTCTTTTTACAACTCTTCTTTTCTTCTGCTACTTTTTTGTAAAAAACTAAAGGATTAAAATACATTTAAAAAAAAAAAAAACAGTATTCAACTATAGATGATGCCTGGAGCCTGTGCATCAAAGTTGAACCCTGGTGTAAATTTCTTTTAGGTATGGAGGGCAACTTATTTCTGACTTAAATGAGAGCCGTCATATAAATTCGGCAGTCCATGATTCATGTTTAGTGAGAAATTTCTTTCGCAGTTGAGTTCAAAGGATTGCGTTCCCTCAGCAGGAAGATACGGACTGCATTACCCATAATGCATCATGTGTCTTGCTACCCACACGTCGTTGAAATCAAGTGGGAGACACTATCAACCAGTGTAACAGTCGCTCAGTCCGTAGCGTTGGCTGGGCTGGCGTTCTCTTTATGTCCACCTTCCAGAACCTATTCGGCATCTTCGAGTCCAGCACAAAGAATGGAAACGGACGTCTGTTTCCATACTTTGTGAGTAGGCTTTCTACAACTGCTGTGTGGTAGAGGTGGGTAGCTAGTGGTATGCTCTTATCTCTAAACATGTCATCGTCAGCAACGTCAGTCAACCTACACCCTTCTTCAATTGCTCTCACTGTTCTCCATGGTCTACCCTCGTCATCCGTTCCTTCGAGCATTGCCATTTCCCCTTGTACTATGGCTGCATCTAATTCTATAGGGATGGTCTGTCGCCCCTCTTCGTCCTTGGGTATCTGTGGCCTAAACAAAAACTTGTCAGGCCAGGGGGGTTACCACGCAGTGAGGCTAAAAGGATAATTTTAATCAGTCTGATTGTCTAACGCAGATTCCCTGAAGCTGCTTTCTTTAAATGTAAACAGGCCTAACTCCCAAATCAAAAGGAAACAGGTGGAGAGGTTTCTGAGGAGGGAGCAGCCCGATATAGTAACGCTACAAGAGACCCATGTTCACTCCAAAGACATGCAGAGGATAAAATTCTGGGGGTACTCAAGATTGGCTCAAGCTGCACAAGCAAGCAAAAAGGGGGGAGTTTTGATTGCTCTGAAGGATGGGTTAGACTTGGCTATCACGGGGACGCAGAAAGACGACCAGGGGAGGTATCTAGCGGTGATCCTGGAGGGAAGGGGGAGACCTTTACAGTGGCGACCCTCTACGCACCAAACCAGGCACAGGACCCCTTCATTCAAAATGTTCTCTCCCGCTTAGGGAAATTTGCCCGGGCTAACATTCTGCTAATCTTTTAATCTGGCATGGGACCCTTTGAAAGATAGGAGCTCGACTTCATGGGTTACTCATGGGAGACCCACCGGGGACCTGTTTAGGAAGATGCAGGATTTGGCCTTGGTTGACGCTTGGCGGGAGCTTCGCAGAAATTGAGAGGGATATACGTTTTACTCGCATGCACATAGGGTACTCTCACGTATTGACTATATATGGTTATCAAAAACGCTTTTGGGGAGAGTCACTGACTTGGAGATAGGTGCCATTTCTCTGGCTGATCACGTGCCACTTATGTTATTGCTAACTAGGGCACGGGGTACCCCGGGCCTATGGAGGTGGAGGTATCCGATCTCGCTCTTCAAGGATCCTATTTTGGTCAAGGAGATTGAGGAGGAAATAATTGAGTTTACTAACCACAACAACTGGGACGACCCGTCCCCGCTGATATGGTGGGACACCTTCAAGGCAATGATCAGAGGGAGAATCATAGCCATTAAGGCCAGAAGAGAGCAGGAATTGAGGCTAGAAGAGCAACAATTGGAAGTCAAACTCAAAGAAATTATGGCACAGATGGGTTCTAAACAATCAGCAGCAATAAAAAGGGAATACAGGGTAGTCGGAGGGCAGTTGAATCTCATACAAACAAGAGCGGCGGAGCACAGTCTTCTTAGGTTGCGCCAAAGATATTATATTAAAGCAAATAAATCTGATAGTCTTCTGGCTAGGCTGTTATGAAAGGAGTCAGGTGATAAATCCATTTTGAAAATCAAGGGGGTGGGAGGGCAAGTATACACTAATAATTCGGATATAGTAAGTGAATTCTGTAGAATTTACATTGGCCTGTATACCTCTGAAGACCCGCCTCTCCCTGAGCAGGTGACATATCTAGATACAGTAGACTTACCTAAGATCTCATCGGAAGATAGAGAGCTTCTGGAAAGCGAGATTACTTCAGACGAAGTTAGAATGGTCATCAATAACTTGCCGCCCAACAAGGCCCCTGGCCCAGATGGGTTCATGTCAGAGTTTTATAAAGTACACAAGGAGGTCCTAATTCCCCTCCTCACTAAATTGTTTAATTTGATAGGTTCCGCCAGGGCCCTCCCCAAATCAATGGACGAAGCCAAAGTGATCCTAATTCATAAGCAGGGTAAAGAGCCGACAGATTGTGGATCCTATCGCCCCATAGCTTTAATTAATGCAGATGCTAAAATTCACGCCAAAGTCCTAGCGAATCGTCTGGTCAATATCCTTCCCAAATTAATCCACACAGACCAGTCCGGGTTCATTAGTGGCAGGCAAACATCAGATAATGTAAGACGACTGGCCCATCTTATTGAAAAGACCCAGGGGAGGGAAATACCGGCTCTCCTGCTAGCAATCGATGCCGATAAGGCATTTGATCGGGTTGAGTGGGGATTCCTTATTGCCGCTATGGCTAAAGATGGGCTTCGGCCCTGGGTATGTCGACCGCATCAGGGTGAGCTACCAACAGCCAGTTATCAGACTAGCAATCAATGGCCAAATCTCACCCCCTATCTCGATATGAAGAGGCACTAAACAAGGCTGCCCAATGTCACCTCTTCTTTATGTGCTTCATCTGGAACCTTTGCTAGCAACAGTTAGGGCGGCCGAGGATATAGAGGGAATACCGTTTGGAGGCTCAGTCCATAAGGTGGCAGCCTTTGCGGATGACAGGATTCTTACGCTCACTCATCCCTACAGGCCGTGTCTAGGGAGCTGGTTCGGTTTGGTCAGGTGGCGGGGTTAAAAGTCAACATCCATAAATCCGAAATCCTTCCCCACTCACTCTCGGATACCACTGTGCAAAACCTTAGTCAGAAGTATAACTATAGATGGGTCGGTAGGTCCTTAAAGTATTTGGGGATATATCGGACTAAAACGGTAGAGGACCTTTACAAGGTAAATTATCCTCCTCTCCTTCAGAAGCTGAAATCGAAATTGGTGGGTGGGGCCCCCTGGCGATATCCTGGCTGGGACGAGTTATCGTATTAAAGATGACAGTCTTATCCCGTTTGCTTTATTATTTTTCGGCTCTTCCTGCGCCCGTCCCAGCATCCTTCTTTAAAGCTGTCCAGAAAATAACCAAGAGGTTCGTCTGGACCCAGAAAAGACCGAGGGTGGCAGCTTTATTAATGAGGGCTCACCTAGCAAGGGGCGGCTTGGGCGAGCCAGACTTCACGGCTTACTACTTGGCGGCACAGCTCCGCGTCATTAGGGATTGGCAGAGAAATGACAGGGAGAAAGTGTGCAGGCCGATGGACAGAGCAGTGGCGGGGGGAAATTTGGAGGGGATACTGTGGTTGCCGAGGCCCGATAGACCTATTCAAATGTACTGTAGTGTAATAACCGCGACAACGGGACAGACTTGGGACCAAGCGATAAAAAGGGCGCGCATCACCTCCTTCCCCTCCCCCCCTGCACGGCAACCCGCAGTTTACTCCAGCATTCACTCGAGAGTCAGCCTTTAACATCTGGCATCAATGGGGTTGCAGAATGGTGAGAGATATGTTCGTCGGAGACGAGGTCAAACACTTTGAGCAGTGTAAAATCGATTTTGGTATAGGTGAGACGCAGAGGTTTTCCTATTTCCAGTTGAGACACTGGCTCTCTCACCCGTTGATTAAGCAGACGGGGTCTCGCCCCCTCACTCCTTTCGAAAAATACCTAGACACGGACTCGGGGGACAAAGGGGTTCTGGCTTCTATCTATAAACACATTAAGCAAGGAGAAGCCCTGTCGAGTAGAAGGTATATGAAGAAATGGGAGGGTGACACGGGGACAGTGATTGCTGAGCCGGTCTGGGTAAATCTTTGGTCTCAGATTCCTAAACTTACAAGGTCGATTCAGATTCGGGAAATGTGGCTGAAATTGATGCTCCAATGGCACCTGACCTCGGTCAGGCTAAATAAAATATTTCCCAATGCGTCTAGGATGTGCTGGAGAGAGTGTGGGGCAGAGGGCTCCTGGGCCCATATCTGGTGGAAATGCTCAAAAATTGACAACTTCTGGGTCCAGGTACAACGGGCGGTTACCCAGGTTTTAGGAGTCAGGGTTGGCCAAAACAGAGGGTTAGACTTGATGGGCTTAAATGGGGTCTCAGCAACCCTCGCAGCGATGGCAGATCGTAAGCTCTATGTGATGAGGATGATGTCGGCTGCCCTGGTTTTGGCTCGGAAATGGAAATCAAGAGAACCACCACAGGAACATGAACGGATGGCTAAACTCTGGTCGCTTGTAGCTTTGGAATGGCTTACCTACTCTATCCAGGGAGACCACTTACGATTTGTCTCAGACTGGTCTAATTTATTGTCCTACTTAAAAGCGGGGGCCCGCCGGGCTTGGTGTCCCAAGGCCATGGAACTCCTTCGGCATAATTGCCCCGCAAGATGAATCAGACTTGTGAGGAACTGGTGCAGGGGAGCCAAATATCCGGAACCTGAGAAGTTGATCTCGTTTTTTTTTTCTTCGCAATAGCTAAGTCTGGTTTCATACGCATGGTCGCAAACTGGGTTGTTCTTGGATCGGGGTTGGGTGGGGACAGGGTATAGGGGGAGGGGGTAGAGAGGGGGGCTTTGTTGGTTTTTGTATTCTGATCAAAATTGCTAATAAAAACGTACTTTAAAAAAAATAAACGTGTCAGGCATTCTCATAGTCTTTCCCACTAAGCCAGGTAACCATGTCAACAAAATGCTCACCCCATTGAGAAAAACTTCTGGCTCTATGGGGACCCTTGCAGAGCCATTTGCCCTCTGAATGCCAATATAAATTCGCCCACATTCATGTAATGTATTCCAGGAGTGGAACACACTATCCCTTCGTCAGTAAAAGAAATCGTCATGTTAAGTTTTGTCATCAAATCTCTTCCCAAAATGTTAACTGGTGTCTGCCATGAATACAACAATGGAACAGACATATCACATTCTCCTATAGAGACTGGTAATTCATCAGTAAAAGGAACTCGACTCGTAGCTCCAGAGAACCCTTGATCATTCATGGCAATTCCCGACATTGGATATTTTCCCTCTCGTATACATGAACGAGTAGCTCCAGTGTCAACTAAAAAAGAAAAAGTTTTGCCTCCTATTGTCACATCAACCCTTGGTTCCTCTTGGGGGGTCTGGTCTCACAGATAGTACTGAAAACATCACGTCGACCTGTGAGCTGTCCTATTGTGGATCCATGCATACCCCTATACCCGTGAAAGGATTTCCTCCCACCACAGTGACACCCCATATTCTAGGTGTCAACAATTGTCCGGTGTTTGCATTCTTCTGTTTCTGCATGGGGAGTGTGCTGTGACTGCCCTTGCATAGGATTCATTTGCGCTTGCTGTGGTTGTGGTGCCTGTTGCATTTGCGGCATCTGTGTCTGATAGACTGTCTGGTCTTGGGCGAACCCTTCCCTAGATTGTGAGCTATATGCTGGAGGATAAGCTGTCCCCCCTCTTGAGAATTGGCCAGTCTGTACATACCCTTGGTTCCCACATACGCGTGCAATGTGTCCTGTCATCCCACAAGTCCAACATACAGGAGGAGCCTGTCTGACTGGTCCCCCTTGGTTGAACCCCTCTTGTGCATTCTGATTCTCATTCTGTGCATTCTGAAACCCTCCTTGATTGTGCTGGAATCCAATCCTGCCCCTATAGCCCATGCCTCTACCTCATGACATAAACTCATTCCCTCCGCGGTCCATCGGACGCTGATTATTCACCTGCGATGTTCTCACTGCTTGCTGTATTCCTAACCCTTCTCTGCTTGTCAATACCACCCCTTCTATGGCGTATTTTGACAACTTCTTCTGAACTAATTTGGCTTCCTCAAGTTTCCTAGCCTCATCTCTCTCCTTGTTTTTCTCCTGCAACAGCCAACAGTGATGCTCTAACTGTATTTCAGCCCATGTCTTTTCTTGCATTCCCATTTGCTTTTTCATTTGTCTGCACCTGCTCTGGCAATCCTTGACATAATATGTGGTAAAATAATGCCACCGTTTTTCCCACGGCTCCTTCGTTTCAAGAGTCCAGCGCTCTTGAATGTCCTGACTATAAGCAATAGGATCCTCACCTTCCTTCATCTTAAGTGTCACAATTGCACCCATGCCTGATATATACAGATATTGCACTGTAAGCGCTCTCCAGACATCTGCTCTGCAATTATTAAACAGCGCTCAATTGTGCGCTGTGTTCTGTGCTGTCACACTTGAATAGCCTGCTCTCCTCCATATGTCATCAGCCCTTTCTCCAATAATAGCTGCCAGGAGACCCTTAATGTCCCCTATGGCAAACGTAATTCCTCCTGTCATTTCCTCTCATGAATGCGTTTTCCCTCACCTGATGTCAAACTCTGAAGTTTGCATCTTAAATTATCCTTATCCATTTGCGGTCATGGAATATACTGCTGTCTTGCCCCCACTTTTTCCAATAAGGGAAACTGCGTAAACCTTGACCAGCAGTCTGGTCCCACCGTCTGCCTATCCATGGTAGGGACAATGGTCCCTGACCATCTTCTCCCTGGTAACAATCTTAACCTGCTCACATATGGTGGTGACTCTCCCTTCTTACTATACAATGGTCCTTTGGGACACTCTGCTATGGGTTCTGGCATCCTGCCCTTTTGGTTGCTGTAGATCAGACCATCTTACTTCCTTGTCCACCTGCAGGTTTCCCTTGGCGGCACATGCACCTCCTCCCTCTTCCCCACGGAAGGATTCCCTTTCTTCGTCTTACATATCTAGTCCCCAACTAGTATGGCTCTCTTTCCCATCACCCTTATCTAAGGTCAATCTGCTTAAGGATAAGGCTCTATGCTCGAGGCTGAATGGATTTCCCTCTTCGCTTTGTGATTGGAAGACCAGCGTGTGATCTTCCTTCCCGCTGCTTCCCGATTTGCTACCTTCCCTTAACTCTTGATATGCTTTATCGATCCTGTCTCTGATACTTCCTATATCAACGTTCTCTTCTGGGGCTACTCTAGATGGCCCTGATGTTTCTCCTTGTAATGGGAGGAACTCCTCTATACTGCCCCCTTTTATTGCTGGACTTGGCTCCATTAGCTCCTTTTGAATGCAATTAATGTCAAGCTCCTATTGTCTCCTCTTACGTTCTAATTCTTCATCTAATTCTCTTCACTTTCTCGCTTCCCATCTAACTCTCTCCTCTTCTTGTATTATTTCTTCTTTCCTTACCCCGGCTCTTCTTTCTTCCTCTTCCCTTCGTCTCTGTATTCTTTTGTCCCTTAATTTCTGTGCTTCCTCCTCCTTCTCTTTTCCTTTCTTGCCTATCCTGTTCATCTATTGCTCTCTGCCTGTTGTCATGCTTTCTTTGCTCCTCTGCCCTTTCTTCTTTCTTTTGTTGCTCCTCTTGATATATCTGTTTTTGCCGCTGTCTGCTCTTTTTTTTATGCTCAATTTCCCTTAATCTTTTTTCTCATTTCCTGTCTTTTCTATCCTGTTCATCTTTATTTTCCTTTTGCCCTACTTCCTCAAGGCTTTTCCCATCTAGGTTGAGTAGTATCTGTCCTCCCATACATTTGTTCTGTACGAGCGTTACCTCGTCAGCTTTATCCTTTTCTCCTTTCCATCTCTTAATTTCTCGTTCTATCTCTGTCTATATATTCGATTGCTTACTTTTCTCTTCCTTGTCCTGTAAGATCTTAAAGGTCTCCTCTTTTCTCTTGCTCTCCCTGGACTATCGTTACTGCTATAAGCAGGCGGTTTGTATATCGGATTACTATACCCTGCCGCCGATTTTAATTCCATTAATGGGTGTACAACTTCGTCTTCCGTATTAACGCCTTTCACTTCAGGTGAGGTAAGGGGTGCTGAGGGCTCAACACCTTCCTCCTTACACTGATTAAGTATCCACCCTTCAGGTGTAAGATCTTCCCTCTCTTCCTGGTACATCTTCCAGAGCTCTGAAATGGCTAACCTTTTCTCCAATTTCTTTCCCGTGTACGCAGCGTGCAAGTATGTGGTCATGTGTTGCAATACCGCTTTTGACAGCGATCCCCCTTGTGGCCATGGCATGAACGTCTTATATGCTGTGCCTTTTACCCATTCCGCACTATACTGTTTGAGCTTGGGCATGTGATTTGGCAATGTCTTACATACATGCATCAGAGGAGTAATGTCTCCCATTGTGGCGAGTCTCCGTTGACTGTCAATACTTACCAGACTTTATAATAACACCTTCTCCAAAAACAACAAATATGTGCACGGTCCAACAATCACCACTCAAACCTCTACGTTTTCACTGATGTCTACCTCTGGATTGATATCAATCACCTTCCAATATAACTTCTTAATTTTATCTCAACATTTGTACAATTCGTTGTCGCTCTTCGACACCTTAATTCAACACAGGCCCATATAAACAGACAGACTAGTCGACGCTTTACATAAAAACTTTGGTGATCACCCTCATCTCTCTGCCCCTAATCAATACTCGGATCACAGAGTTTAGATTGTTACCTTATGCGGACATGTCCTGCACGTAGCCTAGTTTACTCCGATTGGAGTGTATAACACTCTCTTCTAAAACCCCATGGGTTAGAACTCTTGGGTGCTAGATCTCTCGCTTTATACAATATTTCCCGTTCAAATGACCACAACCCTATTCCCTTAGTTTGCCATTCCCCTCAGTCTACTCACCATTTGCTTGTTTAACTTGAGGCCTTCAGTATCGACTCCTCCTTCAATCCGACCACTTTCACCTTCCGTCCACAAAGCGCATGTGGAAACCAGGTAGGGATTTCGTCCTGCCCACTGTCTCGATTTTCTTGCAAGATTTCTATATCGGCCGCTCTCCACAGGAAACTCTGCAATCTTCCGGCTAGATGGCGGAGGATGCCGATCATCAGAAAGTCTGGCGTCAACAGGTCGATGGGTCTTCTATAAAACCATCCGACATGCTACCACGTGAACCCGAGGGTACTCTTAAATCAGTAACTCATCATTCTCAGGATGGGTATGCAGAATATCGCTTATACCAAAATAATAAGACAGAATCAGGAAGTTGGCAAAAAGTCTTCCCTGACTGTTTTATTATCAATTGTCTAAAACAGAGTTACAGCCGACATCAACGGACATCGCACAGTGTTCTCTCAATGCATTTAATAAGAACATCATTTGTGATGTCATACTACATGGCAAACTAAGAAAACCTACGGGAAGTTGTGGTTGGACTAAAGGGAACATCTAAGTATGCTTTCTATATAGGAACGGGTTGTGATTGGGTCTCTACAGTCAGGTGGACAACTTATGCCCACCACTAGTGAAAGTCATCGTCATAGTTACTAGATACACAACATACTATTGGCTCCCAAAATATAAGGCCCTTCGTTATATTGCCCTCTATCATTGGTTGGCACGCTTGTACCCTTCTGGAACATTCGGCTCACTAGCAGCACGTAAACTGGTACCGTAGGGGTTAGTGGGTGGACTTGACTGTGTCTCCCCACCCAATTAGCCCACCATCTCTCATCGCTCATGCAGCTGCCATAAAGATTGCCTTTGAACTTGTCCTTGCAAAGTATCATTGCTCCTGACAATAAAAAGGGAGTATAGGCACACTCTTATCGCAATTCAGGTCTGCATGCCTGCCTGAATCCTATTTCTATCCTTTATTCACGTGACAGGAGACCATATTTTTGCCGGTTTTGCAGCATTTAATTGTCTTTAATAAACTTGGCACTTATGATGTTCTTTCCTTGTATCTTAACACTAGATGATTCAACGTCTCGCGGTTAATGTTCTTTTTGGATAGATAACCAGTTCTTGGCTACTTCATCCTTTGACACCAGGCCAGACAGCCCTTCTCGGTCTTTCTTCGATCTTCAGCCATTTCTTTGCTGTGACACACACAGCTATTAATCCTTCTTTCTCTGTGGGTTTGAGCTTAATAAAATTGCGACCTCAAATGTGCAGTTTCTATATAATCGCGGCACCACCTGCAGTCTATTCACTACGTATAGCCAGCCTTTATGATTACTTGGTCTACTTGCGTTGCTGCATCTGAACAGTTATAAAGTGACTTGCATTTTCTGCAGTGCTCTTCCCACATGCAATCTTCTTTTTTTTTTTTTTTTTTTATTTATTTGTAATTTCTAGTTTCTTACAAACTTTTATTACAATTTCCTTACATCAACATTTCTAATTAGTCTCTTCAATATTCCACATCTTATGAGGTGCCATTTCTCAAGGTTTTAGTAGGCTTTCAATTTAGTGCTTTCTCTAGAAAATTTATGACAGCACATGTCAGATGCACTGAATTCCCACCTAAGATTCGTAACCACAATTCATCCATGCTGTCAGTGAGAGGAGCACATTTATGTAGATGTACAGATCTTAAATCTTTAAGCAATTGACATTCGATCAATAAGTGTTTTAGCGTTTCTGGAAGAATGGCACAGAACCTACATAAGGGATCCTTTACATTATCAATATGCCGGATGAAACACATTTGCCTGGTCTTATATGTATTTGTTCTTCAACGTAAAAAGCCATCTCTATGACGTCGAGATGGAAATTTACACAAATATTTTGGCAGTTTGTCTAATTTATTCATCATCGGCCTCAAATCCAGGGTAGTTTTTAGTTCGTGGTATTTTTCCAAATTCTCAATCCATAGCCAATGTCTCATTTTTTTCTTTGCGTATTGAGGCTGTTCTTGTAAACTTTCCATGGAGACATCGGCGACCTGCATATTTGCCTTCACTTTTTCTGACCACAATTTCTGTAAACTGTCCGTTTTCAAGTTGTTCTGTGGTCTGAATAATTTAAATGCAGGTTCGCTCTTTTCCAACGACATCTTGCGTAGCAGAGCCATCGATTTCCAAATAACCGTTCCACGCATCGGCTCCAGCCCTAGTTCATGGCGTATGACTATGATTGATAAATATTTAGGCAATCTTAGTACACGTCTCCAAAACAGACCTTCAAATTTTGCCCAGATCTTGTGGTCAATATTCCAGCCTGTCTCGGCTCCAAACGTTATAGATGGAATCACCTTTTGCATGTAAAAGGTTCGTACTGGGATCAAGGAGAATTTCCCATACTGTGAATGAATTCTGGATCCTTGGAGAGCCAAGGTTTTAATTATTTTTCCAAGTTCAGTCACCCAGCTCCATTCTCTTATCGAGGTGCTGAAAAATATGCCCAGATAACGGATCTCATTCACTTCCTCAATCTGGGCATTATTTATTGTCCACTTGAAGTTCTTGTCTTTGTGACTCTCAACATGACCAAGTTTCATTATCTTTGTTTTCTCTACGTTGATCTTCAGATCGTTTTCCACCATGTATGTTTTTAGTGTATTTAATAACCTCTGTAGACCAACTTGTGTTTTGTCGATCAATACTAGGTCGTCTGCATAAATAAGACAACTTACCGGATTGCCATTAATTTTGGGAGGAAAGCAATGAGTTTTCGCTAGTGTTCCAGATACATCGGCGATATATAGTTTGAAAAGAATCGCTGCCAAAGGGCAGCCCTGCTTTACTCCCTTATTTGTTACAATTGGTGCAGAAAGTTCTCCGTTTTCATTTAACCTTATTCTTATCGACGTTTGGTCATGTAGAGCTTTTATGGGATTCAGAATGTTCGCTGGACAATTCCAAATCTTCAACTTCTCCCAGAGTTTTTCCCGATTGATGCCATCAAAGGCCTGTTGCATGTCGATAAATGCAAGGAACAATGTTCCTTTTCCTCGCAAGGTTTCTAACTTCAAAAGATTCAGTATGGTTAAATTGTTTTCGGTTCCAACTCCTTTCGTGAATCCAGTTTGTCTGATATCATTTAATTCAAACTCGAGGGCCCAAGTTGAGATCTTTTCTTGTAGAAAGGTTGCGAACACTTTTCCTATGGTGTCCAATAGGGCAATTGGTCGATAATTTGCAGGGACATCCCTGCTGCCCTTTTTGTGGATCGGAACAATTATTGCCTCAGACCAGGATGATGGAATTTTCCTGGATTTCGCTATTATCTCAAACAATTCGCCTATGAAAATGGCCCATTCACAAGGATGTTGTTTTAGCATCACATTGGAGATGCCACCCGGGCCGGCTGCTCAGGAATTTTTTAGCTTTGCTATGGCACTTACTTTGTTTTCTACCGTCTCCTTTGTGTGCCAGGCTACATCCACAGAGTCAATTTCCGCCTCCTTAGGCTGAACATTGGATGAGAATACTTCCTGAAAGTGACACACCCATTTCGCCTCAGGTACTCCATTTGCCATTGTTGTTACTTGATTTGGGTAACCGTGGTTTAGAATTTTCCAAATATCTCTGGTGTTGTTTGTTCTGATCAAGGAGAGCATCACCTCCCCACGTTCCTGATCTCGCTGGTGCACAAATGCCTTTAGCCAATTTCGGTACCTTTGTTTTCGTCGTTTAATTATTTTTTCTGCACTATTGGTGCCGAATCTGGTTCGTAGATCCTTTAAGTCTTTTCTCAGTTTCTTCTTTTCCTTGTTCAGACTCATGCTCCACATATGTTTGTGATTTGATGCCAACAGAGGGTTTCTTGACTTTGCTATATTCGGCTTAGGAAGAATAACTGGATAATTTATGAAATCTGAGGAGACTTTATTTTCATATTGAAAACCAGAAGCCAGTTGCTGAATCTGTTTTATGTTCATCGTGAGTCTGTTTCGACCAGGATTTACTTCTAATTGAGTACTTGCTGTGCCACTCCGATATCTACATCGTGGTTGCCACCACAATTTCAATGGGTAGTGGTCACTGTTGGTCGATGGCGTTATCTGTAAGTTGGTTATTTTATGCATCACATTATTTGATGCCCAGATTTAATCCAGAGTTTTTTTTAACCCCATGTTTTGCCACGTAATTTGTGGTGGGGAATCACCAGACACATTTCCATTTACCATGGTACAATCTCTGGATTCCATTGCCTCTGACCATCGTGCTCTTCTGGAGGAAGATTTCTGATCTTCATCGCGGCAGCAAATATTTTTCTGTTGATTTCCATTGAACCACGATATGTTAAAGGTCACCACATACAATTATCCAGAGATTTTGAAGATGTCTTTGTTCTTTGTCGATTATTGTAGTTTATCAAGATTTGGTATCCATCCTTTACAGGGGGATTGCGCATCCAAGTTTCCTGCAAACATACTATGAAGTTGTCTGATAGATCCACAGGATCCACAGGGAAGTTGTTATATAAATGGCTAAAGCCTCTGGTGTTCCACGAGATCAAGGAATTAACAGTGTCCAATCCATCGTTGTCTAGTTAGTGTTTTTTTCCCTCTTGCACATCGATCTTATTCTTTCCAGATATCGAATTTGAGTTCAGATACTTTCGAATCTGGTCACGCCGTTGTCTCAGGGAACTCTTTGTCTCGTGCCTGTCTGTGCCGTCTAAAGCAGTCGATTTTAGCGGCTCGAAATATTCTGAGATTTCAAAACCGAGACATAAGATGTCAACCTTTGCCTTCATCAATAACCTTCTTACTGCGTTGGACTTAATGTGTAACAGTACACAGTCAACTCGTTCTTCCGAGATGTATTCCACGATTTGTAGATCATCGGAGGTGATTGTCCGTAGTAAAGGTACTGAGTGCAATAAACGCATTACGTTACCACGGTTCAGATTCACATCAGTATCATCTGCCAACACATTCACCAGTTTTATTTTTTTTGATGAGTTCGCTTGTTGCCCAGAGCTGGATATCCTCAGTTTTAATTCTCCAGTTTTCTGTTTTTGAGCAGTTGTTCGCTTTGGATTTAATACTGTGACAAGTTTTTCTTTGCTATTGCAAGGATTTTCCAACTTATATCCGTGTCTTTGTTTATCGTGCTCCACGGGAACTGCAGTACGATTTTCTCTTCTTTGTGTTGGAAAATGTAGATGAGTCTGTTTTGTTTTCAGTAAATTCTGCTGGCTCTGAACTTGATCTTCTTGAAGAGTCGTTCCTTCAAACGAAATATTATCATATGGAGCACTACTATCTTCTTCACTTTCCTCGTAAGAGTAAGTAGATAGATTGCAAAGTTCTTCAGTATCATCAGTTGTTGAAACACAGCTAGAGTCAGAATCAACTCTCCTCCGCTTATTTATATTTTTACTATCTTTCTTAGACACCTGTCTTACATCGTTGTTAGTCAGAAACTAGTCGTTTGTTTTTTTTTTTTTATTTTTTCCAATCTCATTCTCCACTGTTGGCCCCAAGGCGATCATTGACGATTGTTTGTTCGTCATTTTCTCTGACAGCCTTCCATCGACGAAGACTTTAGGTTTAGGAGGGGTTGTTAGATTTCTAAGAAATTTCCTCGAATTTGAGGTATGTTTCTTGACAACTATATTTTTTGTCTTTTCTTTTCTTTTTTTGTGTTGAAGTAAGCTTGTTATACCTCCTTGCCCGTCGTCATGAGTTGGATCTGCATTCTTTTCAGGTTGGAAGTTTTTTGCCCCTCCGTGAAAAATTCCGAAGGACGCCTTTGGTTTGGAGCTACTCGATGCCACCAATGAAGACTCCCGGGCAATGGAGGGGACTGATCCTTTTATAGCATTACATGTTTGCCTCTCTCCGATTGGTTGTTGAACCTCCGTTGTATTTGTCTGGGGGTTCGCTTGATTATCAATTTTTTGCTCATTATCAATCATTTTTGGAGTGAGATTTCTTATTCCCACGTCAAAGTGTGACCGCAGAGATGTGCTGGCTGTTGCGCTTATGAAAACATCATTTTCGGTTTGTGTTCCTTGTGGTAGAGCTTTTTTACTTAGACCTAAATCGAGACAATTACGACTCCCTGATTTGGCCAAGTTTGGAGAAACTGGGTTTAAGTTCGAAAGAGTCTTTTTCATAAAGTGCAGCAGCTCATCCATTTGGATCCTGGCTTCATTTGAGTTTTTATCAACCAACTGGATTATTTTTTTAAAGCCTTCATTGATCTCATTATGTTCGTTTACTCTTTCTTGTTGATTTGAGTGTAGATTGAATTCCATTGATGATATTTTTTCAGCCAGGTGTCCAATTATGGCTCCGTTGTTATGCATCGTTTCGTTCACACTTTCATATAATTTTATGAAAGGGATTAAAGCCTGTGATGTAGCAGCTAGGACGTTGTTGTGTATCTGAATTGCCGCAGCAGCAGATAAATTGGATTTAGCTTCTGATATTGAGTCCGTCGGATGTACCATCTTGTCCTTACAGTGACACTTGTTGTTGGCTTGTTCGAACTGTCGCGAGGGATGAGCAGTCTCTTGTCGGGTCTCTGGAAATTCAGCTGTATGTGTATTTAAAGGGGTTGAGCAGTTTGGAGCGTTATTTCCACCTTTTTTAAATGAAGGTTTCAGTCGCTGTACTTCCTCGATCCCCTTTTCAGCCCGACCATCTCCATTATCATGGGACAAATGTAGTCCGAAGGTGTCATCCTCCCATTTCGGCGAGCGGACAGCCGTGGTCGCCTTTTGCTCTTGATGGAATAGTTTTTTGATTGTGAATTTGTAATTTCTATTTCCGGAGCATTTAATTGCTCGGAAGATGACATTTTTCGATTCCTACGGCCTGATCCAAGATTGTCCTTTGAGTAGCTATCTTCTAGCTTCGCCTTCATTGCTTCGAAGTCAGCCTGTAGTCTCAGGGTGAGTCTGGCCTCCCATCCTGTTTGATCCATTTCGTTGTTGTTCAATCTCGACGATGAAGTCAAATGTGTATTGCCAACTTGTTTTTTCGCTTTTCCATTGGACACCAATTGCTCAATATTTATTGTGTCCAGTTTCGATGATATGTTGGTCGCCAGTTGATTAATCAGTGGGTGACTTATCTGGGTCGAAGGAGGAGCTTCAATTTGAGTGACAGATTGCTCTTGAGCCTGTTTCCTGAAATGTAATCTTAGTGTTTTGATGTTTTTATGAGTCCACGCTACTTCTGCGCTCAAGAGCTCGGCATCTGTCACATCAAAGGGAGAGTAATCTTCCCCTTCCTTGTTGTACCCGTTTGGTAAAACACATATGTGTGTGGTTATTCTTGAGGATTCGGGACTCTTTTTGCAGGCCAGTTGGGCGGCTCTTACTACATTTTGAATGTCAACATGTTCTTTGCTTTGTGAGTTGAGCTCTCGCTCTTGCTCACTCAGAGTTTGGTTGGTAATTTTCGCACAATGCGGTTTTGTGGGGGTATCCAAACGAGCATTTCTCGCATGCCCGTTTTCCTCATTTACGGAATTCTTCACCTCTGTGTTACCCGTAGTTACAATAGCACCGGGTGCTAAGCTATCCTCATCATTCGAGGTTACTAGATGAGTGCTAACCCCCGTTTTGGACCGTCCTACTACTGAAGTAAAGATGGGGAAAGGGGGGGTTCAAAGTTTACTTGCGTCGATGGAGCGACTGCCACCGACCCCTGTGGGAGGGAACTTGATGATCCCGTCTCATTCCTCACAACCCCCGTTCCCAGAACACCAGTCTTGTTACCAGCCCCTGTTTCAACACTCCGGAGGCTTGTATCTGCTTCAGTAGACATCAAGTTCACAGACATTTCATCCCCAGCACCCATGAAGGTTTGTTTTGCTTTTGAGTGAGTCAGAGGACGAGAGTCCATGATCGTAGGGTCTTACCTGGCAGCTGGCTTCCTGCCGGCTTCCTGCCGCGGACTGCTGAAGATTGCAACTCAGCGCGAAACTCCGCGCGCGTTCCGTGCTGTCCAGGCCTTTTTGTAGAAAGTTGGCCTTATTTTCCTTAAAGGCACATAAACAAAACGAGTGAATCAGGAAGTCGCTGGTAGTCGCTGCAGCTCCTCTCACAGGGGTGACTGCCGAAGACTGCAACTCAGCGCAAAACTCCTATTGGCAATGCACTTAGCGAGCAGTAGTTGGACTGTAGGATGCTGGGCTTGATAACCGTGTTTGTGTGCAATCCTCTTTCTGCATATGAAAGCTTACTCGATCCTTTGTTTCGTCATCGGATTCCATACGGTCTATACATCCTCTTCTTTAGTCACCCTTCTCAGTGTGTGCTACGCTCGGCTGGACCTAACAGGGGTGTCGATCGGACCCGGACAGCTGCGGTCTCCTTCAACATGATGCGTAGTGCAGAGATGACTGTCTGGACTGGCCCGCCTAGTCTTGTCTGCTGGACCCGAAGAAGTATTTTCCTGCAAGTGGAGACAGGGATTAACCACCTGTGGGTTTTAGTGATGGCCTTCCAACTGTTCTCGCTCTCCCCCACTAATCACCTCCGATATCCTCTTAGTAACCTCACCTTATGTTCGTAAAAGATGAGCTCTCCATCCTGCGTGTCTTGCAGGGGCGTGTAGATACCAGTTACTTCACTGGTTTGAAGGCGTTGGGAAAGTTCCGGTAAGTATTGACTCTGAAGTCCCTGGCGGGATTGGTAAGTATCAAGTTCAAAGAGTTCAATGTGCCCGATGTTCACTCTTGTCCCCTTCCTTCCTTAAGTTGCAACTGAGTTTGTGAGAAGAAGGTCTCGTAGCTGCTGCTGGCGTTCAGGTAAGAGTCTGTGTTACCCAACGCTGTCCGGTAACTATTGCATGCGTTAACATGTTGTTTTTCTCCCTCTTTACAGATGCGGCATATGAAAATGTGGAGAGTTATGGAATAATACCGCCGGTGGTAAATCAGGTAAGTCTATGGTCGTAAGAGGTTGTATTTGTTGATTCCCTTGGCTCACCTTGTTTTTTGTTGTGTCCCCTAGGTGCCGGATTACGGCGAAGAAATGATGGAGACAGTGCCGGATCGAAAGATGCTGTGAGAACTGGCGAGTATGGCGCCGTGCTGGAGCTGGCGAAGCGACACGTGCAGGACTGATGTACTTTCCAGGTCCGGAGATGAAATGGTTCCGGAATTAGGTGAGGAATTTGAAATAAGTTTGTTTTCTAACCTTGTCCTTTTCTTCTTCTTTATTCTAGGAGCTCCGGATTCGAGGCGGGCATGGCAGAAGACTGGGTGCTGGCTGCAGGCACGCGGGCGTGGCAGAAGACTGGATGCTGGCTGCAGGCACGGTGAGCGTCACGCTGCTGGATGCAGAATAACACGAAGCATGTGCTGCTGTTCGGGTGTGGTTTAAATAGCCTCCAAAGTAGTTCCAGGTAAGAAGTTCCCTAGAGCCACGCCCGAGTAAAAAATAGTCCCTGTAACAAAATAGTCCCATCCAGGCCTCATGTAGGCTTGGACTCTTTTGCAGCATGGTCTGCATCAGGTAAGTAAAGTTTATGAGCCTGGCGCCTATGGCACCAGGACTGATTTCTATGATGAGCCTGGCGCCTAAGGCGCCAGGACTGAACCCAGACAGCCCCTAGCCGGGGCTGCTGAGGTTTAAACAAATGACTGGATGCCTGCTCCCGGAGCAGAGGGCCTTGGTCCTGATGCCCGGGGGTAGGCATCATGACAGCGTGTCACGCTCACTTCTTGTGACGTCACCAGCTTCTCTTTGTCTCATTTTCATATTCCTTCAGGGACTTCCTCCAGGAGATTGTCATTCTTTCGCAAGTACATCAGATAGGGTTTTCTCAGTGGATACCTTTTCTCGAACACTTGTCGCGGTATACTCATAATCACTGGTGTTAAACATGGTTCCGTTTCAGGCTTCCAGCATACATGCAGCAAGGGGGCGGGACTTCTTGCCGAGGCATTCGGCTGCTGCTCTAAATTCCTCATTTTGTAAAAGTCCATGGGACTCTATGGGGCAGTATTGGCGCTATTACCATCAGCGCTATTACCGCCGAAAACTGGCGGATAGTGGCAAGCTTTATCTCCAGATCAAAGCTGGAGGTAAATCTCCAACTTTCCACCCAATCCTGGGATTGGGCGGAGCAGTAATGTGGTGGTAATAGCGTTACTGCTGCATTTTTACCGCTCCGCCCAACCCCTGATGAGGCCCTATATACTTAATTGTTAGAACGTGCAGAATTCCTTTGTAACACACATAATACAGGAGAATAACTCTGAAATAAATAGGAGAAAGGCAGAGAATAAAACGGACAAGTGACTATTTTCATCACTTGTAGAAGATATTCAATGACATTAATCCTGTGTTCTGCCGCTTCACCGCCCAGTAATGGCCCGGGGCACAAGTTACAGGTGCTTGCTTCCCTCGAGCCTTAACGCTGGGCACTGGTGCTGTTATCGAGCTGATGTAGCCCGCAGAACGCAGGATTCTTAATATTAGCACTCCAAGGCAAACCCTTGAGGTGCTAATAGCAATAGTTTGCGGCAGCAACCGGGGAGAGTTAGGGTCGTCATGGAAATGGAAGGCTGGGCTCTGCTCTGAGCCCCTCTTCCATTTCAATGGCAATGAACCAGGAAGCCGTGCAGTAGGAGCCCTTCAGGTAAGGAGTGTTGGATTTGGGGGGGGAGGGGCGGTATGGAGGGGCTGGAGAGGGGTCAGGAGGCATAGGAGGAGGGAAAACAGCAGCGCCCGGTGCGGCGACCACTGAGGTTGCTCCAAACCTGCGCTTGCATCAGTGGATCCAGCCTTGGTTTGAAGCAACCGGATTGACTGCTGCACCTGCCAAGGGTCCTAATGATGAATAATTATGCTTCAATGTTTGTATCCTTTTGTGGGGTCTGTTGCAATTAATTGTACCTCCCTGACAACCTTCTCCCTTTTAAAGAGAACTCTGACTGCTCTGCTACAGCTACAGTTGGAGAGTCGAGTCTTTCCTTTTGGGTGACGCACTTTCACCATTAGGTTAGATGATTACACAGCCCTCACCAGAGGGTGGTGCAAAATCATCTCACTAACAAAGGCTATTTATGGTCTTTCTAACTTGTTTCTCTACTTCCTCTCTTTCTTTCTTTCTTTCTCTTTTTTTTTCTTTTTCTTTCTTTCTTTCTTTCTTTCTTTCTTTCTTTCTTTCTTTCTTTCTTTCTTTCTTTCTTTCTTTCTTTCTTTCTTTCTTTCTTTCTTTCTTTCTTTCTTTCTTTCTTTCTTTCTTTCTTTCTTTCTTTCTTTCTTTCTTTCTTTCTTTCTTTCTTTCTTTCTTTCTTTCTTTCTTTCCGTACCATGATCTTTATTCACTGGGCTTGCTACACTACAGTTGCTCAGATTGTGTGAGCTGTGTGCAACAGTAAAGTGGTAGTGCTCTATAGCCAGAGCGCTCCAAAAGTGAATGTGTATTTAATGTGATAGTTTTTAATGTCATGCTACCTGTGGTTTTTAATAACTAAAAGCATGTCTACGGTCTAAATAAATTGCCCTTTGCACCATGACAAGGATGTCTACAGGGCTGATTCTGGAAATCCATTGTTAGGAGGATCTTTCAAAGTCAATACCGAGGGTAACACTTGAAAAAGCCAACCTAGGGTTAGCAAGGTTATTCACAACACCAGTTGAGCAAAGTCACTCTTAAGTACCATTGTCCATGTCGCAAGACTGAACTAAGGAGGAAGGGGGCACTGTTGTCTAGTACAGTTAACACTTGATAAGGAAAATACCCACAAAGGTAGGTCATACAAATAACAATAATTAATTACAATACTACACTAAAGTGCACTTTAAAATAAATAAAAATACTTCAGAACATATATACAGTGCACAGTTAGGGAACCAACTGTGGGTTACACACTACTAAAAGTCAGTTATCTAAAGAATAAATCCATTCACCAAAGTAGGGAGAGCACATTTTAAACAAAAATCAATACATAGGCTGTATAATTTATATACTAAAACCTCATAAATTCAGCCCTAGCCTTTACCAAGTCTCTGGTATTCTTTTAGGTGTCCCAAAAGTCTCCTGATGGGGATAGACAAGTAGTCTATGAGGGCACACTCAGTTAGTGCAGGTTCAGTACTTAATTTACTTAGTGCCTAGCATCAATACAAATAGGTAGTTGTAAGGGTGCAGAAGTAGTTTCGGGACGCAAAGGTGGCATGCTTGTAGGTAAAGACTTTCATTGAACTGAAAATAAGGAAGAACCTTATTGTCTCGGGGGGATAGTTCAGAGGCAACACGCTTGTCTTGGAAACAAGACGACGCGGAGCAACACAGGTTCGACCCCCGGGTCTGCGCTTAGAAAACTCTGGGTATTAAGCACATTATAAATAATCAATTACAATTACTTACCTGTCGCTATGACTAAGCAAGGTTTCTATACCTCAAACACAACTAAAGATAATGTCAGAATGTCCGTCAAAAATATAGTCCACTCTCCTATGTCCTAATGTCAGGATTAATCAGGGGAGTACAAAGGCAGCGAATATGGCAAGGGAAATGTGCACAAAATCGCACAGTGAATAACCTTGAATCAAACAACGTGCACACAAGAACCACGACTCATATATACTAAAACCCAGGAGTGCAGATAGAGTGAAACAAAAATACCTATATATGAAAAGGGGTGTGGGGTAAGCACTTAGAACCTCCTTATGACTGAAAGGAAAGTCGGCAAACTCCTTACCCACTATGCTATTACAGATACTGACAGCGCTAAGCCCACGTAGAGGGCCAGCAAGGAGAGGATCTGTGTGCTGACACTCTGGATGATACTGAATAAGGAACTTAGAAACAGTACTCACGAGAACCGGAAAGACCACTTGAATGTCAGTAAACCCACGAACCCAGTAGATCAGACATGGACCCAGAAGACTATAACAGCAATGGGTGGAGGATAACTAAATACCTAAGACCTAAATCAAGGAGCAAGTAGGAATTGTGATTGAAGAAATAGTGAGGAAAACAAAAGGCATTCACACAGGGACTAGTTACAACAGCACCCCACACCTAAATAATAAAATGGGAAATAAATGCAGAAGTGAAATGGAAAACATGGCATGGATCCCAATAGGAAGTAAGAATCAGGAGCAGGGAAAATGATATCACAAAAGGAAACCTTACCCACCCATCCAAGGAGAAAAGGCAGGAAACTAAATCTAAAAAAGGAAAGACTAATGCATCAAGTTCTTCAGTAGCAAAGGACAGCATCAAAGAAACAGAAAACACAGGCAAATTGGGCTGCATCAAAGGGTAAAGCACAGAGAAAGGCAGGCTGCCTGCAGACAGAGGAAGACCGAAAGGGAAATCCAAAAGGCAGAAATCAATTAAGCACATGAATCTGAAATCCAGGGCGGAGGAACAAGAAACAGGAACTAGGAACTAGGCACAAAAGCTAGGAACAAGGGACTAGTCACAACAGGAACACTGCAACGATGACCAGCGCTGGACTGAAGCAAACTGAGGCTTTTCAAGCTGCTTAACGAGCACACCCCTCAGGTGTGCCGCCTGCTGCACCTGCAGCCACAGGTGTTGCCTATCCTCCACCCAACCTTGTCCTGCAAGGGAGGAGGTGAAGCAGTGAGCCAGGCATTCTGGGAAGCATAGTCATTTGATTAAAGTAGCATGCTGGCTGCCAAAAACCTGGAATGGATCCGGAAGGGAAGTAACTTGGAAAATAAGGTTTTAGCGCTCCCAATTCATCCCAGCACTGTAGCATTAGGTTCGGAGGAAATGTCCAGTAGGGAATAAACCCCAAAACATGCCCCCAAGTGGCGGGAACGGGAGCGAAGGGAGCGAGTCGTGACACCTAAACCTATTTACGTCCCTTACACTTCAACAGAAAACCAATCACTAAGCAATACCCTGTTCAGAACAGGATGACTCCCTTCTCGGGGATGCTTCAATCAGTTCAAAATTCCAAGATCCCAAACAATATTGGGAAGGCATCTCCCTGCTCCAAGAGTTTCTCAGGTTCTATTTATCAATAGTCTTATTCATCACAGTTCTATTTTCTGCCAAAGATATGACTCCCTTCCTCTAGTCTTCTTGTGATTTGTGCCAAAGGGATCTTTCTCCTCCCCTTGGGCTTCTTGTGACTTGTGCCAAAGGGTCTCTTCCCTTGGACTTCTCACAAATTGTGCCAAAGGTTCTCTTCCCCTGGACTTCTCATGCTTTGTGCCAAATGTTCTCTTCCCCTGGACTTCTCTATAATGTCGCTTAGCTAGTTCACTCTCCTGCCAGGCCTCTTTCAGTCGCTTTGGGGTGCTCTTTCACCCCCTTCGTTCTCAACTGATCACTCTCGATGTTTGGGTCCTTGATCCCTCTTTCAGCTGTGAAAGGTCTTTTAACTAGGCCCGGTTCACGGTTCTGCCAGGCCTCTCTTTGGGGTGCTCTTTCAACTTCTTTCCTCGTTCCTACTGGGACGAGGAAGATGGCTCTGCACTTCCTCCCAACCACAGCCTTTGGGTTCTCCTTGTGCCTTTCCAATCCCCCTTTGCATACCTTTGTACTTGGTCTGTGAGGCTTCCGCTCCTCAGCAACACCAGCAAGCTTTTACGGCTTCCCCTGGGCTCTCGCGGTCTTCCTTCGGTCCTCGAGGCTCCACCACGCTGGTTTCTCTCCACGCATCGGGCCTTGCCTGGACCACTCAAGTGGCTTTGGTTCTGCTATCTGATGCCAGTTTCTCCGCCTCTGTGCTCCAAGCGTTCGGGTTTGCCGCGGGACCTCTCTGCGGTGCTCCGCTCCCCAGAGCGAGGCTGCTCTGGGGCAGGACAGACTCTGAGGAGAGTTTCTTGTCAGCTTTTATGATTTCTTCCTAGCTGCCAATAGCTAGCATGTTTGTATATGTTCCGCCTAGGGCTCTGCATCGCCCTACTCTTCCTCGTGGCAGTGCTTTTGGAGTCATCCATATTCACTCTTCCCTCACTCTTCCTCGTCATAGTCTCATCTGTCTGATATACATAATTTCTATGTATGAGGAAATTAATAGAAGCAAGAGGATGAACGGAGGATGGGGTATCTGAGTAGTCTTATATGTAGGGCTGGTAGAGACAAAGTGATGGTGGGTATACCGCATTCTCCCACAACAGTCCTCACTTCTTCCATAGAGGGGGTCCCCACTCATGGGATCCTCTCACTGAGTACCACCCCATGGGGGATTATCTGGTAGTGGCCTCACCTGCCTGGCCCCATGGGAAGGGTCCCCCTCTCGGGGAGAAGTGACGACATCGAGGGATTCGTCACATAGTGCATCAATCAATATAGGCACTTGAGGTTGTTAAGTCGAGTTCCAGCATAAGGAGTAGCTACCACCCACCGGGGTCTGAAGGATGACCAACAGAAGTACTGACTCAGACACCACTGTCCTGAGAACCTCCCCGGATAGCGCTAAGGTAAGCAAGACTTAAAAAAAAAAAAAACGTTTTAAAATTGTTTTTAGTTGTAAAACAAAATATTACAAAACATTATTTTTACATGAACATAACTTAACATAGAAAGTTTCATAAAACATTCATATAGTCTATATGAAATATTGTCACATAAATATAAGCATGACACACCATTAAAACAAGAGATAGAGGCATATTCTCCAATTAACAGATAAGAAAACAAAAAACATATATTATGCAACAGTCGAAGACGCCTCATCTTCTACACTCAATATGTTGGGTTTATATACTAAAAATCACAATTTTAACAACAGAATCTCAATAGAAAGGAGTTGAGATGTCTTACCTGTCTGGTCTATAAATGTTCGACCACAGTATTTGTACATTCACTTCTATATATGATCAACAGTGATTACAAACTTAGACTAATATTTGATTTATATACTAAATATCACAATTTTAACAGTACAACAGAATCTCAGTACAAAGGACTTGAAATATCTTAACTGTCTGGTTTGAGAAGGTTTGATCACAGTTTTTGAACATTCAATTCGATTTATGGTCAACAGTGATTACTAACTTGATTTTCACAATAAAAGTAAAAATCCATGAATAAAATCTAACATATCATCAATCCATACGTCAGTGACAGCAATGGTAGGCATTTGTGGCAGTATATGGCTAGGAGGGAACAGTCCCAGCATAAATTATCATCAATCCTAAAATACTAGAATACTTCAATGCCCAGCAAGGAACATAAACATCTATATCACCAAAATTATGAATGTAACATTGAATTATTGGATGCATTGATCCACTTTAGTTAACTTCAAACGACATACAAGCGCTCCACCGCAGACATCGACTAGTTAGACCTCACGGCGAAAGACAACTGCCCAAAACAACACCCCCAAGAACTACAGCACCCACGATTGTCCCTCCCCCAGTGTACCCCCCCATCCCCACCTGATTATGTTTTGTTTGTTATGTTCATCTCTAAACGAATGACACAAGATGTTAATTGAGGTGCCTGAGATGTTTGTTTACTGTTAAAATCAAATAAAAAGATTAATTGGAAAAAATAAATGTGAGAATTTTTTGTGTTCAAATCGGCATTCATTATTTTCAAAAAGCAAGTTAAGGCAAGAAATAATGACCGATTGTTGCCCCACATTAAGCTGTTTCACATCTTTTTACAAGACTCAATAGTATCACCTAAATAGAATGAACCCAATATAGTTGTTCTGATAATATCATAATGGGAGCAATACAGAACTAAGTGTTTTAATGTCTCTGTATGTCAAATAACAGAACAAAACTGACCCGATTCTGTTAAGAAATCATCCTTAATAACATTAGAATATTTAATTCTCTCAAGAGTATGGGCTTGATTTAATCTAAATCGTAAATACAGATCACGTGCCATGTTACAGGGAAACAATCGCAGATACAACAATCTTGGAGTCCTCTTCATAAAAACAGTGAATATTCGCTGTAGCTTTTGGAGACTCCTATCGATTCTATGGTAACACGCCAGTCTGTCTTTTTCCCTTCCTCTCCTTCCCCCAGAAGCTCACTGTCTCCAGAGCTATGGTTCTCTCTAGGCTGGACTATTGCAACAGCCTCTTTCTAAATTCTTCCTGCTTCCACTCTCCGCAACTCATCCAGAACAGGACTGGAAGACTTGTCCTTGGCCTCAAGCCCAGGGATATCGTGTCTCTCCAGGACTGAAATCTCTGCACTGGCTCCCAGCGGCTGCAAGAATTAAATTCAAAACCCTCTGCATCGTCCACAAGGCCTGCTGGGGCCTGGGGCCGCAATACCTTCAACTCTCTCTTCCGAAAATACCTTCCCTCTCGAGCTCTTCGCTCATCCGCCTCCAACTCCCTCAGGGTCAGTCGCTTCTCCAAGCAAAGAGTTGGTGGTAGATCTCTCTCTTCGGCCGGGGCCTCCCTCTGGAACAGCCTACCTGCCTCCCTGAAACTTGAGGAGGACCATCTTCGGTTCCGGAAGCACCTTAAAACCTTCCTCTTTGCTTCTGCTTTCTCTCCCCCTCTTCCCTGCTGAAGCCCTGTCTGATACTATACTGCACTGGTTACCTGGTCACCCATCTGATCTCGGCCCATCCCTGCCAGTTGCACGCCTGCACTGTCTCCCGGCAACCCCAGCACCTGGGGACTGTTTCCTGCATCCCTACAGTCCCCCCACCAGCACTTATGTCTGCACTCACCCTGCACTTGCCACCAGCTGGCCGCTCTTTATTTATCTTGTTATTTGTTATCTCATGTACTGCACTTTCCCCTGCACTTTCCTTTTCCCCCTTCCCTTTCACTTCGGCGATCTGAATGACACCTGGCCTAGTAGGATCGTTGTCTGTCTTCCCTCTGTTCCCCCTCCCTTGCCTGGTCGCGCCTTGAAACAGTTGTGTATAGGCACGTTATAAATGCCATATCATATCTATGGTAACGCGCCAGTTGTACTCCTACAGTTTGTTTGACATACGCAGGTCGTAAGCATAGATCTCCACAATTTGTGTCAATCTTATCCAATAGTGCTTTCATTTTGTTATTAAAACAGACCATTGAAACTGGATATTGATCTTGTAGCATATTTGCAAGATCTACGTACGGTGAGTTACGGGGAGGCACTTGCATTTTTAAATAATTTGAAAGTAGTCTCCATGAATATTTCATAGATAGAGATGAGATCCCTAACTCATGCCTTACAATCGGGTTCGCAAATGATTTTGCTAAGCGTAATATACTCTTCCAAAATGTTTATAACCTTCATACCTTCATCTGAGCTATAAGAGGGGTCATTTTCTGATTAAGGGTTGTTTTCCACATGAGTGTAGATGAGATATCGCACAAGTTATAGCCTAAATATCTAAGTGCAGAAGTTTGCTGGATTACTTCGCCGCCAATAGACCACTGATATCTGCACAGTTTTCTTTTCCTATTGCAGAAAATAATAATCTTAGATTTCATGGCATTCGACTGGAGATTCAATTTTTTAGCATAGGTAAGAAAGCTTGTAAACCATATGGTGTTCTATCAAAGAGAATAATATCGTCAGCGAAGGCCATCCATTCGAGATTATGTTTTCCGAGTTTGACTGGAAAGCCAACATCTGTCACGACCCTCGCCCAAAACCCCCTCTGGCAAACCCATTGGCCAGGTGGAGTCAGGACTCGGGCCTCTAGAACCTGGCATCCTCTTCAAAAGCCCTGATGGGGCCAGTCCTGGCGCCTATGGCGCCAGGCTCCTACACCATGAAAAACTGTGCTTGGGAACTACTTTATTGTATTGTCAGCCAACATGGAGGCATCCACATAGCTTGGTTCCTAAGAACCAAGCTATGCGGTCTAGTGTTTGGGGTGTGGTAGCCTAGGGACTACTTTACCTGGACTATTTTTTTGTGGCTATTTAAACCACACCCGAGCAAGACAACACGCTTTGCGTTACTTTGCAGCTTGCAACAAGACGCTCACTGTGTCCAGCTATTCCCTCGAACCTCGGGGAAGCAGCACCTGCAAGGAGACAAAAGGAACATCATTAGTAGCAGCATCTTACCTGCAGTCTTCATCTTTAAACACTCGCAGCTACTGAGAACAGCTTCCTTGAATCTGCACGCCTCCCAGACAGAACGACCTGAAAGAGGAAGATAGAGGCAACATTAAAGAAAGCAGTAGAGACATTTACAAATTACGAACTGCTCAAAAGGCTTACCTGGCTGGTCGCCTCTCCGCTGGCACTACTCCGGACATTCCACTCGCGCTGAAGAACACCGTGACCTACAAGGAAAGAAAACACAGGTTAGCAAAGGCAAGACTTCACAGCGCTGCGCATAGCGCTTACTTACTGCATCATAGCGCTCTTAATGCGCCATCATTTACCAGCGAGGCTCAACCAAGCCAGTACGCCACGCTGAAGCTCCGCATACCTAAGGGAGAAAAAAGAGACATTTTAAACAAAGAAAGGCATGCAGGATAGCAACAAAACTAAAGAACAGCAATAAGACCTCCCTGAACAATATCAAACGAGCCGGCGTCAGTGAAGTAACTGGACCACACTCGCCCATGAAAGACAACGCGCCCCTGCAAAGAAGGCAGGATGGAGAGCACGCCTAATAATACCACAAGGTGAGGAGAGGGCGCCAGAGGGACTGAAATCATACGGGGGTGGAGGGAGGATACTTACCCCAGTCGGTCAGTCTTGAACACAGTCCTCCTGTATTTTCAGGCAGAACCTTCCCCGCAGACCACATCAGGGCAAAGCTGAGAAGCATACCAGCGAGTAACCCGGCTGGGTGGCGTCCCTGTGGATACCAGGTGAGCGTAACAGAACGCGAAGCCTACCATAACAAATCCACCTGGGCGCCATGGAGACATCAGAAATGGACCACATGGCCCAATTTCTGGGAGAGCTTCGTGCTGAGGTTCATTCTGCCCGACAAGAGACTAATGCCCTCCGGAGAGACCTAATAGTGACCAAAGAACGCACTGAAGAGATTAGCAGGCAATACTTGCAATCACAGGCAGGACAGACGCCTCAACCTGGAAGCAATCCAACGATGCAAGACCCCGCCATACCACCCACTCCGGTACAGATCACGTTACCTGGAACAGTGCCCCTGGCACCACCAGAAAGGTTCTCAGGCGACCCATGGAAGTATGCAGCATTCATCAATCAGTGCTGTCTTCATTTTTTTTTTGTACGCCTGGAGCATTTCCAAACGACCAAGCTTGGGTAGCTTTTTTTTTTTATCATACCTGAGTGGTAATGCAGCAGATTGGTCGGTGCTGTTGTTAACCCATGACGATCCTCTATTACATGACTTTTTGGGGTTCCAGAGAGAAATGGAAAAACTTTGCTTGCCATACCCAGGAACAAGCAGTAGACTTGTTAACGTACATTGTCCTGTATTTACTAGTTTAGATCTTTCTAGAACATGAGCGAGAATTGTTGCATTAAGAGTTGTTCTCATCCCCTTTCGAAATCCAACTTGATAACGAGAAAATATGTCATGTTCAACAATGTAGCTGTACAATTCTCTAAGTATAAGCATGGCAAATATCTTAGCGGAGACATCCATAAGCGCAATGGGCCAAAAATCTTCCGGCAGGGATGAATCGCCCTTTTTAAAGATGGAATATTATTTGAGGTAAGCCACTATACAGGAATGGTATTAGATTGGAAAATGTTGTCAAACGTAATCTTAAGGATATAAGCCCAAAACGTAGGGTTGTGTTTGAGGATACATGCTGGAATGTCATCTGGGCCTGCGGCCTTAGAGTATTTCAGTTTTCAAATAGCACTAGTAATATCTCTTAAGGACCAAGTACAGAGACCAACAACGAGCATGTTAAAGTCTGGTCCTGATACTTTGCAATGGTTCAAAGGAAGCGTAAACTTCGCTGACATATAAGTGACCCATGTCTGTGCAAAAATCGAGGAACTTAGCCTATGCTCAGAGGAATCCTGTATATTATTCAATAGAGCCCGTACAGACGTTTTATTGTTAGAGCATAAAGAACATACCATCTTTCGATTATCATGAATATACATAATGGTTTATAGTCATGAAATTGAAACACATAAAGTCGAAAGTCATAATCTCGAAAAAATAAAGTTGAAAAAAAAAATGTCGAATTTCTTTTTTAGGTTGCTTTTTATTCGAAATGGGGAGGGTTCCCCCCAAGCCCCCCTTTTTTTTGTTTTTTTGTTTTACCCTTTTTTTTTTACCCCCGGACCTCCAAAAAATAAATATAAATAAAAAATAAATCTACTTTTTTTTTCGACTTTATTTTTTTCGAGATTATGACTTTCAACTTTGTTTTTGAATTATTGACTGCACACCCATTAGATGCTTTAGTGCACGAATCTGGCGTTTATATTTCTGACATATTTGCTTCTTCATAGTGTGATATATAGAAGAAGATAAGTTGGATGCCCTTAGGCACCTTAATTGCGTATTCTTTGCACATTTGATCGAAACAATTTCTGGATTATACAAATGAGGACATCGTCTAATAGATGATTTTTGTCTGATAGCCATCGTTCGGAGTAGGCCTTTGATAGTGTTACAATTCCTCTGTTCAATAAGCTCTATATCCGAACCATGCATGCCCATATTGGGCACAATTATACTATGTTTATTTCACCATTTCAGTCAATTCATGGCACAATTTAGGACTCCAATGAATGGAGATCTGTGGTCGATCAATCCCCACCATTTGGAGTTCGACAGCTGCATCTAAATTTAGATAAGTAACAATTAACCGAAGATTAATAATTAGGTCATCACTAAGGTTCGGATTAGTAGTAGTCACAGGATTACATAGTGTAATAATGTTGGCGAGACCACAAAAAGTCAATATAGGAGTTAATGCGACCCCTATACCAGGTAAATTTGCAGGCACTCTAGTCTGATGGTACAAATAATAAGTCCCATTCTAAGAAGAAAGAGATCCACCTTCTACCTCTACGGTAGAATTCCAACACCAAGAGGGAGTTGCTATTCAGAGATACCATTGTTATATAATCACAGCAGTTGCAATTAACGTCACCACCTATAACATTTATAAAAGGCATTTATCAATATAGAGTCAAGTTTCTTCATCATGTTGTCTAATGATATAGAGGCAGGATTCCAATATAAGCAAATTTATAGTATGGGCGTGGGTTTGAAACCATGATTAATTAGTTCAACCGCCAATATGTCAGCGGAAGTGAAAACTAGCTTTGACACAACTTTGAGGTTGTTATTAATTAATATAGCCATTCGCCACATGGTCTACCTGAAGATCCAATTGTAGCAGCAGATAGATAGGTGGTATAGCCGTTCACTTTAAAGTTGTGTACATTCATGGATTCCTGAATAAACATCACATCGGGATAACTAGAACTAGGTTGTGAATTAACGCCATTGCGCCAGGGTTTTATAGCCTCATAAGTTCCATGAGGCAATTTTAAGAGACTTAGTGCTACGGTTTGCTTACCTATGTATTAGTTGGAGCAAAGTTTTTTAATAAGGGTCCTAGCCAAGACCAGTCCTTTATGACTGTTGACAATGACGCAAGTTGAGTCAAGTGGGAGGCCGTAATGATTTTATTAGGATCACTCAGGGAAATTGATTTTTCAACAGGTTTGCTCACTGGATTTGGAACTCTACGAACGCCAAGGCATCATCATAGGTTCTAAATAGAAAAGGTGAAAGTCCTATATGCATTAGGTCAGATCTGTATTGCCAGATCATTTTAGTAATAATATCAGAATGCAACTGGCAAATCATTCAATTGTTGCTCAGTAAACCAAGCTTGATCTATTCAATGTCTTCAGAAATCAAAAGCCTTAGTGATGGAATACTATTTAGTCTTTTGGTGCCATTGATTTTGAGATCACTAATCCATCCAATTATGTTGGTGGATAGAGGCATTTCCTCGGTCGCTGAGGAAAGAGAAGGACCTACAGTTTTTACAAGTTCATGATTGTCGATAGGCATAGGACTTTTGATCACAGCAGATGAAGGCGAGGCCAGAGTCTTATCATTGGGCACGTTCACATCCAAAGTAATCACAGCAGGCACTGTAATTACAGCTAAAGTATTGCTATTGGATAAGTTTGCATCTAAGGATACAGCCCTAGAATTATTACTGGGTAAGATATCGACCCTGGGCATTAGGTTAATTGGAATAGTTTTATCTTTAGATGTGGAACTTGGTGCCTTTTTAATAACAGTAACAGGATAGAATGTGGAGAGCTGAATCTGTTTTGTAGGATACTGCCCTGTCATTATATGAGAGGGAGTATTTCTGGGGTCTATTGACGTCACATTTTCC
The DNA here is from genome assembly GCF_040938575.1 of Ambystoma mexicanum. Taxonomy (NCBI): domain Eukaryota; kingdom Metazoa; phylum Chordata; class Amphibia; order Caudata; family Ambystomatidae; genus Ambystoma; species Ambystoma mexicanum. The sequence continues at coordinate 549,149,926 of NC_090923.1, forward strand.
GACACACTAGGCTCAAAATACCCCTCTCCTTGAGACTGAATTGCTTTGTTGTTTTTTTTTTCTTCCGAAGAACTTTGTAAGCTACCAGAAGGGGCATTTTTTAACACTGGAAGATGGTTTGGCCTCACAAACTTGGAGAGCAAATTTGCTCTCTTCGTTCAACTGATTTAAGTCCAATAAGACATCCTCAGCAGACAGATTGCAGACATTTTTTACATTGGTATTGTGCCCTTTTGTCTTAGTTAAATTTGGATTTTTTACCATGGTCGTCAGATTGATTCAATTTATTGAGCCTTCTTATACGGGCACTGTTCGAGGCTACCACTTTTACTGACAGCCTCTAACATACCGCTGGTTTATTTTTATATTAACTTTACTCCGGTAGGTTTTTATTGCCAGACTTTAATAATAATTCTTTCTCATGTCTTTCTCTGAAATCCTAACCCCGGTCAAGGATCCTTTGTTCGTCCTTTTGGCGGGCTTCTGCACAGAGGCCCTCCTTTCGGCGCCACTGAGTCTGGGGTAGACAGGATGTGTGGGAGTGGGAATAGGCACCCTGGACAGGGTTAACTAGGCAACCCAAATTGCATTCTGCCCTGATAGGCTGGGGGGGTTATCCCGCCAGGATAGTCCCCCCACTGTGTGAGTGACAGCTAGGCTGTATGAATGGGGGTCTTTCTGCATAAAAGCAGGGTCCTGAGGACTGGAGGACAAGCTGTCGCCACTGGAACCGAAGAGGAGAGAAGCCAAAGACATCTACAACGACTGAACCACCGGTGAAGCCCTGCTGCAGATCCTCACCACTTTTCTCCAACGACCTGCGAAGATCTTCACCTGCAAGAGTCTTCTTCCCTTGAGCTGGTGGGGGTCAACCAGTTCGTTAATCGCCTTCCACCACGACCGCGATTTAAAGGAGCGTACCTTTTATTCCGTTTTGACAGCACCATGGCTGGTTTCATCCCTGGGCAGTGCAGTAACTCGAACCTTCCTCCACGACAAGAGTCTCTCTTCCTCTGCTGGATCTCCCAAACTGCAGGAACTGCCAGGAACTACCGCCACCGCAGGAGCCTCTTCCACTTTCAAGGTACATTGTTCCGCCAGGCCTCCCGTTTCATTGGGTGTTGCTAAAGGTGTTTTAAATCTTTTACTTACCTTCTGGGCTGGCTGCCTTTTAGTCTAACATTATCTTTCTATGTCCTGCAACCGCCTTTTCAATTGTTTAACAAAGACTTGACTGTAGCTACTAGAACATTTTGAACCTAGGCACTTTGCCTTGTACCACTGACTCTGGCACCGGCCTCTTGACTCTGGCTAATTCTGTTACAACTGCCTTCTCTAGATTGTTTCTCATCAAGAAATGTGCCGGTGCACCTAAACTCTTATAACCACCTTTCCTTCCCATTTATATATTGCTGAAGTGCCATTTTGCTCGGTTTTCACCAAAGTACTGTTGATGCTAAAGTCCTGCCTTGCTTAACTTGTTCAAAATCCAGTTGGGAAGTGTTGCTGGTGTGTTTAGGAGTCTAAACCTGTATAACTTGTTCTTTCCCTCCCTCTGAAGAAATTGTTAGAGTGCCATTTCTGCTTAGTTTAACACTGTCCCGTTTTGCTCAGTTTTCACTCTTGCTCAAACTTGTCTACAATTTAAATAGGGAGTTGTGTATACTTTTCATGACTGTTTTAACTTGCTTTAAGGATAGTGATTTGTGGTGAACATCAGAGTGTGTAAAATAAATATATATATTCATTTTGATACAAAGCTTTGGTCAGTGTTTCCTTGTTCCATAGTATTGTAGCCCTATTGTGAAAACCCTGAATACTCCTCATCTCCCTCTTGAGATAAGTCTGACGGCTTAGCCACAGCTACCAACTAAATCTTTGTGGTACAGACTGATACCAAAGGGGGTTTATTGCATATACCTGTAGTCTTAATCTTCTGTAGTGCTCCCTAAGGGAACTGCACAGGATTCTGCCTAATATTACGTGACGTAGACGGGGGGGTATAAGTTTGAGCTCGCATATGAGAAAATGTAATCTTATGACAAAACAACATACTATCAGTGATATCAGTCTCAGAACCCATGCAATCCAATTTTAGTACTGGTTGTAACTCTGATTGAATTTGGTCATCGTTCAAACTATCTGAACCTTTGTCAATGTTCTGGGGCATGATTTCCGTGTTAACTGAGTCATTTGCAACCTGATCAAAATGAAAGCGGCCGCTTCTTAAACCGCCCTCCATTCCAGTCAAGGCAAATACAACCTTGTGATATCTTGTTGTTTGCTGGTGCCACTAAGCGTGTGCAATACAATGCTATTTATATACAATGTAACGGTATATAGTATATAGTATATATAGTATAAGGGCTTTAGAAAGCAAGACAATCATGTTTTCAGCTTAATGGTAGACAAGCTGTCAAACGGTCGAGGAGTGTTCGGAAAAGATAGCCTAGTTGTAGCAATAATACCAGGACACTGGATGCAAAAAAACACAGATCTTCGTGCTGTCAATGCGGAACACTAGGCCATGCCGACACACAGTGCCGACGTTACAAAAACAGTGGAGACTTAACGTGTTAAATGGGAAGACAGAACAAAATCAAAATCAATAAATGTACTAGGTACTTAGTACAGAGCAAGATTTCAACAGCATAGATAGGACTAAAGTGCTATGCTGGAAACAGTTTAGCCCCTCACCCCTCACCTCAGTTCCGCAGAACTGCAAGACTGCACTTCCGCTGTGCGCGCGCGCTAGTGCACACGCACATGAGTTTAAGAAGGCTAGCAGTAGTGAGGGGGCAGGTCCACCAGATAAAGCACAGAAGAGTAATGTTCAGTGATTATTTGTTGATGCTAGCGTGGGTTCAGAGCTGCAACAGAGGTCCTCGCTGCAAGACTGCACTTCCTGGCACTTCTGCTGTAAGCAAGACTTTGTGCCCAATGCCCACACAATGGGGAGAGGGGTGGTTCAAAAGCTATAAGGGATCTCAGACCCCTGAGCTCCTAGAAAGGGTAAATTAAATTGTTAGGGAAAACAAGTCTTGCTGTTTTCATCTCTGTGCAGGGCGTCTGGTCACAGGTTCAAGGGCATTCACCGCTGGTCGTCCTTAGGTTCCTTTGGAGACTTCAGACTGTAGGGGGTGCACCCAGGCTTAGTTCAAGAGATCTTGCACTTATCGATGCCCTTATTGCATGGACCCTGGATGGAGCCAGGAGGAACTCAGCAGTTTAACTTCAGTCTTCCTTCAGGCTTGTCTCCTGGTGGAGGGCAGTACAGCAGATTAACAGAGTCCCAGCAGAGCCTCGAGGATGTCCATGAAGAGTTCCAGCCATTTGGCCAGCCGGAAGTTCTTGCAAAGTTGAACAGCTGGTTCTGGGCTTTGAAGAGGAAATGCAAAGATTCACGCCCCATTGACTGAAAACTGGTGATGTACCTCCAGCAGGACATGTGACTAGTTGGTTCCCCCAGCCCTAGTGAGAGGGCTTCGATGTCGATAAGAAGGTCCAGGTGCTTGACACAGTGGGTTGAGCCAATGTTGGTTTCTGCAGCAGTCCTCTGGTGTCCCTCAGTTGTAGCCTTCTTGTTTGGATCTCTTCAGCTCCCGTGGTCAACTTCGTTCCTGGGTCAACCTTGTCTCCTTATATCCAAAAAATGGGTAAATCCAATAAGAACATTTGGAGATGGCTGCCCAGTAGTGGACAGCCTTCCTCCCAGAATCATGGAGGAATGTGGATTGAGGGCAGGCACCCCGCTCCCCACTTTTTTCCAGCACACGCAGAAGGGAGAGCCTTTGCAAAAAGCCTGTTAAGGTGCATGAAGAAAGTGGGCCCTCCTCGAACTGTACAGGTAGTTGGACGGCCAACAAAAGACAGGCCATCTTGAACAGGACTTAAAACAGGAGGAGATCCCATTTTGTGTATGTGGTCTTCTTTATTGCATTATCATGGCCAAAAAGGCAGCCTGGGCAAATGCATCCAGAAAAAATATCAAAAAGTAACGACTTCCACAGCTTGTTCAGAAGATGCCTGAAAAGTAGCAAAAATGCTAATTGTAATAAAGAGAAGGGGACACCAGTGTCCCTAAAGCACTCTATGGAGGAGGGGTTTGCTGCAAACAGCAAAATACAAAAGTCATAAAAGGGAGATGACCACTTCTTTACTGGTTTACTGGTGGGTCTAGGGACTCGCTAGTGAACCCAAAACGACATTGCAAAAGCGGCCCTATGAGAACACACCACATAAGGTGGGGCGTGCTGCCATAGGAAGGCATGAGAGCCAAAAGGAGAGCTGTCTTCTCACACTGGAACCTTAAAAGAAGGGTCCAGCGTTCACAGAACAAAAGTAAGTGCAGGAGGAGAGTGAGATAAAAAGCTCTCACTCGCCTTCAAAGTCAATGACAAAATACCAATGAGTTCAGCAGTAGTTCTGGGAAGCTCAGGATAGAAAATGAAAATCACCCTAATATCCATCTTAACACTCAGCTTGAGACCCTGGTATCTGAAGAACTAGTTTACGCTCTAGAGTGGATTTGTGGGACCGACATTAAGATTATGTGCACTGTCGGAAAGGAGTCATCCAAAATAATACAAAAGCAAGTAGATGTGCTTCTGTCATTGGGTTCCAGAGCATCAGGCCTCTGTTGGCATCCATGGAAAATGACATGTATTTAGTCACATTTGGCCAATACATCATTTGTGCAAACATGAAGCCTGAAGCATGCTTGAAACCTGCTGCATGAAGCATTTGTACAAACATGACGTGTAAACCTGTTGTAGCCTATTACAACAGGGATGAGAATACATTTTTTCCCCAGAATATGGCCTTTAGACAGGGGGGGCTCGTCCATGATAGGTGCTGGGGTGTAGACCCACCAAAACCCTCGCCCATCATGGATTGACTGTATTATGTATGGGTGCGCGTGGGAATGAGTGAATGCTATGTGTTGTGCGAATGTAAGCGCGCATGTGTCTTTGTGCTGGGCCGGGGGCGCTGGGGCACGGCAACAGTGCATTTTTTACAGGCCATGTATAATAGATGATCAGTAAAAAATGATCATCCTTTCTTTTATCAACCTGTGGAGAGGTGCCATCATCAGTGTCAGTGACTGTGAGGTTGGCTGGTGGAGGAGGAAACAGAACATGGGAAGGGGTGTCCTAACCTACTGATGGCTCTCAGCACACTGATACGGCCGATAAGTTAGATGATCTAGTGCCAGGGTACAGCAAGCCAGCTGACCTGCCTCCCAGGGATTTTGCCCCTGATGAAATCGGTTCTTTTCACACTCTCATGTCTCGGCAGTGAAGTTATTTGATCTGCTTCCTGATGAAAACAAAAAGGAATGTTTCCTTTATCAATGTCATGAATCTACGAGAAAGTCTATGGTGGCCATCGCAATCCTGGAAGACCTTTGGGAGGAAGGTCTCCTTGTGCTCAGAAATCCTTTCACTGCACCACCCAAAAAAGACAGTTTGAGAAGAAGTATAAACTCCTGAATCTGTTCTGAAATGTCTCTGTGCACAACCCAGCCCAGATTTAGTCATCTCGGCAGTGCTGTGGAAACGCTCCGCCAACCCTTCTTCCCCTTGCATGGTACATCCGGACAAGGAGGGAAAGCAGTTGGATGCATTTGGAAAGCGCATCCTCTCCACTGCCTCAACCACTATCGAGGCAGCAAACTCTATGGCTATCCTCGCCCGCTATGACTGGGAGATCTGGTATAACTTGTGCCCTATCCTTGACTTCCTGCCTGACGACAAGCGAGAGGAGGCGCTAACACTCCTGCTTGAAGGCAAGGCGGCTTCGGACCATTCCATTTCTGTTGCCATGGATATCGCAGACACAGGGTTTAGGCACATAGGTAATGGAGCTGTTCTGCACCGTCACGGATGACTGCAAGCCACCACCTTCCTCCCAGAGATGCAGTCCAAGGTTGTGGTCATGCCTTTTTAGATGGTATTGACCTGTTTGGCAAGAAAAAGGATGTCACTCACCAGGGCATCAAGGCCGACACTGGCATTGCTCATTCTCTGTGGACGCTGCAGCAGCAGCGACAGTCCTTTCGCTCCAACAAATCCCATTTTCCCAGTACCTCGTGGGACTGCAGGTCCTCCTATCTATCCCAAACATCTCGCTCCTGCACCACCAAAGAGGGTTATAAAGGAATATCCCAGGCCTATCGGGGAAATCAGCAGTGCAGCAGGTCTTCCCTCAAAAGCCAAGTTCCAAAACAGGCTTGACCAGGCCTGGCTCTAACCCCCCACTTCCTCACTCCTTTGGGAGGGTGACTTTTCTACTTCATCATGCAATTGAACTCCATCACCACAGACTAATGGTCATTGTCCCACATTTGGCACGGCCACACTCTGAAGTTCATTTACCAATACCCCCTCCATTTCCCCTGTTCCAAAGACTGAAAAACATCTACCACTGCTTCTGCACGAGATGCAATCCTTCCTTGCCAAACGAGCAATAGAGCCTGTTACGACTCATCTCCAAGGCACACAGGTATACTCCAGATACTTTCAGGTCAATAAAGAATTGGGAGGTTGGAGGCCCATACTCGACCTATGCAGACTGAACAAGTTCCTCCGGTCCCAGAACTTACACATGTTAATGCCCTAGCAGATATTAAGCCAGCTGCAAAAAAAGACTTCCTCTCCTCTCTGGACCTGGAGGACCCATGCTTCCATATCCCGATCCATCGGTGACATAGGCGTTTCCTTCACTTCACAGTAGCAGGAAAGCACTACTAGGTCAAAGCTTTGCCTTGAATGGATTACATTCTCCCGCAGTTTCCTCAATAGATAGATCTCCATTCCAGCGTCAGTTGCTTGGAATCTTTTTTCAACAGGGGACTTAGTACGCCTCGGCTCAACCCTCGATCCCTATTGACTCGACCATGCCACTTGTCTGCTACGGACGTCGGCCGCCATATGTACCATGTCAATATGCCCCTGTGCCTCAGTTACTTTTTTCTGTGCACTCAGCACACTGCTTTTTGGAACAACTCTTGTTAGAGAAAGTTCATATTTTCAAATTCTAACATATTTGTCGATATATCTGCTCCTAAGGTGTCTGGGTTCAAAGTTTTGCCAAGACGACAACTCTTAAGATGTCGATCACCGACCTGCATGGCATACGCGTGCGGTGCCTCGGTAAAGATCATGTGGCTCGTGTCAGATGAATCTCATGGCGTTGTGGGAGAGATTGTCGGAGCTAGCACTCGGACGACCCCCGGAGAAATCCCCGGCTCATTCGACCGCTAGGTCACTTTCCTGAAGCCATTTGTCATTCTTGTCTTGCCATAAGAAGAAGCAATGCCATTGACACATGCATGACTCTGGTTCATCAGAGAAATGCGGTAAGGCCTGTCCTGACCCGGGCACGTCAAAGGTAGAGTGGGAGGCTTTCAAGGAGAAAATGCTTCTAATGTTTAAGATGGCTGCAGCTGGTATGACACTGGTCTCGACACTGCAGGCACCAGTTGCGCCCGTAGGTTCCGGCACAAAAGTGGCCAAGTCACGTCCGATGCCCTCCTGCACGACCACAACTACCAGGAAACCCTGAGTTGCCAGCATGGTTGGGCTGATAGGATGACACCATCGACATTTTGTGATACTATGCTGTTGATTTACGATGACGATGGAGACCAGGTGCCCTTCAGCTTTGAGCCTATGAGCCAAGGAGCAAGTGGGGATGACTATTTGTCGACCAAGCATATTTGGCTGCCCTTGCTGAAGGACTCTGTGACACAAGGGGTATGGACACATCCCCTGATCTGGATATGCAACAGGCTGCTCTGTATGTAGACCCTAAGGCTCAATACCGTAAGTCAGTTGAAAGGGTGGTTGAGGCCTTGGATCTGGGTGCCCCTGTGAAGCCCCTATCGACCTATGAACACACAGACATTCTTGATAAAGGCCCACAGACGGAGAGGGCACTTCCCTTTAATAATGCCATTGCACACCCCATTACTACTCTGTGGTTGAGACCTTGCTCCACTCTAGCTGTGGATTCAGAGCTCACTAAAAAATATAAGCCAGCAAGGGGAGGACCCACCTTTTCTTTCTTCCCACCCAACGCCAGAGGGCTTAGTGGCACAAGCCACCACAGTGAGTTCCAGACCGGCCACATCTACCTCAAACTTGCAAACAAATAGGGAATGTAAGAAGACTGATGCCCTTGCCAAGGCAGTGACTGCATCATGTGCTTTTGCAAAGTATTCCCACGGGCTGTGAAGATTCATTGCGGAGGCAGCAGAGCACATCCCAGCTCGTGAGATGAGGGATGGGTTTCTGCGAATAATTGAGGGTGGCAAAGAGGTGGCTTGCCATGCAATGCAGTCCGGTCTGGACACAGATTGTGTGGGCAGGGCAATGGTGTCATCCACTGTGCCTACCGGCACAATTTAGGCTTCTCGACAAATGTTCAGGCTAAGCTGTTGGACAACGTTTTCAACGGCGAGCACCTGTTCGGCCCATAGGCCGATGAGTTCTTGGGGAAAATTCAAGGATTCTAAATTAGCTGTCAAATCGCTAAGCTTAGCTGTGCAGCAACCTGCCAAGCAATTTTGTGGCTTCTTTGCTAGGAGAAGAGGCTACAGATGGCCCGTTTGGGACGAGGGCACAACTCCTGCAAGGCAGGAAAGGGGAGAGACATTTCTCGCATCCGGGATAAGAAAGAGGGGCCTCTAGAGGCCAGCAGACAGTGGCATCTGCAGCAGGGGCGGTGGTGCCCACTAAGCCCCTTTGAGTTCTCCCCTCATGTTTCCCGGTTGGAGGGAGAATTTCTGGGCATTTGCACCAGTGGAAGGGGATAATCTCTGACACCTGGGCAAATCAGCTCGTCAAATGGGGTACTGTCTACCATTTTTGTACAAACCACCAGATAGACAAACCCCCTCCTCCCAAAAAAAGATACCGGAACAGGAGCTCCAGGAAGAACTGAGACCCCTGTTATTGAAGGCTGTCGTGGAAGAGGTGCCACCCAAGCAGAGAGGACCGGGCTGGTATTCCCATTATTTTCTGGTGCCCAAAAAAGGAGGCGCACTGCTGCCCTTTTTGGACCACAGGGCCTTGAATAAGTTTCTGAGGAAGGACCAGTTCAAGATGGTGACGTTGAAAGAAATTCTCCAAGCACTACAGCTTCTGGACTGGTTGGAGTCGCTGGGTCTTAAGGATGCTTATTTTTATGTGCCTATCCAGGCTATCAAGGTACTCCCTTTTGGGCTAACCTCAGTGACCAGGCTCTTGTCATGACCACGGTTAGGGGACACAAGCTGTGCCAAAAGCAGGCTCCCACCAGAACCCTGAGGGACTTAAAACCATTGCAAAAGGGCTCCTGGAGCTAGTCCTGGCGCCTTTGGCACCTGGCTCATATCTGGTAAGGAAGGACTATTCAAACAAGCTTTCTTTTATGTACATGGGCCTTTAAATCCAACATGGAAGCAACCGCATGGCTCAGTTCCTATGAACCAAACCATGCGGTCTAGTGTCTTGGGTGTGGCTGGGGCCTGGAACTACTTTACCTGGTACTATTTTACATGGGCTGTATAAACCACACCCAGGCTGCAGAACACGCTTAGCGTTATTCTGCATCTAGCAGCGTGACGCTCGCCGTGTCCAGCTCCTGCTCTTCAGCATCCTGTAAACCTGTAAAAACAAGAACAAGATTACTTGTCTTACCTGAGGATATACCATTCTTCGCTCAGCATCTCAACCAGGCCGTATCCTGTGGAAACCGAGAGAAGAAGAAACATCAGCTGTGAGTATTAAATTGAGGAAGCACAGTATCCCGCAGCCACAGCTCCCGTTCGAACATCGCGACCTGCAAAGCAAGAAAGGGAAAACAATATTAGATTGCGCGTGCTTGCAAACATCGAATGCCATCATTCTTACCTGAATTCCATCGCGCTATGCAGTGCTTCCATCCGGAACTCCAGGGCAACACCCTGCGAGAGAAAGGAGAGATATTCAGGTTCGTCTTCAATATTTAACATCCACAAAGCGCTAAACTTACCTCGACGGATCTCTGGGGTCAGTTTTCATCGTGTTTCATCCACTCGAGCACCGCAGCAGCCTGTGAGGGGAAGAGAGGAGAACATAGGTTAGCTTCGAGGGACAATAAAGAATGCAGCGCTTCACGCTTTCTTACCTTATAACTTGCCTCTTCATTCATCACGACAGCAGCAGGCCTTGGCACCCGCAAAGAAGACAATAAAGACATTAAGGGGGATTCCCCATAAAAAAGAACTAAGACTTAAAATTCATCAACCTACCTGCCTACTAGCAGAGTCGGGGTCACAGCAGACCTGGACAGGAGAAAGGCGCTCTGCACCAGTGAAGCAACTCGGGCAGATCGCCAACAAACACCAAGCGCCCCTGCACCAGACGCAGGACGGATAGCTCACCCTACAAACAATTAAGGTGAGAAAGGCTCAGTGGGAGAGGGGTCAGTAAGAGGGAGGTGGGAGATTCACCCGCTAGAGACAGTTATCACAAATCCTCCCTTCTGTGATTGCAGATTTGTAATTGTGAGCTGAGCAACTACGTATCTGGGGTTCCAGATTGCAGAGCCTTCCAGACGCCCCCGGGGATATCAGGTGAATGTTACAGGTCTTCACCAAACTAATGACAGTGATGGTGACGCATCTCAGAGGATCCGGTGTTCATGTATTCCCATAGCTGGATGACTGGCTGATCCAAGGGAAGTCGCAGAAGCAGGTATCGACTGAGCTTGAGGAAATCTGCTCACTGCTTTAAAGGTTGGGCTTCTCCCTAAACTTTCAGAAGTGCCACGTCACACCAACGCAGAAGCTGCAGTTCATCTGAGCAATCCTGGCCAAACGGGTGAGGAAGGCTTTTCACCCCCGGAGAAAAGTCACAAGTGTCTCTTCCAGGGCCATGATAGCCTACCAGTGGCTTCCTTCTTCCCCCTCTTAGGTGTTAAGGCTTACTGCGTTTTTCTGGATCCAGAGGCCAGACTGCAAAAGGGATCTCTGCAGTTGCTATTGAGGGATCAGTGGTCTCAATACTTCGATGCCATGAAGGACATTCTCAGAGTGTTGAGGCCAGTGGCCGACGACCTGTCTTGGTGGTCCAGCAGAGAAAACATGAGGATGGGGGAACCCTTTTGGCCCTCATAACCCCAGGCCCAGGTGGTCATGGATTCGTCTCTGAAGGGTTGGAGCACTCACTGTGGGGGCCTGCAGGTGAACAGCCTCTGGACACCAACAGAATGCAGTTGGCATATCAACAGGCTGGAGTTGCAGGTGATCAGGTTAGCTCTGATGACCTTTGCACCCACTCTCAAGGAGAAGCACCTCCTTATTCTGACAGACAACACAGTGGTCATGCACTACCTCAACAAACAAGGGGTTGTTCGGTCTCTGTCCTGTGCAAGGAGGCGCTGCAACTATGGTTCTGGTAGCTGGAGAACCAGATTTCTGCTTCAGCTGTCCATCTAGCAGGATGGGAGAATGGGCTAGCGGACACTCTGAGCAGGCAGAGTACGGTCTCACACGAGTGGGAAGTGTACCAAGAAGTTCTCAAGGAGATCTTCGCTCAGTGGGGTACGCTAGCAGTGGATCTGTTTGCCACGAAGTCCAACAGTAGGTGTCGACAGTTTTGGTTGAGAAATTCCCAGCAAAAGGTGTTCAAGGGGATGCATTCCTTAGTGGGTACTTGGAACTCCTGGACTTGACCATCTGCCCACCTCTCTGGTTTCCTCGACGGCCGGATCTCCTATCCCAGTTGGAAGGGCGGGTACTTCACCCAAACCAGAATCCCTCAACCTACAAGTGTGGCTCTTGAGAGATCATCTGATGGCTGGAACCTCTCAGAAGAGGTACTAGAGGTGCTACTGCCTGCATGCAGACCATCTACAAGATCTCTGTACATGGAGAAGATTTGGGGTGTGGGGGCAGGGAACGCAGTATAGACCCTATCGCTTGTCCTACCACTTCATTGATGGAGTTTCTTTTGTCACTAGCCTCATCAGGTCTTCTAAAGTGGACAGTCAAAGTCTCCTTGGTGTCTTCGTCTGTTTTTAAGAGGTCAAGGATCATTCTTCACGATTCCGAATATCACCCAATTCCTGAAAGGCCTTGTAAATAAGTTTCTGCCTACTCCATTTGTGGTTCCAGACTGGGACCTGTACTACATTTTTGACGGCAGCTTCGTTTGAGCCTATGCATTCATGTCCGATCAGACTACCTACCCTGTGAGTGAATTGCAAGCAATATTTTGCAAGCCCCCCTTTCTATGATTTTTTAAGGACAAAGCTTCACTTAAGGTGCGTCCTAAATTCCTACCTAAAGTAGTCTGAGTTCGACGTGTCCCAGAGCATTGACTTGCTTGTCTTTTATCCACCTCCACATCCGTCTAAATATGAGGAGAGGCTACACAGACTGGACCTAAAGAGGCCTCTCAGTTTAAATGTGGCTAGAACATCAGAATGTAGTCGTGATGACCAACTATTTGTGGCATTCTGTTTATCCAGAGAGGGTATGGCTGTGTCAAAATGGGCAGTCTCTCGATGGATAACTCTCTGCATTTCAGAATGTTATCAGAGAGCGGGTTAAGACCCACTGCCAGGCATCGGGGCAGATTGCACCAGGGTTATGCCAGCATCATCTGCGTTGCAGAGGGGTGTACTAGTAAGGGAAATATGCCGAGCAGCGACCTGGTCATCAATCCAGACGTTCACCAAGCATTACTACCTGGATGTAGCATGTGGTTCAGATGCTCTATTCGGCAGAGCAGTTTTGCAGAGCTTCCTTATCTAAGGGCTTTCAGCCCGCCTCCAAAATCTGTACTGCTTTGGGGGTATATTGGATGAGGAATCTGCGGGAGGATGCAAACCATTGAAAGAGAAATTACTTACCAGTAATGTTCTTTCCATGGATTCTTCTCCCGCATATTCCTCATCACCCTCCCGTCTGTCCCCACTATGAAAGTGGTCTGCAGTCGATATTTGGTTATCCTTTTATACTGTGACAGACTATGAATAGTTATGCATTAGGCACAGTTTGTTGCTTTGTGTTGTAATGCTGTCAGTCACTGACTTTCAGTACAGTGCTCATTGAAAAAGAAAACATTTTCTTATGACTATTTTCAGTCCAAATCCAGTAGATTCTTCCTCTGTGGCTGCTGAGCTTGGGGCTGGAGGCGGGTGAGGAACTGAGGTATGGAGGCATCGTGACATGGTATATAGGACGGCAGACGTCACATCTGGAGCCGACGAGTGGCACGGCCGAGTCAAGAGTGATTGATGGTCGAGTGGTACTACGCCCCCTGTCAAAAGGTTTCTGTGCACCCAACACTGGAATTAATATCTATCTGATGAGTAATCTGTGGGATAAGAATCCATAGAAAGAACATTACTAGTAAGTAATTTCTCCTTTCGGCCTAAACTCTGCACCAGTGGTGTTCACCAACTGTCTCGTACCAGTTGCGGCCCGACTCGTCGTTCAGGAATTCATGTCTATCCTTACCTAGATGACTAGATGGTAATGACTGCATCGCTTCCACTGGCGATTGGACATACAGAGTCGACAATCCCCTGCTCGACATCACTAGAGTTCTCAGTAAACTATGGAAAGTCTTGCTTTACTCCATATCAGACCACTCTGTTCTTAGTCGTATCTAACCGCACTGTACTGTATCGCCACGCCATACGAGCGCCTGTTGAAGTCCATTCTAGCTAAGCTCTTCTGTTGTCACTGCTGCCAGTTGCTTCAGTCTGCACACTCAAATCCCTGCTGGGGATGATGTTGTTCTCTTGCATCCCATTGATTGCACACTGCAGACTCAGGATGCAACCCCTTCAGGAATTCCTGGATGCCCGTTGGCAACAAATATCGAGATCCTGGGAATACATGATACATCTGACATGTCCCTTTCGCAATACGCTCCACTGTTGGAGCCTTTGTAACCATTTCCCTCAAGGAGTCCTCATTTGCCTCCCAGACCATCAAATCACAGTCATGACAGATGCTTTGCTGGAGGGCTGGGGAGCTCACACAGGTTGGTTTCATGCGAGAGGCCTCTGGTCTTCCGAGAAAAGAAGCTTTGCATCAGTGTGCTGGAGCTTCGAGCTGTATTATAGGCCCGGATGTCCATCAGGCCTCAACTGCAGGGCGGGGTGGTTTGTGTTTTCACTGACAACACAACCACCATGTTTTATATTGCCAAACAGGGCAGCACCCACTCACCTGTTATGTCAACTGCAGTCCAAGTGCTGTGGTTGTGGGCTCTGGCACACAAGATGGTCATTATCTCCGTTCACCTACCGGGGATCCACAATACCGGGGATCCACAATATGGTGGCAGACTCCCTCAGCACGGAACTCTGTGGAAGCTTCAATGGATTGCTTTTCTCCTGCAGATTCCTCACCTGATAGATATTCGCTCCAGCTTCGCTGCTTCAGAAAATGTTCAACAGGGGGGCGTAGTGCACCTCGACCTGGCCGTCGACTATCGATCTGTCTTGCTCAGCGTCAGGTCATCGGCTCCGGACATGACGTCCGGCGTCGTATAAGTATCGTGTCACTACGCCCCGATCTCAGATCCTTTTTTCCATGCGCTAAAGTGCTGCTTTAGGAACACGCAGCTAGTCTCTTCAACGTTATGGTCAGAAAACTTTAACTTTTTAAAAAATTCCTCAACGCGAGAGGTCAGTCGCACGAGTGTCCGGTTTTAAGCGGTATACCGATTGTGGCACCAAGATGTCCCTAACCAACCCACATGAGTTGTCTAGGTGTGTCTCTGGTGCCTCGGCACGGGTCATTGGACTGATTGGGTGCCTGTCTTGCACCAAGATACAGCCGAAATCACTTTGCGCCCGAGCTGCTAAGCTCGCTCTGGGTCGACCGCCCTCAAAGTCTCTGGCACGGTCGACGGTTCGGTCCTCGGAGGCCAAAACCGAGGGACGTACCCCTGAAAAACACCGGTGGAAAAAGAAAAGGTCTCACTCGAGGAGCCACTCTTACTTGTCTTTGTCCTGAATAAAGAAAAGGCGTCATCGCCATCATCGGGACTCCGAGTCGTCGCCAGAAAGAGGTAAGCCGTCGGCGGGGCCTACCACCCGCCAAGAGTGGGAGGATTTTAAGTTCTCAATGCTTGAAATGTTCAAGCAGCATGCTGCAGTTGGTGCGGCTTCCACCCCCACGCAGCATACTCCGGAGCCAAGAGCGGCGCTCAGTGCACCCAACCCCTCTAGCGCCCTGGTACCGAATACGTTGGTGCCGATTAACCTTTGAAAGTCAAAAGATGTTGTATGGAAGCTGGATTATCCCTGTGCGTCCATGGATTTCGACGCTACAGCGTTTCGACCTCAGGGGACACCGACATCCACCGTTACGGTGCCGAAGGACAAGTCCTCAACAGCTGTTGACAAAGGGCCTCATCACGAGTTGGGCTGTAGCCCTTAAATTCAGTGGTAACGGTATTACCGCTGCACTTAAGGGCTGGCCCTATCACGAGTTGGGCGCTAAATGGGCTGTTTTACCTCCAGCTTTTTCTGGAGGTGAAAATCCCCTGTTTTCTGCTGTATTACCGTCGGCTGTATTAGCCCGCAGTATTAGCGCTGAAAATGCCCCATTGAATCCAATGGACCCAATGGGGAATGGGGATTTACTGTAAACACTCAATCCGCGATCCGGCGGTAATACCACCGGACCAGTCGGTGCTCGGACTTTACAGTCAGGTGGTATTACAGCCGGGATACAGCCCAACTTGTTTGAGGCCCTTCTTTACACCACCACCCCAGTCCACATTTTTTGAGACCATGACCGGTATATTCAGCGATCACAACTCCGACGAACAAGATGTCGACCCGATGTTCTTGGGCTCGGGTGGGGTTGACTATTTTGAGGACCAGAGTAGACACCAACAACTGGCTCAAGGCCTCCAAGACGCCAGTGGTGTGGACTTGTCACCAGAGTTACAGGTTCAACAGTATCAGTCTTATCTCCACAATGTGTCCAAATTCAGGACTCTGGTGGAAAGGGTCATTGACACCCTGAGCTTACACTCAACAGTGGCACCCCCTCCAGGTTACGACCTCACTGACGTCCTAGAAGGTCTGTCCTCTGAGCGACATATGCCCTTGAACCTGCCCATTGCTGATCCGCTAACAACCCTATGGCAAACACCATGATGCATTCCTCCCGTCAATTCCATCATTTCAGGGAAGCACAGGCCGGCTCGGGGAGACCCCTTATGCCTCTCCTCTCACCCTTCCCCAGAAGGGGATGTTATACAAGCTGCTACGGTCTCTTCTAGACCAGTACCATCTAGGTCCACTCTGCCCCCAGACAGAGAGGCAAAGAAAGTAGAGGCCTTGGCAAAGAAGGCATTCTCACGTCAGGGAGCATGGCCCTCAAGGCGACCAATGTGGCACGCAATTTAGCCAAATATTCTTTCGGCCTATCGACGGTGATGGAAAATACCGCCCAGTATGTTTCCGAAGGAGAGATGCATGAGGGCTTTATACAGCTAGTGGAGGATGGGCAGGAAGTGGCCAAGCAGCCGCTGTGAATGGGCCTGGACATCACCGACTGTGTGGGTGGGTCTATGGCATCGGCCAATACCTTAAGGAGAGAGGCCTATTTGAAGACCTCTGGTTTTTCACCCAACGTCCAAATAAAACTTTTGGACATGCCCTTCAAGGGCGATCTTCTTTCCGGCCATAAAGCCGACAATTCCCTTGAAAAATTCAAGGAATCTAAACTTGCTGCCAAATCCTTGGACCTCTCTGCGCAGCCGGCCAAACCTGCCTTTAGCTTTGCTTCCAGAGCACGGGGCTACAGGAGATATGTTCCTTATGGCAGAAGAACGCAGCTCCCATCGGCCAGGCAAGGGCAGAGGCGTTTCTCATGCTCTGTAAGGGGCAGAGGGGCTTATAGGGGCCAAAGGGCAGCATCAGCATCAGCGGCAGGGGCAAACCAGCCTCTGAAGTCACTGTGATTTCCCCTCACAGCGCCACCGGTTGGAGGACAGTTGACGGAGCACTTGCTCCAATGGCATGGAATTACTTTCGATGCCTGGGCTTTACAGCTCATTCAATGGGGTTATTGTCTGCAGTTTCTGAAAAAAACACTGGACAGACCACCCCACATCCAATCCAACTGGGACAGGAGCTGAAGGAGAACTGAGAGCCCTGTTGCTGAAGGGTGCTGTGGAGGAGGTACCTCCCGAAAAGAGAGGATCGGGTTGGTATTCCCGGTATTTCCTGGTACCCATGATAGGAGGCGGTCTCTGTCCATTCTTGACCTCAGGGCCTTGAACAAGTTCTTGACGAAAGACAAATTCAGGATGGTGATGTTGAGAGAAATTCTACTCACTCTCGAATTTAAGGACTCTCTTGTGCCCATAGACGTACAGGATGCCCATTTCCATGTGCCAATACATCGGAAGCACTGGAGGTTCCTAGGGTTCACCATAGGAGACATGCACATTCAGTTCAAGGTGCTTCCCTTTGCTCTTACCTCTGCCCCAAGGGTCTTCACCAAGATCATGGCAGTAGTTGCGACCCACCTCAGGAGATCCAGAGTCCACGTATTCCCATACCTGGATGACTGCTTGATCAGAGGGAAGTCTGTAGAGCAGGTCTTGTCCCATCTCCAGGACAACTGTGACTCCTGCACAGGCTGGGCTTCTCGCTAAACTTAAAGGAGTCCCAGATGACACCAGGCCAACAGGTCCAATTCATCGGAGCAGTCCTAGATACCCAAGTGGGAAAGGCCTTCCCTCCCAAGGAGAGAGTACTCAGCTTGACACAGATGGTGCATTTATTCCGGAACAATGTCACCCTACCACCAGCTTCCTTTCTCTGCCTTCTAGGCCTCATGGCCTCCTCCATTTTTCTGGTGCCAGAGGCCAAGCTGCGCATGAGATTCCTGCAATGGTTACTGAGAGATCAGTGGTCTCAGTACTTAGGAACTCTTTCGGATCTCCTCAAAGTGTCTGCTTTGGTGTTCAACAACCTGTCCTGGAGGGCAGCCCGCAGCAGTCTTTTGGCGGGGGAACCCATCTGGCCTCCTTGACCTCAGACCCAAGTCGTCACGGATGCATCCCTGAAGGGTTGGGGCGCTTACTGCGAGGATTCGCAGGTGAACGGCCTCTGGTCAGCAATAGAAGCCAGGTGGCACATCAACAGGCTAGAATTACGTACTATCAGGCTAGCCCTGAAAGCATTCGCCCGTCTCTGCGGGGGAAACATGTCCTTGTTCTGATGGACAACACAGTGACGATGCACTACATCAACAAGCAAGGTGGGGTGCACTCCCGCCCCCTCTGCACGGAGGCGATGATGCTTTGGTTCTGGTTGCTGGAGAACAAGATCTTGGTCTCTGCAGTTCATCTGGCGGTCACAGAGAACAACTTTGCAGATGCTCTGAGCATGCAGAGCACAGTCTCACATGAGTGAGAAGTGTGACAGGAAGACCTAGAGGACCTCTTCTCTCTCTGGGTTACCCCAGCAGTGGATCTGTTCACAACGGAGTCCAACAGGAAACGCCAACAGTTCTGCTCGACGGAATTCCCCAGCGAACGGTGCACTGGGGGACATGTTTCTGGTGCATTCGACCTTCCCTCTCCTATATGCGTCCCCTCCGATTCCCATCATTCCATGGGTTCTCCGGAGGTTGAAATGGTTTTGAACGACCATGATCTTGATCGCCCCGGACTGGGTGAGGAGAACGTGGTACTCCGACCTCTTGGATCTGTCCATCTGTCCGCCTCACTGGTTGCCTCTGTGACCGGATCTCCTAACCCAGTCGGAAGGCTGGATACTCCATCCGACCCCGGAATCCCTCAACCTACATGCGTGGCTCTTGAGAGGATTAGATATGATGACTGGGACCTCTCTGAGGAATTACTTGAGGTGTTGCTGGCTGCATGCAGACCATCTACAAGATCTTTATACGTGTGCAGATGGAGAAGATTTGAGGCATGGTGCAGGGAACGCAGTGATGGAGTTTCTGCTGTCACTGGCTTCTGCAGGCCTTCAGGTTACCACAGTCAAAGGATATTTGGTGGCATTTGTCTGTGTTTAAAAGATCCCCGGACCAAGGTTCATTTTTCATGATCCCGGTAATGGGACAATTCCTGAAAGACAAGACAGAAAAATTGAGGCTGGAGTACCCTCTTTTTTGGTGACGGGGGGGGGGGGGCCTGACTCAAAATGGTTATGACAGAGTCAGAAAAGAGCTGAGTCAGAGGTTACCTCTCCCTGGTAGCGCTAAGCGCTAGTTGGTGTAGTTCTAAAGCCTAGTCTAACGTAATTAGATTACACCAGTAGGGCACATGAAATAAAAACAAATGTATTCTAGAAAGGTGTGCATAGTGCAAACAGTGAAACAAACACATAGGCTATAAAAACGACCATAGTTTCTACTGTATAGAAAAAATAGATGGAACATGACAGTCATTTTGTTTTTACAGTGTATAAAGCATCAAGGATATTAATGAGCTGTTATTCAATATATTGCTCATCTCAAAATGTTGAGATGAGCAATATATTGAATAACAGCTCATTTGTGTTTGTTTCACTGTTTGCACTACGCACGCCTTTCTAGAATAAATTTGTTTTGTGTGCCGCACTGGTGTAATCTAATTATGTTACACTAGGCTTTAGAACTACGCCAACTACCACTTAGCGCTACCAGGGAGAGGTAGCCTTTGACTCAGCTCTTTTCTGACACAATTCCTGAAAGGCCTTGTAAATATGTTTCCGCCAACTCCCTTTGTTGTCCCAGATTGGGATCTTAATCTGGTCCTTATATTTCTGATGGCGGCTCCTTTTGAGCCTATGCACTCTTGCTCATTGCCGCTTCTCTCATTGAAAACAGCCTTCTTGGTGGCTATCACATCCGCTAGTCAGGTGAGTGAACTACATGGCTTATGCTGTAGGCCACCCTTCTTGTGCTTTTTCGGAGAAAAAGTTTCACTCAGGGTATTTCCTTCCCAAGGTCGTGTCAGAATTTCACTTATCACAATCCATCGACCCTCCGTTCTTCTATCCTCCTCCTCCTCACTTTTTTAAACATGAGAAACAATTCCAATCGGCTTGACCTTAAGAGGGCACTGAGTTACTATGTTGCCAGAACAGCTGAGTTTAG
Organism: Ambystoma mexicanum; assembly: GCF_040938575.1. NCBI lineage: Eukaryota > Metazoa > Chordata > Amphibia > Caudata > Ambystomatidae > Ambystoma > Ambystoma mexicanum. The sequence goes on from NC_090923.1 coordinate 549,170,048, forward strand.
GAGAGCTGACCAGCTATTCGTGGCTTTTTCCTTAGCTTATATGGGCTTGCCCATAACAAAGCAGACTTTATCCCATTGGATAATCCTCTGCATAGAAGAGTGTTACCAGAATGCTGGGAAAGAATTACCAGCAGGCATCAGAGCCCATTCCACAAGGGGGGTCACCGCATCCACTGCATTGCAGAGGGGAGTCCCTGTCCGGGAGATTTGTCGCGCTGCGACATGGTCGTCTTTGCATACCTTCGCAAAGCAATATAGCCTGGATGTGGCTCGCACTTCTGATGCACATTTTGGCAGAACAGTTCTGCAGAATCTGTTAGTTTGACTTTCTGCCCGCCTCCTTCATTACTGCTTTGGGAGTCTATCAGATGAGGAATCTGCGGGAGAAAAGCAGTCCATTGTAGGAGAAATTACCTTACAGTAATGTTCTTTCTATGGATTCTTCTCCCGCAGATTCTTCATATCCCATCCCGTCCGTCCCCGCTGAGAAAGTCGGTGGTTGGTGCGCATCTTTCTATTTCAAATGACGATGACTTGCAGATTGTCCTCTGTGTCCAGTTTTTCTGTCTTCCTGCCACGTCCTTAAATCAAACCATTTTTCGGACACTACTACTAGTGTTTCTTTTTCAATTGTTTCTCCTTCAGAGGGCTGTAATTAATTACACATTTTTAAGAAGGCCTCATTGTAAAGACTGGAGGATGTTATCTGTACTCCTGCCCTCTATATGGTAGAGTATAAGCACAGAGCACCCCAGCCAAGGTTCTCTATTGTGGAAGTAATGGACGAGCAACCAAGGCTTAAGCTCTCAGGAGGTGATGCAGGCTGGTTCTTAAATACAGTGTAACCCCCAAGCCCCCCACAAAGGGATGGCCACACACTATGTTATGTAATGACACAGTTCTTTATATAAATAAGGTTCAATATATATATACAATTAATAACACACTTTGTGCTTTGGCAAATCTAATATGGCAAATATTTACGTCGTCTATGTGGTACCACACTTAACTCTTGACTCCTTTAAAATGCACCAACTGCTGACAGTTCTAATGGCATACAAATCAAACAGTAATGGGTATCAACATCCGACATAGGAAGGAAGTCAAGCTAGGTTAAACAATGGCAGACTGTTACTTAAGCTACTAAGACACAGTTCTGTGTGAGGATTGCCCCCACCTCGGCAACCTGTAAATAAAGGGTATCAACAAGTCCAGTCAAGATATGTTTAAAATAGTCTTGTTTCCTGCTAAAATGTTCTACTACCCCAATGTACCTGAGTTTAGCAGAGTTTCTTCAACGGCTCGCCGACGGATCCCTCGAAGGTGGACTCCGTTTAAAGCAGGAACCATAGGGCGTCAAGATTCTGCTAAGAAAATGGGAACACTGCCGTCGAAACAGCAGCTTCAGTCTTTGCGGTGCTCGTCGTCGTCGATCGATCGTGGATGTCCTGCGTAGGCAAGGCGTGTGGGGCTCCTCGATGGGAAGAGTTTGTTGCTGCAAAGCAGATTCGATGAAGAACGTTGGCCCGGCAGCGGGCGGCGGGTGTCGGCGCAGACATTGTTGATCGGGACTCGACCACGGCTGGCTCTCTGATCTTTGTTGGTCTGTGTCTTTGTGGACTTCAGGTGGTGGGAAACCCACTGGAGGATTCTCCTCGGCTCGTCGACGACCTCGTCCTTCTCTGGCGGGACAAAGCAGTTGACGGTGATGGCAAGGGAGTCCTTGGTTTAAATGCTCTTAGGCAAAGATGGAGCGTTGCGGCTCCGGTCGTCTAGAGCACGGTGTCAAGCTGTCCCTGCTTCTGGGCAACACGACTCAACAGGCTTCCAGCGGTCACGACGGTCCTCCGGACCCTGGTCGACTATGATGGACTTTGATGTTTGGGTGCTTCACTTCAGGATTCCTCGGCGCACCCAGTCTCCGGTCGGCAGCTGTTCGGGGCTGACTTCCAGGGTGCCATGTTGAAGATTAGCTTTGGCACCATGTTCCCTCATAGCTCGGGAAGAGGTCTCCTAGCCAGGTCCTCTCTTGGATCAGTCCTTGAGAGGCATGACAGCTTTTGGATTTCAACGATGGCAAGCAGCAGCATAACCTTCTTCTTCCAGCTGGGCTTCAAGGTCAAGTATCAAGCTTCTGAACAATCTGGTAAGTGAGAGGTCACCAGATATACAGTTCTGTCGCTCATTCACACTGCTTAGCCAAGCTCAGGCCGCCAATCATTCAGAGGGGTATTGATGCAGGCAGGCAGCCCATCACACTCACAGTGCATTCAGGCCAGTGCATTCAGGCCATTCACTTCCATCTAGACACCCATAACAAGGAATGTGGATTGGGGCAAGCATCCAGCCTTTCAGCACACAACACTGCATGCATGTCAGTTTAGGCAGGGCTGTCTCATTCTTTGTGTCACACACACAGATACCAGACACCCATAATATGGAATGCATACTGGTCACACACTCCATTCACCCAGGTCCCACACCAAGGGTGTACCCACAGCATACAGTCACTGGGAAGGCTCCAGCCAGTCTGGCCTGGACTTCCCCACAATAACATATATGGTTCTTCCACCCAACAGCCATTCAGGGGAAGGGACAGAGTCAGGGCTTCCTAGGACTTTGGGAAAACCAGGTAACAGGCAATAGAAGCCAACAGGACACAGGGTCCATCTTGACTCCCATCAGGAACCCACTGATTCCTATGGCAGTTCCTCAGTATCCCAAAATGGAGGATTCTCAGAGCACCTGTCAAATTCATCATGGAGCTGCCACTAGCCCATACCCTGCTCTGTGGGCCCAACACAGGTGCCCAAAAACATACACTAGGGGTACAGGGTTGTACCCCCACCCATAGGTGCCATAAGAGTATCCCAAGGGTCTGTTCACCGCAACCAAAAAGAGGAAGAGCTGCACTGCCAGGAGACTTACATGGACTCCTGCGCAGAAAACAATGCAGAACACACATGATAAGGGAGTACAGGACAAGTAGGCCCTGTCCCTCCAATGCATTTCCAGCATCACACTCATTAGCCCTCCTGTTCTCTCTGTTTCCTATGCAGTGCGTGGTTCTCTGGAAAAAAGGGGGAACTGAGATCGTGGTGTAGTGACGCGCTACTTATACGACGCCTGATGTCATGTCCGGAGCCAACGACCAGACGCTGAGCAAGACGGCTCGATGGTCGACGGCTGGGTCGAGGTCCACTGCGTCCCCTGTCGAAAAATTTCTGAATAAGTGAAGCTGGGGGGAGTATCTATCGTATGAGGAATCTGCAGGAGAAGAATCCATAGAAAGAACATTATGGTAAGGTAATTTCTCCTACTGCATGACCAGGTACTCCGTGTCTTCTCTAGGTGGGGGTTTCCAGATATCGATCTCTTCACAACTTCAAAAAACAAGAAGTGAAGCATTTGCGAGCAGATTTCCTCAGAGAGGGAGTTTGGGAGATCCGTTTTCGTTCCCATGGGATGGGAATGTTCCTCTACGCCCTACTTTCGATCCCGCTCGTCCCTCCAATGCTCAGTGTGCTCAAACAAAAGCAGTGCATGATGATCCCAGTGGCCTTAACCTGGCTGCAGCAAATCTGGTACTCAATCTCCTGGAACTCTCAGCGGTCCCTTCCATCAGGTTGCATATGCTCTTCAACCATCTCTATAGAGAATCCGGGTCCGTCCTACACCACGATCCAGCCTCCCTCAGCTTGACTACATGGCTCCTGCATCCCTACCGTTTAGGAATGTACCTCTACCTCCAGATTGCTGGGATATTCTAGCCATGGCCTGTGCATCGTCTACACTGTCCTGTTACAAGAGCAAATGGAAGCTCTTCACCATCTGGTGTACTTATCAATATCGTGACCCTTTCCGCATACCAGCCCCATAGGTCTTGCTGTACTGCCCATCTTTGGCCAAATCGGGTTTGCTGCACTCCTCCATCAAGGTGCATCTTGCGGCCATTTCCCGTTATGCACATTCGCTAGGTAGGCTTTCCCTATGGTCTCACAGACTAGTCAAGGAATTCCTCAAGGGACTGTTTCGCTCTTTTCCTTCTGTTTGAGCTACTGCTCTAGCCTCAGAGTTGAACGTGGTCCTCACCAAACTAATGGGTCCTTCCTTCGAGCCTCCACACAAGGCATCCTTGGGGTTTTTGTCCTGGACTTCTGCCTTTCTAGTTTCCATCCCTTCTGCCAGGCGGGTGGGAGAAATCTAGTCTCTTTCCTGTAAGCCTCCTTACTTGACTTTTTGTCAATCCAGGGCGGTCCTTCACACAAACCCTCTGTCGTGCCAAAGGTTCATCTTCATTTCACCTTAATGAGCCACTGGTTTTGCCTGTGTTCTTTGGATCTCCTTCGTCCCCTGCTTGAACGCTCCTTGCATTCTCTAGATATAGTCTGGGCCTTGAAGTTCTATGTTGGTCGCAGTAAGGACTTTGTTTGTGGCATTTGGTCATTCAGGCAAGGACAATGCCCTTTCAATATCTTCTATTGCAAGATGATTGGCAGCGTGTATTTCACATTGTCATCGACTGACTAACCGGCCCCTTCTGGGCAGGCCTAGGGCACGCTCTAGAGCTGTTGCTGTTACTGTTGCTGCTACAGCTTCCCTATTTGGTGGTCTCCTGATGGACATTTGCAGGGTGGCCACTTGGAGGTCTGTCCATACCTTCACAAGATTCTGCTGGGTTGATTGGGATTCCAGGGAGGAGTCCCGGGTCGTCCAGGCAGTGCTACGCAACCGGTTTGTGTGTGGTGTGTGGTGAGTGGTTTCTGAGGTGAGCTGTTTCCTTCAGTTGAGCTATGCCTCCACCCTTGTGGATTTTATATGTATTGCTTTAAAATCTTTTTCCAACAGCATGTGAATCTATGAAAGATCCCATCCTGGACAAGGATTAGTTACTTACCTGTAACTCCTGTTCTCCAGCATTGGCATCTTTCATAGGTGGACATGCAACCCTCCCACCTACCACGCTTGGCTTGGGTTTTCTTGGCTCAGGTTTTCTTGGCTCATATTGCCACTTTACGTGTGCTATATCAAATCTGAAGGTGGCCTCCAGGGGTGGAGCTAAGGGAGGCCTGTCTATTGGCTACAGGGCAGTATGACCCAAAATGACTCTAATAGAGCACTAAAGTGTGACAAGCAGTTTAAAATGTAAAGATATGCTGCTTTAATGTTACTGAGGATTCCCAGCCTGTCGATGTGGAATATTCAAACAGCATGTGAATCTGTGAAAGATACCAATGCTGGAGTACCAGAGTTACAGATGTCCCATATTGTGAGCGAGAGCATCATGAAAATGTGTTGGGAAATGCCCCTGTGCTCCGTTGGTGACTTGCATTAATTGCATTTTTAGATTGTAGATACTCTACAATTGAATTTGGCTTTTGATTCCTTGATGACCAAACCCTTGGAGCCTATGGCTCCCTGTGACCTTGACCTCTCCCCTTGGAGGAATACCTTCTTAGGTGCATTCACCTCTGCCAGGAGAGTAAGTTGCACGCCCTATCATGTAAAGATCCTTACACAGTCTTTCATGCCGAAAACCTTTTTTAGGACAGTTCCATACATCATCCTAAAGTCCTCTCCGATTTTCATTAGAATGAGGAGACTTATTTCCCTTGCAGCCGAATAGTACACCAGTTGATGGAAGCTGTCCACTGTTTGGATGTGGCCAGAACACTGACATTTTATTTGGACTGAACTAGACCTTTTCGTAGGTCAAATACTCACAGTGGTGTTCCACCTCGATTAGAGGCAGCTAAGGCCTCCATTGCCAGATGAATTGTTTCATGCATTGCTAAAGCAGACATCCTGAATGATTTCCCCATTGTGAAAGATCTTATACACATACTCCCGTTTCTAAGGCAGTATTGGTAGCTTTCGTCATGACCAATCTTCAATCCAATGCAGGAGCTGCTGAACCCCACAGACCCACCATAGTGTAGCACTCTCAGCTAACTGTATTACCAGTTGAGTTTGTGACACCCCAGGGGAAAAGGGAAGTGGAGAAAATAAAAAACTCAGACAATGGAACCGCTACCTTCTCCAGGCATAATATCTGCATAAATGAGAGATTCATACAATATTAATTAAATCACATTATCATTCCTACATAACATCTTTTCCCTTCAATACTCTATAGACTAGTTACCTGAGATCTCCTCTACAACTGCCTAGAGGAGTTATTCCATGTGTTCGCTTAGCTGGCCCATGACGCTTAAATTCCCAGTATTCTTCAGGGATAACTAGAGCTGAATGTATTATGAATCTACTTTGCCATCAACTAAATAAGTGTGTACTATTTGTTCTCTATTGAAGATTGTTCAAATTTCAAGCAGCACTGAGATTCTCATAACAGTCTAAAAAAATAGCATTCTTCGGCTTGAACAAATTGTATCCAGCACACAGAATTTAAATGTTCCTTGAATCCTGTGGAGAAAACACTTTTTCATGTCAAACTCAAAAATAACATTTCTTTCGCAAGGTCTCCTAGCTTCTGCCAAAAGGAAATGCTTACAAGCACTGAAGGAAAGTGTTCATTAGAGTCTAGGCTGGTTAGCATAAGGTTATTTACAAATGGGTACTGATTTTGAAGGAGTTCACCTATTTTCTACGCACCATAGATAAGTGGGCACTACTAAATAATGTCCTCACTTTTTTTGTGTTTCCTTTACCTCAAGAATTGAGTCAGTTGAAGATTGTTGAATGCTCTCTGAAAAAAAAGCCCTTTTTGTAGCTGCGCTCTATGCGCCGTAAAAACTGGGAAATAGTTTCTCCTAGACTGCGGTGAAAGAGTTAACTGCCTCCCATTACAATCATTGCTGCCGTCGTGCACACCGCGCACAACGCGCAATAAGTAAAAAAAAAAGACAATGCCTCAAGTAAAGTCAGTTTTACTTAATGTTGTTGCGCTAACCGGAACAAGGAAAAAGCAAGCTCAACGTCGAAAAAATAGAAACGCACCAGCTTACCTTACTGCAGATGAGAAACTCGGAAAGAAACTTCCACTCTATCTTGCACGAACGCAGCTGTCAAGCCTCTGTAACTCGAAACCTCTCTCTCGCCGATTCCGGAAGATCACAACGCTGTTGAAGACTTCACACGGGAAGCGGGAACGTCGCAGTTCGGAGCATCTGGTAAGGCAAGCAGTAAAATGAGAGAGAGAATTCACGCATGTGTCTCTGAAACAACATGCGCATACACTCACGCACCAGAAAGTCAAAAATTAACCCTTCAAGGACCGGTTTTAGTTCCAGTACAAATCAAACTTGAGGAGAGGTATTTACAAACGTGACTAAGCTGAATTAATGAAATGTAACGAAAGTACTTAGCTTAAGCCTGAAAGTTCATTGTTCAAAATGGAATCTTTTTTCTAAACAAATGGTATCTTCTTTTTCATAAGTTGAATCTTGTCCTGAAGTCTTGTTCCTTCAGGTTTTTACAGCATCATAAAAGACCCTAGGCCCAAAAACTCAGGAGAAAACCAAAAACATGACTTGCTCTAATGTTAATTTAAATGAAAGGCAGTTTAGAATGTTCAATCCAATCCTTTGTTTACCCATCCACTAATCACGACTCCAGATCATTCCCTCCATTTTGGTTTGGGCTTCCTTCAGCACTCTAATGACAAAAGTTAAGGCCCAAACCAACTCCTTGACAAACTTCAATAATAAAGCAAATAATCAAATTATAAAAACACTAAACAAGAAATTGATGCACAGAACAGGTAAATGTGTAGGAAAACATATTGATAACCTTTCTTGAGGCCAGAATTCTATTTATCCAAGGATCTGAATTTACCCAGGGACCTTACAGCTTTCCAGAGGCATGTGCCTATCTCTGAGATATGGTGGGCATTGTGGGAAACCTGAAGGTATTCTCACTCCGATTCCCCTTGGATCCTCTATGCAGGTGCCCAGGGAAAGACCATCAATGTTGGATCCTGACCCTGGGGGTGGACATGAGAAGGACCACCACCTAGGTGGCGAGTCCTTGGTGATTGGGTGAGGGATACCTTTAGGTGAGACATTGTATCCCCCTCATCCTCATGGTAGCTAATCTAACCTTCCCCCAACCTTTATGGGCCATTATAGAAGTGTTCCACTTGACCCCCCCCTTTAAAATACATTCAAGTGCTGAGACGAAGAAACAGAAACTGAGAATAGAGATTAACTATGAGAATTAACTGAGAATCCAATGAACTTCCAATATATTGTAGAGGAGGTCCTAGACCCCTAACCCCCTCACACTGAATGCAAATGGCATGGTGGGCTGATCAGTGGTTCCAGTATTGCAAAAATCAGAATTACAGTGCTTTTTGAGGACAAAGAATGCATTTAGGGCAACCTAATTATTTAGGGTCAGAATGACCCAGACAGTGGAGGGTGTCTCAGGTATTACATGTACATCATGACTATCTCAAAATGTAGTCTAAAACTGGATAGGAAAGAAGTTTTGCACAAAGGTAAATCACTGTTATTAGCTGAACAGAGCATTCAGGCTGGGCAGGCTCAATATTTTCTAAGATGGATGCCAAAAACAAAATGGTGTCAAAACCCTTATTCATGCAGAATAATGAGTAATTCTTTGGCAGAAGTTAATTGTCAGATAACTGTAGATAGTATGATGTCTGTTGGAGTATATTTAGAAATGTTGGCAGAGAAACCAGACAGTGATTGATAGCAAAATAGATAAAGGTCTGGGAAAACTACCAGTTAGACAGAACAGCTGCTTACTTGGTACCAAATAAGATGAACTCATGTAGCTTCAGCCTGCCAAGGGAAGTTGGCAGGTCCACAGAAATTAATAAGGTGCTGCCTCTTGGCAGGCGGTAAAGGATTTATAATAAGGTCCAGCGGAGTCTCTCGCAAGCTTATCAGATCATGTGGCAGTCAACTAATGCTTGCCAAGGTGAAGTCATGTGGGCTTTGTGATTGGCAAGCAGGCCAGCCAATTGGAGACTAGAAGGGCGTATATGTTAGTTAAGAGAGCCAATTGGGAATGTATCCTGAATTTGCATGAAAACAGGAGGTAATGGAAATATGTCTATATAAGCACGATGATTGTAGAAGCTCTGTGTGTGCTTCCAGTGATATTAAAGATGGCTGTGAAACTACACCTGGACGTCCGTCTCTTCCTCTGTCCTGTCTCCAGTACCTGAGTCCACAGGTGTCAAGGGTCATGGAGGGGGATGCAGAGGGTTTACTTAATACAAGTAAAAGTAACACAAGTTACTCCTTTTGAATACTGACCTGAGTGAAACAAGTGAAAGTAACCCAAGTTACTTCTATTGAATACTGAACTGAGTGAAATAAGTGAAAGTAACTTACTGCATTGAATGAAACCAGTAAGGAGACATTTCTTTAAGCAACATTAGCCCTTATTGAATACTAAAGTGAAAGAAACAAGCAAAGATACACTTTATTAAGGGAAAGCCACATTTACAAATGAAAGCCACATCTTTAGCAAACCGAATCACTTATCTGAATGCAAGAAACGTTGAATAAAGTAGAATCCAAATTAAGAAACAACATATGTGATAAAGTGGTGAATCTATGGCTTAAGAAACTGCCTGTAGATCAAACTATTGAACTTTGAAAGAAACCTGGAGGTTCCTGGCTGCGTGACCTGCAGTGGGTGGACTGTGTGGTCTTAGCCAAGACCAGGGAACCCCTAGAAGCTAACTAGGACATTTGCTGTGGTGATGGAAGTACAAAAACAGATGGTGAACATCAAACTTGGGGAAGGGAGCCCTGAGTATTAAAGTCTTGTGCTACAGATCAAGCTTCAAGATACTTCTTTTTGTGTTACATTTGAACATTGAACTTGGGGAAGGAAACCCTAAGTATCGGTGCCTGGAACTGTGTTACCCTGGAACTATATTGAACTTGGAGAAGGGCACTCTGATCCGTGCAAAAGTGTGGAACTGCATTTCTTCAAGTCTAAACGAAGGTAAATTGAACATTTGGGTGAACCTAATGACATTGGGGAAAACAAATCTGATGAATAACCCAGAGCTGGAACATAGCTCAGAACCTTATGTTTGAATCACTGCTCAGGGTATGGTTGGCATCCCTACACATTGTTTTGTATTAACTGTGAGGGCAAGCATAGGTTTTGGATACAAACAGACTTTTCAGTTGAACATTCCGACACAGACTTTCCTTAGTTTCTTTAGGTAGGGAAATCCCACCTTAGCTTAGGGCAAGATAGGCCTTACTCCATCCTGACATTGTATTAATAAAACATTGTTAAACTTTGAATCTGTTATCTGTGTCTCCTTCTGGGATGCCAACCTCACAGCAGCCACCTAGGCTATTCCGCATGTGTTGTGAAAGCACTAAAAGACTTCTTTTAGAACTATTTGTGACATGTTCCACAATCTTTTCACCTACAAATCTACTAACTGCGCCTTCTCCCGTGAACATTTTTACTGTGCAATATGTTCACAGCAAGTTGGCAAACGAAGCCTAATGGACGAAAGAATAACCAAAATGTACCTCTATGGTATTCTGGCAATCTTTGTCCTTAGCTCTCCCTTCTTCTTCACAACTTCTGCCCAGCCATCCCCTTGAGCATATGCCAGTTCTCCTTTTGGTTATGCTTGGCATGACATTTGGGCATCTGGTGGTTGGGGTGCTGAGTACATTTATAGGTGGAGCCTGCTCCATAATAAGTGGTTCATACTGTGATTGTTAATTCTAAATTCTATTGGCTGATTTATGGAGCTTCTGTAGAGCAGTTTTTTGTCCCAGCCTTCTGATGGAGTAGGCCTATCATATCAAGTTTTGAAGGAGGGAGATCCACAGTCTGACCCTGAATCACCTTGATGTAATTTGTTCTATTTGTTAAGTTTATAGCCACAGATTATTTCTATGTTTTGAGGTATGCTTTGCATTGAAGTGGTTTTTGTTAGGGAATATGATTGCAATGTTATAGTTTTATAAGCTGACACTGAGGACCAGCTCTGACACATACAATTTTGAAGAATAATATCTGTAAAGACTGCTGTGCGGAGGAGGCATTAGATACTTTTGTTAGATGGAACATCTAAGACCAGTGTAAATCTTCTATTTATTTGGCTCTCAAATGTAGTGATTAATACTGGGAGAGAAAATGATTGACATTTCTCAACAAACCTCTTTGGAAATTATTAGTGCAGACAGATTAGGTTTTCAACTATTGAGAGGATTGAGAGGATTTAAGTATACTTGATCCTTATGAACATTCGATACATTGTTTATAGATTTCACTGTCTGAATAGTAATTTATTGTGAATTTACTGTGTTTTAATTTTACAATAAACCTCTGGATGAAACACATTTTGCTTTAAAAGCTTTAAGCAGTCTACCTTTTCAATACATCTGAATGCTGTTATGTGGCAAGTATTGCCAAGGTGGAACAATAACCTGTTCATAAAATAAATGTATAGTGCGACAAAAACTAAGCACCACATGTACCCAGCAATCCAAGTAATCAGAATGAATATATTTTGAAATGCCTTCAAATCTTTTATAATTGTCAAAAAACAGAATATATTAATATACTTATCTAAGGATCTTTCTCTTAGAATGCACAGACAATAATTTAAGAGCAGAATGTTCCCCACATCTTCTGTTACAGTCTAGTTAATTAAGACATCCTCTGCAAGCAACCTGGAATGAGTTTTCTAGGTGGTATAAACAGAATCAATGGCACAGGATAGGCCCAAAGTAAGATCTAAGATGCATGTCCAAATACAAGACGACAGGACCAGCTTCCCGTCCATGGCTGCCACCCACTGGAACGCCCTACCACCTCATATCAGGCTAATAGACTCTCATGCATCCTTTCGCAAGGCCATCAAAACCAGGCTCTTCGTATGACCTTGCATGTTTTTATCTGTAACGAAGTAACTTGTACCGTATCTGCTGTATATGTAACCATGTATCCTTCTCAAGACTACTTCTGCTGGGCGGCTTTTTTATAACCCTGAATTAAGCCTTCTTACGCTCCGTTTACAGTGCCTCGATGCCCTTGGGCTGTAGTGCGCTCTACAAATTCAAAAAATAAAATAAAAAATAAGTAAAATAAACAACTGTTTATCCAAGTTATGATGAATACCAAGCTACTTTTCTTCATGTTGTGTATACATCATTGATTCTTTATGGGTTTCTTCTGTTTCTGTTCATCAGGTGTCTTTAAGGTACTTGTGGATATAAACTTTGTGTGTGCCATGGGACCTCCTGGGGGTGGCAGAAATCCTGTCTCTCAACGCCTTACTCGCCACTTCAATTTCCTGTCCTTCCCAGAGATGGAAGACAAGAGCAAGAAGAAGATCTTCGCAACCATCCTTGGCAGTTGGATGGGTGAGTCTGTGCTTTTGTGTAGGAAGGTAGTTGCTGCATATTAAGAGAAGTTCAAACCGTATACAGCACATATTTCTGCCATTGTTGATGGGTGAATCTTGGGATACCAACCCTTTCCTGCGCCCTGAGAAAGATGAATCTATTGGTTTCCGATAATGTATGGGTTAGTCGAAGGATGCAGCTCCTCATTTACCACTCCATGAAGTATGATTCAGAGAGTCTCAAGTCATCCTTAGTTCACTTCTTTGTTGAGACCTTGGTCTAGGTGCAATCGCAAGTATGTCACTGTACTTTATAGATTTAGATGGTGTCTTTGTTACACATCAGAGGGCCGGCACCAAATAGTTTATCTTACAGCTAGGCTTACCTGACATGATCCCTTTCACTGACCAGATTGCAGGAAATGGGGAGTGTCCCTAGTTTCCCTCATTCAGTTTGTTTCTATTTATTTTTTTATTTATTTTTATTTATTTATTTACAATTTATACATAAAAGATAACATATCAACAAGCAAAACTACAGAAGAGAATGCATGAAAACAAAAACTAAAAGAAATCATTAAACACATCCATAGTGAGGCACAATTAGTACTTCCTCTTTATAGAGACAAAAACATTCTCAACTTGCTTGTTTTCTTCTTTTTTAGCTGGATTACTTGGAGAGAAAAGCCACAAGGAGGCAGTCCGTAAGTGAGGCTTTCAGAGCAGAGGAGAAGCTCAGGAGAGGAGAAGTGGAGGAGAAAAGAGGAGTTCAGGAGTAGAAAAGACAAGAGGCTCACGAGCAAAGAGTGAATTAGAAGAGGGCAGGGATATTTCATGCAGGCTTTAGGAGGGTTTGCCTTGAATGTGACAAACATAAATATTTAGAAAAGGAGAATAGTATTTTCATGCAAGAGATAAGTGACTTGTTGGAGTGAGTGGGTTGTTGGCTATAGGCCAGACTCTGTGTGCCAAAGCTATCCCCTACAAAAGACTGTGGTGTTCAGTTTGATGAGAAGTGACATGTAGCAAAGCTCTAGCGGCATGAAGGGGAGAGTTGAAAATGGTGTCCTTCATAAACTGGTGCTTGAGGGGCATCACGCATGGAGGAAAGGGTTGTCTTTGGTAAACGGGTGCTTGAAAAGCCCTGCGCATGCAGGAGAGGATGATCTTCCTGGAGTAGTATGAGGCCACTAAGGAGTAGTGGATTGAAGTAATGATGGCGAACAGTCCCCTTTCCAAATGTATATTAAAATATTGTGATTTAAAGGGGGAAAATTACAACTGTGTTGCATTTGAAGCTTTTATAATTTGGCAACAAATAGAGACATACTTCATCAGCGAAATAACAGCTTGGACGGTGCGTCAAGTTCAAATGGGCCAATGGCTTTAGCACCGTCCTCAGAAATCACGAGAGAGGTAGGAGTTTCATTTAGAAGAGAAGAAGAGGTGTGCAGGAATGGAGGAGGAATTGTGTACTTGAAATATCAGCAGGCGGACAGGAATAGTTCATCAAACCAAGGGAATTATTTGCAGTAGAACAGAATGCAGTGGCCAATGGTATGCAAAATCAGGGGAATACTAGGCCTGAGAGCTAGACTGGTGTATGAATGCAGTATTGTTAATGCATATGAAAGGTATGGTATGTTTTGAAGTCAATTGGGTCCAAATATTATGTGGTCGTGCTGTGCTGTAGCACTTTGAAGCGTCCTCTATGCGCTAAATGGAATTATCAATATATATCTTAGACCAAATAACCGGACAAACCCAAGGAAGATGGTAAAATACTGCTTTAATCTCAATGAACGAAAGCAGGAGTTGTGCAGCTATGAAAATAGATGCATGCATAATCATACATCCCCTTGCGTATAAAGAGTTTATATACTTTTTCATATGTATTTATGATGTCATCTTACGTGGCATTTTGCAAAACATACTACCAGGAGGGGTTGGATTAGGGGAACATGTCTCATTGGCTGCCCCTTGTCTGTAGGACACACCTTGAGCTACTTCTACATACATAGTATACTGATTATAGCAGAGAATATGGCAGCGGATTGGTAACTGCAACATTGTATGTGAAAGTGCGTGGCAGGCCTTATGATTGGTTGGCAACCCCATCCAACTTTGGACTTTCGGCCTGTTTAGCAGCACGTGATTAAAAAAAAACGAAACCTAGGTGCTTGAGATGTGTCAATTCATTTCTTGTTTTCCCAATTAGACCATCATATGTCAATGACCTGACCCTTAGCCAAGGCCTTCTGTTTGTAGTTGACTTCATAGTCTGCTCACTGTTCTGGGACATTAAGCTCCTTGAGCAGACCACTATCTCCATCTGGGTTTTAATTAATAGTTTTCGACTTCTGAACCACGTGTTAGGAGACTACGATTTTGTCAATTTCAGCCTTTTATTTAGGACTATTTGATTTTTATTAAACAGGGTACAACTACCTCACCTCACATAGGCTTTTGGCTTTGTGATTGTTCAATACTTGACACTTGCAAATGTCCTTGTCTCTCCTAATCTTAGCAGAAATATGTCTTATCATGTGGTCCATTCCTTCGACTGCCTTTGTGCCTTGCACCAATCTCTCGAAATAGCCTTGTTGAACCTAGGCCAGGGTATTCCCTTATTCTGCACACAAAAACAGGTCTTCAATTTGTAATCCTAGGCTCGTCTTTTGAGGTAACAGGGTTGATTCTTAACACGGGCCGTCCATTTTCTTCCAATGGTCGTCCTAAACGTTGTATGTATGTCTCTTTTTAGCAAGCTTCCATGTATCTTTTCTACCTTGCATTACAACGTATTTACAGTTATTGGTCCGCACGTTATTTCATCTTCTTACATTCAAGATTACTTTCTTTAGGTAGATGTTTTTCTTTGTGCTTCAGTTACATTGTCAGTTTTAAGTATTCTCATATCGTTTCGGCATAGGTTCATATGTCTCCTTTATGAGATCATTCTGTCATCTTCAGATTTTACTTAGAGTTCATCCATATTACTCATAACCGCATTCTGACATCTTGGTAGTGGGCACCCCTCCTTGTAGCATCCTTCTTCTGCTTCTACATGAAGGTACAATCTGAATGGCTGCCTGGGTGCATATGGTCTTTCATAAACTCGACGCGATATAGGAATTTTGCATGGATTCACGCATGGGTTCCCAACTGTAGCTCTTCGCCTGCCACTCCAATCGGACGGTGGTGAGGGAGCGGGGACCAGAGGAGAGGCATCTTCCTTCTCCTCTACAGAGCAGAAGATGCAAATGAACAAGTTCAGCAGAATGGCAGGCAGATGAAAGCAGACTAGTGTACACAGTCTGATTTGGCGATAACTAGTGAATGCCACTGTGACTGCCTCAATGTGGTCCTTGATAGTTTGAGAAGCTATCAAAGCCATTGTTTTGTATGCAGCCCCATGAGTGTGCCTGTCACAAGCACAGACCGAATAACCGACAGACACCAACTTGGGATTCACCAAAGGGTGTATTATGAAGCAAAGAAGAAACAGCATCCATATAGCTGTTCCCATATACTTGTTAGAGGCCTTGCCACTGTCCTTACACCGTAGCCCTTTAGGGAAGATTAGGGGGAGACTTTAGAAGGTTGTCAGAATTGTAGTTCTTTGGCTATCAGGGTGGAAGCAAAGAAGTTAGTCTTCCACAAAGTTCTGTTCTGTTGGTGCAATTTTCCACCAAACCTTTAACTAAGACCTGCCATAGAAACAAGCTAAAAGAAAGGAAAAACCAATCCACAAAAATATCTTGTCAAAGTCTCTCCCGGGCTCCCCCTAGCCTCAGTTCTGAGATCTATGGGATTTGACGATGACCAAGAGGTTTGACGCCTGCTGCTTTCGTTAGATCATGGACATCTTGCAGTAGCACAGTGAGAGGTTAGGTTGAAGGGGGTAGACCTGCTAACTAATCCCTGGTGATCCCCTCTTCCACGGGTTCCTGCATGGATACCCCCTACATCCTTTGAGTTGCCTCCTTGCCTCTGCAACATAAGCTTGTGCCCAAGGAGACTTTCCCTCATTTAGCTTCCAAGCTCTGGCTTCCCAGACTGCTCACACTGTTAATTGATGTTGTGCTGTAAACTCATACTTTCTCCTACAACCCTTACACCACTTGTGGGGTCGTGGTAAATTGTGCGTGTTCTAGTTTAGCTTGCTTTCAGGCTACATGCCTACTGTTGGCTTCCCCTATTGCCACATCTTCCTTATGTCTTAGTCCACACTACCGCTTCTTGTTTTACCCTTTCCCTCCTCAGATTTTACTGCCGCCTTCTGCTCCTCCTTTCATCACCTCCCCCTTAGAGCCTTTTCTCCCCTGCTGCTGCTCTGCTACTCCTTTCACCATCACCTCTTTGTCAGCTCTTACTCTCCTTTCTCTAACCATCACCAAACTCTCTTCTTTCAATTTCAACTACCACAACTCTGTGCTGTTAATCCCTCTTCATATATGGCTCTTTATGCTCCTCTTCCCCCGAGCCGGGATGGCGCCTGTGTGTGATTTCTTTAACTGGAGCATGATTGATGGATTTCAAATATCGGTTCTACTGTAGGTGTCTTTGATTGAGGAGCCGGTCCGCTATATTTGATTGCTGTAGTCATGCAAGCATGCACAGGAGTGCTGGGGCTCCTCATGGGTTTTGCAAGCTTTCTGGTTAGCAGTGTTCATGTGACATATGCAAATATATGGCCCTGCCACGTGGGGAGAACCTGATTTCACTGTAACCAAATAAACTAAATCTTCTCGCTGTATTAAACAGCCTGTGCAACCTTAATCTTACTACCACTTTCAACTGCCTTTTGTACATCCTTTAAAGTGCTAGATCTCGGTGAAGTACATGTGGCGAGCTCCTGCTCCTGCCAATTCCACTTCTGGGCCCTACATCGGAGGGTGAAGCAGCTCTCAAACCCCATGATAATTTCTCACAAAACACCCACAGTCAGGTGGGGGATATTGTCACAGTGTACCCCCCAAAAGCAGCCTGAAAAATATTTCACAGAATCCCTTCTCACTTTCTTAGTGTCTTGCAACCATTATAAAATTGAAAAAGTAGTTGTAACGCTCACCTGACTCCCACGGAGGCGCTGGCCTGGTTTGCGCTGCTGTGACCTCTTCTAAGGTGATGCGCAGGGTTCGGAAGACGGACTGGACCGGGCCCCCAAATCTGGCTTGTCTGGCTC
Organism: Ambystoma mexicanum; assembly: GCF_040938575.1. Taxonomy (NCBI): domain Eukaryota; kingdom Metazoa; phylum Chordata; class Amphibia; order Caudata; family Ambystomatidae; genus Ambystoma; species Ambystoma mexicanum. The sequence goes on from NC_090923.1 coordinate 549,187,558, forward strand.
GCAGAAGTATCCTTCTGTAGGCGAAAATAGGGGATTAACTGTCTGCGGGGTAATGCAATCGGCCTCCCACTTTCCCCTCTCACCCTCCTCAAAACCCTTCTGTGATTCCTCGTAGCGTCTTACCTTAGGGTCTGGAAGGACAAGCTCTCCATCCTGCTTCTGATGCAGGGGCGCGTTGGTATCCAGTTACTTCCCTGGATTTTCGGATTGGTGGGAACCAAACTTGCTTGGCTTCCAGGTAAGTTTTTTGATAAGAGGTTCCCCTGTGTCCATGCATTAATGTACTAATGCTAGTGTCTTTTTCCCCATAGGGGCCGGGGTACGGAATGCCAGGGAACAGGCACCGACCCGAGATGAGAGGTGAAATCCTTGTAGAAATCAGGTAAGTCTTTAATGAGCGTTTTTTGGTAATGTCTTTTCATTCGCTCATTAACGCTGATGTCTCTTTTTCCCCTTAGGGGCCGGGGTCCGGAAATGCCAGGATGCGGCGCGGACCCGAAATGAAGAGGGAATGAATCAACAGGTAAGTCTTAACATGGAGATTTAGCTTTCCTTATTCCCTTCTCTCTCTCACCTTTTTGTTCTTGCCTTTTTCTCCCTAGGCGCTGGGGCGTGACTGCGAATCCGGATGATCGCTGCTGAAAATGGAGGCGCCCTGTAAAGGTGAGTGGAATGCGGTGCTGCAGCGATCGACGCTATGAGCTTTTAAATAAAAGTCTTCCTTTTCAGGATTGTCGGCGAGATGTCTCCGGGATGCGGATTTAGCAGGTAAGGACTTTTCCTTCTTCTGTTCTCTTCTTCTCTTCCTTTGCAGGTGATCCAGGATGCTGGCAGGCGTGGCAGAAGTCAGGATGCAGGAGCAGACACGGTGAGCGTCCAGCTGCTAGATGCAGAACAACGCAAAGCACGTGTGGCTGTTCGGGTGGGGTTTAAATAGCCTTGGAGAAGTTCCAGGTATGTATCCTTCCTCCAATCAGGTATGTATCCTTCCCCGACCACGCCCGATGGTAAATTAGTCCCACAGTTAAGTAGTCCCTTTCAGGCCTCAAGGAGGCCGGGATCCTGCAGCATGGTCTGCATCAGGTAAGTGCACCCAAGCACTCCCATAATGAGCCTGGCGCCTATGGCGCCAGGGCTGATGTCTTTTTGTGAGCCTGGCGCCATAGGCGCCAGGACACTATCCAAAGGGCCCCTATATGGGGTTGCTGGGTCCTTCCTTGGGGACTGGATGTCCGCTTTCGGGGCCGCAGGGCTTGAACCGGCTCCCCGGGAGCGGGCATCATGACAGTAGTGTACTTGTATGCTAGTACATCAGCGTCAAAGGATAACCCTACCACTAAGTGAGGCTCAGAGCATCATAATAACAATATAGCATAGCAAAAGGGAAGCCTGCTGGCCATACTCTACCCTGTCCAAGCTAAGTCCTTCCACAACCATCAACTTCCCTTCTCCAGTCATTTTCTCCTCCACTCTAGTGAACTGGACTGGTTGCTTGTGAGGCACACGTCCACTTAAGCTAATATTCCTTTTGGTATTATTCTAGTTCCTAACAGTCCCTGATTCAACATTGTGTTTCTTGTTTCTACCAGCTTCTGTGCTCTTTTCACTTCCTGTCGTGGAGTTTCTCAAAACTAACCCACTCCCTGTGTCTCCATCAGTGACCGTAGTGTGTACTGCATGATTCCCTACCGTCAGGAAAGGGCTAACCAGTACACAGATACTTTTGATATCATGGTGCCCCAAGCAAATTTTCCATGATTTCTATTGAGAAAGTAGAAGTTGGATATAGGTATGTTCTTAATACCATGAGACAATCTAGGATCACCCCTTTGAATAGGGTATTTTCTATCTATTTTTTAAGAACCAATTAGGATTGACCGCCTGATTCGATGGCATACCCTCATTCTCCTCTCCGGTCCAGTGCATCAATGAGGATCTAGTAGATGAGACTGATATGTTGCCTATTCTGGCACCATAGAGATGCCAAAGGCCAAAATAGATAACATACCCGTCATGATTCCAATTCATCTGGGACCTCTCAGAGATCTGTATTAAGTAGGCAGTGCCAACCTTCTAGCAGTGGGACCTTTTCAGACTACCCCCACATCCCAGGAAATATATTTGCCCCTAACGCCGATTTGCCGCGCTGTGACTGGGTTTTGACCCTGTGGCCCTCCACAATGAGGTCCCCAGGAGGAAAGCGAATACATATCTCATCCTAGAACTGACAATCATTGTCTTGCTGCTAAAGGTATTCCGCCTTCTGCCGTAATACAACATTACAGTTATATTTTGCAGGAACAAAGCAGGGGGACCGAGGTCCCTCCAACATTGCCTTCACGTGGTGGATCTTTGGAAAAGTTCTTGCCCCTGAGATCTTTCTTCCAGCGATTCAACTATACAACATAAAGGCAGACCCGAGTCATTTCTCATTCCAATCACTTCTCTCCACAATAACGTTTTTTGGCCCTCATTACGCGTTTGGTGGCATTCTGCAAGTAAATACGCTGGAATGCCGCCAAACAAAATTACTGTTACTGTTACTCTATCCAGCAGATTTACTGCCAGATTACAAGTGGTGATAGGTGGCATAATTTTTTGGAGTCTATAGAACTTCATGGCGATTTTGGCAGAATTAGCAGTGACGGTAATGCTGATGATCTTTTTTTTTTGTTTTTTTTAAATGTTGCCAGAATGTTGGAGGATTTACTGAAAGGTACTCCACTCCAAGGTCAAACTCTGAGTTTGGCAGATGGGAAAAGTGGCAGTAATTCCATTGCTCTGCCATAGTCGTAATGAGGCCTTTTGTCCTCAATTTCAGGTGCATGAATTTTCCTGACAAAAGATGAATCCCAAATCGTTGCAGGAACAGGTGTCGAAGCTCACGTTGGGGTGTCTGCCTTCGAAGTGCCCGACTCGACTGGTCGCCAGATTGTCGAAGCAGGCGACGGAGGGCCCTACCCCAGAAAAGGAGTACAGGCACCGAAAGAAGTACTGCCTTAACCAAATATTGGCTACATCACCACAACAAATGGAAAATATACTAAGCTTTACAGAAGAGCAAACAAATGAAATACTCAGAGGCCCATCCCTATTCAACACCCAGGGAATGAATTAAATTACAATATGTACAGCTTCAGGCAATTAACTTTTTAAATTTAAGAAGATATGCATCTGCACAGACATCCACGGTCACTTTATAAGAGAATATCAAAAGGCCAACCTAGTCCCCCTCGGGCTCACGACAAAAAATTAACCAGCATTATTTTGAGAAGATAGAGGGGGGCATGGCCTGAGCCAGTGGAGTGAGGTAGTACCTGAGCAGAGCTCCCGTCGAGATCCTAACCAAAATCCTTATACGCAACGGTTCGCTTTGAATTGCGAACACCTAAGCACATCTACTAATGTAGTAAGCGTTTCCCCAGCTCTGCTTCGAAAATCCGGTGAAAATCGTAGCTGTTTGTGCGGAGAACGACAGCTGCAAACAGGGGACCCGGTGCCGGCAAGATGGCAGTGGACAAGGCCGTAGCCGGGCACCGAAGGAGGAGGGGCTGAAGCTGACAGTGTTGCGGGCTCTGCCAGCAAAAAACAGAAGGTGCGGGCGTCCCTGGCCCGAGCAGCACCCTGGCTGGCATGAGACAACAGCATCGGGGAAAGACAGGAGACCGCTGACTGAGCTGGCTTCCAAAATAAGACGCCAACAAGGTGCGGAATAGCTGAAGACCAGCAAAGTCCCTAGCTGCGCAAAGTGAGTTGGAGGGGGCGCTTCAACGGTGCAGGTGAGACTCGCAAAGAGTCTGTGAACGCCCAACCTGACTGCTGAGAGGCAGACTGGTTGGAAGCTGCAGCTGCACCGCTGAGACAAAATCGGAGCGACACGGGGAGACAATGTGATTCTCCACACGAAGAGTCAGATCAGAAGACGGCGAGGCGACCCCTGGAAGCACGATACTAGGACCCATTGACGGAGGCTGCACACGACAGGCCGATGACCCGGAAACACTGGAACTCTGTAAGTTGGAGAACTGGTAGCAAAATTGTGGCACGCCGGATCGGGCTGCCATTAGTAGCAACCCGGGTTTGGTAAAGCAGCCAATTTACATGTGGACCACTCAAAAGATATAATTCAAGCACTGCGTGGACTTGTGGTCTGAGCAATGGCGCACTTGGGAATCAGGGAGTGACACGACACATGTTGACGGGAGAGGGTGTATGCCTGGGGGCGCACTGCAATGCTTGTTTAACCCTGGGACGATCACGTGGTGCTTCAAACTCAACCCTGACATACCATTTGGAGAGGAGTACAACGCTAATAGAACCTCCCCCTCTTTCACTTAGGAAAATAAGCCTGCAATCTTCCCACGCAAGTTGCCTGGGTGGCGCATAGGCCAGACGGGCTTGCCACGAAACGCCTAAAGCACGTAGGCACACAGAGGAGTGCGGCGCAGGATGTCACCAAAGACACAACATGACATGACAGTGCGGCCCTGAATGGCGAAGCACCCACGAGAGAATGCACGGAAGGCTATGGCAAACTGGGCCATAGAGCAGAATAACACGAGGGGTGCCGAACCCAAACTATTGCAGCGCACTGGGTCCTGGAAGAGTGCACTGGAGTCCTGTCACTGGGATTGGGGCAACAAAGGTTGGTTCGCGTGCCTTTTCATCCTCCGGACAAACATAACAGTGCCTGGGCACTAACGACGAGCGCTGGTGAAAGGACAGTTGCTGAAGACTGGACAAGTGTATAAAGGATTGTTGCCCGCTACACCGAGCGAGATCACCTGAGCAGTAGGGAGCGAACAGCCACCAAGGACACTACGGTAATTGCATTGATTGACCTGACTAGCTGAATTGACCGACAAGTGGGCACCTCTGACCGTTGGACTCTCTGGAGGTCCACTGGACAAACAGAAACGAGGTGGGTGCTACAGAGCTGCAGCACTACACAATAGAGGAATCGAGGTCACGAGTGCGGCTCAGACTACAACGAGGGCCAGAACACAGGTGACCCACAAACAAGACAGATGCAGCCTACCACACAAAAGACAAGAGTACCGCCCAACAGTACAATGACAAAGTGGCCCAAAGGGCGGCACAACAACAGAAGCGACAAACTAGAGCCATCAACAGTGCCCACACCTAACACATCGAAAGTGGGCGATAATTACCACACAACCAGTAGCCATAACCACTAGATGGTCGAGTTGATAAAAAGACTGCCGGAACAGAGGGGAGAAGTGGCTCATTAGCAAACACAAGGGCATGTCCCTGTCTAAAGGGAAGAAAAAGTCTACAATTACGGACTCATTCAACAATGCAACCAGACACCGCAAAACAGCACAAGGGGGCGCTGCGGCACCAAACACAACGGGGGCACCAGATGCCGGCAACAAAGACGACCAGATGCTGGGGGCGATTGCGGCACTGCGATCATTTATCGAAACAAAAATTGACGAGGTCAAGGTTGATATGCAATTGATGAGGCAAGATATGCGGAACCTGGCGGAGAGAGTAACGACAACAGAGAACGGCCTAAAAGAAACCAGCAAGACCACGATAAACCTGGAAACGAGACTGAAGGAGTTGGAGATGAGAAACGCTGTGCTGGAATCCCGTTCAGAGGACACAGAGGGGTGAGCCCGGTGCAACAATGTGAGATTACTAGGAATTCCTGAGGGGCTTGAGGGCCCAAGCCCCACAGGATTTGCGGAGACCCTGCAGCTGCAGGAGGTCAGAGCTGGCAAACTCACACAGCGATTTGCGGTGGAGAAGGCCCACAGATCCTTGCAGAAACAGCTACCGCCCGGGTCGCACCCTCGTCCGATGATCGCAAAGATCGTAAACTTTCCGGACAGGGAAATTATACTGAAATACTCAAGGGAAAGAGGAGAAATATTATGGGACAACTCTGCAATAGCCATATTACCGGATTACACGCCTGCTGTCCAGAGGGCCAGAAATTCCTTTGTGCCGATTAAAGCCATACTCTGGCAACTAAACATCAATTACATGTTAATGTACCGGTCTAGGTTAAAGGTGATCTACAAAGGCCGTTCTATGTGGCTGGAACACAACAACCTGGACGGAGGGGAAGAAACTGTCACATCAGCGGTAACCTGGCTCAAGAGGGTGGTGGTAACGAGGGAATTCTGCTGTTTACCGAAGTGTCTATCATGATGTGCTAATGCAGGAGGGGCACTAAGTGCAATTATGTTGACGAATCCTACATTAGACAGGAGCACCATCTGGCCACTTACCTTGGGCTCACAGGTCTAACCCACGCAAAGGTTAAAGTCGCCGGTTGCCGATGCAGTTCAACTAGCACAAGAAGGCATGGATGGGCCATGGCAGTGCAGGGGCGCCTGAGCGCTGCACGATGGGAGTAGCAGCTGGGCGCAAATGTTTTGTTCTGGTTACTGTTTGGTTTGTTGTAAGTTCTTCACGTAAAAAGGTACACAGAGTGGAAGTGCTACTCTGGATGGCAGATGGAAGGGGAGGTCGGAAACATTGAAGCAGACAGCAGGGGTGTATACATGGGCGTAGCCTGGCTGGGAGGAAGCAGAGAGGGAACGAGAGAAAGCAGTTATATGCGAACATGGTGGGTAACATCAAGGTATTAACATGGAATGTATGGGGTTGGGCACATACTTGCGCAGAAACCGGGTGAAATCCTTTGTAAACAGAAAAAAGGGGTTTGTTTTTTCATTTTATTTCTTTCCTTTACCTTCTGTCACCTTGCTCCCTGTATTCAGTTCCCCTCTGTTACTTCTTTAAGATTTATTTAGGAAATTATGGGTGAATAAGTATCGCCTTGTGCATTTGAGATATTGTATTATGTTCTATTGCTTCCGTAAAGTTCTAAATGTATAAATAAAGTTTTGAAAAAAAGAAAAAAGGTGTCCATTGCATTGTTACAAGAAACCCATCTCACAGAGGGGGAACTTGTTAGGCTCATTTCCCAAACCTAGTGAGTCCACCAGCAGCTTTGGTGAATTTTTTTTTTTTCTCCTGCTAAGAGTGAGACTCTTTTCCTCCCACTCTCAGGCATGATTTGAGGTATGTCTTTGACTCTTTGTGTGCTTATGGGCTATGGGGTTTTCTTTCTGCTCCATAGGGTATCATCTATTTTTTATGTGTGTGTTCCACAGCACCCTCAGTGCAGTAACACAAGGGTGTCATAGTGACCCCCAAACATAGACTCCATACCCTGGGACTCACTACTCTCTCCCAGGGCATGTAAAGTCACCATTGACTTTCCTAGTCCTAAATTGTGAACAGAACCAGTACAAACCATCATATTGTGGAAGTACTGGAAGGGGTTAATTATAATGCCCCTGGGTCTGTTTTCAAGGGGGCACTATCCAGTCCCCCCTTGTCGAGTTTCTGATGGTGGCAGTGGTTACCACGCTAAATATTCCACCGGAATATTCTCTATGGGATTTTCCCATTGATTTTAAACGCACCACTTTTTGGTGCAATGTTAAAGATACCATCGGTTTATTTATTTAATATTAAATCAACGGTTGGGTCTTTTTGCCAGAGCTCTTTTCTAAAATGGCATTCGTGTCCGTCTCTGTAACTCTGACCAAGGTTGAGCCCTTTGTTCCACTTTTTGGCGGGCTTCTCCACAGAAGCCCTCCAAATGGTGCCACTCTGTCTGGGTTCTACAGAATGGGTGGGGGGGGAATTGGCACCCTGGACTGCGTTGCCCTAGCAACTCAAGTCACACTCTGTTCTGATTGGGCCAGTGGTGAGCCGCCCAGCTCACCACTTGGCATGTTTGAGTGACAGCTAGGCTGTTGAATGGGGGTTTTTCTGCATAAAACCAGGGCCTTTGGGACTGGAACTTCAGAAGTCGCCACAGGACCGAAGAATCCGAAGAGGGAAGAAGCTGAGCCATCTGTAACGACGACACCACCAGTGAAGCCCTGCTGCAACTACCTCACCACTTTCCCGAAGACAAGAGAAGATCTTCTGCTGGACGAGTCTTCTTCCTCTGAGCTGGTGGGACCAACCAGTTTACCCCTTTCGCCTTCCAAAGACGTCTCTTGGTCGAATCGCCCGTGCCAAGCACCCCGGCAGCTGGATAGCCAAGCTTCACCACTTTGACCGCGAATAAAAGGAACGCACCTTTTATCAACGAACTCCGCGGCTGGTTTCATCCCTGTGCAGTGCAACGACTCCATGTTTCCTCCTCGACGAGATTCTCTCTTCCCCTGGTCGAAACAACAAACTGCAACCACTGCCAGGAACAACTGCCACCGCTGGAGCTTCCTCTCTTTAAGGGACTGTGTCCTGCCTGGCCTCCCTTTCTTCGGTTTGCCCAAGGTGACCCTTAAATCCTTGGCTTGCCAACTGGGTTGGCCCCAGACCTCCTAACTTTACCTTCTTGAATCACCCCAACCTCTTTTGAACATTCTGCAAAGACTTTCAGTGCATTTTAAACAGTGTGATCCTGGGCACATTTCGCTTTGCTCCATTTAATGTGGGCCTGGCCTATGAACTTTGGCTCTACAGTTTTTACTGCCTTTATTCCCTTGCTGAGAACTCCTAAAAGTGTTGGGACCTGTTTTAATTCTATGCTCTGCCTTTTTCTCTCCCTTTAACTGAACTATTGGAGTGCCATCAGGTTATGCGCTCACATCTGTTTTAACGCATTGTGGTGTTTTAACTCTGACTTGTCTGATAGTTATCAAGGGAGGTGTGTATACCTTACCTGACTGTGTTTTAACTTGCTTTTAATTTAGAGTGCTAGTATATTGCCTAAATTGTGTTTTAAATAAATAATTATATACTTTTTATACAAAGCTCTGGTCAGTGTTTGTTTGCTCTACTGTGTTTTTAGCCCTATTGCGTATACTCTATATACTGCCCTACTCTTCTTTAGAGATGTCTGACTGCTCAGCCACAGCTACCAGGTAAATTTGGGTGGTGCAGACTGCTACCAATTGGGTTTACTGCTTACTCCGGAAGTCTTAATCTTTTTGCAGTGTTCCCCAAGGGAACTGCACAGGATTCTGCCTAACAGAACTGGCAAGGGTTAAAGAGCGTTGGTGGGGACAGGGGTATTGGGTGGCATACTCCAAATGCGTTTGATGGGTTTTTACCTGGATAAATGCTGCTGTGCCTTTCCTGCTGCTGGGGATGGAGTCGGATGAAGGTGGGAGGTTCCTGATACTACGTCGTGGTCACATAGAACAAGTAGAAATATGTATAATCAACTCCTACTTCCCCAATCATGGAATCCCATCTTACCTTAACATGATATGCACTAAGATAACACCATACCGGGATTGTTTTTTCGTCTAGGGGGGTGACTTCAATTGCGTTAGAGATCTTGACTTGGACAGAACTCTCCCACCTGCAAAACGGCCAGGGGTGGCCTCCATGGCACTGAATGCATTGCTATGGAGCCTGGTGTTACGCTCACCTGGTATCCATGGGGATGCCACCCAGCCCTGGTTGGATGATTTGCACTCTGGAACCCTCTCCCTGTCCCTTGGTAAGGCCTCTAATTAAAGATGGGTCTGCAATATAGGAGAGCTGGATTCAATACCATATTGTCTTTGTTTTCCCACCTCCCTTGGCCTCAACTCCTTCCTCCCCCTTGGGCCTTCTCCTCACCTTAATATTGTAAAAGGTGGATTCTCCGTCCTGCTCCTCGTGGCAGTGGAGGGCGAGCAGCGACCAAGTTACTTCACTGGTGCAAGCCCCCCTGTGGGAATCCAGGCCTGCTGCGACTCCGTAGGTCTGCTGCTTTACAGTCTTTATATGCAGTTCTTATGTTCCTCTTAGTTCGAATAATAATAATGTCTTGCTTCTTTCCTTTTAGATATGGAAAGGTATTTTGGTGTTGTCATGCAGTTTGAAGATCAGCATGGGCCGGTAGGCGAAAGCGTGGTGTGCGCGATGCTGTCCGGTGAGTAATGCGCAATGCGCATCGCTGTTTCGCCTTTTATATTGCTAACCTGTGTCTTTTCTCTCCTTGCAGGTTGCGATGTTCCTCGCCGAGCGCCGTAATGTTCCAGCAATGATACTGATCAGGAGATGACCACCCAGGTAAGAATTGTGTGGCTTTCTCATTCGGGAGGAAACGTGACTAAACGCTTACTAATGCCGTCTTTCTTTCTCCTCTTTCCAGGTTATGGTATTCCAGGATGCATGCAGTACCGGATGATGGAGTTCGTACCTTCAGGTGAGTGGAACTGAAGTCAGCGATGGATTGAAGACCGGATACTGTTCCAGGTAAGTTTCGTAGTGTTCTTTCTCTCTCTGCAGGTCCTTGGTTTCAGGTAAGCTGGCATCAAAGAACTGGACACAGTGAGCGTTACGCTGCCCACAGCAGAATAATGCAAAGCATGTTCTGCTGTTTGGGTGTGGTTTAAATAGCCTCAGGTAAAGTAGTCCAGGTAAAATAGTCCCAGGCCTGTCACACCCAAAGTAGTCCAGGTAAAGTAGTCCCAGGCCTGCCACACCCAAAAGACTAGACCGCATAGCTCAGTTCCTTGTAACTGAGCTACGTGTGTGCCTCATTGTTGGCTGAACCCCCCCCCCCCCCAAGTTAAATAGTTCCAAGTAAATAGTCCCATTCTAATGTTGGTCTTCATGATGGTTATGAGCCTGGCCCCAAAGGCGCCAGGACCCTTTGACCTGGCCCTAACTGGAAGGCTGACTTGCCAGTGAGGGCCAGGGACAAGGGTCATGACACCAGGATCTTGTTGATGTATGGAGGGAACAGCACCCTAGCGATAGGTGGTACTCCTATTTCTCCTCGCCCCATTGCCTATACACTAGGATAGACTATATATTTGTAGGAAGGTCCCAACTGGCGGAAATTGAATCGGCCCAATACATGGGCAGGTCAATTTTAGACCACTCACCGCTCCTGTTAGAATGGAAGATGTGAGGTCTGAGGACCCCCATGCCACTGTGGCGTATGCCTACACATGCTATGACAGACCAAATCTTCAGAGATGGGCTTAAAACGAAACTAGAGGAATATTTTGAGAGAAATGTGAGTAGTGTGAAGGACTGGAGCACGGTGTGGGAGGCAATGAAAGTAGTAGTGAGGGGGGAGGGGGTCATCGCTAGTGCTGGTGGTATCCGAAAGACATTAATTAAGGGTAGAACTGGAGAAAAGAGAGGAAGACATTGGGCGGATGTAAGCTCGAACACTAGGCACCCGGGATGAGGAGTCTCGATTGGCTGAAGCCAGGAATGGCTGCCAAGACGCTTGGGAGAGGTTATAAAAATTCGACCACACGTTTAAAACTACTAGGGCACACGCGGAGGGAGACGAGCCAAGTAGACTACTGGCATGGCTGTGCAAAAGGGAAAACCTGAGACACTTCACCACGGAACTCATAGATGATGAGGGCACTGAAGTCACAACAGGCGAATAATGATACCTTTACTGAATTCTATTCCCACCTCTATAGGCATGAAGAACTGGTACCCCAAGCTGATATAATTGGCACCAATGAAGAAATAGGTTTGCCTCGGTTGGGTAAAACATAATGCAACGCATTGGAGCTAGAGATATCAGCAGAAGAAATAAGCCGCGTAATTAAACCGCTGGCCACCAGCAAGTCTCCGGGGAGTGATGGACTCCCCCCAAAATTCTACGAAGCATACGCACTGGTCCTACTCCCAGTGCTGCATGAGGTGTTCAAGGAGGCCTATGAAAAGGGGTTACTCCCAACGAGAATGAGAGAAACCCTTGTGATCCCAATTCCCAAGCCAGGGAAAGCCACTAAGAAATGCGATTCATATCGACCATTGGCAATCTTAAATTACGGCATAAAGATACTTACGACTGTTCTGGTAAAACACCCCTGACCATCTGCAAAATAATGCGCAATAATAAATACATAATGTTGCCTGATAAGTGAAGAAAGTTTGTGTTGTTGTATTAACCTGTTGTTAATAAAATGTGGATATGCATACAGGCAAAATGTATTGCAAGAAACAAAGCGTTTGATACATGTGTAAATGCCAATAAAACATTTAAAAATAAAAACATTTAGAAGATAGACAATACATGATGGGGTTTAGCCAGATTGCAACTAAATGCAGCAGAGACCTTATGGTCCTGACTATAACCACTGCCCAACGCATACATGCCAAAATCAAAGATGAACTAAACAATGAAGAAGAACAATTCCTTAATAATACGGCCCTGCAAAATGTGAGGGATAAGCTAAACGAAATCAACTGCCAAATGGACCAATTTATGTCAGACACATTGGAGAAGAAACACAAAAAACTACTTAAGGATATCAAGAACTTCAAACTAGAAAATATATACCCATACCTAGCTCCTGAATACAAAGATAATTAAAAAAAAGAATGAACACAGACGGACTCAGTAGGAACCAGACCACGGAAATGCTGGGCCACTTTCTCGGATACCTCAAGCTCGGATTCTGGCCCAGATGATTACTAGGACCATAACTACTATGAACCACAGCAATATCAAAGAAGTCCTCCTTTTTTAGGACTTGGGTATCCCAAAGCGTAATACTGGAGTGCCCACCAAAGGAATCAATTTGGATCCCCCAGTTGGCACCAGTTGAGAACCCACCGCAGAACACAAAGGAGATAGATGTCCACAGATGAATATCCATCTTCAACCTCTCAAATTTACAAAAGAAGAAAAATCAGTTCTGGAAAAAGGGCTAACTTTTGTAACTTCATATCCAACTAATTGGTTTTCACTAGAAAACGAGATGACGAACTTCTTCAGAAAAGTCTGCCTAAAATCATTTTTCAAGGATAACAACTACACAGAACAGGAGATGGATACAGGACTAACACCAAAATCGACCTTCAGTCTGATTGAAAATGAAACCCCAAAAGAAATTACATCATTTGAAAAATGTGTCATGAAGGAGATCAACAAACTGGAAGGAACTAAACAACGAATGAGATACAACATGACTAATAAAGAACAACTAGCCCTTGCACAACTCGCCAACAATAAAGAGATTGTGATCAAATCGGCTGACAATGGAGGAGGTGTTGTCGTCCAAAGTATAGACCAATACCAACAGAACTATTAGAAGACGGTAAGAACTATAAATAACTAAGGAAGGACCCTACGCCAGAAATCAGGAGAGATATTGAAGAAATAACATCATAGGCCCCAGAACACGGTTGGATCACCAACAAAGAACAACAATATCTAAATAATTCAGAAGGCAGAACTCCAGCCTTCTATGCATTCCCACAAATTCATAAATATCGAGCAAACCCACCAGGAAGACCCATTATATTGGGGTGCGGATTAGTCCTGAAACCCATCTGCAAATTCACTGATCATTTCTTAAAACCCTTAAGTCAGGAAACAGCAACATATTTAAAAGACACAATGGCCCTCATTACGACCCTGGCGGAAAGTGACTGACCGGACCGCCACAGCGTAAATAGCGTTTCCGCCATTGCACGATGGAGCAAAGTGCGGCCCATTCCGACCCATCGGGCACGAGCACCACGCCATGGCGGAAGTGCAAAGTCCGCGATGGCGGAAATGACCCCAAAACGGCCCACACCGCCGCCGTACGGCGCCCTAGGTGCAATACCGCCACCCATCACAGCGGGCACCGCAGAGTGCGCCTACCGGAAAGTACGGTGACCGGAAATATACGGAAACGGAAGTTAAAACATGGGCCCAGAACGGGAAACATCCCGCCGTGCACCCATAAAACCACTAAAACCACACAACCACTAAAATCACTACCCTGAGACACACCCCAACCCGTCATCCACCCTAGCGAAACCAAGAAAAATGGGAAAAGTAGCGAAGAAAGCGTGCGACCGCAAGCGGCAGGTCCACTTCTCCCGTGAGGAACTCACCGTGCTAACAGAGACCCTCCAGGAGAATGCCGCCGCCGTCTTCTCCACGCAAATGACCAGGACGGCACTTGCCAACAAGAAGGCCATATGGGCTCTGGTGGCACAGCGGGTAAGCGCGGTGGGGACCGCACCCCGCAACCCACAGCAATGCAGAAAGCGGTGGGACGACCTGCGGATACGCGTCCGCAGCATACTCTCTGCCAACCGCAACATTGCCACAGCCACCGGGGGAGGTCCTGAATCACCCATCAAGTTGACCCCCTGGGAAGAAATCTGTGCCTCCACCATTGGAATGGAGAGCATAGAGGGAGTCGGAGGGATGGAGAAAGGAGTGCAGACATCAGAAGAATCAGGTAGGTGGCCCAGATAAAACAATGCTAAATCCACAATGTCCAATCATGTGAAGTACCATGTGTCCACATAGTGCAACAGAAACACATGTCCAGGAGAACGTCCACACACATCGCCCTGATAGTGCACCTTAAAACCACAATAAATACATAAATAATTAAAAACCCCTAAAACACCCACCACACGTCCAGCAGGCACACCCTAACTGCAGGCTGCCAAACAACTGCACCCTCACCCCACACACAAATAAAAGCACCTCCAAGGCACCGACCCAAATCACCCTCATGTACCACCCCAATGCATGTGATACAATGCCATTCCAATACCCACAGACCCATTAATAACCCTCGCCCTCCTTTACTCCACCACAGGCTCCGATCCAAACGACGAGCATCAGGACACCCCTACCAGCACACCTGCAAAGAGGGCCAAGACCTCCACCTCAGCTGCACGCATCAAGACACGGCAGCAGCACAAATCAGGTGGCAGCACAGAGGGGGGAACATCAACAGGCACCCCAGCAGCCAGCATGCCCACAACACCACCACCACAGGTCCCCCCAACGGATGCCACAGAAGGCACTGCCTCTGGTGGCAGCAGCACCATAGGTGACACCCCATTGATGGCAGCATGCTCCGACACAGAAGACGGGGATGTCGAAGTCAGATCCATCCATGACCTGTCCCATTCCCCCTGTCTGTCCCATCCCGTATAACATGAGGATACCACGCAGGGGCACCCACAAGACGACGACTGGCCATCCCCCCCAAGCCCTGTGGCAAGGCAACATGAGGTCAACAGCCCCTCTGTGACACCCCCGCAAATGGCCATGGCCCAGCAGAGGCAACAGTCCCTCGACCAGTTAATCGTGCAACAGCAGCAACTGGCCACGCTCCTCAAGGACCATGCCGATGAATGTGGGGGCACTAAGGCAGACATAGAAACATCAACTGAGACACTCAGGGCACAAATGGAGAGTAGCACCGAGAGCCTGAGAGTCCAAATGGAGAGTAGCACCGAGAGCCTGAGAGTCCAAATGGAGAGTAGCACCGAGAGCCTGAGAGTCCAAATGGAGAGAAGCACCGAGAGCCTCAGGGGGGAACTGCATGCGACGTCCAAAGACGTATGTGCCGAACTTGCCGCAGTGCGCCGTGTGCTCACTGAGCTCTCACAAACCCTTAGGGACATGCATGGACGTGAGCAGGCAGAGACGTCATCCGTTGCAAGTTCCGTCCAGGGCAGCCCCCAACGTAGATCTGGGAGGAACCTGCGCTCCACAGGCAGGGGTGCCCCTGATACCCGCAGAGGGGGCTTGCAATAGCGACAGCCCACTGACAATGAGCTTCTTTGGACACTGGTGTTCGGGGGGGAGGTAGGAGGGTGGAGGGGGTGTGTTGGGCTCACTTGGGTGGCGGGTCGATAGGGTGTTCTACATGATATCACATATGCCATAAACAGTGCACGATCAAC
The DNA here is from genome assembly GCF_040938575.1 of Ambystoma mexicanum. Taxonomy (NCBI): domain Eukaryota; kingdom Metazoa; phylum Chordata; class Amphibia; order Caudata; family Ambystomatidae; genus Ambystoma; species Ambystoma mexicanum. Next base: position 549,203,236 of record NC_090923.1, read on the forward strand.
CAATGAGATGTGTGGACAATGATCTTTGTGTACTAGGCCATCATAGGCGTACAGTCCATATTGTGCATGTACCAGACACACACAGTGCCACGAGTCCCGTGTCCATGTATCAGCCACCAGGCGTGAGTGCTAGAAGCATGCATCAATGAGATGCTGACGAATGTCACGGCCCTCCGGTGCCTCGCAGACTCCTTGAGGTGCTGCCACATCCCCACCCTCATCATGACCATCATCAGGTGCTTGCAGTTCAGCGTCAGGGGGCATGGGCACATTTCTACGTACGCACATGTTGTGGAGCATGACACATGCCATGACCATCTTTGCAACCTTCTCATGGCGGTACAGGAGTGCCCCGCCAGACCTGCTGAGGCAGCGGAAACGAGTCTTCAGTAGGCCGAATGCCTGTTCAATGACTACACGGGTACGTGAGTGGGCATGGTTGTAGTCCTCCTCATGCTGGTCCCGTGGGTTCCGGACTGGTGTGAGGAGCCATCTCTTCAGTGGATACCCAGCATCACCTGTATGTGGACGAGAAACGTATGATGTGGAATGCCATTGCTACGTACGCACCCCCCCCCCCCCCCTCCTGGCAGTTCATTGCCGCATCACATACCCCACATCATCATGCATGAAATGAGACTCACCGAGTAGCCAGGATCTGTTCCCTGCGTGTCGCTCCATGTAGCGTGGTATAGTAGAGTTCCTCAAGACCATAGAATCATGGGTTGATCCAGGGAATCTGGCACAACAATGTGTAATGATCCTGTTGGAGTCACACACCATTTGTACATTCAGGGAATGAAATTGTTTTCGGTTGCGGTACTGGGCCACCATGGCATGTGGAACGACCAATTCCACATGGGTGCAGTCGATGGCACCAATGCAACCCGGTATGCCGGCAAGTGCATGGAATCCCACTTTTGTGTTGGTAATTTCCTGCTCCGAGCGTGGTAGAGATATGTAGTCGTCTGCGTGCTGCAGGAGGGCATCGAGCACTTGCAATAGTGTCCGTGAGAACAGTGGCTGTGAAATGCCATGCAACTGTCCGACTGTGTGCTGGTAGGTGCCTGTGGCCAGGAAGTGTAGTACAGACACCACCTTCAGTAGGGGTGGGATGGCGGTTGGGCTATCTATCATGCTGACAAGGTCAGCCTGTGTCATGTCCACGATGGCGGCTATGGTGTCCCGGTCCAAACGGTAGAGGGTGTGGATCTGCTCATCAGTGAGGTTGAACGGATGTGCTCGGAGGCGTGGGATTGCGGGCTGCCTGCGTGGTGGTAGTGGCTGTGCTGGCGGCCCTTGCTGGCCCTGCCTTGCCCTCCTCCTCCTCCTGCGTCTCCTCCGTGCGGCCGGTTGTAGTTGGTGTTCGTCTTCTTCTTGGAGTTGGAGCACTTGCAGTGCTATCAGGTCCCCCAGGGCCAACATCGCGAGTCCTGCCGGTAGCATTTCGGAGTGGGTGTGGTTGTGGGAGGAGACTGGGTGTGCAATTTATGTGTTTTCAGGCTGTATGGCCTCCACCTGTGGTGATTCATTCCACCTGTGCAAGCTGCTCTCCCCTTTGGCCGAGCACGTCCCGCACACAACGCTGCAATGTGACGCATGGCATCTTGCTCTTGCATTCATGTATTTGTACCCGATGGCCGTGTAACATTTGTTGATATGTACATTCGGCTATGGTCCCATTGTTTCACATACAATCTTTGCAGTCGCGAACAGACTTGTGATGGGTCAGTGGGACGTAGTACTCGAGTAACGGTGGGCCCTCATGCATCACTGTACCGAGTTGCAACGACGGGCGGGGCGTCCCATTCGTGGGTGAAGGCAGTTGCCATTTTCACACACAGCCGCACTCGATGGATTAATTAGTGATTTCAAACGGCCACAGATGCCTCTTCGACGTGATGTTGCAAATGAGGAATTCGAAGGCCGGCGCTTTCGGTTTTCAGCTAGCGCCGGGGAGATGCCCACAGGTCTGACTGCAAATATAACGTTCTTTTGTTCGATGTCCTTGAGACAGGGGCCATGGCGAGGAAGCAATGATTGATATGAATAGTTTTGGATGCGCAATAGTGACGTGGCCGATGAGGCCGGACGTTCCCAAATACATGTAACTTCACAACACTGGAATTACGGGCTGGGGCACTGTGGATTTTGCAGGCTGCATAACGCACAGACTCAATGGAAAGTTCGAATGTTTTGTGAGTAAATATTCAGGCGTTTTTATAACAGGATGAGGGAATGATGAATGGATGCATGGGCAGGTGATTTGATACAGGGTTTGCCATGTACAGAGCTTCTTGGAATCTATCCGCCTCCCCTGCGCTATGTGATGCAGGGCTGCCATAGTGGGACCATCGTCTATCTGGCCTTGTTGAGCCCTCCCTGTCTCGACGCGCCTTCAGACACTTGTGTCCATGCACGTTAACATTCCCATCTGATGGAATCTGTTCTGACAGACGCATGCACAGGTACACTCGTTTGTGATGGTGTTTACACCTCGATATAGATAGTTATGAGTCGCAAGTGGTTTCGGGGTGGTGATGATCCTTTGGAGTGGGCTAGCATGCATATGACTGTGGATTTAGTGTGATCATTGAAGTGAGTTGTTCGAATGTAGTTCTGATGGCCATTCTGTTCTTTTTCTTTTCTTTTGGTTGACAGGTATCTCCTCCCCTTTTGCCACTGCCATCTGTATGCCACTCCTGCAGATGGCGTTTACTCCCGACACCTGCTGCTTCGTGTTAATCAGTGGAGCAGCATTACGATCTTATGGGACGATCGACAATGGGCCACATGCCCTTACGCAGTACTAGTGGCTCGGAGCAACATTTCGGCCTTTCAGCTGGACTAGTGCCTCCCCATTGGGACGGCCCTGCGGGTCTGTGCGCTTCCATGTTGCCTTTTCGTACGTGAATGTGGCTCTGTGTACCATGATGGAACAGGGCGTCACACAAGTAGTAGCTGGTCATTCCTTGCGGATGCAGCCCACAATGGTGATATGTGTTTTGGAGTTCATGGACTAATGGCTGTATGGGCTTGGTGATTTAGTTGTGCATTAAATTTCTATTCTGATATGGGCCGTGTAGCGTTCTTCTTTGCGAGTGATGTGGCATATTCCTATTTGGGGAGCGATGTATTGTGAGGAGATCTGCATTGGGTTCCAGCTTCGGAGTTTAGTCGCGTGGTACTGTGCTGGGCGCGTTTGCCCACGGAGCCCAGTGAGGTCAGGGATGGGGGCTGCCAATGTGACTGTTTGCATGTTGTCATGCTCAGGGGCGGGGGAATGGGTTTTGTGTAACAGATGCCGGTCAGCCAGGTGGACTGGTGGCATGTTGTGATTTTCGGAATATTGCTGGTCACAGGTGCCTGTGTTTGCGTGCGTTTCGGGGGGGGGGACTGTGGTCATGTCCATTGGAATGGCTTCTGTATTCGTGCCATCTGTGCCCTGCAGCTCCCATTGGCCCCTGTTGTGTTTCTTTTGTTTGTTGGCATGCATGGGTGACTTGTACATTTCACTGGTTGCATTGTGACTTCATTGCACCTACGGGGAGTTGTACTTTGTGGGCAGGGAGCGGTGTACAGGCACTCAGTGGGGCCGTTTACGGTTGATTCGCGATGCCGTACTTCTCACCATGGCGGATTGGTGCTTTCCGCCATGCTTGATGGCGTTAGGTACATGTCCGCTAGGGTCGGAATTCGCGTACCCTTGCGCCATGGTGGCATTTACGGTTTGGCATGGCGCGCGCGCGCGTACTTGGTGCAGTTAGCGTTGGCGTTCACTACGGTGTCGCTAATGGCTTCGTACTTTGCGGTGACGGGTCATAGTCGCACCGAGCGGTATTCGATGGCGGTATTGCATTTCCGCCATCGTTTTTCGGATTCCGCCAGGGTCGTAATGAGGGCCAATGACAACAATCAACGTATATGAACATACACCATGCTATCCAACAACCCAGCTACTAGTTAATATGGACATCAAAGCCCTTTACACAAGCATCCCACACGGAGCAGCACTTGAATGCATAAGGAACCATCTCACTATTTACATGTCACAGAAAAGACCAGACAATTTCATAGTGGAGGAGTTGGAGGTGGCTCTATCTAGGAATGTCTTCCTGTTCAAAGATACCTACTAACTCCAGACATGTGGCACCTCGATGGGTGCGGCTTTTGCAACAAGCATGGTAGTTCTCTTGATGGCAGAATATGAGAAGAACTACATGTTCAATAACATAAACTCCTTCTTACACAGAATTAGCAAATGGAAGCGTTACATTGATGACATCATCTTCATTTGGAACGGAGACAGTAAAACACTCGAATAATTCCACCAATGGTTAAATGATCGAACTACGAAGATCCAATTCACACTATGCAGCAGCCCAAAGTCGATCAACTTCTTAGACCGTACCATGACTAACAAAGAGGGCATACTAACATGTACACTCTATAAGAAAACAACAAACAGGAAGACGCTGCTACATTATCAGAGCAACCATCCCAAGAATCTAAAAGGCAACCTGCCGTATGGACAATTTCTTCGCATCCGCTGGAACTGCACAGAGTTGACCCAATATGCACACCTTGCTGAAGATTTGGAACAAAGATTGTCTAGCAGAGGCTACCCGAAGAAATTACTCAGGATGCACAAAAACAGAGCTAAATATACACGGAGAGAAGCCCTTCTGAGCCCCAACGAAAAAAAGCTAATGATGGCACACTAACTTGTGTAACCACATTTGGTCCAAACACCAGCAAAATTAAAAGAATAATTAAACAATTCTGGCCACTATTGCAACTGAGCATCCCGGGAGAACCAACGCCAAGGATGGCTCTGAAACGTGCTAAGAATTTGAAGGAACACCTTACCCATGCGAGACTCGGAAAGAAAGAGACGCAAAACTCTTTATGTAACTTAAGAGAAATAATAGGTCACTGCCCATGTCGGACATGTTCAGTCTGCAGGTTCACCAAAAAAGACCCAAACTTTCCCAATAGCAGACAACTAATGGACTTTGAAGAACTTTTCAAATTGTAAATCCCAACATGCAATATACGTAATCGAATGTCCATGCAGACTCAGGTATGTAGGGCAAACAACCAGAGCAGTGAACAAAAGAATTGGGGAGCATCGCTCCAAAATTAGATGTAAAACACAGACTGCCCCGATGGTTAAACACTACATGGAACTGCCACATAGCCCCGATGACATCAAGTGGTGGATAGTGGACCTTGTAAGAAACAACACAAGCAATGCTCTATCACATAAAGAAGCCTGGTGGATTCACAAAGTAAAAACCACCATCAACAGGCTTAATGATCTCACACCCACAGTCATCGGTTGCTAATTTGAACAAAACAACCAACCACTAGAAATACTTCTCCATCCCTTATGGAAACAATGCAACACGGCAACCATTATACCATCCAAGACTCTCAATGCCTTGTTTCCCACCTCTGAATACCCATCCACTGGACACCCCATTCGCCAACATGCAGCCGAGCGTTCAGGTTATAGCTCAACAATACAGATTAGATCACCTGTAATTCCCCCCCACATGCATGACCATGCACATTTATATATTTTAAAGGGACTCTTATCATTCACAGATGGTGTTACACCTCCCACTGTGGCCGGTTCCCCTGACAACCAGAACATGTCCGTCCTAGAAACAAACACTGCTCACAGGCGCATCCATCACACGTGCATGCGCAAGGACATGGCATCTAAAGTTTAATAATCACTGAATGTGCATAGGGACTCTTAGTAATTACATGCAGCGTTACAACACCCACTCTGACCTTTTTTTCCTGGCAACCAGAACGTGTTTGCCTAAGAAACAAAAACTGCTCACAGGCGCGTTCAACACAAGCGCATGCACAACTACATGGTATCCAAAGTTAAAGAATCACTGAATGCGCAAGCGTAGTGTAGCAACCCTACTCGAGTTGCCTCAGAGATGACCGAGCACACACAGGAGGCTCGGCTGGACGCCGCCACTCAGGTTCCATCACAGACCTAATAAGTGTACTACCTTCCCTGCAAGATATTACTACCTGTCCGAACACAACCTAACCTGCTTCCCTCTCGCACCAGCTGATAACCTAGGTGCACGTACCATCAAATATTAGCTAATACGAGAAGACTCATGATCCACTCCCAGATGCTGTAAATCAAGTAAAATAATTGCCCTCCAGTGGCTTCTTTAAAGCCCCATATACCTAATACTGATGTCAGCCTACCACACTTCTGTTTTTCCAAAATAGAAGTTGCACGAAATACTGGTGCATAACAGGTGCCTTACAAAACGCCTTGTAGAAGAGAACCCAGCCCTCCATCCCCTGAAACCTGCCCAGCCTTATACACGAGAAGACAGAGGTGGTCAGTGGTTATAACAGGACATTCAAAAAGCCCGCATTTTTTGTAACCTTTTTAGAGCCAGGACCCCTGGTAAAAAGAAATCATATTTCTTTTTAAATCAGCACCCTAAATACATATGAATTCATGTCTCCTCACACTCACAGAGCCAACCAATCCAAGGCCCAGTTGAAGACGCTGACATCACCAGCCAAAACGTCTATGGTCAGGGACTAACCAGATACCTTACGGGGCATGGCTTGGTGGCCATGCGGTAAGCAGCAGCACCTCAGAGCTCCTGAGAGATCCTGCAGACAAATTTGTTATAAAATATAAAACTAAAGAAAACATAAAGGTACGGTGTCGGAAGGTGCTGGGAATGTCTGGGGAGAACCTAGTCGAGTAACAAGGCAGGAAACGAGGCATACAGCAGCCAAAAGGAATCGGCGGAGCATCACAGCAAGATGGTGGACGAGAACCAGCTGGCGCATTGAGGAGGAGCAGAGAAGCAGGCGCTTCCCAAGCGGGCTGGCATCTGCAGGCAACAGAGGAGCAGACGAAAGGGCCAGAGAGAGCATCAAGAGAGGAAACCTGGCTGCAACACCTGCGTGCAGCGAGGGGATACCTGAATGCTGGAGACGCTGTAGAGGGGGCCGGATACCGAACAAGGGCAGCAGACAGCAGAGTGGTGTGGCGAGGGGACGGCGCGGAGAGGACGCTGGGTGCGAGTCATCAGGTGAGCCTGGGAAAATAGCAAGGAGGCAGAGGAACGGGCAAAAGGGAGCAGAGGAGCAAAAAAAAAATTAAAACGCAATGCAAAACCTCCCCACCCTGGAATCCCAGCCATAGCGCACAGGGAGGAATCAAAACAGGTTCAGCGAGCCACCAGCACGAAACCCGCTGGCGGACTCGGGGCAGACTAGCCGACGCCACACACCAGCAAAGGCGAAGGTATCCTGCATGCATATGTGGGAGGAGATAACCCTATCGAAGAGGCATGATGAGGAGAAAGTGAGCAGCGCAGCGAAGCGGCTAGCATAAGACCCCACAGGGAAGCGGAGGGGTGAAATAGACTGCTCCCATGCTCAAAACACCCACGGCAACGCACACAGGCCACACACATGGCAGGGAGGGAAGGAGAAAACCCCAATCACGTAGAAACACGGGGGGAAAGGGGCCCGCCTGCATCCGCAGACAGATCACCATCAGGAGAGGATAAAACCCACCACCCAAGTACAACAAGGGGGAATATATACGGAGAGGGGGAACAGCCAGCACAAGACCCCTGAACACACTGGAACGCAGAGAGAGCCCGATCCTAAGTGCTCAACATTGACAGCTAATTGTGGCAAGGCGAGAGGGCCGCATACACGTCGAGAATCAAAGAGATCACCCCCAACGCACAGCCAACACCTCGAGAATATGACGGAAGCCCACCCGCAGACGAGCCTCCAACGTGAGAGGATATAACCCAGCGAATTAGAGGAAAAAGCAGAGAAGCGTAGCAGGGGAAGCAGCGAACTCAAGACACCTATGGGTGATGCAGCAGGGGGAACAAAACGCTCCCAGACACACCACATCTTCCGCTAACCCACAACGACATAAGCAGACCATATACACGGTGAGTGAGCAAAGCAAAAATCCATATTGCGCAGCTGACGATCCGGGTGGGTGGAAGAAGCCAGACAGCATCCACAGACAGGCCAACAACGTGGGAGGGCACAACCCATTGACTTGGCACAAAAGTGCAGTAGAACGTGAAGAAGGGTAAAGGTCGGGCCAAGGTAAAAGGAGTAGGGAAAAAAAAAACGCTCTCAGGCTCTCATTACCTCCGGCTAACTTGCAGCAGCGCAAGCGGACTAGATAGATGGTGGGAAGGCAGGACCATAATCCCCATGGTGCAGTTGATGCGTGGTGCAAATTAAGATGGATATATGCACAATAGGCACTGAATGAACTCTTAGTGGAACCCGGGGAGAGAAAAGGGGAGCCCAGACATATACAATCTGGGTGGCTAGCACAGATACCATGTTGCATCGCCAGAAGCGAGCATAAGAGCAAAAGAGGAAATACAAGGACAAGAGCACTGTGGTTAAACAACATAGTCCACTGGAGGGGAGAAAGCCTATGCCCGGACTACGAAACTGGGCTGCGAAGCCCTAAATAACAAAGGGCCCTGCAACAAGAGAGGCACCCTCCAGCACCTGAGCAATAAGAACAGTACTACGCAAACCCGTCATCTGACAAGTAGCAGTAGTGAAGAGTGCAACACCACAAGCACGAGGCAGAGACATACGGACAAACAACTGAGGGGATAGACGGGCAGACTAGCATGGAAACATAAGCCCGCAAAAATGACACAAATCAGCCTATCCTGACAGACGCCAGCACAAGCATGGCAAGACCGTAACAACAGGAAGGGAGGCAAGGAGAACAACACTAATAATATCACAACAGCTCAATCCCAAATGTCGGACGCACTTGAACAAATATGACTATAGAGCAAAGACAAAGAGCACGATTTGGACCAACAAAGCAGCGCCTCCGGAATGCGAACTTGAGATGCATGTTAGTATACCCCGTCAAACTAAAAGTGCTACTCAATTGCAGAACACACCTTTTCAAAACCACGTAAGAGGCCCATGAATGGATGGACCAACAAGGAATACCCCAGCTAAGCGCCATGAATGTGCAAAATAATAGGAATATCACCCCAGTAAGACACAGACGGACAAGACAGAGAGAACTAAAATGCTGAAGACACCAGAGATGAAACGCGGACCAGATGGAATACAAAGCAGGAGGCAGAGGAGGCAACCTTAAGGCTGCTCTGACGGACGCCATGGCGAAGAACCCGACAGATCCAAACAAGTTAAAGATGCCAGTTCCAAGGCATCACGCTGTGGCGAGCTGGCCTCAGGGAACTGGGGCCAAGCAAGGAAAGCGGCAAAGCCCGAGCAGGAGGAGGGTGGCATGACGTTGGGTAATAGTTAAAGTTTGTTGGTTAAACGGTGGCACGAGAATGGGAGAGCACATCAGACATAATGAACATCACGTAAAGGCGCAAGAGGCAAAAAGTTAAAAGCACAGAGAAGGAGGAAGTATCAGCAGACACCTGCAGGGCAAAGGAACCTAGCAAAGTCCACTCTGAGTAACGGCTGCATTGAAAAGGAAGAGAGAACACCCGAAGGGAAAGCAGAAGACAAAATAATAGGCCAAGGGGACAGAAGGCGCAAACCAAAGTACCAAATAGGTCCATGGGAAAAAGACGGGCCACAACATGAGCTGCCAAAATGAGCTTGGATGAAATAAGTATAGCCACTTGGAATGTACGAGGGCTGAATAATTACGTCAAGAGGCTGAGAGTGTATGCTTGGTTGAACAGATCGAAATTGAAGATAGCAATGAAGCAGGAAACCCACTTGATGAGAGAAAAGCAGTCCAAGAATGCAAAAAAGTGGAAAGGACAAATGTATGGCTCAACCTATTCCAACTATGCCAGAGGAGTATTAACGTGGGTAGCCCCCAGTGTCCCATTTCAGCTTATTAAGCAGGAACAGGACAAAGAGGGCAGGTTGGTCATAGAGCACGGAATGTTAGAAAACAAAGAAGTGTGTTTGGTAAATACATACGCTCCAAAACATGACGCAACCACGTTCTTCAAGACACTCGCACCTCGACTAGCACCATACAGGTAGGCAACCTACATTTGGGCAGGTGACTTCAACTGCACACTCAACCCGACGTTGGACAGGTCAGACAACAAATACAAAAAGCCAGCACCACCAGCGAAAGCCCTACAGACGATCTTAAATCAGATGAAACTGGAAGATGTTGGGAGAAAAATGCATGAAGAAACCAGGGGGTACTCACAATATAGCGCCCTACATGGAACGCATACACGTATAGATTATATTTTAACGGATATCGAAACCCTGGGGGAATTTACAAGCATACACTTTAGAGCAAGATCACTCTCAGACCACGCCCCGCTGTTGGCGACATGGGAATACACATACAGGAAGGCCCCTATACCGATGTGGTGACTAAGAGCGGAAGCATTATTGGAGGGTGAGTTTCAGGACATATGCAAGACACAATAGAAGACTACTACCACCATAACACAAGTAGTGTAGATAGGTCTGAGACCCTATGGGATGCCTTTAAGGTAGTGGTCAGGGGAGCGGCGATAGGGAAGACTGGGGGACTTAAAGGGAGCATTCTGGCAGAACTGGTGAAAATAGAAGAAGAAATAGAAAAGGCAGAAAGACAGGCGGGCATAACTGGGAAGGAACCGGCCAAACGAATATCACTAAGGTTACAGTGTAATACTATTTGGGAGAAGCTGAGGAAATTAGACTACAGGAAATATGTACAGAAATGACATGCAGAAGGCGCTGAGCCGGGCAGACTCCTTGCCTGGTTAACTAAGCAGGATACAAAAAAAAGACCCTATTAATGCAATAAAAAACAAGACTAGGGAAGAGGTGAGGACCCAATAGGGAATCAATCAAGTATTCTTGCAATTCTACGAGAAGCTGTACTCTCGGAACCAAGAGGCAGATACCTCGGATATAACTGATACCCTGACCCAAATAGAACTACCAAAATGAACCAACGAACAGATGCAGATACTTGATGCCCCCCTAACAGTAGAAGAACTAGGAGCTGTAATAGATAGTCTACCGACATCCAAGACCCCAGGACCTGATGGGTTGCCTGGAGAGTTTTATAGAAAAATACAAGCAGACGCTGGCGCCTAAACTGCTTGAAGCCTATGAAGAGACGTACACACAGGGTCAATTACCAGACAGTATGATAGAATCATTGATAATACCCATTCTGAAGCCGGGGAAGCCACCTCTAGATTGTGGTTCATACAGCCCAATCTCCTTGATCAATCAAGATTGCAAATTCCTGACAGCGACCCTGGCTAATAGTCTGAAACGGTTCATACACATGTTGGTGCACTGGGACTAGACCGGTTACATCCCGGGGCGAAACACCACATGGAATTTGCGAAGGCTGCAACACGTAATCGATCAGACTAACCAAAGACGAGAGGAATGCGTGGTAGCATCTCTATACGCAGTCAAAGCCTTTGTCTCTGTGAATTGGAACTGGCTTTTGCACGCAATTGCACACTTTGGAATAGGGGAGGGCTTCCTTCAGTGGATTAAGTTGCTATATAGAGACCCCAGTGCAAGGGTTAAAACGGGCAGACAGAGGCGTGGAGAATACACAGGGGCACAAAGCAGGGCTGCCTGTTGTCTCCAATGCTTTACATACTGGCCTTTAGAAGCGTTAGCGGTCTTCCTGAGAGCGGAGTATAGTGAGGCAGGAATTAAAATAGATAAAATCATCCATCTAGTCTCCCTGTACACAGACGACATGCTCCTATATGTCGCAAACCCACAAGATAACTTACCAGATCTGTTAGAGGTAATAGAAGCATTCGCCAAATTGTCCAGTATATTCATTACCAAGGAGAAATCCTCCCTGTACCCCCTAGCAGGACTCAGACAAGCTAGCACAGACCAGCTGCCGGATTTGGGCCTGACATGGGCTCTGCTCACCTTACGCTATTTAGGAATAGATATACACCATGACCCCACTGAGATGCACAAAGCCAACGCGCAAGTAGCGCTAGAGAAAATTGTAAAGTTCATAACATTCTGGAAGACATTGCCACTAGGGATGATGGGGAGAGCAACCCTGCTGAAGATGACAGTACTACCCCGCCTCCTATACTATTTCACAAACATACCCCACAACATACCTGGAACATGCTTTAAACAATTGAACACAATAGCACGAGAATTCCCGTGGGAAGGGGGAAGAAATAGGTTGGCATTAAACACACTGCAAAGGGATTATGAGTCAGGAGGGATCAAACTGCCTGATTTCGAACAATACTACCTGGCAGGGCAGCTGCAATTTGTGGTACGCTGACTGGGGGATGAGACATCTATAGACACATTACTATTGCAGCCAGCACTACGGCACTGCTGTCTGAGAGAGATAATATCCCGAACGCTCACCGCCCTGGCCAGACTGGGTCTGACCCTATGGAAGAAAGCATGGAAAATCCAGGGAACCCCGGACCCCTGCTCAACGCAGATCCCGCTAACAGGACTTGCAAACATACGATCCGAAGCCCTTGCAGCATATCAAAAGCATTGGGAAGCCAAAGGAATAGCACAGGTTGGAGACTTATGGAAGGAGGGACAATGGGTGGAATTTCAGACCCTGATAGAAGAATATGACGTACATAAAGGCCAATGCATGCTATACAATAGTATGCTAAAAACAATAAAAAAGAGATGGCCAGATTTATTTGTGGACACCTGAACCGGGGAGGCACTATATGCATGGTAGGGTGTGGCCGAATGAGGACACACAGTGTCCAGGCTTTATGAACTGCTTCAGAAAAGCCACAACACACAGGAACTGCAGGCACGAGGAATGTGGGAGGGAGAACTCCAAAAAACCTTTATAGACGAAGAATGAGGTTTAGGCAGACACAGCTCTATGTCACGCAAAGAGCTTAACTCACCCCTAGTAGAATATCCAAGATGGGGAGTACAGCAACCCAAAGCTACCCTCTATGCACAACAGAAAACAGAGATATGCTGCATATGTTCTGGGCCTGCCCAATAATAATGACATTTTGGGATGGCATCAAGGCAAGAGCGGCAGAAGGTGCAATCCACATGCAGTAGTGGTCACCAGAGTCTTACCTGCTGGGATTGCTCCAGAGAGGAGGCAAGTGAAGAACACACATAGCAAAATGAAAGACCTGATGAGTATTCTGGCGAAGCGTTGAAAATGATAGCGTGGGAATCAAACACTGGCATGACCATAGAAGCATGGTGGGCAGACTTGAAGCAATGGACATTGGCTGAAACAACAGTATGGACCATGGCATGACAAGCAGGGGCAAGCGAGAGCAGTGATAAGATACTGGTATGGAACTCATTGCTAGAGGAACTGTTTGAAACCAGGGATGGAAACAACACAGACAACCCCAGTGAACAAGAAAATACAGACAGGACTGCGGGAGGAACAACTGAAGAGCATTGTTAAAAAGAGCCAGACCAGTAGAGAAGGGACAAACTCAATATCAGATAACCCTAAAGGTGCAGATACCCAGTTGAATAGAAACAACGAAAGATCCGAGCACAGCCGATCAGGACTGTGCGGCAAGAAACTGATGACGTTGGAAACTCCTGCCACGACGTGCATGAATGAATGTTATGTTATTTGTTGTGTGTTATCTAAATGTTGTGTAAAATGATAGAGTTAAAAAAAAAAACGGATACCCTTACCATCTAACCACATTCTATACTATTAATAGTGATGTCGACTAAGGATTGGTCAAGACACACTCTTGACAATATGCATAATGAATTGACAAAATGACTAATTGCACCAATATTTGTTATGACATTCAGATTTATTTACACTGTTATTTTTACTGTTTGTTACAGTAAGTTGATGTACAAATATTGACTTATTGCACTAAACACCTCAAGCATCATCTATAGAGATGCTTAACAGATCCATTGAAGCAAGAAATAAAATCAGGCCAATTAATGAAGGCCACAAGAAAGATCACTAACTTCATGTACTTCTTTACACATGAAAACACTAGGGCCCTCATTACAAGTTCGGCGGTAGCCATGGCTGCCGCCGAAATCGCGTCCGGGTCCTCAGAATGAGGAATTACGGGGCCATTCAGAGTTCGGAAGGCCCGGTAATTCCTCCCTCCAAGGACCCGGACCTGGTCCTTCCCCATTCCCATTCAGCCCCCATAGGGCTGAATGGGAATGGGAGAGGGAGCAAACAACGGGCCATTACGAGTTGGCCCGTTGTTTGCTCCCTCTTCCCCTCATGGGACCCGGTAAGCACGCCTGGTTTGACCAGGCGTTGCTTCCTGGGTCCCGCGAGGGGACCTCGTAATGAGGCGGTATGGGGTAAACGGCGCCGGCTCCGTTTACGGTGCCGTTTACCCCGTACCGCCAGGGTCGTAATGAGGCCCTAGGAGTTGATCTAGGAAAGTAACTGGAATTCAAGTACCGTGCAAATACTAGACTTAAATGTAATCCAGGATAGGCGTCCCCAACAACGTGAACCCAGGGGAAGCACAGAACCATAAGCACACGAAAGAGAGGGGGGTTCACGTGAATCAAACAATAGAATAAATCAACCGAATGAAATGCTCATTGAATAGGCGCTGGATGAGAGGATAGACCAGGTCAAGGCGAATACATTTTTTTTTCAATTAATCTTTAATAGACACATATTCAATTCTATTACACATAGTACTGAAATCACAATAAAAACAGCATAAAAACACACAATCAATATTAAGCATATCCAATTAAAGTGCATATTGGTTTAGTAGACGACCTAAAGTGTAAAATGGACACACTGTGTATAAGATGATTCAAAAACATATTGCATCAGAGGACAGCTTAAATCTCTAATTAATGCACAATCTATATTCAAAGTCAAAATTACATAACCAGAGTGAGGCAAAGTAAAGAGAAAAAAGAAAAAATATAAAGAAGGAAAATAAGTAAAGAAAAATAAACAGAAAATCATACATATGTATATGACGGGCACCATCCCACACAGGTCAAGACAATCGATGTTTCCTGTAGGATAAATACGTTGTCCCCAAACAACAAATTAATTGTATTATACAAAGACAAATAGAGATGCATCAGTATATACCAAAACGGATGCAAAACTTGTCTCCAATCTGACCATAATACTAGACTTAAAGCCATGCAAGACTGATGCATGTTGAAAACACTAGGGCCGGACACCCCTTGTTATACTACAATTTAATGTGGCCATAGCTGAACCCATCTCCTCATTGTGGCAAAAGCCCTACTCCAACCCTCCAGTGGATCTGAAGCTTATGAAAAAATAGAAACCTGAGAGGGGGGGGGGTCCACTCTTTTCTCCAGCATGGGGTCTTGCATGGATTCACATGCTCATGAATGTTCACTGTCGTCAGGCTGGGAATGCTCTGGAAAAAGAAAGCATTTTCGCTTTGGACTGAAAACTGTCTCAAATCACTGCCTTTGGGTCATACTGGCCCAAGCCAATGATACTTGTTCTCCTAAGCTCCATCCTTGGTGGCCATCTTCAGATTTGGTAGAACACGTAAAGTGGCAGTATGAACCAAGAAGAGCCACAGAGGGGAAGGAAGGAGGGTGTGTATGTGAATCTATGCAAGACCCATGCTGGAGAGCAGGAGCTCCTCATTTTTATGGACCTGATTAAGACCATACATCTAATTTCCCCCAGCAACAATTGCTTCAATACATGGATGAATTTTCGGCTCTTGTGGGAAGGATTGCTGCCCTCATGCGATAGTATTGTACTATCTTTGTAGGATTATTCCCCATCTTATTCCTGAAGTCACTTAATGATGCAAATAGCCCTTCGGGGAATAGATCACCAAGCACCAAATGTTCCCCTTCGTCCCTAGATCTCTGAATATCCCTATCGAAGGGCAGAGCAATGCCTGGGAAAAGCCATAACACATACCTCTATTATATTGAACTGCTAGACCCAATCTGTGAAAGAGCCTGGACCAAGCATTTACTATGGTACACACGGGATCAAAAGTGAAAGAATTGACATACCTGTCACTAAAAATAACTGCTTTCAAGTTAGTAGGAGCCACCCCATATTGTTCCAGTGGCACACGCACCACCCTTGAAGCAGAAGGATACCAATATCCTGCAAATTGTGCTTGGGGCACAAGATAGAAAAGTTCAGCCAGTCCTCCATGTTCGTACAATCACATCTTGTTCCCAACTTATTCTGGCCACTCGCGCCCCTCCACAACCCCCAAAGAAGGCCTATTGCCAGAGTCCACAATGTACAGAACAAAATATAAGAGTGTAGGAACCACAACCAGTTTTGGCAAAGAAAGTAGCCCATACATGCTGTGGGATGCTAGTATAGTAGTATAGAAGCTGAACACAGCTAAGAAAGTATTGACCAAACAGGAATCGCCGAAGTACCATGAACAAGTATTTCCAGGACACAGAATCAAAAGCCTTTTCGGCATACAATGAAGCCACCACTGCCCTTGGCTTGCGGGTTTATTTGTGATATAATGCAAAAGAGTTGCCTCAGATTTAGCACTGTAGACCGATTCGGGATGAAATCCCAATGAAATCCCAACTGATCAGGGTGTGCCAGTAATGACATGTATAGCAAGAGTTTAGAGGCCACGACTTTAGCAAAGATTTTCACGTCTACATTTATGAAGGTAAATGGCCGATATGAGGCAACATCATCTCGCGGTTTATTGGGCTTTAATAACACAGTAATAATTGCTTCTCTCTGGGATGTTGGAAGTTCCCCATCTTCCTATACTTGAAGTAAGTGTTGTGCCAGAGTTAGTGGAGGAAGAAAGGCTACATAGGCTCGATCCCAAGAGGGCTCTGAGTTTCGACATCACCAGGACAAGACGATTCAGGCCCGAAGGCCAGCTCTTTATTGGATATACTGGCCTGTAAACGGGTAAAGGAATGACAAAGCAAACCATCTCAATAGGGATAGTGCTGTGTGTGTTTGAATGCTACACCAGACCAGGTAAGGGTATCCCTGAAGCCTTCAGGGCATATTCCACTAGATATGTGGCAACTACCCCTGCTCTCCAAAGAGTGGTATCTGTAAAGGATATCTGTAAGGCCTCAACATTGTCCACCATACACACATTTGAAAAACATTACTGCCTGGACACAGTATCCATGAATGAGTCTTGTTTCGGCAGGGCTGTCCTCCAACAGGTGGTGACATATTCGCCATGAAGTTAGCTCCTCCCCTCCACCGTAAAGGTCTTACTTCTATGGGAGTCTATCTAAGATGAGGAATCCGTGGGAGCACACAAACCATTAGAAGAGCAAATTACTTACCCCTGATGATGTTCTTTCTACTGGATTTTTCTGCCACATATTTCTCATCGCCTTCCCAACCTACCCCACAGTTACAGAGCTCTCTAATTCAATTACATGATGACTCTCCTTTAACGCTTAACATTTTTGTCTCAAATCCCTAACACAGCTGTGCAATGGGAATAAAATGACAGCTGAGGTCACGAGGCGCTGAGTGCGCCATTTGTACCCGCATCAACGTCGCATCCGGTCACAGAGACAACTTGATGGCCATTGACACCGACTTGCATTACACCCCCTGCTGGGGGAAAGTTTGAGAGCTGCAAAGAAGGAGAATAAATATCTAAGATGAGGAATCCAGGGGAACATCTAGTAGAAAGAACATTACCAGGGTTAAATAATATGTTCTTCTGTGCACTCAGCAGCATGTTGTCCAGAATGTTTTCTTCTCTCTTTATCTGAATAAAACAATCTGTAAATCCTTTACCATGCCCAGCCCTCAAAAGGCCTTGGGTTTTCATCATTGCACCGACTGTGAATCAAAGATGGCAGTCAGCGATCTTCTCACCAGTTGTCTTTGGTATTTGGGATGGGATCATGGCGTCGAAGACTACAGGTCGTACCAATCAATGGCTCCAAAGGCTTTGAGGGAACTGGCAGCTAAATCGACCCTGGGTCGGTCTTCTGCTAAATCCCAAAGAGGTGCCCAGCCCAAGGGTACGTCCTCAGAGGATGTGAACTCTGAAGCTACCAAGTGGATCACTGATAATGGCCACTATCTCGTATTGGTGGAGCAGTGGCAGTTTTTTAAACTAACAGTATTGGATATTTCTTCATAGGACATGGCCCTGACAACAAACACTTGTGTGTCAAGGGCGGTGTGTGGTCCCCACCATGCCTTCAACGGCAGGCAGGGGTACCCTTCAGAGTAGCAACCCCAGAGCTTGGCTCCTGCACCAATTGTAGTTGTTCCTTGTATTCCATTGATGCCGATGTAGGACGTCGGAGTCTGGCCTTAAGGTTTGACTTCAGAGTTCAACTTCATGGCGCTGGTGGTTCAAGGCCAGCTTCGACCTTGGCCCCCATCGGAGTGTATGATGCTCTAAGGTAAGCGCCCTAGTTGAGGACGCAATTCTTCCACTCTGTGCAGTCAATCTTTGATGCCGAAGGAGATCATACCCTGGAATGGAGCCATTGACTGGCAGCCGAAGAGTTTACTGAGCAGTTACTCACTGAGAATGCCCTTCCTGCAGACTTAGCAGCAGACCTAATGGGCTCTATATCTTGCCAAACATCAACAGTCACCTCCATTGTGCTTTCCGGTGAGCGTTGACGGAAGTGTGGTGCAATTTCTGGATTTGGGTTCCTCATTCAGGCAGGTCACCCAGTTTGATCTCTCTATTTTGGACAGGAACCCACCAAAGGAGACCTGTCTGCCCTTAGATGCAGCTATAAAAGACGCTGTGCTAGAGCTGTGGCACAGACCATGCAACACTCCACCAGTGGATAAAGAGATGGCTCATAGGTATAAGCTGACGACATTGGACCCACCATTTTTGTCCAAGGAACCCATACCCGAGAGTTTGGTAGTCCAGGTGGTGATTACAGGGCTGCAGACCTCAACATGCTGCAAGAAGTTTGAAGCCAACGACAATTGGTACTTACTGCGCTCTGGAGAAGTACCAGCAAATTA
This sequence comes from Ambystoma mexicanum, assembly GCF_040938575.1. Taxonomy (NCBI): domain Eukaryota; kingdom Metazoa; phylum Chordata; class Amphibia; order Caudata; family Ambystomatidae; genus Ambystoma; species Ambystoma mexicanum. The sequence continues at coordinate 549,222,212 of NC_090923.1, forward strand.
TGTGGACAGTGGTCTCTGAGGCAGCAACACATTTACATGAGGATTATATTAGAGGCAGGTTTCATGACCTTGTATCAGATGGTAAGAAGGCAACTTGTCGAGCACTGCAGGCGGGGCTGGTTGCTGATGTCTGTGTGGCACGCTCAGTGGGCTCCAGTTCAGTTTCAAGGAGAAATTCCTAGCTAAGTACATCAGCCGAGTTGCTGGAAATGCCATTTGATGTAGTGAATCACTCCGGACTAAGGTGGAAAAATCCTTAGAGAAGATCAAACTGTTCAAGACGACTACAAAATAATTAGGCTTGGTGGTTCAGCAACCTTCTAGTCATTCTTCCTTGAACCCCAGCCTGAAAGGAGAGGGTTTTCGCTATTACACTACCTTTACCGAAGAAGGAGTTCAGATAAGTGCAGAAGAGATAAAATAGGTCAGGAAGATAATGATAATGATTTGTTATTTATGTAGCGCTTACGCCTAAGCTCTGCACATAGAACATAGTTACATAATTTGTCATCCCAACCGAAGTTGGTACTCATTTATCGACCTTGGAAGAATGAAAGGCTGAGTTGGCCTTGCAGAGGATTTGAATCTGTGACCTGCAGCCCACGCATAGATTGCAGCAGCGAGCGCTCAACCCACTAAGCTATCTTATCGGCAGAGGCAGATTGGCAAAAAGCGGACCACCCACGACTGTTTCTAGCCCCTCCTTTTTAGCAGCCTGCAAAACCTCTTCATTGGGGAATTCTCTCATTCTTCCATGGTGAGAGGGAATCTGGCCCAACACTCTAGAGTATTGTTTCCCCAAAGCAGGATCTGGGTAATCTGTGCCATACCTGCAACCTCCTATACAGACCGGGGTCCTCCCTAAACTTGAAGGTGTTGCAGGTCACAACTTCATGGTGGCTCCAGTTCAAAAGAGAAATCCTGTGTAAAGGCTAAAGGAAGGTTTTAATTCCTCTACCTGTTTGGCCTCATGGTTCCTGCATTTTTCACATGCCAGAGACCTGCTTGTGGATGAGATCAGTGTGGTAGCATCTGCAGGTCTCAGTTGTCGCTGTTCTTGGCCCGCATGATGGACCAACTAGTGTTTCAGAGCCATTTTTGCAACTATGTCCAGAAGAGGTCATTTTGGTCACGGATGCCTCCCGGAAGGCCTGGGGTGATCATCTGAATGAGTGCACAGCAAATGGACTGTGGTTGTTGGTTGTTATTCACATCAGCCTGCTAAAGCTGCGGCAATCACGCTTGCGCTGATGTCCATCTTCCGTTCTTCGGTTCAGGGGAAGAGTTTCCTTATTATGATGGATATCAGGGTGGCCATGCATTAACTGAACAAAAGGTGGGGTTTGGGATTGATGCCCATGTGTAGGAAAGCAAAGTGGCTTTGGTTCTGGGTTTCGGAGAACAAGGTTTCTGTCTCAGCAGCCCATCTACCTGGGAATGAGAACGTGTTTCTGGTTGTCCTGACCAGCCAGAATTTGGTCTCCCATGAGTGGGAGCTGTGCCAGGAAGACTTTCTGGAGACCTTCAGCCTTTGCGCAACTCTTGGAGTGTATCTGTTTTACAGCGATTCTCTTCATCCCACAAGATCTCAGGAGGCAATTGAGGTTCAGGTTCATGATTGTTCTGATTCTCCCAGGCTGCACTTGGAGGATGTGGTAATCTCTTGGAAATTAACTTCTGCCCTAATTGGTGGCTTCTGTTGAGGGTGGATTTTCTTTGGCAGATCCTCCACCCGAACCTCAGCACACTCGTTCTTCATGCATGGCTGTTGAGAGGCAGAGGTCTGGGGACTGGGGCCTCTCTGAGGATTTTTTGGAGGTCCTCTTACAGCCAGGATACTTTAAGAATCCTTTCAGGATACTTTCCAATTTCAGTTTTCTTACCAAGATTACTGTTAGCACCATTTGATCCAATGCATCCACAAAGCTTGCGTAGCCAACAAAGAATGCAACTTGTCCAGTAGGATTATTTGCACACAAGGTCATTGAATTCTTGTCCCAATCGAACAAGCTGTCATTCTGAACTCACCCATAGTTCCTGCCAAAGTGTGTTTTCAAATCCAACCTAAAACAAGGTGTTTCCTTACCACTTTTCTTTAAAACAATTTCCATGGCAACTGAAAGGACACTCCACACAAACAGAGAGTATCAAGACCTAAACTATGAATGTAAAAGAGTAGCTAGCTGAAGGATTGAAATTGGTTTCAGAAGTGAAAGTTTGGTATTGTGCCAATCAGACTTAAAGGTTAGTGAAATAGTCTATCAAGGGTGGCAGAGCTTTTTCTTGCAACGGGGGGAGGTGGCAGCAGTACAGGCAAGGGTCTGCAGCATACTCGGTGCAGTTGTCATTCAGGAGAGTAGTTCAAGAAATTGACACCCCTATTGAGGAGAAGGTTGAGCACAAGGTAATGGGATAATCTGTTACATAGATAAGCGAAGTAGCAATGAGAAGGGCATAAAGATGGAGGCGGAGTGATCTGCAGGGGGGTGGTAGTTTGTTTTCAGGAGGAGCCATTGGTGGGCTGTGCAGAAGTGGGCGTCCCGTTTGAAAATAAGGTGTTGCAAGCAGAATGAGGGAAATGAAATGCTGGTAGAGTGGTAGTTCAAGGTCACAAAATGTATGTACTGAAGAAACATCAATGATGCAAAACATCAGTATTTTGCATCGAGGGGGGTGGTGTCTTTTATCTCACATAAAGCATGCTTTTTAAATGGTTTTTTACCGCATATTACCCATTCCCGTTTTCGTGGCAACCTGAGTTTCAATGTTTTTACAATGCTGATGCCTCTCTATTTTTCCCTTGCTTTCATCAAATTTCCATCTTGTCTCCCATTCCTTGGACGCAGTTGTGCACCAGAAATGCAAGTTTGTGCTTCTAACACTAAACTACATTGATTTCCTTTTGCATTAGAGACACTGGCAAACAAAAATATTGATTAATCGACATACATCAATATTTTTGTTTTCCACTGTTTCACTGAGATGAAGAAGTGGGAGAGGTAGAGTGAAGTAAAGGAAAGGGATATGATAGAGAGGAGGAGCAGTTTGCAACAGAATTGAAGTGGAATGTTAAAGAGTTGAGTGGTATGCCAAAGATTTAAGAGTACTAAAGAGTTGGGTGCAGGGCAGCCTAAAGGAGATTGGATTGTAGGAGAGAATTGGGGTGTAGGTGAGGTGCACAGTGATGTACAGTGGGGGTGTTAACTTGCAGCAGTGGAAAAGTGACGCACAAAAGATCAGGAATGGTGTGCTGGTAAGTGAAGTGACATAGAATACATAGGATTGGTGAGGATGTGCACAAGTGGCTGAATTGGCATGCGTTAATAGGGAAATAGTGGTATGAGGAAGAGAGGGAGGTGTGCGGCTGAGAAATAAGGTGAGGTTCAGTAGACGATGTTGTATAAAGGTGAGGCAGTGCACTGGTGTGAATTGGTGTACAGACGTGAGTGAGTACATTTAAAGAAAGGAATCATCACATGAAGTACAGGAAGAATAGAATGTCATTTTGGAGGAAGGAAATGTAGCAAAACTTTGAAGGAGATTAAATGAGAAAAGGAACGGTTTGTTTTGATATGGATTTATTTATCTCTCATGCCATCGTCCTACAAATGTAGAAATAACATATATAATTACAGGCTGGTAGAGCGATCGAAAAATGATCAGCTCAGTATCTGCTGAACTAGGGTAAGCAAATATGTCAGGCCATGGGCCCAATGGAGGATTAACATGCCATGACACTTCTGCTAAAAGATTCATAACCTAGGGCCACACAGAGAGTTAGCGATTGGATGCTTGGGGACTGCACTCATAGACGTCAAGTGTTGGGCTGTATCAATTGAGCACAATCTAGGAGAAGAGATTAAATCAACAAATTGGTTTGAGATCCTAAATATATTGTGACAAATCCTGGGAGCTTGTCCCTTCTCCCAGAGGGGGAGCCACCCTCTTTGGGACTAGGGAGGTGAGCCAGCTACGCAAGACCCTCCCCAGGGGATATGGAAAGTGGGATTCCACTGTGGGGGAGGAGCCCCTTTGGGGACAAGGAATGCTCTAAGAACACTTCAAACTCAGTTTTGACATACTCTTACATGTTTGCAGGGTATATGGGAACTGACTTCGACCAGTAGGGACAGGGTCCCTTTAAGGTAAGAGGCTTGATTTGTGACCCTGAAATTGTGCTGCCTTTTGCTAAACATGCATCTAACTTACAACGCAAGGAGGAACTTAAAATGTGATGCAGACCAGAAGCAGAGGCGAGCATGCATCCGCTGAACAGCTGGAAGCACAGTCAGGCGGAGCCGCACCAGGGAGGAGTTCCACTTAAGACGTGTGCCATGGTAGGAGACAGAGGGCAGAGCTCTGTCAAAGGCGGAGACCCCAAGCAAAGTGTGACCACTGAGAATGGGCACACCGCCACCACCAAGTCCTGACAAAGCTAGAGTTGGAAGATGCTGAGGCAGTGGCTTCCCAGGCAGGGAAGTCGGGAAAAGTCAAAGCCCACAAGAGGCTAATCAAGAAACCACAAGGGCCAGAAATGCCCAGAACCCGTGGCTATCTGAGAAACCGCAAGGGCAGGTGATGCCCATATTTCACGAGGGACTAACCAAAAATCAACCAGGGTCAGAGACAAACACAACCCGCAAGGGGCTAACCGAGGAGCAGCAGAAGCAAGAAGTACCCTTAGCCCTCGACGGGCAAACTGCAGAACTACCAGAGTCAAAGGAGCCTATAGCCCAACAGAGAAATTGCAAGGGCCACCAATGCCCAGAGCCCACAATGGGTTACCCGAGCAACCACGCAGATGAGATAGGCCCAAAGCCCAGGCGAGGTGAGTTAATGAACCACAAGGTCCGGTAACACCCGTAGCCCACAAGGTCTATCTGAAGAATTATAACAAGAGGGGCTAGAACGTACTGGACTGGAGAAGCACACCGCCTACCCGTGGAAAAAGATCCGAAGGGCCCTAGAGAACTCAGATACCAGCATCCTTGAAAGTTGTATTTCCAAGAACCCCATTTCATGATCTGTTATCCACGGAGACGGGATAAAGCTAAGGTAGCAGGGTGAGATTTTAATGAAAGAACGTTTGTGACATTTATTCATGAGAAGAGACGGTTTCTTTTCCTTTGAACTTTGAGAGACATTGTGCCTCAATTAAAGAAACCATCATTGTGAACTTTCTGAAACTGTGCAACAAAAGCACCAAAAGGGAATGGGTCAGAAACCAGCCTTCCCTGAGTTTCCCTAGGGTGCAGAGACCCTAGACTAAAGTTACGTTTCTAACTTGTTTCTATCTTTTTTGTAGTAGTATAGGTTAGTGGTAGGTTGGATTAGGATTTGGACCAAGGACTTTATTTCTTTTCCGATACCTGATGGGCACCTGTTTCCTTTTCTGCATAGGGCAACACCTTTTAGTAATTGGGAACAGAGCTTAATAAAGAAAATGCTTGAAAAACATGTCCTTGTGTTCGTCTCCTAACTCTGGCTTACCACGGCATGGTATTCCTCCTTTAGAGGTATTACAGGTGTCTAGGGCGGACAGTTAGCATGAAATGACTCAAATGGATTAGGATGCTAGTCTTATTCCACAGTCAGATATTTGGAAATTGACAGAGAACAAAACAACTTGAGTCAATAAAGTTTGAGACTCTTTTACCAAAGGTCAACCTTCTTCGGACATCAGGACGGCTTGAGCAGTATGATCGTATCACAGAGGATATTTTAAGAATGTGGTATAATGTTTAACTTTATGAAAAGACATGATGGATTACTTGTTTCATTTGCCAGTAGCTGAACTGTAATGTTGAATAAGAGAGCAATACAGTAAACAAAGTCATGAGGGTAAGGCTGCTAGGTTAAAAAGTGGCTCATCCCTGCACAACCAAAAAAGAGATCAAACCACTAGACTTGGAGGACCACCTCGTAAAGGAAATGAAAACCTTAGTTAAAATGACTGAAGTATATTCCAATCCAATGTATTCCATAATCCTAGCATTGGGTATGAAGGGGCAGTATGGCATGACTTGTACAATCAAAGACTACCAGTATCATTGGCAGGGCCAGTTCAAGGATGTATGGTACGTTTGGTGAAGCAGCACCCACCTTGGCAAACTGACTGTATTTGCTCCTTGTAGGTCCAATTTGGTGCTCCATGGTGTATTTGTACTTGGTTTTATACAGCGCAAATCTAGCTAGGAAGCAACAGAGTTCTGTACAAGTAAATTAGGGTAACAGAGGTTTCAAGATATAACTTATAACCTCACCTTCCACCAACCTCTCTGTTAACCCCAATTTACTTGTACAGGACTCTGTTGCTTGCTTCCTATTCTACAGGTGTGTTCTATTCCTAGGAGTAGCAGGTCCTAAGTGAACCCTATGTTTTACCTTATGAGAATGGTCTTGAGTTTCTTCCTGAACTGCAGGAGCATTGCAGCAATCCTGATTGCGACTGGGATGGTGTTCCCATAGGCTAGGGAGTAACAAGATCAGGCTTGTTTCCTGGTTTACTCTTTGAATGACAGTTTAATCTTGAGTCTTGCAAATGGTCTGGCTCCTAGAGGAGCGTGTCCCACATGAGCTGGCGACTTTTGTGAAGGGGTAGGTTGGTGTTTGTGCAGTAGTTGCCTTATCTGTGATGCAGGCAGTTTTTAAGAGGATACTGGCTGGGAAAGACAGCCAGTATAATTCTCTCAGCATGGAGGAGATGTCACATTCCTTAGTTTCTGTTATATGGGGTGCTGCTGTATTTTTATCAGTCCTAAGAGGGTGTTAGGTGTTTGGCTGTTACAACGGTGAAGAGGCAATTCCCTCCATTGAGGTGTGAGAATACGAGGGCCTGGAAATACTAGTGGGAGGAAGGGTTTTATGTTCCTGAGGAGTGCTATTTGATACCAGGCAGGTTGGGATCTTTGTTGCTATCTTGCCGGAAGGAGAAAATGCGATCAATCACGAATGTAAGTGCTTTGGCACACAGGGCCGGCAGAGGTATGAATCCATCATGATGCATTTCATTTTTCCGCCTTTGGAAAGTCTTGTTTTGTATGAATTCCTTTTTGGTGAATTGAGCTTTAGGTAGGTGCGTGTCTTCCAGCGTATCATCAGCGTATTGGTGAAGTAAGAACGGAGGATAGCACAGGGGCAACATGCTGGTCTTGGAAACAAGACCGCGCAGAGCAACAGAGGTTTGAATCCCAAATCTTTGCTTAGAAACCACACTTGGGTATTAAGCACGTTATAAATAAAAACAATTCAAAGATGGTAGTGTCAATGAAAAGTTACCCGAGTGGTTCCATATAGAAAGTGAAGATCACTCTCTATATGGCCAAATATAGATCCCTGTGGGACTCGGCAGGTGACGGGGCAAAGGTCAGATCTGAAGTTACCCATCTGGACTTCTTGGTGTCTATCCGAGAGGTATGATGCAAACCAGTTGAGGACTGCCTGTGAACCCCATTCTGTATGCCAGTAAGCTAATAAGTATGAAGTGGTGGACCCTGTCAAATGCGGCCAAGAGGTAAAGGAGGACCAAAAGGCAGGAGTCACCTTTATCCATGATTTGAAAAACATCATCTGTTACCTGAAAGTTGGCACGTTCTGTGTTACATCTTGGTCTATGCCAATATTGGAAGTCACAGATCAAGCAACGTTGGTTAATATGATCACAGAATGGATTAGCAATTGTTCTCTCAGTCATTTTACCAATAAATGGAAGGATAGCTATCATCAGGTAGTAAGTAAGCTCATCTGGCTCTAGAAAGGGGTTTTTGAGCAGTGGTCAGATTAATCCTGTTTTTAAGGTATTAGGGAGATACACTGATTGAGCATTGCATTGACTATTTGAAGGAGGTGGGTAAGTGCCGCTCCTGAGAACTGTTTCATGATGGCAGAGGGAAGTATGGTATCCTTGTATGTGATAGGTCTGACTGATGCAAGAGTATCAGCAAGGTCCTTGTGGGTGAGGGGTGTGAAGTTTGTCCACGGTTATGTTGCACCATGTGGGATCACCATTTTGATACAACAATATTATGCCCGATTTTATCTATCTTGATGATGAAGTTACATTTTCCTGTGGACTCAGGATTACTGGGTCAGGCAGCGGTGTGGAGCTCTGTTTACCTTAGGAGGGCTCTACTCCTGTTAGCAGCTGCTGCAATAATCGTGCAGTAATACACAGCATTAGCTCCAGTGATGAGTGCCTGACGATTACTGTTCAATGCTTTTAAGGTGAGGAGGTCCATGTTTTGTGCCAGCATTTCTCTGTTTGGAGAGTACATTTATTTCCATTCAGTTCCTGGTTACACTATTGTTTTATTGTTTTAGCGGGGAATACATGCCTCTCACTTCCTTCATGGTTTGGTTGAAGGCTGACAATAAGTTGTTGACATTTGGGTTGGTAGGGCTGGAAGTGAGTGTTACTGTTTTTCCTCTCAGTTCTGGTCATGCTCTTACGTCCCGTCCCCTTTCCTCCATACTGCATGGGCGTCCCTTGCGAGGAACCTTTTTCACCAGAAAAACCTTCTTCCCCTTTAAATTTAGAGGCACGCGAGGGAGCGGCCCTGGGAGCATGCGCTGCCTTGACTCTGCCCTCCGGCGCAACACACCTCAGTCCCCTTTTCCACATCGACGGGAACGGGCCGAATTCACCAGCGCTCCTGGGTTTGGCTTCGGCCATGTAATTCCACGTGCAGATACTTCTTCTTCTTCTTCTGTCTTTTTGTCTTTTTGATTAGATACTCGGTCCTCAGGCGTCACGCTCCTCCCCAGCGCATGTCGACAGCCAACAGGTTCAGCAGGTATCCAGCCTGTGACAGGCTTTTCCCAACTTCAGACCCCCGCGCTCTCTGCCTAGGTTGCCTTGCCCCAGACCACGGTTGACAAGCTTGTACAGAGTGCAACGCACTGTCCTCCAGGTCTCTGAAGAACAGACTAGCCAGGTGGAGGGAGCTCTTCCAGAAGTCGCCTCAAAAGGACTTTAAGGACTTCATTTACCATCGAATCAGGCCCATGGTAGGGCCTCTATTCTCTGTCACACTCCGCAAGGGAGACTCCTTCCCAGCGACTCCCCTGTGCGGCATGGACCGCTCAGGTTCTTGTACTGACACGTGCACCGAGGCTACCTCAGCTACCGGCCTCGAGGCCGAGGGATCCACGGATCCTCCCGGTAAATGTGTTGAGGGACTGGAAGCTTCTTTTACTGGGTTCTCACCCGAGGGGCCACGCCCTTATACCGGCAAAATGGCTGAGGGGGCGCCTACATGCAGGTCTACCGACCCACGGGCCGAGGGCGTAACACCTACTGGGCCACGGTCCGAGGAGCAGGGTAGGCCTCATGATCCACGCCCAAGAGTCCTGGAGGAGGCTGGGCCCAGCGAACCGAGCGACACGACGCAGGCACGTGGAAGGCAGCTAGACAAGATGGCCGCCGTGCCGGATTTCAACAGCCGCCCAACGCCGCACCAGATACAGGATTCCGGCGAAGAGCGAGTGTCAAGGTGGGACTGGCATCAACCAGGTTCGTGGTCTATGCCCTATCCTTCATTGGTGCAGGGTTGATTCCCCGTGCGTCCATATGGGCAGGTTATGCAACAGCTCCAGCAGCCTCCCGCGGCTCCTTCCATATAGCCTACCACCTCTTCATCCTATGAGGACAGTTTCTTTGAGAAATTCCTCAGGTTCATGAAATATCCTCAGATGTGGGGATCCTCATGGACGCCATCAGGGAAATCCTCCCGACTATGCTAGCGGCACCACAAATGCCTTCGCCGACGCCTCCGGCCCCGGCAAAGCCTCTTGCATCTGCTCCGGCCCCTCAGCCTGTGGCGCAGGCGGTTCCACACCAGCCTCCGGTCTCCGTACCTCAGCCTCCGGCTTCCAACATTCCTCCTCCGGTACAGGATCCTCCGGACCCGCAGGTGGACACCGACGAGGAGGAGGACCCCGACACGACCTCATCAGCCAAGGCCTTCCATAAACGTCTTGCTGGACTGGCAAAGTACTTGGCCCTTCCTCAACCCGAAGTCGAGCAACCGGCAGAGGGGGTCCTGGCAGAAGTCCTCACACGACACACCTCTGCTTAATGCGAATCCCTATGCAAACGGACGTAGTCACCTTGGCCAAGAAGGGTTGGCTCAACTCGGTCCAGCCGGTCAATCGACGCCTGGACGCCAATCACTATACTCCAAACCGCAGTCGTCCTCAGCTTCCTCCTCGATGGTGCTGCTAGGCAAGGAGGAGAAGATCTTGGAGGTGTACGGGAAGAAGCTGTATTCCAACGCATCCTTATATCTTCGTCAAGCCAATGCTGATGCAATGTTGGCAGCCGCCAACCAGAGGCTTTGGCGCGAAATTGCCGACTTCCTCCGGGAACTTCCGGTGCAGAGCCAATCATGCTTTAATGCGGAATTAGCAGAGGCCAAGATGGTGGCACAAGACATCATGGAATCCCCTGTGGCCCACATCGATACCTCTGGCCGGGCCATTTGCATCGCCAGGGACATGAGAAGATCAGCCTGGCTTTGTGCTACTAAATTCAACCCGGTCGTCCAGGAACGTATGCTAGAACTACCGTGTGAAGGAGGGGACCTCTTCCGCTCCACCACAGACGAAGAGCTGGACAAGAAGAAAAACAGCTCACAAACGACCATGCCTTCATATATCCTCACAAAGACCACACCCAAATCGTACACCCAGTCACAGCTGTGCTCCGACAAGGGACGTACATATGGAGGGTTCCACGGCTTCCAGGAACAGAGGTCCAGGCAGCCTGACCGCTCACCGATTCAGAATCGGCGCAAGCAACAAAAGGGGGAGGTAAGGGCTTTTTCAGTCCCCCTCGCCCACAACTGCCTCCGAGGGAAAGAAGGCATGACATGCCCCTCCAGGACCACGTGTCTCCGGTGGGTGGCAGGCTTGCTCTTCATGCACATTTCTGGCACCAGAAGTTGGTGGACCCCTGGATCCTCTCCGTAGTATCCACGGGGTACCGCCTACCCATCCTTGCCTCTCCTCCCTCCCTCCCTCCTCCCCTCCACTCCCTCAAGTTGGCACAGCAACTCTTCTGGCAGAGATTTGGTCACTCGTACAGAGTCAGGCCGTGGAGGAAGTCCCAGCCTCCCAGTGAGGCTTGGGCTTTTACTCCAGGATTTTTGCCATTCAGAAAAAGAACCAGGCTGGCCTGAGAGTTGTGCTGGACCTTTCCACCCTCAACCACTCCTTACCTCTACACAAATTCAAGATGGTTATGCCAGCTTTTATTGCGGAGACACTGTGCAGGGGAGACTGGATGTGCTCCCTGGATCTGAAGGATGCATATCTACACGTCCCGATTTGGCAGCCCCATCGTTCTTTCCTCCGGTTCAGGATCATGGGCTACCATTTTCAATACAAGGTCCGTCCTTTTGGGCTCAACTCGCCCCCAGGGTCTTTACCACTTTACCAGGCTCAAGAACACAGTGGCTGCCCTCTTCCGGGTTCAGGGCCTCCACATCTACCCATAACTTGACGACTAGCTAGTCAGGGCTACATCTCCAGAAGCGGTTCACCACTCTTCCCAGGCTCTTATGAACACACTGCATGATCTCAAGAATTTGCAGCTGCAGCCCACACAGACTCTGACCTTCTTGGGCCTCATCTGGGACATGTGCTCTGAGAAGGTGTTTCCGTCGAAGGACAAGATCACGTCCATCAAGAAGACCACTACTCACTACCTCAGCCGAGAGGGCACCTCGGCCTGGTGGTATCAGCATCTCCTGGGTCTCTTGGCAGCGGTTCTACTAGCCATCCCCCACAAGAGACTCCGGATGAAGAGGATACAACTGCACTTCGCGGCATCATGGAACCAGGAGCAGTATTCTCAATCCGAGATGATCAAAGTTCCCCCCGTCTCTCCTCCCGGACCTCACATGGTGGTCCAAGGACTGCAACCTATGGAAGGGCAAGCCCTTTTCTGGCCCCCCACTCCGCAGGTCACCATCACCACGGACTCCTCGCTAGAGTGCTGGGGAGCCAGCCTGGACAATCTCTCGGTCCGCGACACTTGGACCCGACAGGAGCAGGAGTACCACATCAATTAGCTGGAGCTGAACGCCATCTGGCTAGCGCTCAGAGCATTCCTTCCACTGCTCAGGGGAAAGGTTGTCCTCATCCAGACAGACAACTAGACCAGCATGTTCTATGTCAACAAGCAGGGAGGCACCACATCCCTTCCACTGTGCAGACTGGCAATCAGCATGTGGGACTCGGCCCTGGAAAACGACATCTACTTCACGGCAGTCCATCTTCCGGGGGAATCCAACCTGGAGGTGGACAGGCTCAGCAGGTTGGGAGTGGGCAACTACGAGTGGCAGCTAAACGACCTTGTTATCCTGGAGATCTTCGACATATGGGGTCTCCCCCAGGTGGATCTATTTGCCACCTGGCACAACAGGAAGTGCCCTCAGTTCACCTCCTGGCAGGGACAGGCTCCCGGCTCCCTGGGCGATGTATTGCAGATTCAGTGGAACGGCATGACAGCGTACGCCTTCCCGCCCACTCCGCTGAATCAGAGTGATCTGCAAGGGTTGCCAGTTAAATGGTCGAAAACAAAGGGATCGAATGTCTTTTGATCGACAGTAAAATGATCGAAAAAAAAGGGTCGATTTTTTAATTTTTTAAAAAAAATTTCATGGGGGTTTCCCCCTCACCCCCAACCCCCGTTTTCTTTATTAAAAATATTTTTTTACCAACCTAAACTAAAAATATATATATAAATAAATAAATAAAAAATTCAACCTTTTTTTTTTCCGATCATTTGACTGTCGATCAAATGGTCATTCGATCCATTGTTTTCGACCATTTGACTGGACACCATCTGCAAGATCAAGGAGTCTTGCCGGCTCATCATTCTAATAGCTCCATGGTGGCCGGCCAGGCCATGGTTCTATTGGTTCTACGTTATTTTCCAGCAGTATTTTTTTTGGAGGGGTTACCCCCCCCAAACCACCCTTTATTATTATTATTCCCTTTCACCCACAAATATTTATTTAATTTTTAACCCCCACCCCCAAAAAAAAAGATGATTCTTTTTTTGATAAAAATACGGCAATGAAAAGTGCCGCGACGCAAAATCCTGCGGCAAAAGAACTGTATACCGGTTTCCCAGAGCTGATCAGCCTCTCGGAGAGGCCTCCGATTCACCTTCCGACAGGCCCAGCACATTGCTTGCGCAGCAGGGGGGCAGGGTCATCCACCCCGTGCCACAGAAACTAGCTCTCATAGCGTGGTTCAAGAGCAGGTAACGGTAAGGCACATCAACCTCTCCCAGGCAACTCGGGAGATCATACAGGGCGCAAGGAGCAAGGCTACCAGGGCCCAGTATAAAACTAAATGGACCAGGTTCTGCCACTGGGCTGACTTCAAGGAAATCGACCCCCTGGCATGTACTCTGGATGACGTGCTCTGCTTCTCGGCGCACCTCACCCACTCAGGTGTGCAGGTGGACACCTGCGGCCCTTACCTCGCGGCCATCGGGGCTTATAGGAACTTGAAGGAGGGAGTCTTCTCCTCCTCCAATCCTATTGTTAAGAAACATTTGACAGGACTAGCAAGGCTCTACCCGCCTATCAAGAGACCACACCCCGTGTGGGACCTGTACATAGTCTTGGGCGCCCTGGCGCACAAACCATTTGAGCCAATGTCATACGCGGATATCAGGCTGGTCACCATTAAGACAGCCTTACTAATCGGCCTCACATCGGCTCCCAGAGTCAGCGAGATCCAGGCACTGGTCGCCTCAGAACCATATACTACTTTTCACAGGGACAAGGTAGTCCTGCGGACACACCTAGCATTTCTGCCTAAGATGCCATCTGCTTTCCACTTGAACAAGGAAATAGCCCTTCCTATATTTTTCACCGACCCTAAGGACGAGGCACAAAGAGTTCTGTACTGCCTGGATGTCAGGCATGCCCTGAAATTCTACCTGGACAGGACCAAGGGCTTACGCAAGTCAGACGCCCTGTTTGTCAATTTCAGAGGTGCAAGATTAGGCTATCAGGCCTCCAAGGCCCCCATATCCCGTTGGATGGTCTCGGCCATCAAAGAATCATACGAGGGCCAGCACAAGCCGCTCCCGGCTAACATGCACGCCCACGCAGTCAGGGCCAAGGCAGCGGCCATCGCTTTCCAGCGCCATGTCCCTTGCCAGGTCATAAGCAGGGTGGCCACTTGGGCCACTCCCTCGGCTTTCTGCAAGCATTACTGTTTGGATTCCGGCTCCAGATTTGATGCGGCTTTTACGGACAGGCGGTTCTCCGGAACATATTTGCTTAAGGAGGGTCTCCTCTCCACCCTTGGGTTACATTCAGTTGTAATCGCCCAAGCAGTATGGAGGAAAGGGGACAGGACGTAAGAGTAATTATAAATCACACACCGTAGTGACTAATGTACTCTTAGTCCATAGTCTCCTTTGCTCCATACGTCCCAACATCCTCCCCCTAATAATACTGGTGTCATTAGGCAATGTTAAATCTATTGCCACGCGCCTCTAAATTTAAAGGGGAAGAAGGTTTTTCTGGTGAAAAAGGTTCTGTCTCCCATCCCTCGCAAGGGACGCCCATGCAGTATGGAGGAAAGGGGACTATGGACTAAGAGTACGTTAGTCACTGCGGTGAGTAACTTATCATTTGCTCATCCCATCCATGTATCTTTAAATCATTTATAAACATTTCTTCCCTTTTCTTGTAAATTTGATGTGCCAAACATTAAAGCATCTGCCTTCTAAAAAGGTTTGCTTAGCATAACTTGCATTACTCCTTGTATCAACCTATATTTGGTCAGAGGTTCTTCTGTTGTATCTTTGCAGCTGGATGCCCTGCTCTCCGAGACTTGACTGAGCCACTTGTGGACGCCACCATCAAAATGTATGTCACTATTACATCACAGCTACTGCCCACTCCAGCCAAGTCTCATTACACTTTTAATCTGCGTGACCTGTCCAAAGTCTTCCAAGGCATGCTGATGGCTACACCAAGCACAATGTTGGTGAGTTTTAATGCCACAAGTATTCCATAGCTAGTATACAATGTCAATTATTTATCTGTAGTTTTCTACAGCAGTATTCCTTGTTTTGTTTACTTTCATGCACTACAGTGCCTGGGGACCATGCAAATGGCAGTGGGGCACAATGTATATTCCAATACCACCACACAATCCTCCATTGGCATTAATCCCAGAATTTCTAGATCTCTAATATTTCTCTTACACTCATTAATATTATCACATGGTGTGCTCTTGGCTTTGCTACCACCCTAATGTATCCCCCTAGATTGTTCAGGTGAATTAAATCTTTAGTCATCTGCTTGTGTTTACGATTGAAATATACATGAAATAGTATAATCTCAGAAATGTAGTGAGTCAACAAAATGGTGTATGCTCGGAATGTAAATCTTCCCAGCATTCTGCTCTCTGATAGTCCCTTCACCATTTGCCTCATTTTCTTTGCCAGGAAGTGCTCTTTCTTGAATGCCCACTTGAATCTCTCCAGTACTCAAACAAAAGAGGTTCTGCTTAATTGGACTAGACAGTTTCATCATGCTCTGTATGCCTGTTCTTTTACTTTATGGATTCTGACACTATTCTTGTTTCCACCTTTATATTTGTTATTCATATTCTGGGCTTGCTTGACTAGCTCCAACCAATCTCTAGTATCTCTGATAGACTTTAGAATATTCCTTTTTCAGTGTATGTGTGGCAATGCTACTGAATCCTCTCTCTAACCAACACCACTTCTTCCTGGGTTTGCCACGTGCCATGTTTCTTCTCTCTGTGTGTCTTCCAGGACATCCTGCTAATGAAACTGATATTTGATCAATATATATTTATCTCCATATATTCTCCTTTCTAGGATAAGCAGCACTTGCTCCGACTCTGGTATCATGAGGGCTGCCGCATCTTTAAGGACCGACTTGTCAATGAAGAAGATCGCACTTGGTTTGATGGCCTGATGAAGGAAAAGATGCAGGAGTTTGGCACAACGTTTGATGAAGTTATTTCAGACCAACCTGTCCTTTATGGGGACTTCATGTCACCCGGTGCTGATGTCAAAATATATCAACTCATTGAAGACAAGACCAAAGTAGGAAAGCACATCTATCAATTGTCACCTCTTTATCATGAATTGTTCCTCACAATATAGCTTTTCAACCTCATTTTAACTCCTTTAGACCCCTAAGAATTTATAACCTACTAGCATAATTAATTTGAAATTCTGAGGTATTTAGACAACGCAAAAGATGCCTAAATACCTAAGAATGTAATTGCCAGTGTGGATTGACATGTACCCCGTGGCACTAAGCTGTGGGCAAACTTTCCAATAATTCTGTAGTACATTGATCTTCTTGCCCTATTGGTAGGGTTAAAGGTTCATCCATTGCTTGCTCCCTCACCCAAGGAGTTCTCCATATGGGAAAACCTGACATGTATGTCCCGTGGACATTGTACCAGCTTTCTCATTTCTCCTGAGCATGGTTACCTTTCATACTACCATATGTCATTATCAAGATTTTGAACAATTACAAATTCTATTGGTTGTGCTATCTTTGTTACTGGTTCTCTTGCCAGCAGCAGTTCTCTACTTTGCACTTGTTTCAATCCTCAGACATTTCTCTTGATAAAACGCCATTGTTTTCCTTCACCCATTCTTTACTCGGATCACCACCACTGTGCATGCAACAGTGATCTGATTTTAAACATTTAGAAATCATGATAGAATTAATACAGTTTTGAATAAATTCTCTTTTGAGATTCCAATGTAGGTTTGTTACCTACTTTGCCGATTGTCTGAAAAACATCCATTGTATGATCCAATTTTCTACAAAGGTAGCAGCACTGCCTTTGTAGAACAGGTTGTCTGAGGTTCTGTAAGGCTGAGTACACAAAGCATGCTAGTTCTTTGTCCACAGACCATGAGAAACACCTTGTGGTGGTTTACCTGTAACAGCATTCCTCCCTCAAATTCCACTTCTTTTGAAATATCCCCTTTGGCGCAAGTGACTCCGTAAGACTTTTTTTTATGGCTACCAGGTGGTGTGATGCAGCTCTGATCTTGGCCTCCCTACTCGTATGGGATATCATGCATGTATGTATGAAGCTAGCGAACAGTTCCTTTATTCGGCAGCAATGGTCAGTAACTTCGAGATCATTGTTGATTCAAACAATTTTCAAAAGATGTCTCTGCCTAATTCAGGCTTCAAGGCCTTAGAAACCTGTCACTGATCCATGTCCATGAGGGATCCGCACTCATGTATTTTCTGCCTTGGGAAAAACCATGATACTCAAGGCCATTAAGGATCGGCTTACTTGGCTTGTTATGACTTCTTTCTTTTATTTTTTTTTAAGCTTTATTTATTTGTAACAATCCGAAGTGTTACACCATATGATGTTCTGCATAGAAAATGATTATACTGACATACATCTAAATGCCATGATATTTCCTTACCTTTGGACTGTCAACATTATTTTGTATAACAATAATAATAGCAATTCTAACAATAATCAAAAACAAATAACAAGTAACAGGTTTCAAGGTATGACTCTATCTCACAATTTATCATATCATTCCAATCTTGACGTAGTAGTAAAAGGGACTGTAGAATATCGAAAAGTTCTTCAGCAATGACGGCCTGTGGAAGTGGTGCTCTCTGTCTTTAACCTGCTCATAAAATGGAATCCACACTTTCAGAAATGTTTGGTAACTGCCAAAAGCTAGGGTGCATACTTTCTCCATTGCAACCACTCCCCACAGTTTTACCCACCATGAAGCCACCACCGGGCCTTCCACTGTCTTCCATCTATGAGCCAGGACCATTCTTGCCGCCATCAGCAATTGTGTGCGCAACATCGCTTGGGTACCACTAGTGCATATGACCCTTCCACCACTACCCTGGGAGTATTACCCCTGGGGACGAGGGGCAACTGTATCCTTTTATTTCTTTAATATGCACCAGTATCTAGTCCCAATATTTCTGTCCTTTTGGACAGGACCATCACATGTGCAACATATCTCCACCCTCCCCACAATTCCTCCATCACAAAGGCAAATACTGGAAATCTTATCAAGCCTCTGTGGCGTAAGATACCAGCATACCAGCGGAAACATAACTCAAAGGTAGAATTTTTGATTGTTGCACATATCGAGGCTGTGTGCGTCCTCCACCTTGCCCCCATTCTTCCTCAGAGATTGTGACCCTCAGGTCCTTGTCCCATTTCTCCAAATATGACACCCTAACCGCTGGGACCATTATTTCTAGTAGGCGATAAAGCCTAGAGACACCCTTCTGCCTTTCCCCTTCTTTCATTGTCAACTCCAACCTCAAAGGCAAACTAGTTCCTGCAGTTTTAACTTCTCTATTCAAGATTCAGTGCCTGATTTGCACATAGTGAAACTGTTCCCTTTCATTCGCCTGGAATTTCCTATTGCAGTCCTCAAACAGGCGAGGGGAGTCTTCTTTATAGAAATCCACCAGCGTTGGCACCCAATAACCGCCCCCCCCCCCAAAAACTGTTAGAGCAGCCCAACCCAAAATCAGGATTGTGCCCCATAGAAGTGAGGGGGCCCAGCCCCTGTCTTACTCCATCTCAATGCCTGATTCCAATATCCCAGTATGCATTTAGTGACTTCTAAGAGAGAAACCCCAAACGCCCTTGCTGCGTTACCCAGAAAAAGAAGGGATCCCAAAGGGGCGGTTGTGGCTCCTTGCTCAAGATTATACCACCCTTTTGTACTTTCTACCCTGGTCCATTCCAGCATAGGGGTCAGCTGCACCGCCATAATGTATTGCCCAATGTCTGGAACTCCCATGTTCCCCATCAACACAGAACACATGAGAACCTGCCTGGGATCCCTGGGTCTTTTCCACATATAAGAGTCTGGGTATCAGAATCTTCTCAAGTGCTGTGATACGCGCAAACCATGAAAAATTGTGCTTGCTCCATCATCTGATGTCTTCAGTTAATCTCGTCCATAGAGGGGGTATATTTGCCCCAGATAGATCTTTATGATCTGCCATCAGTTTTACCCCTAAATATTCCACCTGCTTCGTTACCCATGTGAGAGGAAAGTCCCTGCACCACCCCTCTATCTCGCTGGTGTTTTCAGTTATGTTAAGAGCTTTGGGCTTGGTATAAATGTTTGTGAATCCCGAGACCCCTGCAAATTCTTCCAAGACCGTCATTACTTTCGGCAGGGATCGGGAAGTATTCCACAGAAATAACCATACTTGTATGCATATAATGCTATCTTATGCATGATTCCAACAACTTCCACCCCCATTACCTCCTCCTGCCACCGTATAATGCTGGCCAACGGATCCATGGCCATGGCAAAGGTTAATGGGGAGAGCGGGCAAGCCTGGCGAGTGCCCCGTCTGATGTGAATTTCTGCTGATAGTTTCCCATTAAGTATCAATTGCATAGACAGAATTTGAAAGAATGTCATAACCATCTGGATGAAGCCAGGCCCACAGCCAAATGCCTCCAGGTCCTTCTGAGATACCCCAAACCCATACAGTCGAACGTTTGTGTAGCGTCCAGGGCAGCAAATCGAGAATTTATGACATTATCCTGTGTATGTCACCCAAAAATAAATCCATCCTGATCCGGATTAATCATTTTGGGGAGTACCTCCGTTAATCGCCTGGCCAGGATGTTTACATATATTTTATTTAAAAGGGAAATGGGATGGTAACTCCCACATTCTATGGGGTCTTTACCCGATTTAAGTATTAATGTTGTGGATTAGAGACCCATATCCCGCAAGATCACCCCCTTCTCCCTAATCACATGAAATAATTTAGCCATGGGTTTTATCAGCCAGGTGTAAATTTTATTGTAGAAGCCATGCCCAAACCCATCGGGTCTCAGGGTTTTATTGACAAGCAAGAGAGTCTATGTCCCAACCCACTTCCTTCTGGGTCAATGGACCGTCAAGTGCTTCCCTCTCGTCCTTCATCAGTTGAGGCAGACCTGCTTTCCATAGGAAATTGCTCGGGCGTTTAGGGTCTAGCTTGTCCGCTTTCACCATAACTGACTCATTCTCAGCGGTGGTGGTGCAGGAGGAGGCTGGAACCGGTCCCGGCATGTTTCTCGTCGTCCTTCTTCTTCCTTATCACAGTTCGTTGTGGATATCTCTCTTCGTTGCGCTTGCTCTGATGTCTATAAGTTCAATGGAATCCTCACAGTTCAGTTTTGCCTGTCCTTTTTAGCCTGGATTCGATTATTTGTTTTTAGGCGAGATCACTTGTCCCTTCTTATACTGCTCAGAGGACCTTTGATCAGTTATCGCCTCAGTATCATGTGCGCCCAGCTTGTCCGCTCTGGTTCCGGACACATGGGCCCTCATTACAACCCCGGCACTACACCATGGCGCTATTAGCACCATGGTTGGGGCCGGTGTTGTAACGAGTCCGCCATGGTGGAATGGGGAAATACCGCCCCATTCCAAGGTTGGCAGGGCGGTAATTCCCCATGCCGCCATGGCCCTTCCCCATTCCGATTTTTGCCCCATAGGGCTCAATGGGACTGGGGAAGGCGCTAATTATGGCACCGTAAATTACGGTGCCGTAATTAGCTCCTAGGTCCCTTTGCGGGTTGGTTAAAAGCAGGCGTTAAAGTGCCACGCGCAAAGGGACCTCGTAATCAGGCGTTAAGGGTTTAACGGCACCGACACCTTTTACGGCGCCGTTAACCCCTTAACGCCTGGGTTGTAATGAGGGCCATGTACTGTTAATCAATTATCTCACTTGCCATAGTACCATGTGCGCCCAGCTTGTCCGCTCTGGTTCCGAACATGTACTTTTTATGATCGCACCGAGAAGCCGCGAGTCTTGAATTGTCCGATTTGCACAATTCTCACGCTTCTCTCCTCTACACCCCTGGTTCCTTCTCCGTCCATGAGCTGAACCAGAGGTTGACATAAACACCAAAAAAAAGAATGCGGATCACTTTGTCTTCCGAGGCCGCAGGTTGTATCGCCTTGCTCCTGGTATCGTATGATCTGTGAACAGTGCCGGTGCACTTTCAGATTCAGGCTTGAAGTCAGCCTGTGGCGCTACTGCAGGTGCTGGTGTGCGCCGCGCCAATGATGCAGATCCGTTTTTTGGCGTGCTGGTGGGCGCCAAAGGGGTACACGATTTGGTTTGCTGGTATCTGCAAGGCAGATTTCACGTCGGTCAGCAGTGATGTCGATTCTGCTGGGCAACGTTGGGGCATTCTTGCCCTTCCCCCTTTTTGGCAATCGTCTCAGGCTTTGTTTCGAGTTTCACTTCTCGTTCTATCTCACTAAGTCGTTTTGGCTGAGGTGCGCACCAAACATTTGCCGGCCTCCCCATTACGATTTCGTACGGGGAGAGCCCAGTTTTAGCCTGTACAGACGTACGCATGCATAATTATGCTATTGGTAATGCATCCACCCAACTCAACTTGCTTCCCGCACAAATCTTGCTAATCTTTGATTTAAGAATCCTGTTGTGCCTCTCCACAAGACCGGCAGAACTCGGATGCCTTCAACTATGGAATCTCTTATCAATCTGGAGACCAGCACATATCTGTAATACCACTGCACCCACAAAATGCGGTCCATTATCATACCATAGGACCCGGGGCAAGCCAAATCTGGAAAAATACTCCATCAACATTACTTTTGCCGTACTCATTGCTGTGCAATCTTTCAAAGGATATGCCTCCACCCACTTACTGAATGCACAGATTACCACCAATACGTATTTTAAGTTTTGGCACCTCTCCATCTCTATGAAATCAAAATGAACTACCTCAAACGGCATGGAGGGCGGGCCAAAACTGCCTGTTGGAGTCACTGTTCCCTTTCCTACATTGTGTTGTAAACACGTGATATAGTTCTGCACCAACCTCTCTGCATTCTTTTTTATGTTTATATTCTGCCATACTGTAGAAAGGTGCTGTATCATTTTCTTGGCACAGATGTGCGTAGGGCTGTGGGCCATTGTGGCCATTGCAGTCACATACGAATTTGGCAACATCCAGTTTCTAGTTCCCTTGTCCACCCAACAACCCTCCAAATCCAACTCAGCAGATCCCTCTGCCCATCCCTGTATTTCATCAGCCATAGCCTCGGCCTGCATTTCTTTGACAGTCGCAAATCCATCTTCTATCATACAGGGTACTTCCTCTGTCTGAACCGTCATCATCTTGGTATTCAAATCAGTGGCAGTTTGTTTCGCAATTTTGTCTGCAAACGCGTTTCCCTCTCCTATTTTGCATGTTACTTTTTTATGTGCCTCGCATTTCACTATTGCTAGGCGCTTTGGAAACATGAGTGCAGACAGCAATCGTACAATCAAAGGGCCATGTTGAATTCTGGCACCATGTGATGTCAGAAACCCTCTCTCAGTCCAGAGTCGACCAAAGTTATGAACCACTCCAAAAGCATACTGACTATCAGTATATATATTCACTTTCAAATTTTCAGAAATCTCACAGGCTCTGGTTAATGCTATTATTTCCACGGCTTGTGCTGAATTATAGGGGATTCTTTTACTTTCTACACACACTCTCTAGGGTAGTGATAGCGTATGCAGCAGTTGTCGTGCCATCTGGTAATTTAAAACATGAGCCGTCACAAAATAACTCTCCATCCGGCTCTTTCTGTGGAATATCACTTAAATCAACTCTTCCCTTGGTTTCTTCCTCAGTGACCATTAAGCAATCGTGGGGGGGTGATTCGTTCTTCCCAATTTCTTTTATGGTTAGTGGCATTCATTCTGCAGGATTCAAAGCGCTACACCTCATAATTTTGGATATGGGGCGCGAACAAGATAATCTCATATCTTGTCAATCTAGCAGAGGTGAGGTGTTGCGTCTGTGTCCTATTTAATAGAACGGCTATGGCATGGGGCACCATCAGAATTAAAGCGTGCCCCAATACCATCCATTCCATTTGTTTCACTGACGCAGCAGCCGCCGCGACAGATCGCAAACATCGTGGTAGTGTGCGCGCTACAGGGTCCAGCGCAGAAGAAAAATAGCCGCACGGCCTATTTCTTCCACCTTGTTCCTGTGTGAAAACCGCCAATGCACATCCTTCACTTTCACACACAAATAGTCTAAAAATGTTCTCATAGTTCGGCGAGCATAATGCAGTTTTCAATCCATCAAATGCTCTCTGACATTCCTCATCCCACTGCAAAGGCATAACCGCATCTTTTCTAGTTAAATTCACTAATGGTTTCACAATTAACGCAAAATTACCAATCCATTGTCGGCAATATGAAGCCATGCCTATTATGGCCCTGACTCCTTTTTGTGTCTTTGGAATAGGCATACAAGAAATACTTTCTGTGCGTTCTGGCGTTAGTCTTCGCCCTCCTTTCGAAAGTAGGTAGCCCAAATAAGCCACCTGCTTTCGATTATACTGAAATTTCTTCAAACTAGCTTTATGGCCATGTGCCGCTAGGTATGACAGTAGTAATACAGTGCTTTCTTTACAAATCTCCTCTGTGTCTGCAGCTAGCAATAAATCGTGTATTGCAAAAGTACACAACCCACGGGTAATTCCAGCATGTCTAGCTGTTCTTTTAATGCTCTACTGTAAATACTTGGACTTTCCGTATAACCTTGCGGAATCCGCGTAAATGTAAATGATCGTCCTCCTAATGTGAACGCGAACAAATATCTACTGTCCTTGTCCACTGGAATACTAAAGAATGTGTTTTTCAAATCTATTACACTAAAATATTCTGCTGAAACAGGTATCATTGTCAATATTGTAGTGACAATGATACCTGGCACTAGAGGAAATTGCGGATCTACTACCTTATTCAATGCGCGTAGATAAATTAAGAAACGGTATGGTACCTCATTACCTCCTTTTTTATAAACTGGAAGAATCGGGCTGTTGCATGTACTGCCTGTGATTTCCTCTATTACCCCTAATTTCACCAAATCGGTAACAATACTCTTCAATCCTTTCTCACCTTCAACCGAAATTTTGTATTGGGGTATTCGCGGTAGGGTAACACCTTCTTTTAAAATAATCTTTACTGGCTCTATCTTTAAACATCCCACATTGTTGTCATGCATTGCCCATATACAGGTTGGTACTTTACTTAGTTCCCCTGGTAACGCTTCGGACATGAATTCTGACACAGGGACATCGTGTGGCCATATCGTTAGAAACACTCCGTCTGTCGTGCAATGTATAACAGAACCTAGTTTTTTCAACAAATTTAATCCCAACAAATTTTCTCCACAATTTTCTGTTAGAAGGAAAGGACAATGTTCGGTAAATGGTACTATGGTAACTGGGACTGGTTTGGACACTGGGTTTATGACTGGTGTACCTACGAACCCTACGGAAATATTCTATTGCCCTGACAGTGGTATATTCGGAGCCAAGTGATGGTCTATTGAACACTTCTTGCTCCTGTATCTACAAGGAAGCGGTGCTCCTCATTCCCGACTCTTATTTCTACGTAGGGTCCTCTCTGATTCACGGGAATAGACACTGGTTCCGACCCCTGTCCTGAGCTGTCCTATTGGGGAAATAACACATCGTCCGATGTGTAATCATTACTATTACTGTACGTGTTTGGCTGTGTATCGAAAACATTTCCACTCTTCACTCTATTTCCCCCACTCTGATTTCCATATTGTTGATTTTGCTGTCCCTCACTCTGGTTTGGGGCATTTTGGTTTTGGCCTTGGTTTTGATTACCTCCGTTATTATGATGCTGCTGCATACTATTCCTATTTGGTCCATTTGCTCCTGGGTGTCCTCTATGCTGTCTCCTCTGACCAGACCCATTTCTATTCTGTAGATGCGGGCATTGCGCTCGCCAATGTCCTTCCTCTTTACAATATGCACACTGATTCGGCCCCACTGTTCCCCCATGCATATTCGAACTACTCCATCCTTGTGCGTTCCCTCGCCCTCTATTATGTCCTACTACTTGCTGCATTAATACTTGTGTCTTTAGATTTATCCTATCCCTCTCTTCTTTTTCTTTTCCTGCAGTCACTCTGCGCTCATAATATTGGGCCATATGCAGTACTTCGCCCAACGTTTTTGCTTGCCATGCACTTTCTGATGTCATTATTAGATCCTGAATTGGAAGTTTTAACCCCCTCACATATTTGTCAACAAATAACCTCTTTCCTGCTTATGAACCCACATCCTGCCCGCTGAAGTCTGTGAATACTTCTTCAAATCTATTAAAATAATCTGTAGCCAACTCATCTTTGCCTTGTACACATGCAGTCAATTTGTCCCATTGGATTCTTTTCTCTGGGACAATTGTTTTTAACTTCTGTACTATACGTGCTGGTAATGCCACCAGGTTCGGTCCTGGTGTCCCTCCAACCGCTTTATTTCTATCTTCTATTATCAAGTCTGGCCATGTGGCGCCAAAGGCCGTTGTGTCATCTACCTTCCTTATTTGCTTCCATATGTCTGCTGGCAGGATCACCGGGAATATTAGGTCTATATCACCCATGGTAAGCACGGATGATTGTAGGCAGGACTACTTCCTTGTAAAACCCTGCAGGATTCTTTCTTAGATCAGGAATCATCTGCTTTATGTTGTTCACCTCCTGTCTGGAAAAGGGGACATGCACATATTGGGCGGTGTAATGGGCTGGTGTCACCTGCGCCGCTGCACCGCCCACTGGGGGAACCTCCACTTTGGGCACAAAGGTAGGTCGGACCTCTCTCATAGGAAATGCCCCACTTACCGTCCCTCCCCCTTCTCTTAGATGTAACAATATTCCCGGATCCAATGATAGGGCTGTTTCTCCTGTCCCTCGCTCTAGTGCTCTTCTATATACTGCCATTATTTCGGGCGTGCTGGCCTTATTGTTTTTTATATCTTTCTCTAATAAATGTTCAACCATCGATTGTAGCGCTTTTCTTTTCATAGGCATGGAATATTCATCAAATATCTTGTGTATCTCCATTGTGGGAATACTAGGATCTGACATCCATCTAAACGCTTCTCGCATACATACTTTTAACTTGTCGCCCCTTTGTACTGACAACATCGAATGTCGTCGTTGTATATATGGCTCTACAGTTTCCTTCCTATTTCTCCCGATATCTCTACTCCTGTACCGAGGTGCAGTAAACATTTCGGCATAGTCATTATCTAATTCATCTTTAAGCTCAAAAAGTCTATACACATGTTCTCTCACTTCTTCATCCCTCTCCCTACAGCGTGCTACTGCATTCAAATCTAACAATCGCTGCGGTGGTAATTTCCCAATTAGCTGTTTCCATTTCTCCACCAGATATTCACCCATGCATTCAAACACTACCTGTCTTTCGTTGCTTCTACGGAAGTCATATATCGAAGCCAATGTTGCTGTCCCATTATTCCCGTCTATATACATCTCTGCCTGTTGCTGCAATTTCACCTTCCTTTCTTTGCTGATTGCGCTGCGGGTTACCCTCGTGCACTCCCTCTGGTCAGTCCTGCCTCTTGCCCCCGCGGTTTCAACTTCAACCCCGGGAGGAACGGACGGTACCGAGTCTGTGTCTAAGGCGGGAGGTGCGGATGGGACAATGGGAACAGCGAGTGTCTGTTGTGGGCCTGGTTGGCTAATAGGAAGTGTTACGTGTGCGGTCTGTGGCTGTGGGAGGGCTTGAGCTACCGGAGGGGGAGCTTGGGCTACAGGCTGGGTCTGGGCAATAGCTACTGACGTGTCTGGTCTTACTTCTGATCTTGGGCCTTGTTTTGTATGGGTCAATATAGTTTCTATCAATTCATCTGCCATGTGTAATTCTCGCTGTGGGTATATCTTTTCTATATTCAACTGGTCACGCCTGCCTGCCCTTCTTAGACTCTCAGTCCACTCCTCTTCTTCTTTTTCTTCCGTTACCTCACCTTTTAATTTATATCTGCGTGCATGCTTTGCTCTGCTTTTAAATCGGAGCATTGCTTCCTTTCTCCAGTCTTTAATAGTCTCAAATGCTGCAGGACACGCTTTCTTTCTTATCAACACCCTTTCCAAGTTATCTATCCTCGCCATCTCAAAACTACCATTAATCGGCCACTGATGGTCTTGTTGCTTTCTGGTTTGCCTATGCATAGTCTCACAGAATATTATCGCACCCACTCCATACTTCACATACATCTCATACGCCGGCGTTCCCCCAGGTGGTACAATTTGACCATCTTTCAAAGATTGTCTACCACAGTGGAAAAACCCTGCTAGGGTAGACAATACCCCAGGCATGTTTCAACCTTCCCCCTGGTTAATCAACCTTACCTAGGGCGTTTGATTTTGCAAAGTCAACTCTCAACCAATATCAGGATGCTTTGAATCGGGGAATGACTCACCTGATAAATCAAGTCGTCTGTATACTGACGCACCAAAGGACGTTGTGTCTGTGTTTCTTGGCTTCTGTCTCATTTCGGGACCCTCGCCTCCTTGTTCTCTAGCCAGGCACGTCGATCAGGGATCAGATGTGTGCAGATCTGCAAAGGAGTCTCATCACTTTTACAGGGCGCCCCGAACACCTGTTGATCCCGGCTCGATCGCCCCGTCCTCGCCGTTCTCTGCCTTTCTCAATTACAACGTTACGCGAAGGAACAAGTGGGGGAGGGTCCCTATTCGGGCGCCATCTTAAAAGGGGCCCCTAGGGGACCCTGACGTCTATGGAAACAAGGCGGGTCACCACACACGATAGAGACGCCAGACACGAGGTTGTATTCCCAAAGCTAGGGTTTTATTGCAAAGCAAAAGTCTCAGTTGGCCAACTCAGTCTCACGCCCCGCGACGTGTATCTCTAGACCTCGAGGGACGCAAGAGAGCGAATTACGTACATCAGTTACATATATACAAAATGCATATCAAACAATCAGCTATGACATGGTTAACTCCCCCCTTTATTGGGTTTCTTTGAACTTGGTGTGATGATGGACATCTCCGACCACTATGACACCTTCAAACATCTATTCTAATAACAATTTGCAATTTGTGAGTGCGAAGGCATCTTTTGGTTATTGAATAGAACACGACGCTTCTGTTCTTGGAAGCGAACTACATACGGGGGGGAGTTGCATTCCGGACCTTGCTATCTATCAGGTGCTATTCGCGTCCTGGGAGCCGACATGCTCTAACGGGCTCAGCAAAGGGGGGCAGTTAGGAAAGCATAATTCAAGTCTTTAGAGGTATTATTCTAACATATTCTACCATATAACGAGACTGGCTGGCAGCTGTGAAATGATTAAATGCCCTGCAGCTGTGCTTCAAGGCTACATTCGGGAGGGAGCCGGACATTCTTCCTGGCGCCGCCTACGTTTGTGTTTCAGCAAACTCTTGTTATCCTGACGGCCCTGTGGCCTTGTCCTTTTCACATACAGACAACAATGTTTCACAGTCGAGCAGTGTAAGCGGAAAATATACTGCGAAGCAATAAGAACAGAAAGCAATGAGCAATGGTTAGAAAACAAAATAGCTATTCTTGTTACATCAAAATGGCCGCTCATTGGCAAACTCGAATACCTATTTTCTGTCATATCGTGCTTGAGACGGTTGGCCCACGGCCACCAAAATGCGTTTGCGGTCTCAAAGTAGAGGTATCCGTATTTCTAGACTGACAGGTTATAGAAAGATTTTTATGGTCTCTTTCAAAACCACTCCAGAAAAATCCTTCGGTGATACCCCATAAACGATTGCTGCTCCAAGCAGCCTTTCTTTCGATCATCACTCAATATCAGACAAAAGAGAAAAGAAAAAAAGAAGAAGAAACGCCACCACCGGCTTTTCTTCATTCAGAGTGCATTCATCTTCCTCTTTGAGCAAACATAAGAGATGCTACTGAAGATTCAGGTGGAAGGAGTCAGGTAAGAGGCCTGAATTCCCCACTGCTTCTTTTGCCCCGGAAAAATGGGAAGCATTAAGGGATTCCATTCTAAAGATGTTTTTACAGGCTCTGGAAGCCATGAAAAGAGCTCTCTAAAAGATACGAGCACACACTGCTTCTGCATGCCTCATGGCTCATGCCCTGGTGAAAAAGTTGACTAAGGCGCCAGTGCCTTCGATGTTGATTGCTCAGGAGCTGATGAGTCCAAAATCAAGTAAAGAAAAATCTTCAAGCGATTTCTCAAAGGCAAAGGCCCTGTGGCGACTTGCTTGTTGCTGAAAACATTGGTGCTGGTGTCTCTTGGAGCTCGGTTCATTTGTGTGCAGACGTTTTATTGGATTTGTTGGAACCACACAATTCCTTCTTCAAGCCTCAGTGGAGAGCAGCTCAATTGAAAAGATTTTCAGACAGTTCTGAGGGCGAAGAACAGGAGGTAAGCCCCTGCAGAGATTTAATTAATCTCAGACATTCCTTGGCCAAAGGAGCTATTGGACACCCAGTGCATTGATTCCCTCTTACAATTGAAAAAAGAACTGCAGTAGGCAAGTGGCCTTGATTTTATATCTGTGGGTGTGTTAATGGTTGAGAAAGGATGGCTGGTGGAATGTAGAATGTCAAGATGTCACAAATGCTATGGAGGAGATTCTACGTGGTGCAGTTGGAAGGGAGAGTTGGTAGACCTGGTGGGTGAGGGCTTTGTTCAGAGTTACCTCATGTGCATACAATAAAGACTTTCTTGGATTTCCTGGATCTGCCCTTTATTTCTCCAGCGACGACTGAGCTGAAACCTGTGTGTGAGATGAGCGAGCAAAGGCCCCAGCATGTATATTGCCATCGGAAGCATAACAGGAGGAGGACTTTGCTCCTGAATCTTCCATCATTGACAACACCCTTCCATTCACAAAAATCTCAGCCTTGGAGCCATCACACTCATCTTCACCCTCTTGATCACAAGTTATGTTCACTGTGATCATATCTACATTTTCTTCCTTCTCATCCTCAGAGGATATATCTTTATCCCCTCCGACGAACTTCCAAATTTGTGACGGTGGGAGCAAGAGAAGTGTGCAGTTCGAGAGCCAACGAGTGGACGGTCAATATCGAGTCATACTACGCCCACTGTTGAAAAGGTTTCCGAGCAGCTGACATTGGAATGGATATCTATTTGATGAGGAATCTGCAGGAGAACAACTGTTAGGGAAGATTTTCATAGTAGTGATAAATCTTCCTGACCTGTGTCAACCCCAGAACATTTTGATTTTACTGGTGGATTATTTTTCCTTATACCTCTGTGAGTGAGAACCTTTTCCCACACTCACAGAATCTTTTACTCTTTTTATGGGTGTCATTTTTAAGACTCTCCATCGCATCGTTTAAATGTTATCTTCTTTGACAACGTTTTGGCAATAAGTGCCTATTGTTCCTGGGTTGCCAAAAAGGTTTCACTTTTAACTTTCTCTGGCTAACCTTGTGAGAACTACAGTTCCCAAGGGTAGAAAGGATCTTTGGATCCCTTTTATGTTTTATTAGGTGAGATCAGCACCCCCCACCTTATGTGGAGTGCTGGGGAAATACTACCTATCCCCTTTCTCATTTTAAATGTAACATTTATGTTACAAGGACACACTTGCCTTTAATGGCTGGTGGCAGTGAACCTTTTTATTAATTCGGTGCACCTTTACTGCGGGCTGTTTACACAGCCCCGGTAAAGGCACCCATCGGTGCTCATTTTACCAAAATGGCCCTTGTCTTGTTTTTTCACCATTTTAGTGTTCCTTGTCCTTTCTTGTTCCTTCCCCTGACATCCAGAATGGGAAATTCCTTTGTGTGATTTTTATCTTTGGCGGGAGTCCTATGGACTCCATGCCCAGGCTCCAGAGTGTCTGTGAAGGCAGGAAGCGAGGGACGAGCCCAAAACTCTGCAGCCCTGTGTCTTCCAGCCAGAGCGCGAGATTCCAGTTCAAACTGGAAGGCTAGCTGTCCTGAAAGGATTGCCATGCCCCCAAGTGTGAATGTTGCAAGGCTGGATTCTTGCATAAAAGTCTGAACTTGGAAGCTGAAGAGGTAGTTGACTACTGGAATCAAAACCAAAGAGGATGATGAAGGAAAAGCTGCTGAGACGATTTCCAGCCACCGGAGAGCCTGCTGTGTAACCAGCACCTGCTGTAGCCCTTCCTTCCAATCGACCTAGGGTTTCCAAAAACAACAACTCTGACCAAAAGCCTGGTGAGACCCACTAGACTCAAGGTGACCTGTATTTTGAGCCATCCCACGCCGTGGTGTGACCTTGCGGGGCAGCAATACGCTAATATCCTGGGACCTAGAGCCATTGTGCAGTGCACAGTCTTCTGAATTCCGAATCTCGCTGTAACGTCGTAGGCATCCTACTGGATCTCCAGAGGCACGATTCCAGTCCGAAAAGTCCCCTCACCAGAGTGCTGGACCTTTGTAACAACGAGAATCTGACCTGCGATATTCTGTCTTCTTCTGTGCTCCTGAAAAGGCACCAAATCCACAGAGCCGCATCCAGCCACGCGTAAAACCTTGCCTGTAGCCTTCGCCATTGATCCCTGCTGCAAAGTCCCTTCCAAGGTATCGTTTTCAGTCACCACGACAAGGAATCGACCGACCAGATTTTTGTCTGAAGTCCTCCTACTGCAAAATCTTCTTCTCTGCTGAGGTACTGTGCTGGCTTAGGTATTCACTTACCTTAAAGTCACTTGTGATTCCTGTGTAGTTTTAGGATGTTTACTGTGATTGGGAGGCCTCTCGTCCAGTTCACCCAAACCCACTGCTGGAATCCTCCTAGGGTGTCTTCTGTGAGGCCTATGGAGCCTCAACTAACTCTAAAGTAAAATACTCACCTGTTTGAACATCTTCCTTAGGAACTCTGACTTTTGCTACTTAAGAACCTATCCTGACACTGCCTGTTGGACAGTAGACCCTAGTGACCCCACTTCTGCCACTGATAACACTCATGCTCCAAGAATAAGGGAAAGACTTTTAAAGGAGTGGTCCTATTGCCTAGAAAAGAGCGCACGTGTTTAAACGCTACATACTTGTAAAAGAGTTGGTTGGTAACTCTAACTCTGAAAGTGAACAGCTACAAAAGTTATTATTTACCTTAGAAATGTTCTGCCATTCTGAAAAGTATATATAAGGTTATTTTACTCACCTGCGAATTGATTGTGCCTCTTCACCAAAAGTAATGCTGTTAACTATTTCTTTCAGAAAAATAGTGTGTACGTTTACCAACTTGGTCTTGCTTCCACCGACTTCCTCTTAGCCTGTCCAGAATAAGTGCGCATTAGGTTTAACCTACCTAGAATAATTATGAGTCATTCGTAAAGTGTAACACTGTGTTTTGCTTTCCCTGATCTGTTTTAGACAAACACAAAAAGAGTCTTCTTATAGCTCCTGTAAAAAGTGTATAGGTTTTACTTACCTTCAATATAACTGTTATCCTAAAATAATTTAGAGTTATTGCTTCCCTTAGTCTGTGAACTGAAAAGCAACTGTAATTGAATATTACACCCCAATGTCCAACTCCCCTAGAATAACTGTTATCCTGAATCAGAGTTATAGGTGTATACTGTGCCTTGTATTGCAATTTCATTTGTACTAATTCTACAGCCCTCTCTCCTTCCTAAGATAAGCCTGGCAGCTCTGTCTATGCTACCCTGAACTCAGGTGGTACAGCCTTATACTAAGTCTTGTACTGCCTCACTTGACTGTTCTTACTAAGCCCTTATTTGGACTTCAGAAAAACTGCCTTAACAAGAACCTATAGATAGAACATTACCGCTAAGCAATTTCTCCTTTGGTCAACAACTAGATAGCTGAAGTAAGTGTTTATGTCAAGAGAATTTTTATTAATGTTTGCCCTTTAAGTGAGAGGATCCACATAGACGACGCATTGCTGTTAGCTTATTTTGTGAATGTATCTTCACATAGACCAATCTGTGACAATGAGTGAAGCTAAAAATATATGCATGCAGATAAATAAATATGTCTGAGTCTGCAGTAGATCTGCTCCACATAATTTAAACTTGAAGAAAATGTAAGGTATTTTCTTACCAACACGTTGAACTCTGAATGAAGCCCAGCTATAAATATGCATGTGTATCTCAAGAGGACCACTGTTTAGAAACACTGTGAAACTGAATGTTACCTACACATCATGTCCATGGAAATTGGGAATTCACCCCTTCTCCCCAAGGGGGAGCCACCCCCTTTGGGACTAGGCACATGATCCTGGTACACTTAACACCCCCTAGGGGACAGGGCAAGCAGGATCCAACTGGGTGTAGCTCCCTCTTGGTGGGCAAGGACTCCCCAGAAATCAATTTTATTCATCCTCCCTCATGTAAAAGGTCCCATGTGTTTGTTAGCTATATGAGGATTGCCCAGTATAATTGTATATCTGATCCTTTAGAAGTGGCTGTTTGGTTTCTTACCCTTTTCTAAGACCCTCAATACGTGAAACACAGAATCAACAGATCATCCAATCTGGTTTGACTCTGAAACATAATGTTGCCGTACGAGTAATAGGAGAAGAGCAGGAAAGGGAAGAGGAAGTCCTGCAGTCTGGTCTGGAGCCAGCCGAGCTTAACCTAACCACTGGAGAAACACCGCCCAAGCAAGAAAGGTTTGACCGACACCTGCAGCTCACGGCGCCAACGCACCAGTAGCATCAGGCTGGCTCAAGGAACCACCGCAGGGAGACTAGAAAGAGGCAGTTCTCTGACAGTCGAGGAGACCACCTCCTCTGAGGAAAGCCGCCACAACAAAGTACGCAGTTGTTTCAGGGAGGAGTGCAGAGAGACCCAGCCCCAACCTACAGTCGGGTGATAGACCACAGAACCCTAGGTGGGGTGAAAACCAAACATCCCCAAGCTGGGGTGAGAGATACAGATGCAGGGTCGGGAAAAGAAACCCCACGTTGAGGTGAGTCCAAAACACCCTAGGCTGGGTGAAAGCCAAACAAGCTTACACAGATGCATAGACCCAAGTTGATGTGAAGAAGCCCTGTTGCGGGGTGAGAGACCAAAGAGCCCTAACCAGGGTGAAAGCCGTCTGACCCCTAGAAGGTTGTAGGAGATGCCATAACCTAGAGCGGGCAAAAGTATCTGGACCCCAAGACTTGGTGGAAGAAACAAAAATCCAATAAGTGGTGAAAGAACCAATACCCAAGGTGGGGAGAGAGACATACAATCCCAAGGTTCGCTTGAGAGAAGCCATACTCAAGGACTGTTATACCAGAAGACAAGGAAGACCAAAAAGGCAATCTTATTGGAACTCTGATTTATCCAGCCAGTCAGAGGGCTTGGAAACCTCTTAAGAGATATTTGAGTGGGGGTCAGAAGTCAGACACTATTTCAGACATTGATAAGGAAAGCCTTTAGATACCTGTTTTGGTCAACTTTATGTTAGACCCTTTTATTAGTGGTAAGGTCAGACAAGGCATTGGGACATAGGGACTGTGTTAGGTTTGTAAGAGTTACTGACAACCACCTTTCTTCTTTTCTTTAAGGGAGGGCCAAGATCAACGTTATCATCAGACTAAATAATGCCTATGCAACAGATGTATCTAATAGAATACTGAGAGTATTCATAAATACAAACCTTTCCAAAGTGGTTTTGTTTGAATTTGTTGTTAATGAGATAGGCAGGTGTATTCAGTGATAGGGTAATCAGGTCAGAGATCCCGTAGATCGAAATGGTGGTTGTGCAGCATAGTGAAGTGTCCATTTCTTAGGTTCTAGATTTCTACTCACAGTTTGTCATAGCGAGGCAGAGATACTTTAGGGAGTGTCCCACCAGGTATTCGGAGGCCTGATAGGAAAACAGGGGTTTGTGCACTCTATTCAGGTAGTAAACCTGAATACTGGAGACGGGTGTTCTGAAGTTGAACTGTCTTTGTCCAAAAGGGTAGTAATAAGAAGAAATCCATAGTGCAGCTCAATAATTGAAGTCTTCTTAGGCGGTAGAAAGCCTTCTATATAATGAAGCATAGATTAATTGTCCAACTCAATCCAACAGCAGACGAATTGAAGGCCGCCAAGATCCAGATAGCAGCGGCCCCAAGAGACAAGTAGTAGGGAAGAATATAGTAAGAGGTAAGAAGACCAGGAGTAAAGGATAAGGAAAGGAGCTAGGAATCCAAGGGATACAGATAAGAGTGGCACAGAAGTGCTTAGGTCGGCAAAGAATAGAGAGAGATACAAGAACGTAAGCCAACGAAGTAAACTGGGAGTGCACAGAAGTTACCAGGCACATTACCTGAGTGGCGTTTCCCTAGAGCAGAAATAAATACTGAGCGGGGCCACAAGAGAAGATTTGGAACGAAGGAAACCGCACAAGCGTGGAAGAAAAGAAAGGCAGAATTTGTTCCAATGGGGAAAGGAAGAAGGGAATCAGATGAAGTGGTGTTTGCTATGGCGGCGCCGTATATGAGTAAGGGAGAACGCTGATTACCAGCAAGAGAAGAAAAAAGATAAGGAAGCCTAGCGGAGGCGCTACGGTGATTGAAAATATGGCAGGATCTGTTTTTGTACAAGGCACAAGAAAAATCCACAAGTATAAGGAGCGAAAACAAAAAAGTAGCGACGCACAGAACTGACCTGCATTCCGGCTTAAGTTAGACTGTAGTCCGAAGAGATTGTTCCGGGTGCCATGTTGGGAAAAGAACTAGACTGCTCCCATGGACTTAAAATTGCATGTAAGGATCGCCATTATGTCTTCAAGTTTGAATGTAATTGGTGACCTTTCCCCCATTTGTTCCATACAGAACGAGGTGTCTTCTTCCTAACACCTTCATAGCTTTAGTAGGATTTTAGATAGAACCCCTGAGTAGATGACAGTACAATAATCCAATTAAGATGACGTAATAGTAGGACTATGGAAATCTTCTGATGGAAGCAATAATACGAGGATCCATTGCAGTATCTGTAGGATGTAAATGAGTGTTGGAAGTTAGTACATTTTAAGAAAGGAGAACTTATCCTCCCCTGTCCCCCACCTGAGAAATCCATCCAGATTTTTGTTTTATAATATTTCAAATGATAAAATGGAGTATTGTTTGATGTTTTTGGTCAGTATATATCCCCAGTAACTATGTCCAAAGCTCAGGTGACATTTCTTTTGGACTGACTAATGTCAACCAAGAAATAGGGGACTCTGTTTTAACATCAAGTGCTTGTTTGGGGAATTGTAAATGAATGCTTTCCCCTATGTAACACTGTCAACCCACTCAAGAGAGAGATGCACGAGTGGCATAGATTGCCTCTGGGCCCCTATATTCACCAAAACCTACGAAATGTAGTTTCACCTTCACACAATTCTTTTTTTAAAACTTTATTTAAATTTGGCATTTTCCATTAAATCTCTTACATTCAAATACTTGTAGTAACAAATCTAACTGCGACCCCAAATCAGAGCAGTTACATTCAATAACACCATATTATTCAAAACCCTCATTGCCAACCCCTTTCAACCCCCTTGTGGCGACCATATAAGCTCTAAATTGACCCCACATATGTTTAAGTCTACATGTCGATGTTACACCAGAAACATACATCTCCTCTCTGTCATTAGTGTATACCAAATCTCTCAACCATTCAGCATGTAGGGGCAGAATTGGATTTCCAGTGTCACAATATACACTTTTTAGCCACTGTACATGCTACATTGAAAAATCTCAGAGTGACAGTAGAGGCTTTACCTATATCCCCCAGAAAGTACTTTATCAGGGCCAGCATTGACGGAATATCAATGATTTCCGCAATTGTTTCGGCTACCGCTGACCAAAAGCAGTCAACATGCACACAGGACAAAAACATATGCATAAAGTCGGCTGGCGCTACACCATATTTAGAACAAGCGCTATTAGAGTCTGGTGCAAATTTTGAAATATTACCCGGGGTATAATGTAGTCGGTTTAGGATCTTACATTGAATTAATCTTTGCAGTGAGGCATGGGAGGTATACAGCATAATTCTCTATAAATAAGGATTGCAATGTTCTAGAAACACAAACTCCAAGTTAAAAGAACGACGAAGAGACCCATCTAAAACCCAGTAAATTGGATACAGGCTTGGTGGTGTCAGTTAACGGAAATAGTTCTGACTTGGATCTATTAACTCTGTATACCGAGAATGGGGCAGCAATCTCATGTACCTCGTTCATATATAGGGCTCAGATTAACTTTGGGATTGCGGATATACAATAAGGCAACATCCGCATACAATGAAATAATTTGGGGAGCCCCAGATATGCTGATGCCCATATGTTTATGTTTCCAACGCATGAGAGCAGCCATAGGCTCAAATGAAAGGGCAAAAAGCAACAGGGATGAAGGGTATCCCTGTTGTTTCCCTCTGCCCAAGGCAATGATGGGAGGTAGGTTATCATTGTTGGGACCCTCGCTGTAGGGGAGGAATACAAGAGTTGCACGCAGCCAAGGAAATATGGACCGACTCGAAAACGCTGAAGAATCAATGAGGCTGCCACTGCTTTGGCTCCCGGATTTACCTGTAATACAATACAAAATAGACGTTTTAAATCAAGCGACGTTGAGAGAGCTGGAATAAGGCCTGATTGGTCAAGATGAATAAACGTTGATAAAACATTTTTACATCCACATTTATTATGGAGAGCGGCTGAAACACCACGTTGTCTGGTGATTTATTGGTCTTACTGAGTACTGTAATAATCGCCTGAGTGTCTAACGAAGTTCCCCTACTGCCAGTGCTTCCCCCCATAGCTCAAGTAATTGCTGCCGCAAAACATGCTTATTTTCTTTATAAAATACCCCCCCTCGCCACCCCAACACATCAAACCCTGGTGCCTTTCCAGGCGATAACTCTGTTATTGCAGCCAGAATTTCTTCCACGGAAAATGGCACATCCAGGGAAATCATTGATTCATCTGCAGCAACTAAGTGTCCTCTAGGGTTCCATGTAATAATGTCCCCTCAAAAATATCGGCATGCAAAAAAAATCACCGAAAAATTGCCGTTTTTTGTGGGGACATTATTACATGGACCATGCGGGTGACACCCCTGCAACCCCCAAACACTTTTTTATTTTTCATGGGGAGCGGGGGACTCCCCCCGCAACCCCCAGCTGCCCTGTCTCTATATATATGGTCACCTATATAACGTCACCACGACCTTTTCACGGCGACATTATATACGGCAACCATATATATAGGGATATTATTACCCGATACCCCCTCTAGGTACTCAACAATATTTGCTAAAGAGCGCATGTCTGCATTAGCATATATGGTTCTATAAAAGGCAGTGAATTACTCGTTAATACTTTTCCTTTCAGTGACTACCACACCCGCTGTTCCCATAATCCCTTATATAGCCTGTGGTGTTCCATCCAACTTAATCGCATGAGCAAGCGACCTCACGGACCTGTCCGCCTCCCTGTATCAATGTACAAAGACCTTCTTGGATATGTACTATGTCTCTCTTTCGGCAATACAAAGAAATGCGAGAGGTCGCAATTAATTTAACCCAGCAGCTCTTTATTTTTAATGATGCCATTTTCATTTTTAAGACCACATAACTGCATTTCCAGTTTGTTCAGTTCTGTAGGTAGCATTTTAAGTACCCCTATCATTGCTGACATCACCTCCCCTCTCAAATAGACTTTGAATGCTTCCAAAACCATGGACTGTAAAGCAACAGAACCCACATTGCAAATAAAGAATCCTTCAAACTTATCAGAGAATACGTCTACCAAAATTGGGTCCAACAACATAGACGGAGGTATCCTCCATAGTGGTTGCAGCCATGGACTATGCACCAGCTTATTCGACAACACCACATGCGAGTGACCCGAAAAGGTATGCAGCAATATTTCACAACTGGAAATACTAGTAACCAAGGAGGTTGAGGTCAACCAGTAATCGATCCTACGCAGCGAATCATGGAGCAGTATGTATATTCCCTAGAGCAAGGTTGTCCAACATACGGCCCGTGGGCCACAATGCGGCCCTCCAAGCCATTTCATGTGGCCCGCGAGGCTGTACAGAAAGCATTGAACAAAGTTTGTCGGTCCGTGGACCCGATTACTTTATTTATTTCTGCAATGTTTGGTCCGACCAACATTGCAGAAATAAATTAATTAATCTGGTCCACAGACCCGACAAACATTGAACAAAAAAATAAACAAACCGGGCCGTTGCCGCTTTCAGGGGCGCCGAGTACGCGAGTGCTCCGGGCTCCCCCTGACCCATCCCAACCCCCAGGCCGGAGATAAGAGACCAGTATGGATGGCCCTTTGTTCCATCCATACTGTGTCTCTCTCTGGCGGCCTGGGTAAAAGCCATTTAAAAAACAAGGTTTAAAAATTGAGGGACGGGTGCAAAGCAAGATGCTCTTGTTTTGCATCTGTCCCTCAATTTCTAAAAATCGTTTTGGTTTGGGTATACTTCTACATCTGTGTGCACGGATGTAGAAGTACACCCAACCCAAAATGGTTTTTAGAAATGGAGGCACAGATGCAAAGCAAGTCTGTCCCTCAATCGTTTTGGGTTTCGGTGTATTTGTACATCTGTGCACCCCTCTTCTCAAGAGGGGTGCACAGATGTAGAGGTACACCCAACCCAAAAGATTTTTAGAAATGGTGGCACAGATGCAAAGCAAGTCTGTCCCTCAATTTCTAAAAATCTTTTTGGGTTGGGTGTATTTGTACATCTGTGCACCCCACTTGGCAAGAGGGGGTGCACAGATGTTATCGAGGCACAGATGCAAAGCAAGTCTGCCCTCCATCTTAGTAGGGCTGCTATACTTTTGATGGGACAACATCAGCACTTCTCAGTTGAGCTGCTACACTCTTATTGACAAGGCCCTACCACTTCGCAGCAGATGTATTTATTTGTATTGGTTATTTATAATGTGCATAATATACCCAGAGGGATCGAACCTGTGTTGCTCCATGTCGTCTTGCTTCCAAGGTGAGCATGTTGCCCCTGAGCTATCCTCCCGAGACTCTGAAGATCGAAGTACATTTAATGATACAGAACCAGAACTATTGAGCAAGTCTAACATCTTCATCATCATCAGAATAAATCAACACTGTTGTGGTTATACAAGAGCTAATATATTTAAAGGGATGGACTTACTCAGAATGTAGCAGCACTATTCAATAACCCAAAGTGCTTAAGTATATAGTTAATGTGAAAATACAACACTTCTCACCATTGGGACAGTACTGCCTTGGCCAGAGTTTCACACTGAAAAAGTGAGCAAGTGATCTGGGGTCTGCAGCCCACACACACGCATGGGATTCCCATGCACCCACTTGCGAGATTTGCACCAAATTAGTGAGATTGTGCTCCAAGGTAGGAGACACATGCACAGTCTTTGCTCTGAGGTTTGACACACTCACAGGATGAGATGGCATTTCGTTCTCCCATCCAAGTTGTGTTGCTCTGCCTTTTGAGGGCTACTACAACCTGGGTGATTATAGAGGGGTGGAGTAGGGGCAGTATTGGCCTACTGGAATGCAACTGGAAGGCTTAAACCTACTCCTTCCTTGACTTTAGTATATGCAGTACATGCTAGCCAATGTTTCCACTGTTCTGAACCCCCCTCCCCCCTCGCACCAAGTTGGCGACTATGTGCAAATGTAGTCATATTACTGCTGGTGATGTCACTTCCTATATTTGGGCACTAGGGCCTAGAGGTAGAGTGAGTGCATCTCCATGCATGCACTCTCTGTAGCTGGGCCATGGCTTGTAGTATAGTCATAGCCGCAGCCGAAACAGGTACAGGGAGGTTCTAGCTGATCGGTCCAGACAAACATCTAAAACAGTATTAAAATCACACACTCCACTATAAAGTAATTCGTTGATCTAAGCAGCGTAGGCACCACTTGCCCATAAAAATCTGGATCATCTATGTTGGGTCTGTAAGTATTGACCAACACGATTGCTCTGCCTGCTGTGATGCGCCAAACCACCACATTTCTACCCAGTGGGTCAATGTTTGTTTTTGCACTTTGAAAGGGGACAGAATGGTAAGTAAGCGTCATAACCCCTCTTTCATGTGAGAAGTAATAAGTTTAATACCTCCTATTACCCATTTTTTTTCGCAAACGCTTCGTGCATCCCTAAAACTGCATGTGTCTCTTGCAACATAAGAATTTTAGGAGAGTGGTGCTCTATATACGCCAACCTCTTCCTGGCTTTGATGGGGTTATTTAACCCCTGCACGTTCCATGAGAGGAACGTAATGGCATTGCGCACTACTCCAGATACCATATAGAGTGTCTAACCATATGTGTATTATAATTATTTTTATTAGGGTATATATTGAGCGCGTATCGAGCTTCGGGAAGCAACAGAGTGCTTTACAATCATAGGGGAAGAACACAGTGAAGGAAGCAGAACAAAAGGGGCAGGGAGCTAACGTTGGGCGCAAGGGTGGGTAATTGGCAGCAAGGGATCTACAAGCAACCGGGGGTGGGGGACAGTGGGGAGCACAACACAGAGTCTCAGGTAAGGTAGGGACTGCAGTGTGTGTGTGGGCATAGGTTTTAAGGAGGAGCCATTCCTTGAAGAGCAAGGTCTTTAGCTCTTTCCTGAACTGTAGAAGTGAAGGGGCAAGCCTGATGTGGACGGGAAGGAGGTTCCAGGGTCTGGAACATAGATGAAGGCGGCCTGTCTTCTGGTTCTTTCCTTCCTGCTCCGTCGTAATTCAAGTGTGCACATTTCCTTACTTCTGGTTGATCACAGGCCTCTGGAGATGCTGTGTTTCTCAGTGAGGTAGCTTGGGGACTTCAGGATACAGCCTTGTAGATGAGCAACAGAATTTGAAGTGATAGTGGGCTTGCAGTGGGGAGCCATTGCAGTTCGATGAGGGTTGGGGTGATGTGGTTGAATTTGTGGAGTTCTTTAATGAGTCTTGATGCAGCATGGAGGACGCTTTTCCGTGCTGCCAGGGTAGCTGCCGGAAGGCCTTCCAAAAGGGCATTGCCACCATTCCAATGAGAGAAGACCAAGGCATGGACAGCGGATATGAAGTTGTTTTCTGGGATGAAGGGCTTATTTTACGCAGGAGAGAAAGTTTGCACCAGGCTGTTTGTGTCGTCCTATGTGCTGTTTGAACGTGAGGTGTCTGTCGATGTTGAACCTAACGAATATGACACAGGGGGACAGCTGGGGTGTGAATCCCTCAAGGTTCATAGCA
This sequence comes from Ambystoma mexicanum, assembly GCF_040938575.1. NCBI lineage: Eukaryota > Metazoa > Chordata > Amphibia > Caudata > Ambystomatidae > Ambystoma > Ambystoma mexicanum. Next base: position 549,264,292 of record NC_090923.1, read on the forward strand.
GGTAGCCAGGTCTGGATGTCAGGGTGTTCAGTGTTGTTGGTCAGCAGTAGGAATTGTGTCTTGGAGGGGTTGAGCTTCAGGTAAGCACTGGACAACTAAGACTGGATCAATGTGATGCAGGCTTGAGCCTGTGGATGTGTTCTATGGAGGATATCTTGAGGTAGATCTGCGTGTCATCTGCCTGGGTGTTGGTGAATGTGGATGTTGTGTGGAGTGAGGAGGGTTCTGAGCGGTTCCATGTAAAGATTGAAGATCACAGGTTATAGGATGTATATGTCAATATTCTCTAATGACGTAACAGCCGCTAATGCAAAAGAAAAGTCTGCCAAAACATTTTAACATTACCATATCATCAGCCCCCTTCACCATCCACCCCCACCTGACAGTGTTAAACCCTCAAACCAAACTTGAGAAATCAAGGGAGGTGATACGAGCATCAATTCAGTCATGCTGACAATGGACTTACTGCCATTTTCATTTATATTCCTGCACTGTGCCTCCCACACAATTAAGCAAATGTTCCCGTTGCCGCCCAGGTTTGTAGTAGTCACTCCACCGAGTCTGCCAGACTAGCATCCATATATCGCCTTGAGTCCAAATCATCAGACGGCTTAGATGGATTTAATGGAATTGAGGCTTTCAATATAGGAGCACACTTCACTCAGAGACCCAAAGAAGTTTGCACGGGCCCCATGCTGTATTCGGAGCTTTGAAGGAAATGGCGAATGGAATATCGAGCTCCCGCAGTAGGCACTTAACAGGACCTTCGGGCAGCCTGGATGCCGGCTGAGAAGTCAGGATACATCAAGACTTTGCTGGATTCGTATTGTAGCACACCTTGCTCTCTAGCCACTTTAAGGACTATGTCCCGATGGTTCAACAGTCTCACAATGATCGTAGGGGGCGGTGCCTCTAGTTTTGGTGCTGGCATTAACGCACAATGGGCTCTTTCCACTAGGAATTGAGGCGAGAACGGAGGATTTCCAAGCAGAGTTTTCAGTAACTCCTCTATGAACTGTTCCATAGGGCCCTTTGAGGTGCTCTCATGTATACAAACTATGCATACGTTGTTATGCCACAACAATGATTCTAAATCATTGCATTTCTGGCGGACCCGCGCACGCTCTTTCTCCTTTACCACCATGTTAGTACTGTGCTGTTCCGCTTCCAGATTGCTGATCCTGATCTCCATTTGAGTTATGCGCCCGCTCTCCTTGTCTAGTTTAGTCTGCAGAACATTGATGTTAAGCCACTATATCATCTTAATTTTGGATATACTGACACAAACCCACATTGCATGGCCATCGTTATCGGTTCCAAATGAGCAGCGGCCATGAGACCACAACCATTAGCGCCACTTGCCGAGGCAATCTCTGGGGGATCCTTGAACTGGGCATTGGTGAAAGAGTTCATGGGCCCCTGCCTCTTCCCGCTCCTCTTGCCGTATCAGGACAAATTTAGGAGACTGCCACCCACGGAACTGGGACCCCCGTCTCAATACAAGCCCTCAGACTGACACGGTCGCCGTAGGAATTAGCAGCCTCCTGCCAGCTGTTCCACGGCAACAAGGCCTTCCTCCGCTGCCCCAACAAATACTAAGGGGCTCACCTCTGATTCAATCCTCCCCTGAGGCCCCAGACACAAAGGCCCAACCATGGAAGCACAGGAGAGTCCTGTTGAGTAGTGTGTTCTACTTGGTGGGGGCCTAGTGGTAGCACTCACCCAGCTAGTAGACTAGTAGATGCACAGCTCAGCCCTCCATAAAGTGCACCGTCGAACAACAATGGGCGAGGCACCCACCGCTGCCGCCTCTGACCCTCCACATTTAATACGAGAGGCTGCTCCCTCTCCAATCGATCTCCACCACCGGTCATCGATCTCAGTACGAGATTTTCCGCTACTCGATGCTCACCAGGGTGCTACCACTGCAGCCCCCACCTGGACCCCCTCCATCCATGGGTTCCAGACACCCTCCAGCCGATGGGCAGGCAGGCTCACCATCACTGCGAGGCCGCCGCACACAATGGGGTCACACAGCATCTCCCAGCAGGGATCAAGCACCATATAAATTTGACTGTGCAGTAGTGGTACTTTCCATTATCAGAGGAGGCACAATTCAGGAGTTATATACATCAGGATAAGGTCGGGCTACGGAGCACCAGGGTCACACCGCCATCTTAGTTGCTGCTCCGCAGCACCCCCTCACATAATTATTTCTAAAAATGTTCCTTGTATATTAGATCATGCAGAGAATGGATTAGAAATGTGGGTATAGGAGTACCATTGACCTCCTAGTTATGAGCATTATAGGTCTTTGTGAGGCAGTTGGTGTTGGTCAGTAGATTACTTATTCGCCGTGCAGAACAACAGATCTTGAATTGCTTACCACAAACCAATGATCTCAAAGGATAGTTTGTGCACTCCTGTGATTCTCCTGAATATTGACAATACCGTTCAATCGGTCTCCTGAGCATAGTTAGGAAATGCACCACCAAGCATATATATTTAGTGTTGTTTCAAATGTATTTGTAATGATTGGTGGATTCAGATAGGTCTCTGGTGTTTTAATGCATATTTCTATTGTCTTCAGATGGTACGTGTGATTGAAGACTACATGGAGGATTTTAACCAAATCAATACGAAGAAGATGAAGCTAGTACTCTTCATGGACGCCATTCAGCACATTTGCCGAATCAGCCGCATCCTGCGTCAGCCAATGGGCAACGCGCTGCTCTTGGGCGTTGGCGGTAGTGGAAGGCAGTCTTTAACCAAGCTAGCAACACACATGTAAGAACATCAGTACAAAACAAATGACAATTCTACTGTATAAGCATGTACATCTGGAGTCTGTCTTTGGAAGTAGGGGGTTTACCTGGGACTGCTTTTATTCATACTGGTTCACAATTGCAAATTAAACCTGCACCACTGGCAAGATGAGATCACATCTCTTGGTGTAATTGAGCTATTATTGCATTTGAATCTTCACATTCCCAAAGCGATTCAAGCGTTTCTCCTTTTCCTGACTCATTTCTCATTGGCGCAACTACCTCATTTTTATGTCTACCAGAATAGCTAGGTACACTCCATGTGAAGTACGATAAGTATTACATCTTAATTTACACAGTAAGTCCCTTCCTAACAAGTTTGCCAGGGATAACAAGCTCAATGAAAAATCATGTTTTTCTGAGATGGGACCAATTGAAACTGCAAACGGTTCTGTCATAGAACAGGTAACTGGTTTATTAGAAATGCCAACCACCCACCCAGTTTCAAAGGATAGGGCGACTTCTTTAAACACTTTAGCCTTAATTGAAGAGGGATTTGGCCCCTGTATCTGCAAGTATTAATGTCTGCAAAATGATATCATCTACCCCTTGATAATCTTACTACTAACTGATCCTGTTGTCACATTTGCAAAAGATGAGGCAGAAGATTTTATCATCCTTCCCCCTGTGGCTTACGCTGAGGCCGATTTTGGTACTCATACTTACAATGCCCCTCCTGTTTACCATAGTGACAAGCTGTGTTACTAGTCACAATTCCATTTGACTTTCTTTGTTGGCACACAGTACCAACTGCATGGCCTCCACCTCTTCCCTGCACACCTCCTTTGCCTCTTCCTAGTACTGCCTCTGCCCACACCTCTGTATTACTAAACACTGCCCTCCCCAGCACGACCATTTGTTGCTGCTGCTGTAATTTCTGAACCTGGAAGGTTATCAAATTACCCTCATTAGCCTCTTTTGTTTGGCCTTGACATGATATAAAACGATTTGCAACCGCATCTAACTCTGAGAGGGGCTTTTCCTGCCACACAACACACACCAGCTTGAGCTGTTGTTGTTCCTTAAGTAACAGCCCTTGCATAGATTTACCAGCTATTGCTTTCTGTGCCACCTCAGCCAGCTTACTTATACCTAAATAATGCGTTAAAGCAACCTTCAATCGATCTAGAAAATCAGCTGGCGATTCATCTTTCTGTTGTTTTAAATTTGAAATGTTTTCCCAATCAGTCTTACATGGACATACTTCAGCAATCTTTGGTACCATAGCATCTCTAATCTGCACCAACTCAGCACCATGCCCTACATCCTCCATAGGCCAACTACTATGTGAATTCAAATGCTGGTGTAGCTCGACAGGCAGAATAACTTTCATGCACTGAGTCATATCATCCCACGAGGAAAGATATATTATATGTATAACAGTGTGCAATTCTTAAGTAAATTTCTCAGGTTCTTCTCTCATTTTTGAAAACTCTTTATACAAATTCCTCAAATACCCAGGAGCCCATGGTGCATATACAATTAACATGCTACCATTTCCATCAGCATTGTCTCCTGGTAACTGTCTCATTGGGGTTTGGAGGTTTGCATTCGCTGCACCATGAATTGCACCTGCACAGGTATGGGAGGGGCTGGTGGAGGACATGCTTCCTGTCTGACCCGACAGTTTTTGTGGCAAGGATAGCACACTTGTTGCAGTATAGGATTGGGCATGCTGGAGTGTTGCTTGCACAGAACGCACTGCTTGTGCTAACGCTGCCTGCGCTGGTGCTGTTTGCGATGCATAGGTCACCCATAAGTCCTCTTCTGTTGCTGTTATTTATGAAAGATTTTCTTTGTGCACCTTTCCCTCCATGGGTTCCTATGGAACCCAATTTTATTGCTAGTTTTGAACCCTGGCCTGACTTTATGGAGGTCACTAAAGCCTTCATGTTTACTTCCCTTTCTTATTGGGAAACTGATTTGTCCCTAAGACTAGTAGTACTGACAGTACTCTCTTTATGAATTCTTGTATTTTTACAATTGTCCACATCACCTTACAGTCAAGTGCAGTTAGGATTACATCCTTGTAACTTTTTTATATAATGGTTTTTTGTGCTTAAGACAAGCTGGTGGCAGCTGTGTAATTTCTATGGTGGTTTTATTTTTCTCATGCACTTTTGCATTTACTGTGAATGGCTACTAAAGGTGGCTAGCATCCTAAAATGGCCGTGCCACAACATATTTATCTTGTTCTTTATCCATATTGTTCTCTGGCCTTCTTCCTGCCTTCTAAGGTCAGAAAAGGCCTTATATGGAAATCCCCTTTCCCGGGAAAGCTGGGATTTTGTGTCAGCCAGGGGAGGGGGCTGGGACTGTTTTGTCCCAGTCCACATCCACGGTCTGCCACAAATCTACTGCTGGACGGATCTGATGACCTGTGGTTGTCCAGGATTGGACAAACCCTGGCTGCCTGAATGGTGCAATACTTACCATTGGTGGGCTTGTGCTTTACTCCCAGCCTGCATCTTGAATAAAAGGTAGGCTCCTACAACTGATCATCAGATCACCGTTGGAACCAAGACTTCTACGAAGAAGAGCAGCCCACTGACAACCCAAATTGACACCTGCAGCTGACCAGCGTCAACTCCAGAGATGTCCCCCTGAAGCCTTACTCCTCTGTCTTGACTTCTTTGTTGGTTCTTTGACCTGTGACCAGTGGAAACAACCAGTCTCGACCCCTGCTCAAGGATCCATACCTGCTGAGCCTTCAGAAGTGTCCTTGGATCAAATGGTGGACTGACCTGGTCTACCTCGCTGCAGCCGTCGTCGTTCTAAGCAGAGCCTTGGAACTTTGCAGATCTCCAGCTTGTTGCCCGCACCTGCTTTTTCAGCTGTCTCACTCCCATGGAAGCTGTGTTGGGGTTACTCTTGTGTTCACCGCTGTATGCTCGCTCGCCTGTTGTTGCTCGACTGTGGCTTTTTTCATTGCATCTTCTTTTCTTCCTGTCTCTTAAGTGTCCTCAGGCTGTCACTCCTGAGTCTTCCTTTGTCTTCGTATCGATCTTCAACCTGTTTTGTCACCATTTTTTCGAATACCAATATTTCTGGTGGACATGTATGTTGTGAAGGGTAAAACCGGGATTTGTTCTTTAAACTGGTTAAATTAGGCATCTCTTCCTCATCTTGTTTGTATTCAGTGTCTGGTTTCTGCATAAGTAAATATACCTCAAAGAAATATTTAAGTCTGATGTTTCTAAAGAAACGTTGAAGCTCCATTTCACAATGAAAAGGGTTCGCTTTAGTTACTGGAACAAATGACAGTCCCTGCAATAGAACTTTGTGTTCAATGTCTGACAATGGGTATTTAGACAGGTTAAAAATGGGAATGTTGTCCACTTTCATTGGTTCAAGTACCACTGGTGTGGGCGCATGCCTGGCCCGAACTGTTGTCGCTGGTATCTCGGGCGGCCTCCCTGCCCCCCTCTGGGAAAGAATTGTTGTTGTGGGCACTGTCCTCTTTTATTCCCCTGTGGTGTTGCTGATTGGTCTGGATCACTAGAGGAGCCTGATGAGCCTGAAGAATTTGAGATATGGGTAAGTGCGTTCCTCCTTGTAATTGCTAAGGTCTTTTTGTAATTTACTAATTTTCCGGTCCAGATTGAGATCACAGAACTTTTTGAGTTCAACTTCAATTTTTTCTAGTTGTTCTTTTGCGTCTTTGATTGTTGTACTTGTCGCAAATTCCTTTTCAAGGGTTTCAATCTGTTCACTCAATTGGAATGTATGGCGGTACTGTGTATGTACCTTGACCAAAGACCAGAACCTCATACACCACCTACAGGGTTCATCCTCGAATGTATACATATAGCCATGTGTGAAAACTTTTTTCTGTTTAAAAAACAGATGTATAAACAGCTGAAGGGCGTGAGTATGGGTGCTACTTTTGCACCCGACGTAGCAAACCTATACATGGCCAACTTTGAGGAGCTGTACATCACTGGAAACAACAGTTTATTGAAATAGCAAACATTTACAGCGAGTCTTATATTGTGGAAACGATATATAACTGACGTGTTTCTAGTATAGAGGGGCAACATCACCTCACTGTTGCACTTTGTAGACTGGGTTAACACGTATGACTCCAACATTAAGTTTACGATGGAACACAGTGATACCAAAATCAGTTTCTTAGATCTACTGATTCTTAAATCAGGGGACAAGATAGAAAAAAGCTTGTTTAGGAAAACCACAGATACAAATTCTCTGTTGCATTTCCAAAGTTTGCATCCAGAGAGTCTTAAACAGAACCTGCCATACGGGCAATTCCTTCGAATTCGAAGAAATTGCACCGAGAAAGAAACATATCCTGGAGCATGCGAAAATCCTAAGGGAAAGACTTGCAGACCGGGGCTACCCGAAATGGCTGGTAAAGCAGAACATGAAACTGGGCATTAAATACCATAGGGATGTGTGCCTGTCAAAGAAAGAAAAAACAAAGAAAGACCAAGTCCTTTGTGTTTCCATTTTTTCACCAAATAGTAACGCCTTGAGAAAGAGCATTACACGAAATTGCCATCTAATAAAACATCCTGGCAGCCTTGATAAAAGCCACTTTTTGCTTTTAAAAGGAACTGTAACCTCAGACAAAAGTTGGTACACACTTATTTGGAGACATGGAATGACGAATCTACAGTGCTGAATCAATGGGGGCTTCCCCCAGTGATAGGTCACTATAAGTGTGGGCATTGTGCAGCATGTCCTTACACTGAAACATGGCATACCTTCGAATACGGGAGAATTAAGTGCCCTCTAAGGGGCCATACCAACTGCCTCACCAAAAATGCAGTGTATGTTATACTGTGCCCATGTGAATTGATCTACGTGGGAAAGACCATGCGCCAAATGCGCATGAGGATTTACGAACACAGGTCCTGTGTAAGAAATCAGGTGAAGGATAAACCACTGGTTAATCATTTTGTAAGAGCCAAACATAATGAAAATGACCTAAGATGGTTTGTATTACAAACTGTGAAAGTTCCAACTCGAGGAGGAGATCTGAGTAGTCTATTGCACAAATTGGAACAGAGATGGATCCATTTGTTTGATTCAGTAAACTCGGGAATTAATGTGGCAGTAAAATGGAACAGGTTATTATGAATGCCCACCGTGTTTTTACACCTGTGTTTTTAAACCTGTGTTTTTATATGGGGCCATGCTTTGACTGGGTCAAAGAAGAGATGGATATGTGCATCACACATTGGAATGAGAGATATGTCAGCTGGAATAAGCGGGAGATCCTCACTACCATAGATTTGGTGACGGACTATCCTAATAGACCATTGGAATTCTTAGTTTGGGGATCTGCCCAACTATGATAAAGTGTGTCACGCTAATCTCCCCCCCACATCATACTTTGTTTGCGCTGCCCCACATTATATTTGTTGATCAGTGATATTATCGTAGAGACCATTTGCCCTGTGAACAAATGCCCAGCGGGCTGAAGATGACACCACACTCTGCCCCCACTCCACACTCTATTTGCTCTCCATTACATTATAATTGTTGATCAGTGATGTTATCGGAGAGCCCATCCCCTCTGTGAGTATTATCCAGTGGGCTGCAGATGGCAGACTCTGCACTCCCCATATGTGAGTATTGATCAAATCGGCCGATACGGACGGGATTAGCCAATATCCCATCAGTCCTATTTCTATGATAGTCCCGGCACCTTATTAATGTAAGACTGTCGTCTTTGTCCGTGGAATCCTACACGGCTGCCAGTAGAGACTGATGCCGGCTCTCCTGTGTACGCGGTGGATTAACCTGCGACGCATTGAGCGAGGAAACGGGCAACTAAGGTAAGGAACATAGCCCCTTTGGGACTAGCACTATGCGGATACGCGTCAGGTGCAGTCTAGCCCCTAGCTACATTAAAAAGCAGCGGATATGCAGCGGAGCCCGCGTCACATGAAAAATGGGTACTTCCTCTAAGATAACTTAGAAGCCTTTTTTATGACGGGCTCTTGGAACACTAATACACGGAACTATCATATTTGGAATAGTTGGGCGTCATTTCTCTGCGCCAGCCACATGTGGAGGGCACAATGCGACAAATTGAGTATAGATCACAATACAGTGCGGTTAAGAGGGGATAGAGACAGTTCTCATTCCCTATCTGGCCACGGGCACTATACCAATGTATGTTCATTAGGTATACAATATATATAACACTCTGATCATTACATTTATAACTAGAGTCTGCCACAAGGAGGTGTTAATGCCAGTTCTTTCTATTACAGACACTGCTAAGAATACACAGTGTTTCCTAACCCAGCGGAATAGTCGAGATTTTTGCTTCAGTATGGGTGGGTGCCTGTTCCTCCGCCTGTACTTAAAGAGTTTTTAAAAACATTACATCATCCTAATCAGGTCATCATGTTGCAGGTCATTGAATGTTTGTCCTGATTTGCTGCAGACGACCGATGTTACCAAAAATTCAACACCTCGAGGAAGTAAGTTGTCTTTCGGAGGGTCACTCGTATGTTGTTTTGTGTATCACTTGGTTACTTGGTCCAAGTGAAAGATGTAGAAAGTTCACTCTGTGCCTATGTTTCTGTAGATCATGTGCAGTGATATCCTACTTTGAAGGTTTCACGCGGTTCGAAGACCACTACGGGGTCCTCTAGAACCAGAGGGACAATTTTGCCCATTACACACAAGATCCCCCTGCAAATAATAGCCGGAGGTGAGTGTGAGAGAACACAACAGATTCATCTATGGTTGTGGTGCATACATTTAATATGCCGCAAAAAAGAAATAGAGGTTGGATGGTAATAAGTGTGTTTGTTTGTTTTATTGCTTTTAGGTGACTGAGAACTATATAACCTGTGAAAACATCCACCACCTACAGTCTGGCACGAACAGAGAGAGTTGACTACTGTTCGGTTTATTATATTTTGTCCTGAAGAAGGTCCTGAGAATTAGGGGCAATAATGGTGCCGATGGAGGACTGAAACATATGTAGACAAAGGCCACCAGTATATAGAGGTTGCTTGAAGAAAGGCATACAATCTAAAGAAAATATAGGGCCGAGATTATTTTTGTAAATAAGTGAAACAAAATTACAGTGTATGTTACACTGGTGATATGTGCTAAATAATTGTGGAAAACATTGGAGCATGAGACAGTATGAATGCGTATAAAAGGTGGTTATGAAAGTTATGGTCCAAAATATTTTTGGCGTATATAGTTTCTATGGTTGTTTTTATGAAAACAACTGTATACTGATGTAAAAAAGAATTAAAAACATTGATTTTTTCTTTAAACTCAAATTTGAAGTGGAGTTTATTTCAGTAGAATCTATCCAACCTCACTGCCCCTGATCTATGATTTGATTACATTTTTATTGTTTAGCTGAAGGGATCTGGGGGCTACACAGGTATCCCTTTGTGAGTTCTATATTGAGTTGAGTACTTACATGAACTTTACTGAACTTGTATCTCACTTTGGGAACTTGCTATAATTTCTAACATCGCCCACTACATTATTTTCTATATAAACTTACCTGACAACGTTATACTTTGACACAAGGCCCCAACCATCTTAGAGTTGGACTTATTAAGATTGAGGGAAGCTGGCCATGGCGGTCGGATCGGCTCTGTGAGAGCTCCCGGCTGGTGCCACGCATCCAACTATAATGCCCCGGTAAAAGTGTGAGTCCGGCAAATATTCACGGCAAACCCGAAAGCTGAAGTGCAGCGGCAGATGGGGTCCGAATTCCAACACTCCAAGACGCCTGGAAGCTGGGGTTTGCTCAGCTCGTGTCGGAGCGGGAAGCAGTGACAGCCCCATTTACAAAATGGCAGACGCCTCCACATCTCGAATCCGCCAGCAGAGGTGCTCAACCAAGCGGACCCTGACCCTCCGGACACTAACGCGGTGGGGAGATCGCTGGCCCACCCCAGGAGGAAACCTCACTGACATCCTTTCGCTGAACAGTGCACCTGCCATCAGCAGAAACTGGCTCGGAGAACTGTCGGCACTGGGTCCCTTCGGCCCGCACCCGGCTATCTGGTGGCCCCGGCAACAAGCGGACCACTCTCAGCAATTGGCCGAGCCGGACCCGGTGCCACAAAACAACACGGAAACCGCTGGCAAGCCGGGGCGCGGTGATCACTGTCCAAAACCACTTACCTGACCAGAGTCCAGTCCTGAGAGGGGTCATGCATTGAGTTTTGCTGCATTCTTCATCCGATAGTCCTTGCACCAGCGGAAGACACCAACCGGAGAAAAGCTCGAACCCGCAACCCCTGCGATTCGAGGATTGTGACTAACAGTGGGAAAAGCAACCTTGGGCCCTCTTCCATTGACCTGCGAAGTCTGGGGAAGAATCTGATTATGGGGAGTAAGTTACAGTTCTTCTTACCTGCCGCTACACTCCCTTTAAAAGTTTTCCTAACTTTTACAAAACTTTTACTATACTTTTGTCTTACTATAGCTGGCTGGCGTAAGCATTCTGAAAGTTGGGGACAGTTCTATTAGTTAGAATCCATTGTCTTCTAACCCTTAGAACTGTTCACTGTACCACAGAAACCCTACCTTCATTTTATCCAGCTTCACAACCTTTGTCAGAACTTTTGTGAACTTTTGGTCATAAGGCCTCAGACAATTTAGGGAAGGACAATTGAAGTTAGGGTTAACTCTCTGTGGAATATTGGTGCATAATCTAATCTGTACTTTCTTTTACAGTGGTTTAATTTGTATTATGCCCTCAACCAGTGACTGTATATATGTAATCTACAACTAGTGTTGTGTGATATACTACCTGTTAGTAGTCATTTTTCATAGTGTTGTTTGACCATAAATAAATAGCTGTATTTGTATACATACTGTCTAAGTATAATCTGTGATTCCCATTGTGTGTACTCATTGTGGATTTACAAACTCACCACCTCTTGAGTCTTAGTCTAGACCCTTGTCACTGCTACCTTGAACTGGTTTGGCTACAGCTCCCCAGAGTTGTCCCTGTCACAATATAGATTTGCCTTCTACACATCTGTCCACCAGGCCAGAGTATAGAAAATCAGTCCTAACATCAATGAAGAAAGGAAGATGCTTCCAGTGCAGCATATCTCAGGGCACAGGGGGGCAGGTGTACAAGGCTCCTACAATGACAGTCACCTCAGTGGGGAAAAACAGGGACCGATGATGCTTGCAGCGTGGCCCAATCTCATAAATCGCGACCCAGAGGAGCTAGGGCGAGTTATGGTGGGAGAGGGCCCGGGACCATAAATTAATGATTCCCAAAGTCTTGGACGGCGGCGCTCCTATATGATACCCTGGGTTTGAGCTGGTCAGTGCTGGATGGCCTAGGAACACTTCTGAAGAGGCTCTTTTCGAGGGTAAGCACAAGGTGCCGAGAGTAATTGGTTCTACTACTCCAAAGGGTTGAAGCGCCCTTGCAGGCCTTTTGTGATCAATGCAAAAGCTGGGGTCCGACGGGACAGCAGCGGGCCATGGTGCCAAACCTTCCAGCACGTCTCTGGCAATTCCAACGGTATGCTCTTTCATTTCAGGATACTTGGCTCCTTCTGTAGTTCGGTGTGAACTTCAGTTGATCGAGCATAGCCCCTTCTCTTATCCAAGATTTGTTTCACGCTCAAATCTGGGATAGCCAATGCAAGATCTGCTCTCTTGCATTCACGCCAGGCGTGGGCCAATCGTGGCCCACGGTGGTGCAGTCATTAAGGCATAACAGACCTACTGGCACCAGTAGTGTGGATTGGGACCAGACAGTCCCAACTCTCTTTCTGGGCACTAGCACACGTGACATGCAGGAAACCGCGAAAGATGCAGTTTCCGTAGGAGGCTGCATGTCCAAATAAGGAATACATGGGTCACTCGATCTGGGGGAAGGCAAAGGGACAAAATGGCCAAAGGACAGAACAAAAGACTTCGTGGCACAGCCATTTTCAGCACTGGCCACAGTCTTGTGCCAAACGGGGTAAACATGCTTTGTTTCATTGAAAAGAAGTAAAAATACTTTAAAAGTAAACTGCTGCCACCAGCTCGTCCTAGGCACACTTCTACAATCACCAAAAAATATTTAGAAGGTGGCAAGGGCCATAGAAAAAGGACCCCTATGCCCGGTACTGTAAGGTACTTCAAAAGTTAACAAGAAATGGTAACATAGTCAAACACTAAGGGAAACATAGTTTCCCAGTACTGACAGCCTGAAGGACGTGTCAGTTTCCCCATAACAGATGAGCAAAACCCCAGAGGAGTGCCGCTAAAGGCTGTGCTCCACTGGAAAAAGTCAGGCTAGGTAAGCCAAACAAAATCAAAAAGTTTGGAGGGTCTATAAATGGAGGGGAAAATTGCACCTAAGGGAAGTCTTAACTAACAACGTTCTCTTCCTCTGATCGCTGTGTCGCATGTGTGCAGGACGTCGCTGCATCCCTGGCTGAGACGCCCTTTCACTGTCTTGAGGGACTCGAAAGAAAGAGGCAAGCCGGGTCAGTCTCAGGGCTCGGTTAAGGTGGAAGTTAGGAATTGGAACCCCTTCTCCATTAGGCCTCCTCCTGACCAGGCAAAAAGCTGGCCTTGTCGCACATTTTCCACCCTTTCCTCAAAGTTCTTCTCCTCTTTTCCCACAATGGTGCCACGAGAGCCGGCGCACATGCTTCCAGAACGTGCTAGGGAATAACTTATGCCCCTCACCAATTGCACCACAATAGCTGATGCTTGTGCTTCCTTGCATGCAAGATTGACGCACTGGCCGTTCAAGCTAATGTCCCACTGCTACTGCCTGGCTTCTTTCACTAGCGACTCCCGCCCTTCACCTTACAGCACAAACTCCACTGCTACAAAGTTTTACAAAGGTTACTCGCAGTTTCATCTCCAGTAAATTACTTGATTTCACTTCAAGAAGATCCCTGCATGAACTGTCAATAGTTAACAGCCAAAATCTTGCAAATATGGTGACTCCAGTTGACCCTGGAAGGATTTAAACCGGGCCCAAGGAGAGCGCCCTCAAAACATGTCTCTGTTTGGGTTTAACACAACCGAATAAGAGTTCTAACCACCAAGGGTGCTGTCATCCCTATACCTTTTTCTTTTTTCTATGTAAAAAATATGTCAATCCGTTTTACCATCTTGGCATAATATTTTCAGTTAGTCCAAGTTTTTGTCTGAATTTCTGTATGTTCGTGCAGATCCATAACACATGATAAAATGTTCCACTGGGTGCATGGCAGTGTAACCATTCAGGGATTGGGCTTTTCCCCATGGCATGTGGACTGGATCTAGTAATAGACCCTATTGGGAAATTTACGCTATATCAGACGGAGTCTCTGGCCAAATAGTTGGAGCCAACAATGACTTCACCCTAACCTCAGGTGAGAGTTCCCCAACATCACCCATCAATTTGAATTTGATTCTGGACAGGGGCAGGAGCATAATGATGACCACTGCTTTGTGCATATGGCCTTCCTAAACTCTCAGTTCGGGCATTACTTTCGGCTCTGTAGGGGAGTGATCTGCTAGTGCAGGGATTGGTGGAGTCTGCTTTGCTTATCCATGAGGATGGGGTAGATGTTTGTTTTGAGTGGAGCTGGGAATATGCTACTGCTCTAGTAGACCTGCAAATGACCAGGTAACAGTCATTGATTACATTGCCTAACAGACCAATCCACTTTTCCTCCCAGTCCTGAAACCCTCTAGGTTTAGCCAGTGTTTACATCCCTCTACTACACCATAGTGGGATTGCCAGTGTCATCTTACCTTTCCAGCCCGTTGCTAATGTCACCTCCCTCTGTCAGGACACCAGCCTGTGACTCCGGGGGAAGGGGGAGTGTGTATCCCTGCCATATTGCACCAAATATGTTCTCTCTGTACTTATAGATGGGTCTGGGGCATCTCTGTATAAATGGATGCTCACTACCATTACCTGGGAGGCCCACTCATCACATTGGGAACACCCATGCTGCCTTCCCATAAATGGCCTATAAAGAATTTGAAATGCTATCCTAGGTGTTCCCTATCTTCAGAGCATTGCCCTTACATGGTCTTCTGTTGTGGTGAAGTTAGCTGTATCTCCCAAAGAGGGCAAGGTTTGTTCTGTGTCACATAGTTAAATTAAGGGAAGGTCTTCTGTTGTGGTGAAGTTAGCTGTATCTCCCAAAGAGGGCAAGGTTTGTTCTGTGTCACATAGTTAAATTAAGGGAAGGATACCATCTTATATAAAGTAACCCCACCTGCGAGAAGGATAGGGAGAGGTAGAGTTGCACATTAGATCAGAAACATGTCAGAAGTTGTTTAAGTTGAGTCCCCTAAAACCATCTGACATGTCTGCATATTTGATCCTGAGGTATCAAACGGGTATCAGAACATGTGAGATTTGACGTTGAGGGCGCAGTCAATTGGTATTGCCTCTAATTCCCTCCATGAAGGGAGAAACACTGACTTGGAGCAGATAATTGTTAGACCAGAATGTCTTCCATGCTCCTTAAAGTCTTACATCACCCTCTGGCCCAGTGGCGTAACAGAAAATGTGTGCAAGCCCCACTGTAAATCTAGCATTTTAATTGTAAATCGCCGATGTTGTGGCCACAATCTATACCACTGTAAATCATCTTCATGATGCTGAGGCCACAATCTATGCCAGCATGGTCACTGCAACCTCTGGATATGATCAGTGACACTGCAGTGCTGTATTTATTAAATATTATAAAAAGCAAACAACTGTCTTATATTGCGGCTTATCTGCCTCCCACATATACAAGTGGCAGTTAAAACCATGAGCAATGGTTTTTTCAAGGAGAATACACAAAATGTAAATCGCACATTCAATTTATAGTGGCATTCAATTTGTAAAGAGTGTGTATTACAGCATAAAAGATTCTCAGGATCACACACTTAAGTGGTAAATGAGAGATTTGGCAGAGTCAGCAATTTTGGGACTTAGCCTTAGCCTCAATATGTCCTTGTTCTTGTGGCAACGTGCAATTATTTCTGAATGCTTGACTCACTAGAACTAAAATATGACTCTGTTTTGTTGACCTGGCTTTCAAAGTACACAAATCACATGATAAACCAACTGATTTGGGACTGGTGCAGCATCCTGGAAAATGTAGTCAAAGTAAGAACGTGTAAAAGGAGCCCTTATACTGCATTCAGGGAAAACTAGGTAAAGAGAAGTGTAAAAGTATTAAACCATCCACAAGATCTTGTGTGAAAGACAAAAGCCTAATGTTATATTCCGGGAAACATGATGAAAGTACCAATGCGCCAAAAGACACTTAGAGAAAAGTAGTGTTTTAGCTGCTGATAGCCCAACATTAGCACAGATTTGTACCATACAGAGTGTTGAGAAGATATGTTTAATTAAAGCATGCGAAATTTGGCAACTCATATCACACTGTGCCTCATTTCAGAGGCCTAAATGGAGAGGCCCTAAAAGTTAAATAATGTTCACAGTGCACGTTATTAGAGAACACTCAATCAGGGATAGACTGTCGTGCGGGTCCAAATATAATCATCAGTGAGTATTCATATCAGGGCTCAAAATGTGGACTCGCCAGAAAGAAATGGTGTGTTGTATATACATTGTATGTACGTTTATAATTGAGGGGACGCGTAATTGTTGTTATGCCTGGCTAGTATCTTTCAACCTGGAATATTTACCCTTGTTCATATATTTCACATCACAAAGGTATTGATATCTTGGCTTAATCATGGCAACTGCTTGTAATTTAATTTCTCGTGTTGCCCTTGAGTACCACACGTTGATGATGTCATACTTTTGTGATGTCACTTCCACTGATATCAATAGATATGCAAACCAGGGGTTTACCACATGCTTTTGTCGCACAGGGCTTTCAATCAGTTACCGGTATTTGAAAGGAAAGCAGAAGGCTGTGTTACTATTTGTACAAACATGCTTTGAAGGCTCAAGTGCAGCCGTCTCTGCATGCAAGGAGACAATGAGACCCTTACATCCGTCTCAGTGTGTGGTGAAAGGATGATATGCTGCAGGCAGGGTGAATGAACCCTAACAGGAAAAATCAATGGCACATCAGAACTAGCATGTTTCCAGTTGCCTCTGAAAAGGGTTGCTTTTTTCTCTCCCTAGATTTTCATTTTCTTTTTAGTTTGGGCAATTAGGTGGTGCATTAGAGGACAGATGTGGAGAAATGGCATATGAGGAGGGATACAAAGTTTTTGGTGTTTGGTTATTTACCCACCCATTGACTGCCCATTGCCATGATAATCCCTATGGCCATTCCCATCTAGTTACTGCCCTCCCTGCCCAGAACACCACCTCATGGGAAATCGTTGAGCTTAATTTATCAAGCCTTACCATCAAACTTTGCACTTGAGTGGATGCCAGTGTTTTTTCAAAGCAGTCGCCTGAGAGTTAATCACTTAATTTGAGATCTAAATGCGCTGCTGATGTAATACAAATGTCTTAACCAGGTCTCCCTTCAGCCACTCGATTTATAAGCACCATGTGTGCCCTTCACTGAAGTCCTGTTAAAACAAGCATTGGCAAAGCCAACATGTTTGGCTTGAGTGTAAATACTAGGCATTTGCTAGGCACTGTTATTAGATGCACAGGTATGCACACCATTTAGCACCTGCCACCATCAATGGCCAACAAATACCACTACGGCAGTGCCTGGCAAGTGCCTTTCTTATGCCTATACAGAAGCCCAAACTGTTTGCATTGCCAATGCTTGTATTAAGTGGTCATGTCTTCCAGATTTCAGCTATATGTGACTACAGAAGTGCATTACAAATGTCCACATTTACATTCTCCTAATTGATGGACTTGTTTAGGGTCTGAACTTTAACAGTATCTCTTGCAGCGCAAATGATGTCTTCTGCCATAGAATGACCACCTTCTGTGAAAAACATGTTTTTTCTCATGTTTGTATGCTCTTCCTTTCGGTGAGATTCTCTTAACGAAGTTGTGCAGCTGTATAGCAGGTTTTCGCCTATTCCGAGCAGTGAATTCATTTTTAACAGGTTTGCCATTTAGACATTTTCTGAGGCAAGCAGAGGTATTTTTGGCAGCCATGTTAAGCAAAGTGGTTTTTTTTGCTTTTAAGGTGCAAATCTGTACATTGCGTTCGTGAGTACTAATGGGAGCCCACACAGCCTCAGTGTCAAAGGGGCTGTGTGCAGTACTTTCATAATGAGGCAGAGCATGGAAGTTTCATTTCAAAAATGCACATTTTGAGTCTAATCAGTGATGTGCTGCGGTGGAACTGTTTCTTTTTGGTGTGATGCATTACTAAACGTTTCCAGCATCTTCTCCAAAAAATGTTTACAATAGTAAAACGTCTATTAAAAATATTTAAATGGCACATCACAGACCTGTCTCTTGAAATGATTATTAACTAAGCACAATTTCTAAAAGAGCTGACGAACTGAAAATAAAACCAAAGCATTGAAATCCCGTCTGTAGCAAGCGTCCTCAGACCCACTCCAAGGGTATCCAGTCATTTTTTTCAAAGCCCAAAGTTTCGAATGTAAATCCTGAGAATACATCTTTTCGAAAAGCCATTCTTTCGAAAAAGACATTCTTCCGAAATAAATTCGAACATGGTATCTAAATGAAGGTAAGTATTAGTGCAGGGATGGGGCCAGTGTTAGGGTTAGGGTTAGGGTTGGGGCTTAGGTTAGTTTAAGGGTTACATTGGGGGGTTAAATTAGGGTTAGGGTAGGGTTAGGGTTTGGGGTTAGGGTTAGTTTAACTGTTAAAATAGGGTTGGGGTTAGTTTAGAGGTTACATTTGGGTTAGGGGTTAGGGTTGGGGTTAGGGTTGGGGCTAGGGTTAGTTTAAGGGTTACATTGGGGTTAGGGTTGGAGCCAGGGCTAGGTTTTATGGTTAGGGTTGGGGCTTGGGTTGGGGGTGGAGGGGTGTCGTGCGGGTTGGGGGGAATCCCCCCACCCCACCCAATATACACAAAAACTTTAAAACGTAACAAGGGGCTGGCCAGTGCTGAAATTCCAGCGCTGGACAGCTCCATGTAACGTTTTAAAGTTTAAAAAAAAGCATTGAAATGCTACTTTTAACATGTAAAAGTGCATTTCTATTGAAACCAGTCCATGTCTATTGTCGACGGATTGGTTTCGATAGAAATGCACTTTTGCATGTTAAATATAGCTTGTCAAAGCTTTTGTTTTCGAAACTTTTGTTTCGAGGCTTTAGTGATTCGAAACTTTTGTTTGGTGCAGATGCTCTGCCAGATCTGAGCGCGAAACGGAGTTCAGGAAGTCGCAAATGCTGACGTAACGCCACTTTCCTGATAGACAATGTCCTTGCAGATTGGCTCAGCAGTAGCTGCCCGCTTGAATCTAAAAGAAATAGTACATTTTTGATTGACTGTGTTTCGCTTTAAACGCACCAAGTACAACCAGCGAACGAAATGTTAAATGAAAATCTATTTATTTTCCCTGCTACTCTCGAACGTCGCTTATTCAGCTTACATATAGCTCTGCTGGTTGTGATCCTCATCGGGGAGCTTCAAGCATTTCTGGGGCTGCGGCGGCCTCTACTATGCATGTGCTCTGGCCATATAGTTGTAGATTGCCTAAGCAAAGTAAGCGATTGTTGGCATACAGAGAAACCTTCTTCCCTACGCCCGCAGGCCATTGGCATTGCATAATGAGTCTGTCCTCCCGTATCCATTGGCTACAGTCTCGATAGCCAAAGCAAAGAGAAGGGGCAAAAGGAGCAACACTGACTCAGTGGTAGTTTCTTCAAGTGCTTCTTTTCATTTTGCCAGGATGGATGGTACAGGAATATCCCTTAGAAAGGTTTAGGATTCTTTCTTCCTGCTCTCCGTATGTGGCATACTGCATACAGCATCTAAAAGTACCTGACACATTCTGCAGCTATTGGGTTGCTCCACCATGAGTGCCCCTCCCTCCTGTGTAGTGAGCTTCCCAACAAGTATACATCCTTTATCCCCCTAGCCAATCATGCCAATAGTGTCCCGGTTTTGTTCCTGTGTTTTTAAATTCTACCTTTTGTGAACCAATTGGCCCTTTTTGCTAGACACGATATTGCCTGCTTTTACTGTGAAGCGTATAATGTGTGTCAGTAGTGCCATTAACTCATTCAAAGCCACGCATTACATAGGTTCTGCCTCTCTCCGTCTGGGTAGCTTCCACCTGTCTGGCATTGGTCTAGGTTCTGCCTCTGTCTCCGTCTGGGTAGCTTCTACCTGTCTGGCATTGGTCTAGGTTCTGCCTGTGTCTCCGTCTGGGTGGCTTCCACCTGTCTGGCATTGGTCTAGGTTCTGCCTCTGTC
The DNA here is from genome assembly GCF_040938575.1 of Ambystoma mexicanum. Classification (NCBI taxonomy): domain Eukaryota; kingdom Metazoa; phylum Chordata; class Amphibia; order Caudata; family Ambystomatidae; genus Ambystoma; species Ambystoma mexicanum. The sequence goes on from NC_090923.1 coordinate 549,284,380, forward strand.
TCCGTCTGGGTAGCTTCCACCTGTCTGGCATTGGTCTAGGTTCTGCCTCTGTCTCTGTCTGGGTAGCTTCCACCTGTCTGGCATTGGTCTAGGTTCTGCCTGTGTCTCCGTCTGGGTGGCTTCCACCTGTCTGGCATTGGTCTAGGTTCTGCCTCTGTCTCCGTCTGGGTAGCTTCTACCTGTCTGGCATTGGTCTAGGTTCTGCCTGTGTCTCCGTCTGGGTGGCTTCTACCTGTCTGGCATTGGTCTAGGTTCTGCCTGTGTCTCCGTCTGGGTGGCTTCCACCTGTCTGGCATTGGTCTAGGTTCTGCCTCTGTCTCTGTCTGGGTAGCTTCCACCTGTCTGGCATTGGTCTAGGTTCTGCCTCTCTCCGTCTGGGTAGCTTCCACCTGTCTGGCATTGGTCTAGGTTCTGCCTCTGTCTCCGTCTGGGTGGCTTCCACCTGTCTGGCATTGGTCTAGGTTCTGCCTGTGTCTCCGTCTGGGTGGCTTCCACCTGTCTGGCATTGGTCTAGGTTCTGCCTCTGTCTCCGTCTGGGTAGCTTCCACTTGTCTGGCATTGGTCTTGGCGCTGAGGGTGGTACATAGCCTGCCATTTCAGAAAAATATTCTAAGCCTCGCATATTGTTGTCTTGTCGCCAATTAAGTGTTAATTATGGATATGGAGAAATACTCCTTAATTACTCCCTCTTGCTCCAGCCACCTTGCAATTCGCTCTTTTCCTCTACTTGTCTGCCTCCTCCATTCCCCAACAACTCCTTTCTTCTTGAGGTCAACACTCTATTCCTCTCACCTCCTCCCTTCACTCTCTCTTTCTCTGATGGTCCTCCATTCCACAACAACCTTTCTCCTGTATATGTCCAATCAAAAATAGGAATTCACGCCAAAGGGCACCATTTGGCAGGTCAGACCCGGTCCCCTTAGGAAGCTGGGCAATGGTGTTGTGTTGGTGGAGGCAAGGGGAACCTCCCAAAGAAACCTGGCTAAACTCCAGATAGCCCAGAATAATGCCTTAAGGGCCGCAACAGGCATGTCACGCAGGGAACACATCTCAGCGGTCAGGAGGTAGGTACATTGGCTACCTATCAAGGAACAGGTTGTCTTCAAAATACTGGCCTTAACCCACAAATGTCTTCACATTCTCGTACCCATGTATCTAGCACAAAGGATCTACAAACAAACAGCGTCCACACCTTCCAGGTCCGCCTATGCCAACCGCATCATGGTTCCTCACACACGGAGAGTGCGTGCTGGGGGGTCGAGTTTCCCAACAATGGCTGCTACTCTCTGGAACAACCTCCCAGACCAGATCAGATCAATCGAGTCTCATGAGGCCTTCCGCAAGGCCTTAAAAACTAGGCTCTTTGTCTAAAGGGCTTATCCCCATGTGCAATATTTCACATATGCTACTTCACTGAATTTGACACACTATGCAATGTAGAATACTTTACTTTGTAATTTAACCCTGTCAGCAACTGTCTTTAAGCTTTATTCCTGGGCCGCTTAATGTATCCCTCAAGCAAGCCTTCCTAAGTATCCTTCATAGCGCCTCGATGCCTGTGGGCTGCAGTGCGCGCTAATAAATCCAAAATAAAAAATAAGGGGTGTTGGTGGTACTGGTGGAGTACTTTACTTGAAGCTGTCTGCATTTGTTTGGTTAAAGTCAGAAGCTCGCTGTAAATTTGACTTTGGAATACGCACTGTGGGAATTACCTCTGAACCTTTAAGGCAGGCTCCGATAGGTACCTGGCTGTATCACTTGCCGCAGTACAAAGGTGTCTCCACAGCGCGAAGTGTATGCCAAGTGGAGGCAAGTGGTGTGCATCAGTGTCGTGGTCAGGAGCAGCAAGTCTCGAGCCGCGACAACGAGGACTGACGAGCCGTGGATTCCTGGTAACTGAAGTAACTGAAATAGTTCTCTTCGCTCCCTCATTTTTTTTGCTCTTTTTGACTTTCTTTACCTCACGCTCCTCATGCGCTTGAAAAGTGATTCCCGAGGGGGAGCTGATTGAAGGCGGGGACATGGATATAGACTCAGCCATAACCACAGTTATTGCAGGAAAAAATGTCGAAGCCCCTTTTTCGGGAATTATCAGAAAAAAATCCTCAATAATACTAATGTCGATCACGGTATGCACCGCTCTAAATGAACCAGATGGTAACGGGTCTATTGCGATAAGCACTGTGGAAAAGATCATTGTAGACGCCTCCCGCACAGGCGAGGGAAAAGAGGTGCATTGTTTCCCGATGTTCAGCAATAAGAAGGTTTTTGAGAGAGGGCGGATTGAGAGTATTGGGAATGAACTGGCTTATTACTCTGCAATGATCCCCACAAACGCAAATACACTCATTGCATCTTCCGCCTGCTACACTAACGAATGTTTCACTAGCAGGTGCACGCAGTGCATTATGTGGCTCTCCAGTGAACTCAGGCATGCATTGTATACTAAACGATTCTTTTGCAGGTTCTTACGGCATGAGGCGATTGCTGGACGTGGGTGTGGGAAGGGGTTGAATGTGGTTGGTGCCTGCATTGAGTTCGGGGCCATCCTCTCGTGGGACTGATACTTTAGGGAAGGGCAAAACAAAGATGAGCAAATCACCTGAACATTTAGTGGGGAGACTGTCCCCCAGTTGTTGCGGGCATGACCAGTCGACATCAGTCCATGAGGACCTGCCTCTTCAGGTCAACACCAAGAATATAATCAGTGACTGGAGCTTACTGGATCTAGTAACAGAGACAGTAGCGCCAGGACATCAAATAGAGGATGGCTCACAAGCTGCAGGAACACTGGAAAGTGAAGAGGAACACTATTCATTTTTAACCCTACATATGATCAGTGATCCAATGCTACGTTGGCAACTATTGGTTCCCTGACAGTCCTGATTGACTGGGAAATACACTACACATTGAGGGAATTGGACGGCCAGATTTAATTTACTGCACCAGAAATGTCGGCATTAAATATGGTGCTTAGCTCCTTCTCCACATTGTATGTCTCGGGAGGATAGCCTAGGGGCAACGTGCTCGCCTTGGAAGCAAGACGACGCTAGCAACATAGGTTCGATCCCGTCCTTGCTTAGAAACCCCTGGGTATTAAGCACGTTATAAATAACCTATCATGTCATATCATATCATGACAACATTCATTTGGAGTTCAAATCCCACACCTTGCAATTAAGCGACCTAAAAGTAAATTTGGAATTGATGCAAGACTCAGTAAATACATTAATCGTAACAGAGGGTCCGGCGGAAAAGTGAACTCCTGTAAGTAGTCATCAATTAATAGAGGATCTGCGGGAGTCGGTAGTTCCCAAATCGTTGTTGTGAATGATTCCAACAAGACCTCTGTTAAAAAAAGTACAACAAAGGTGGAACAAATTGTAAGCGAGATAGTTTTTGAGTAACATACATTCAAAGGGATTGTGTCCTCCGGCGTATTCCTTATCTTTGATGTTATCCATTCCATTCCAAATTTTTTTCAGTAGAGGGCGCTGCGCGTCGACGTCCCTCGAGTCGGGGTCCCTCGACAGCCTCCGTATCGGCGCCGACGTCATCATGAGTATAAATAGACTCGCGCAGCGTCCGTTGTTCAGTTCTGTTTTTCCATGCTTCGTGGGCCTCGGAAACGTAACGCTCGGTTCCTTTCTTCAGAAAAACCTTCTTATTCTTCGAAGATTATTTCCATTACACAATGGCTTCTTCATCCGAACCATCGACTCCTCGGTCCGGTTTCAAGAAATGTCGTGACTGTGAGAAGAAAATGTCTTTAACGGATCCTCACAGGATCTGTTTGTGGTGCCTGGGATCGGAGCATCACTGTTCGGAATGTGAGGACTGTATGTCCATGACGGCGAAAGCCTTGAAGGAGTGTAAGGGGAAGTTAGAAAGAGGTAAGGGCTTTAAAACTTCTACTCCCTCGAAAGTTTCGTCGGCCGAGTCGAGACATTCGTCTCCTCGTCTACAAAAGAAACATTCCCAGTCAAGATCTCGAAGCGGTTCTCATCAGTCTTCGAGATCAAAACACTCTAAGAAGAGGCATCGTAGATATCCCTCTTCTTCTTCCTCTACTTCCCCAGAAAGGGTCACCTGCCCCACGAAACACAGCTCTCCGGCTAAGTGGGAGGAATTCCGTAAAAAAATGTTTAGCGTCTTCGAGAAAGCGGCCTCGACCCCCTCGGAGATGTCTAAAGGTGATAGCCTGGGTAAAAGACCCGAAAACTCAAAACAATGCGAGTCGTTGAACCCGGCGAGAGAAATATTCGAGAGCGCCATGAACCCTCGAGTAAAAGCAATAAGACCGCGTCATCGACGCCGTCGTCAAAGATTCCTTCGACTCACAAATCTGCGTAATCGACGGCTTTGTCGAAGGGCCCTTCGACATATAAATCAGTTTCGTCGACGCCGTCTTCGACAACACTGTCGACCCCGATGAAAGACAAACCTACAACTGCCACTACGTCACAGGCATTAGAGGTGTCGAAAGCCCCCACCATGACGTCGAGGATGCCTTCGACAATCTCGACGACGCCGAGTAGGATTCCGTTCCTCTCGAGTACATCGAGGTCTTTTCAAACTTTTTCGACCCCTTTTTCAGGATTGTCGAAGCCTATGACGTCCACGTCGACAACCTTGATGTTTTCCCAGCCAGTGACAACCCTAGAAATGGGTTTTAAACTATATCCTAGGTCTGACTACTTTAGAGCCTTGTCCTCTTTATATGAAGAAGGGGAGGATTCCGACAATGAGAGACCTTTTGGTCTACAAAGGACAACCCATGCCAGAGAATTTCTGAAGAGAACAGGTTAAAAGATCTTCAAGAATCTCTACATGAGGCAAGTGGTTTAGATATTTCTCCAGAAGTAGAGTTTGATAAACCAGATCCTCGAGAGCATGCTGAGACTCCTTATAGGATTCTGATGGCCAGAATAATTGAATTCATGGGGTGGACTACACCTACACCTTCTTTTCAGCAGGATGACCTTACTGATATTTCAGATAAAGGTCCACAGGAGGATCCTGTTGTTCCTTTTCATACTGCTCTGCAAAGAAAAATATCTGCTAATTGGGAAACTCCTGAAGGTATCCCTGCAGTAAATAAAAAAAACTTTCTGCTAAATACAAAGTATCAGCTTCAGATCCGGAATATCTGAGTAAGCATCCAACTCCAGAGAGTTTAGTTGTGCAAGCAGCGACTTCATCTAACAGTAAGTCGGCATACCCTACTATTCCACAGGACAGAGATGATAAAAGATTTGATGCCATGTCAAAAAAAGTCAATTCAGCATGTAGCATGGCGCTTACGTGTATCAATGCCACTTGCACGCTAGCAAGATTCAGCCACACACTTTGGGAGTGTGCTTCATCTGCGGCTGACTGTCTCCCAGAAGGAGAAGAACGGGATGCATTCTTAAACATCATCAGGGATGGAAAGGATGCAAAGTGCAAGTCCCTCCAAACAGGCATTGATTCTGCTGTCAGCATCAGTGGGGCCATGGTGGCAATTACCACAATCCACAGATTTGCGTGGTTGCGGAAGTCTGGGTTTGTGTTACGCTCACCTGGTTCCACGGGGGCGCCACCCAGCAATCGGGGTCCTGGTATCCCTCCCTGCGATGCCCAGTAGTGACCAGCGGGAGAATCCGGCCAGAAATACAGGTAAACAATGTTTAGAACCGGGTAACTAGTATTAACAGCCTCCCACCACCCGGTATGTCTGTGGCCCCTCTGGGCTTCCTCTCACCTTGTTCTTGATGTTGGCGGGTTCTCCGTCCTGCTGTCTCGGCAGGGGCGCGTGGTGCTTTGCGGGCTATGGCAGTCGAGTTACTTCACTGATGCCGGCCCGACGTGAGTCTTTCAGGTAGGTTTTATTGCTATGGTGTTTTGCTGTCCTAGCATGCCTTTCTGGAATTAACAATGTCTCTTTTCTCTTACTTAGGTACGTGGACGTACAATTTGTGGCGAAGATTGGATTTGGGGTTCGCTGGTAAGTATTAGCATTTTTGGAGCGCCTGGACGCGGCGAGTAGGCGATTTACGCACCGCTAAGGTGCCTTGCCTTTGCTAACCTTTTATCTTTTGTCTTCACAGGTCGCGGTGCTCCGCCGGAGTGTAGATTTCCAGAGATGTTGCTGAATGAAGTGCGAGTGGCAAGGTAAGCCTTTTGGCGGAGTTCGTTAATTGTGCAAAATGTCTAATGCATTGTCTTTCTCTTTCTGCAGGTCCGTCGATCCGAAGGAGCGCTGGTTCCAGGATGCCGGTCGGAAGAGCTGAGGACCACTAATGATGGAATTCAGGTAAACTGCAACCTTTTCTAACTATGTCTTCTTTCTTTTTCTGCAGATGCTGTTCCCCCGAGGTTCGTGGCTGAAGCTGAACATGGTGAGCGTCACGTTGCAGAATTGCAAACTAACACGAAGCATGTCAGTCCAGTCGGGCGTGGTTTAAATAGCTTCAAGAAAGAAGTCCAGGTAAAAGAGTTCCAAGGTGCCACACCCAAACCATCCTTCTGCAAGCCAGGTTCCAAGAAGCCTGATTCTGTGGATGCTTCCACATTGAATGACAGTAAGAAAAAGTAGTTCCCTAGCACAAACTCATTATTAAGTATGAGCCTGGCCCCAAGAAGGCCTAGGTTGGGATTTAGTGGGGACTGGCATTAAACACAAAAATAGCCTAGAACACACATAGCAGAAATGCCTAAGAGTGGGAAAAAGAGCCTCACTCTTAGCAGGTAAAAAGAAACAAACTCTTCAAATCCAGCAAAGCTGCTGGGGGACTTTATAGGTAAGGGAAATTAGCCATCGAATGAGAGTTCTCCCTAACACTTAGGAAGAGGCAGAGGACAGCTAGCTCAAAGGGGCCAGAGACGATTCACCCGTGGTGGACGGGTCAAAGGTACAAAAGCCGCAGCAGCAGGTGCCACTTTACCCTCAGCATCTGCGTCAGCCGCTTCTAAACCCCTCTGAGGTGAGGGGTGAGGGGGAAGGTTAACTCAACATCTGGCAGAATGGCAGGCTATTACGTCAGATGCTTGGTCATTGGAGACAGTTGCCTAAGGTTACTGCCTGCCCTTCCTAGACACTCCTCAGTCATCCACCTGGGAACAACTCTTTGAAGCTTCCAGACCTGCTCCTTATGCAGGAGATTTTAGACCTGCTTGAGAAGGGTGCCATAGAACCGGTACCAGTAGCGGAGAGGAACAAGGGTTGGTATTCCCCCTACTTCCTAGTACCAAAGAAGGACGGAGGACTGCGACCCATCTTGGACTTGCGAGAATTGAACAAATTCCTCAGGAAAGACAAGTTCAAGATGGTAACCCTTTCTCAGATCCTTCAGGCCCTCCAGCTTCAGGACTGGTTGGTATCTCTAGACCTTCAGGATGCTTATTTCCATGTGCCAATCCATCTCAAACACAGGAAATACCTGAGGTTCGCAATTGGCAACTCTCACTATTAATTTTCGAGTTCTGCCATTTGGGCTGACCTCCGCCCCGAGGGTCTTCACCAAGCTAATGTCTGTAGTGGCTGCAAGTCTAAGGAGGGAAGGGATCTATGTCTACCCCTACCTGGTTGATCAGAGCAGTATCTCCGGCACAAGCTCAGATCCAGCTAGATCATGTCTGTCACTTCCTTCACAAGCTGGGCTTCTCCCTCAACTTAAAGAAGTCACAGTTGATACCATCACAGAGACTTCAGTTCATTGGAGCAGTCCTGGACACTTCTCTGGGAAAAGGCTTCGCCACCAGAGGTGAGGGCTCAAGATATTCTACAGATGGTCACCAAGTTTCAAAATGCCCAACGTCTACCAGCCTTTGACTTTTTGAGGTTGCTAAGCCTCATGGCATCCTGCATCTTCCTAATGCCAGAGGCTCGCCTGAGAATGAGATTCCTCCAGTGGGCACTGAGAACCCAGTGGTCGCAATTCTCAGGAAGAATGTCAGATCTCCTACAAGTCCCGGACAGAATAGCTTGAGACCTTCAGTGGTGGGCCTGTCGGGAGAACATCTTGAAAGGAGAACAGTTTTGGCAACCATGGCCGGAGATAATAGTAGTCACGGATGCCTCACTCACGGGGTGGGGAGCTCATGCCAACGGCATGACCATCAGCGGTCTTTGGTCTCTATCGGAGTCCAGACTACACATCAACCTGTTGGAGCTGAGAGCAATCAGACTAGCGCTGAAAGCTTTTCTGCCATCAGTACAGGGAAAGAATGTCCTGATAACGATGGACAACACAGTGGCCATGCACTACCTCAACAAAAGAGGGGGCGTAGGGTCACTGCCACTGTGCAGAGAGGCAATGCAGCTCTGGTTTTGGGCAATTCAAGAAGGAATCTTTCTTTTCGGCAGTTCACCTAGCCGGAGAGAAGAACTTGACGGCGGATGCTCTGAGCAGGCAGAGCAAAGTCTCCCACGAGTGGGAGCTAGCTCAGGAAGTCCTTCAAGAGATCCTCACTCTTTGAGGAACCCCTCAAGTGGATCTGTTCGCCACCAGCATCAACAGGAAGTGTGATAAGTTCTGTTCAAGGGTATTTCCCCAGAAAGGAGCTCTAGGGGACACGTTCGTAGTGTACTGGGAGTTTCCACTTCTATACGCGTTTCCTCCAGTCCCTGTCATTCCTCAAATGATCAGGAGGTTGAGAAGATTGCGCGAAGCCATGATCCTTATTGCCCCGGATTGGGCCTGGAGAATGTGGTACCCGGACCTTCTAGACATGTCCATCTGTCCTCCAATTAGTCTTCCGCAAAGAGAGGATCTTCTCTCGCAGAAGGGAGGTCAGGTTCTCCATCCAGACATCAGAACCCTCAACCTTCACGCTTGGTTTCTGAAAGGTTGAGATACAAGGATTGGGACTTCCTGGATGACATCATGGAGGTGTTGCTTTCAGCTAGAAGGCCAGCAACAAAAACTTTATACCGCTGCCGTTGGAACACATTTTGCAGCTGGTGTAGAGAAAAGAATAGTGAACCCTTTTCATGTAATACACTGATGGTGTTATCTTTCTTGCTTTACTTAGCAAACTCGGGTCTCCAAATTGGTACGGTCGAGGGCTACCTCGCAGCGCTGTCTATCTTTAAGCGTACTGCTGAGGAGCCTTCAAATTTCAAACTACCCGTATTAATCCAATTTCTGAAAGGATTAACAAATGTCTATCCACCAAAACCTTTTCAGGTTCCTTTGTGGGACTTAAATCTAGTCTTAAAGTTTCTGATGGGTACTCCTTTTGAACCACTTCATTCTTGTTCACTAAACTTTCTTACTTTTAAAACAGTCTTTCTAGTGGCCTTAACTTCTGCTAGAAGAGTGAGTTAATTACAAGCTCTATCTTGCAAACCTCCTCATACAATCTTTCATAAAGCAAAGTTGTCTTACAAGTGAAGCCCAATTTTCTCCCAAAGGTGGTTTCTGAATTCCATATTACTCAGAAAATAACCTTACCTTCGTTCTGTCCTCCTCCCCATCCAGGGAAAGAGGAAGAAAGATTACACAGGCTGGATCCAAAGCGTGCCTTGAGTTTTTATATTAGCAGACTTGCTAGGATAAGGCAAACAGACCAATTGTTTATAGGATATGCAGGGCACAAATTAGGATTGGCAATCGCAAAACAGACCATTTCAAGATGGATCATTTTGACCATTTTAGAATGCTACAAATTGGCAGGAAAAGAACCCCCTCAACATCTTAGGGTTCATTCAACCAGGGGTATCGCAGCCTCTTCGGCTCACCAAAGAGGGGTCCCAATTAAAGATATATGTGCGGCTGCCACATGGTCGTCCGCACATACTTTTACCAAATTGTACAGCCTAGATTCCTCCTCTATCCAATCGCGAACAGATCAAACTGCACTCCTAATTTTTACACAAGAGTAGTTTTAAAGGTGTATCCTGAGTATTATTTGTTTTAAGGTGCAGAGGAGATAAATAACAGCCCTGGCATATGGGTTGCAAAAATTTACACAATAGATCAAGTTCCCAAATGTGTCCTTATATGTTTGATTAATTAATAGGTAGTGATTAAATAAATAAATAAATTTGCACAATAATATAGGTAATTTGCTTAGTAACATATATCAATACACATTGACACAGTTAAGTATTTTTAGAACAAATCCATTGATTTATTAGAAGCCCAACGCGTTTCGTGAAACAATTCACTTCTTCAGGGGCAATTTGCATAATTTTTCTTTAAGGTAATCTGGAAAACATAATATTAAAGTAAATGCGTATTAGTCCCAATAGTACAAATAAATTATATAATTTCAAGAGCAACAAAATACCTAATAGAGAATCGATATATATCATTTAAAAAAACTCATAAACCTCATTGGTAGCCCTAAGTCAAACAGATCATACAATAATAACCATTTGGAATCTATATGCGTTCATCAATGATTGACATGGTGACATTTCTGTATTGTAAATAAATTACCTATGGAAATATTTCCATTACTCATAAGTGGCTGGCTGTTCATCACAAAGAGAAAAAGCTGCAAGTCTCCTGAACATGTAGTGTAGCCCTTGTCCCTAGGCTGTTAACAGAAATAAAAGAGAAAAAGGGGAAAGAATAGTCAAGATAAGAGATCCTGAGTCTAAGTAAAAAAGATTAGAACTAATTAAAGGTGAGTAGTCCGGTAGGTATGTAGCAATAGAGGGAAGATGTAATCCTCCTCCAAGACTCGCTACCAAATGCTGGCGTTAGCTGTTCTTAAATACCTACAAATGGCCGCCTAACTTCAGGCGTATGTGCATCAGAGAACGCGTGACGTCATGATGTAAACATTGTGACGTCATCGCGCGCATGCGCAAAGCGTTGTTGTGCCCGAACATAAAAAATATATTAATTTAGATTGGATTAAGAATAAAAATAAAGATAATGGGTTATAACTCAAATCAGCAAAGCAGAGAGCTCCAAAAGAGGGCCTAAATGCATCTAACAGTAGGATTAACGTAGATAACGTCAGAGTATAAACGACGTGTCTGTGCCAAGCTCGACTGTTATAGTGCTTGAGATGGGGAATGTGGTTGTTGGTAAAAAAGGGGGGAAAACATTAGCTAATACTAGCAAAAGATAATTGTATGTCTTCTAGACAATTGAAGGACATACAAGTAAGACAGAATACATATGTAAAAAGATTAATAAAAAGCAAAAACTAGAATTAAATGAGATAAAAATTAAGGAATGATAAGATAGTAAGATATTGAAAAATCGGACCCAAGAAATCAATGCCTAATGCCGTGATGACGATGGAATCACATAACCTAACATTTGACATTGCCCCAAAGGTGGGAGAGGTTACCTTTGGGGGGAGGACTTGGGGCTGGATGGTGCAAAGAATGTTCCAATCTTCAAAGCATACAAGTATCATAAAAGACATCCTTGCCTAAGGAAAAATGAATCTCCAGTTACGACCTTAGACAATCAAGAGGAACTTAATGCCACAATTTCTGAGCTAAACAAAACTATGGATAGCTCTATTGAGTCTGAATGCATTGTTGTTGAGAGAGATGAGGCTGACATAATAAGGGTTACAAATGTGAGGCCACAGATGGAAGAGCCGATACTGGCAAATTATATATATTTTTTATTGTGTTTGGTTTATTACAAACGTTTACAAAAAAAACAGAAGAAAAAAATGCATTTGAAACTGCATACAATCACTTACACATTCATAATTACAAAAATGTCTTATAGAGCATAAAAGTGTTTACCAAAAGATAAAAAGCTCAACACATAAAAGAAGAGGAAATAATATACTACTAAACTAGGATTCGTCGTCTTTGTTAAAAAATATTCCAACATTTTAGGAATCCGGCCACTGCCAGAGCTTCCGCCGTTCTCACAGGGTTCAACAATCTTTTCCACAAGGCTTTTGTCTCAGGTTGTCCTCGCAACCTCATTATCCCGTTAAAATACGCTATTCTTCCTGTCCGCAGAGCCATGCATTCCATGAACAAATGATCAGCCAATTCCACCGACCCCTCCCCTTTGCACCTTCTACATACATTGTCAGTGGAATCAATGAATACTTACCTTATCAGAATCTCCTTCGTGGGAAGGATTTTCCAGCGAAACCGCATGATAAGCGAGCGATAATAGCGGTTTGAGAATATCAACAAGTATGGTGCGATCTTCCCTCTGAGCTTATGTTCATGAGATAAATAGCTCAAGGAAGGGTATTCATGAAATAGGTTAGAAGTGTTCATCCAATCCCATTTGTACAAAGCTGTCCTGACCTTCTCTGGGTTTGACCCAAGGGAATCACTGTTGAGTGCCAATTCTCCTAGCAGAAGTTCACAATTGGCTCTCAACTTGCCCATAAATGTGTCACTATGAGATTGAGAATTCATTTTTGCTGACAAGGGAAGACGAAGGAACGCATACAGATTATCGTTGTTGGAACATATAATTTTCTGGTATAGTGAAAAGCACTGCCATTGTACCCAGACCTTTAAAGGTAAGAGACCCAGCTTGTATCGGATTGCGGCAACTGGAACACACTTGGAGACCCTCCATACCCGTCTCCAAATCTTCCCTTCAATTGTGTCCAGACAGGTTGATAACCTGTCGGTCTACAATTCTAGTCCGTATAGTAGTTTTGGCATGACCTTCCCTTCGTAAAATGTAATCCCTGCTTTCACTAAAAATCTCCATACCTTTTGTCTACCTGTATTAGTGGTTAGTCAGCGTATTTACTCTAATGATAAGTAATAGATGTGTGTCTTTCATTCAGGCTTTTGGAGAGAAATGGAAGCCCAAAAATGTTAGGCTAGTTGCTACGTCCACCCAATGGTCTTCACACTTCCAATGTCTTGACCCCTCTTTCCTTCCTCTTGACAGCTCCAAGATTTTGGTCTCAGTGGGATTTATTATGTTTGTTTATTTTTGCGTAGGTGGAAAAGGCATCCAACAGCCTCTTCATTCCCCCTCTGGAGCGATCGAAAAGAAGGAAATCATCAGCGTAGGATATACATGACGTTTTTGTAGCCACCATCTTGGGTGGAATCAGAGCTGCTGGTTTCAGGACTTCTCCTATGTCTGACACGTAGAGCTTGTCAAGGCAGGGAGCCAACATGCATCCCTGTCGCAATCCCGACTTGGTGGATATATATATATATATTTTCTTATTTACATTTGGTTATAGAAAAGCCTTTACAAATTACTTTCTTCACTTTTTTGGCATAAAATTCAAACATTTGTTGTTTCACATTTACTTAATAATATGTTTACCGGTTAAAATTCTACTGCAGTAAATTCTATATATACAGTGAACATAAAATCGCCTTGGAAACAGAAATATCAAACATAACCTCCTACAGTGTGTGCCAATGAACAAGTGTACAATATCATGTACTGCCGCATGACTTATGAAAAATAGTCATGATAGTTAACATTTTAAACATTCTATGTTTCAAAATTGAAGAATGACATTCCAGAAATACTATATTGGAATTTATCTCACATCTCATAAACATATACATTTGGCAAAATTGCTACCTCTATCGCAAGTACAATGAGCAATTTATGCAACTTCATCTAGAGCTGAGTTGAAATGAGAAAGTGAGTAAATTTGTAAAAAGTTCAATACCATCTACACATTACATGCTGTGCTCGTCCTATGTGTGTAACATCTTGTTTGGCATAGTATTTAAAATCAGTCTTCAGGTTGGTATTTTTGCTCATAATTAACGTTTAAATCAACAATTTGTCTAGCCATTGCAATACTGGTTTCAAATCAATAGGGACTGGATTCTTAAGGCTCATATTAAATTGGACACTCTTCCAAATATTCAGGCATAGGTGACATTAAGTTAATCAAATCAGATTTGATTTTTGTTAAACGGCCCAGTGAGAGTATGAATGATTTGCTAGTACCCACCATGCACTTAGACCACAAGGATTCCCTCGACAAAAACATATCTCTAATGTTGTTTTCCCCCCAAATAGCAAATTTCATAATATACACAATAGATAACGAAGTGCTTGATAGTTTCCAGTTGTTGCAATTGAAGGCAGAATCTATAACTATCTGATGTACTTTGTTGCCAATGTTTGATACGCTCCAAAGTATGGAGTTGATTCATTGTAAATCGCATATATATTAAGCACGTTTTTTCACAGGTAAAGCATTCTATATACATCAATCTGAACATTCATTTGTTTGTATATTGCGCAAATTCTCGATATAACTTGTAGCCACCTATTTCATATATGGTTTGTGCCCAATCCCATTGGTATAATTGCTTCTTTGCATATGCCGGGCGCAACCATAGATCATCCTGCGTAATATTGATAGTGTTTAACATTTTTTCCATTCTATTTTGAAAGGACACCATAGCCTGATGTTTGACATCACAAGCATCTTTGCAAGTTCTTGGTATAATGAGTTTCTAGGAGGTCTAAGAATCCTTGCATATGTGTTCAGTTGCCTCCATTGAAAGCGAGCAGACAAAGAGGATAAGCCCAATTCAATGCGTATACAAGAATTTGCACAGAATTGGCCAATCCAAGAGTTTGCTTCCATGTTCGTATTTGGATTGAATTGAGAAAACTGTTTAAATCGTCTAGGCACAGATCAAGGCCATGCAACAATATAGCTTCCATTTTCATTAAATAGAATTGAATTGCCGGATTTAGTGAGAACTTACAGTATATTTTAAACACACATTTTACCTGTGAAGTAAGTGGTCTTAATTTCTGGTTTAATGATATATGCCAATTTGAGTGTGAAGACACATCCACCAAATCATAGCCCAAGTATCTAAGCTTGGGCATCCTTTCTAAGGCTAAACCATTCAATGTCCAGCATGTGAAGGACTTTTCTTCCTACAAGAAAATACAAATATTTTAGATTTGGCAGTATTAGCCCTTAGGTTATTTTCAGAAGCATATTTGGAGAATGCCTGTAGTTTATTCTGTAACCTATAGGGTGTCCTATCAAATAATAAAATATCATCCCCGAAAGCAAACCAATTCAATTGTAGATGTCCTATTTTTATTGGAGAAGTAACCAATTGATGCCAAGTAGAGTCAATGTCACTGATGGTATAAATTGAAAAGGGTGTAGGCGAGGTTACAACCATGCTTTCACCCCTGTGTGTGTTGAAATCTCCCGTCAGAGCCCCTTGCTTAGTTATTTGAACTCTAGCGTGTGTCCCTGTGTAGCATGGCAATTAATTGGATAATCTCTGTTGAAATGTCATGATCACTGCTTCCAAGGAGTCAGGAACAGCCCAACATCCTTGGAAGCAGGCCCCTAACCGTTATCTTAGGCACCAGCTGGTCCCCACTGGGACCTTTTGGACCTTGTCCTGGCGCCGGTGGCACCAGACTCATCAAAGTCATCGGTCCCGGCACTGGAAGCGCCGGGCTCATATTATGTATGAAGATGCTTGGGTGGACTTACCTGCAGCAGACCATGCTGCTTACTTACCAGCCACTTAGAAGTCCTCTGTGAACAGGAACTACTTTCTTACCTGGGTGGGGCAAGCTCCACTCCCTGGATACAGCACTGGAACTCTTCTGGAACTGGAACTCTTTTCTTACCTAGGCGGGGCCGTGGAGGAAGACGCCTCATCACTCCAAGGCTATTTAAACCACACCCGATAGATGAAACGTGCTTCGCGTTATTCTGCATCTGCAGCAGAACGCTCACCGAGTCTGTTCCAGCCTTTCTTCTTTCGATCCTGAACCTGCAAGAATTATACTTACCATTCCTGTATCCAGTCAACAACAACACCTGCAAAGACAAGAAACAACAGGTTAGCAAGGCAACCTTTACACGCAGTGCATCTCACCTGATCCATCGGCTGCGGCCATTTCTTCACGATGCACCTCCGCCTGTGAAGACAAAAGCATTGTTATTACTTACCGGCACTCCGCGAATTCCGGATTTCTTCACGCTGCACCTCCGCCTGTGAAGACAAAAGCATTGTTATTACTTACCGGCACTCCGCGAATTCCGGATTTCTTCACGCTGCATCGCCGCCTGTGAAGACAAAAGAAGAGACATTAGACAGGTATTTACTTACGCCCATCGCGCTCGTCACAATAGAACACCTGCAAATACTCCGGCGTCTCTTCAGCACGAACTAAGCAGCAAGGGAAAAAGACAGTTTTAGCGCTTGCATTTACTTACTCATTTCCAGGCACTTCACTCCATCTTCCATCTCCAGAGTCCTGCAAGACAAAAAGGGAAAAGCATTATACAGAGTCCTGTTCAATATAAACGTGCCACGCACCTAAAGACTATAAAGACTAAAAAGGTGTCCGGAAACTCACCGCTCGTGCAGTTAACGACGGTAACTATTCTCTGAGTTCAAGAGGTCTATGTTTCACCAGTGAAGGAACTGGCAACGGCACCCTGCACCAGACGCACATGGAGAGCCCAGCATTCACCTATCTAACGTGAGCACGTTGACCTGGGGGTTCTACGGAGAAGCTAGGAAGCTAGGAAGAGAGGGAGAGAGAGAGGGACATTCAACAACCCAGACCCTTAACCCCATATTCTTTCATCTGGAGAAACCTCAACCTTCGAGTTCGACACACAGTGAGAAGAGGTTCGACCCCAGAAGCCAATCGAGTCCTGCACATCACTTTTCGAGTCACAGACACCTTCCTGCCAAGACCAGTGCCTCCGTGGGAATCAGGTGAGCGTTACATGAAAATTCCAAATTGATCATTTTAGACCATCGAAGATTGCAAATAACGCAATCAAAAACAACTTGGGTCCAACAAGGCCATGCACACTATGCCCCCTGAGGTTTTGTTGATGGCCTCTAGCATGTGTGATAACACGGTTGCGTTTAAGGCAGTCCCTGTGTGTTTACGAAAGTCCATTTAATATTAAGACTTAAGATAGTTATTAGGCTCAGACGGACTGCCTTTTTTTATAAATGGGAATAATTAAAGCTGTTTTCCAGGAGCGACGAATTCTGTTGGTATTTAAGATGTTTTAAAATTTTATCTTGAGAATGCCTGCCCAGAATATTGCATCCTTTTTATCACACATGCTGGAATGCCGTCGGGTCCTGAAGCTTTGGTAAAAATGTTTTTACCAATAGCCCATATGGTGTCATCTATGGACCATTGGATTTGTGGCATAGAAGATAATTTGATGGTTTGAAAAGTAATAGTACGATAGGCATCATGAAGTTGAAAGGCTTGAGTGATGTGTTTAGACCATTTGTCTGTTGAGATGGAAGTATTCATGGAATCTAAATTCTTAAATGTTTTGTCTTTGACCATGTTCCAAATGGATTTTGTATCATGTTTACAAATATGATTTACTATGGCCTGATTATCAGCTGTGTAAAGCTTATATTTAAGAGTCTTACAAGCATTCTTGTGGGTCTGAAGAATTCGTTTTTTAGAGGTTATGTATTTTTCACTAGATAGGTGCATTCTTGCTAATATACTCAAATCTCTATTCTTTTGGCGCTTTAATAGGGCAATTGTAACACTCACCTGGTATCCACTGGGACGTCACTCAGCCTGTTCTGACCTCTTACGACCTCAAACCCTTCCCTGGAGTCTACTCGACTGGAGACTGGGCCTGAAACACAGGATTGGTAGAGTTTAACTCCCTATTTTCTCTGTGTGCTTGAACCCCTTCTTCCCCGGGGTCCAACCCTTCCCTTTGATCCACAGCTCACCTTGTTTTCTTGGAAAGTGTGCTCTCCGTCCTGCTTTCAGCGCAGGGGCGCGTTGATTGATGCGGGCTCGTTGCTGCCTAGTTACTTCACTGGCAAGAGTCCGACAGGTAAGTATAATGAGTCTTTTGAACAGTTCTCTAACTTTGTTCCTTTCCTTCCTTAGATGATGGCTGGCGTCCGGGGATGGCGACGTGCTGCTGAGATGAGTAGCGCTGAAGGTGAGTGAGAGCGCGATGCGCGATGCGACACTTGCGTATTTGTATTGAACGGAGTTCTTTTTCTGTGTGTTTTAGGTGCCGCGACGTTTTCAGCGTGGATGCCGGTTATGAAGAAGAAATGCGGTGAGTAAGCGCAGTATGCAGCGCCTCTAGATGTTTACACGCTAACCTGGAGTGTCTTTTCCCTCTTTCAGATGGATGAGAAGTTCCGGAGACAGAGTTCCCCCAGAGCGGCTGGGATTCAGGTAAGCGTTTGAAGCTCATACAGTCTTTAAAAATAAGCGAAGATTTGCTGAATGCTTAGTAATGCATTTTTTCTGTTCTTTTCCCTTTTCATTAGGAAGCGGTGTGCCGGGATGGGAATGACACCGCCAAAGATGCCCGCAGAACAGAAGCAGCGATGAATGATGGGCAGAAGCGCCGCAAGGTAAGGCTGTTCCTAACGGTGTTCTTGTCTTGCAGGAGTGGGCGCAGAAGAAAGATGCAGGCCTACTGGAGACCGATCCGAACAAGATGAGTGTCACACTGCAGGTGCAGAAAACACAAAGCATGTTTCTCAGCCTGGGCGTGGCTTAAATAGTCTCTGGATATCCCAGGTGTCTCTGGGCTGAACCACACCCAAAAGACTAGACCGCACATGCAGTTCTGGGAACCAAAATATGTGGGGGCATCCATCTTGTCCCCAGCAAAGCACAGCAAGTCCAATCCCCAATGTTATCCTATGGGAGTGAGTGAGCCTGGTGCCACAGTCTTGGAGAGCTGGGGACATGAGGGGCAGGAATCATAACAGCAATTTCCCACTGATAATTATATGTATGTTGAAATGTATTTGGAGTATTGTTGCGTGCGAGAAGCACAAGTTTGGATTAAATTTCAGTAGTCCCTAAATTGCCAACCAGACGATTGCAAAGTTTCTTGTTCCAGTGCACTGAGTGCAGTGGACACTCTATTTTCACTAAACATAGTTCTGGAATCATCTCCAGATGTTTGAATATAGTAGTCCATTCAATTGAAATGACACAATGATCACTATAACCCACTTCAGAGATCTCACATATTCCACACATATCAATTAGATAAGCTGATATATTGAAGAAATCTATGATTGAATGTGCATGCTCTCTTTGCCAAGTATAGGAACATCATGTATGTTTTCAACTACAAACATGTTCCATGTAGCAAAATAGTTATTCCAACGACGACCCAAATTAACAGGATTGCAATTGTCATTTGAAGTACTTTGAATACCAAGTTTACTAGCTGGTTTAGAACAGTTTGAATTAAAATCCCCTCCCACGACGATATTGTAATGGGGATTATGTAATAGGGCATTTTCAAGAATCGTATCTAGAATATTGAATACTTTATTTATCAAAATTTTTGGTGGATTCCAATAAAGGGATATTAAAAGGAAAGCATCTGAATTATCATCCTTATGGAGCAGTTCGATGCCTAGCAGAGCATCGGAGGAATGAATGAGAGTATCACGCACATTCAAGGCATTATTAATTAAAATGTCAAGTCTGCCATTTGGGCGTCCCAAACCTGGTTTTTTGGCAGGAGAAAAAAAGGAGGTATACCCAGCCACACACAACTGATTCATGTACATTTTTTCCTGCAAAAAAGATTACGGAAGAGGTATCAAAAATAGAATGTGACTTAAGACATGCAAAAAGATTGTTAAAACCACATACATTCCATGAATGGAATTTAAGTTTGGTATAGCTACGAGGTTGCTTTCGGAGTCTCTATGGACATTATCGTTTTTAGAAGGTTTTCCACCCAAGACCAATCTTTAATGTTCACCCAAGACCAATCTTTAATGTTTGATGCAATAGCTGTGCTATGAGATATAACCTCTCATTGCGTAGTAATAGAAGGCAGCTTGTCTGCTGGCAAGGCTGAGGCACTTACAGCTCAGGGTAATTGATAATCAATAAACGCATGAGCATGCTCATCATTCGTAAAAAGGACCATTTGAATTCCCAACAAAATAAGGTCCTCACGATGCTCCCATATTTGTTTTTAAATGATTGGTGAGTTTAATTGACATATAATTTTTTGATTATTGACAAACGCAAGCTTCACCCATTCCGTCATTGGAATTAAGAATTCTTAACATGGGAATCAGATTAACATTTTTGAAGATCAACGAACGATTAAGCCGTGATAAACCGTTGATTGCCGGATCACTGATCCATCCCATGATTGTAGATGTATTAGTGGATACAACCGGCAATCCATGGGAGTCTGATTGTTCTTTTTCAGCCTGGGTATTATTTACGGTGTTCCCAGTTACACCAGAATGGGTTGGATCCAAAAGCTTGGGTTCCTTTGATTTATATAATTCTTGGTCCTCACTACCACTCCCCTCAGACTGTGATGGCAGAAAAAGATTGCACTTTGCAGTCACTTGTGACTGTTGACATAGATGGAATGCTGCAACTGTCAGGGACATGCGTGCAAGGAGGTTTCAAAATGTCATTGTTTGTCAATTTTATAGTATTTTTTATGAGCGGGTAAAAACCAGATAATTGGGATTCTTTATTATCCTTCGGTTCAGTACTGAGAGTTGATTGCTTATTTTGCACTGAATTCATAAACTTTTGAGGTAGACTACCAGATAGTTTGGAAGCCATAGATGCCTTACAATTTACCTCAGAAGACACATTTTTGTTTCCTTTTTTATTTTAATTTTTAGATACATTTATTGTCACTCTCTCAGCAGAGGGTTTGAGGGGCGATCATGCATTTGGAGGGCTCTCCTGCTTTCCTTATTCAACTGCTTTAAGTCCAATAGAACCTCCTCATTTGCGAGGGCACAGCTATTAATGCGATTGCCATTGTAACAAGAGGGATCTGAGGAGAGAGCGTTGTTTTATTTTTTTACCATCCTCTTTTAATTCGGGTTTTCTCATCGCTCTTCTTTTGATTGCCTTTAAATGCAAGCCTTTTTGCTTTCGGGAGAGTAAAACCCCCAAAGCAGCCCTGTTGTAACACATATCCACAGTATTGCTGCCACTTGGAGGATTAAACTCTGTCTCTTGATCTCTGGAGCCCCTATCTTCATGCTCAATGATGTTTATTAGGGCAGAAGGGCTATCGGGAGTGACATAAGCCAGTGACGTTTCTGTATCGCTAAAGCGAACGCCAATATGATGGGCAAGTTGCAATAGATTACTGGAGAGTTGACAAATCATGATTTCCAATTTGTCCATTTGTGCGCAAGTTCGAACATTATTTGGCCTAAAGTTGCCAGCCCCATCTGGCCTGAGATCACTATCAGTGAGAGCAGGCGTAATCATAGCCTGAGCATAGTAACGTCTAGAAGATAAGGGGGAAGACCTGGAGGATTGTGTCTGTGATTGCTTTGACAAACTAAGGGCCCGTGGGTTTGGGCACTGTGGGTTTGAGTTGGTATACCTGTAGGTTTCTCCAAAAAGCCTTTGTTGGAGTCGTCATAAGCCGACATTTTTCCATATAAAAACCCCTCCATTTTGCTACCTTTAGCAATCAATTCCAGTAAAGTGTGTTTCAAAGCCCTAATCTCAAAATGTGTCAGTTCATGCCCTTTATGAAGCAGGTTGAGTATGCGGCTTAATACTGGGAATTGTTGCTCAATGTTTTGTATGGCATGTAAAGCAGACGGAGTCCCTTCAAAAGTAAAAGGGATGCTTCTAGAGTAGACATTGGAGGTTTTTTAGGATCCACAGAACTCAAACAAATGTGTGGCACTTGTTCAGTATCAAAATTTGCATTGCTCGTTTGGGGTTCACCGGAAAGAGTAGAGACCCCAGGAGTTTCTTGCATTTGATAAACAGTAGGCTGGGAGTTACTACTTAGGTTTCTACGCGCTATAGACTGCATATTGTGCAAATGCACATAATCAATCCCCCCTCCTGCCCCATAGGCAGGCGTGGATGGCCCAAGGGACAGTCAAGTCCGCTATCCCAGTTCTGCCAATACTGCCGGCGCCATCATAGAGACATCAGGTGAAACAGGGGGCAGGCAAAAGGAAGAAGTGAGTTTGCGCATACATAGGAAGCAGTGTTGCACAGAATGGTCACAATCATGCATTTCTTTAAGAGGAAACGATTGCCTTTTGCTAGCAATGTCAACATCTGCATGAATTTTTCGCATATATGTAAGACAATGCCAAATCTTGGACAACATATTCTTCCTTTCTAGACTGCATTGCGATATCAGGGTCTAAATCCCTTTTGCAATACTTGCTAGATTTTGTGGAACTACTGGCGCAATGCCACCGCTCGTCGCTGGCGGTGAACACGTAAGGAGATAGCTAACTTTGTGCATACGATTAGTGGATTGGATCGCTGCCTAACATGCTTTTCCACTTCGTAAGCTGCTTGCCATAATAAAGTTTAGGAAGCGGGCCAAGGCACCGCTACGGCGCACCTACGTGGTAAGTTAGGGAAACCGAGCACAAAATAAAATAGACACAAAGAAAAAAGCACAAAGAAAGTAGTGGAATGTGCTCTTCCTAAAAATTCTCAGTGAATCACAGTGGATGAATGCTTTACAGCGCAAAGAGGTAAACTAAGATCTTTTCAGATATAGTGCTTTCCGTCAACCCACTCTCCATTGGAGAGGCCAGAAACTCGGCGTAGAAGGTCACACCCTTGCAGTAGTAATTCACTGCACGACACTGAACAAATAAATCTACAGTGCTGTACAATGCAGCAAAGCAAATTTTCAATGTCTTATATATCAGACATCCAAATATTTATGTCAATACAATCATTTACCATTTCACTGCAAGTGTGCTTATGCCGTACACAGCCCTTTGAACAGAAATACCATAGTGCTCATTGTTATGGAAAGTTGAGCTTAATTCTAAAAATAAAACACATAAAACAGTTATGTTTTGCCTTAACGCCCCTACAGCCCAACAGCACTTTCAGGCCACTTCCAGGTGTGCGCGCGGGTGCGTGTGTACCGGACTCTATGTAGGCGTACTGGGCGTCAGCGGGCAGAGCCAAATCAACAATAGCAATTATAAAAAGAAAAAAAAGTAACATCGTAACCCAAATTCAATACATAGAGTAAGAGTAGTCTGCGTTAGTGTAGAGAAAAGAAAGAGTCTAGTACAAGCAAAGGTCTGATGCAAAAGGAAAGTCCACTGTTCATTAATTCAGAATTACTTGGTATTGGCGTCCTTACCTCTTGCCGACTCGTCTTCGGCAGAAGTTTTCCATGAAGTCCAAAGAGTTTCCCAGTGAACAATGATCCACAGCGTGCAGCTAAGGTGGGACAACAAGTCCAACCAGCCCAACAGCACTTGCAGGGCACTTCCAGCGGATATTTGGTGGATATTCTACAGGAAAGACTTCCTTTTTGGTCCAAACGGACAACGATACCAGAGTTGTCATGCAGACTAACGATCAGCCTTGGCAAGCACTAGGGCATGCCCCATTTTGCCAGCTTTGCCCAGTGTCTCAGACTGTCAACTCAATCAAAAGCTGCAGAGAGAGCTATTGAGACTATAAACACATTCAATTTTTGCGTACCTCTGGTACGTTCCTGGAGCTCCCTAATGACGGCCCTCTGATGTTTGTTGAGTGTTAATGACGAAACCCGTCTGAAATCTATCCAGTCTCCCCATTGAGGAAGCCCATTCCTCTAGATGTTGCAATATAAGGGCTGCAAAGATTTTACTCTCAACGTCTAATAGGGCAGTGGGCCTATAATTTCTCGGGTCCCATTTATCTCCCTTTTTGTAAATAGGTACTACATGAGCTGACCTCCATGACTCTGGGAGCAACCCGCATTCCATTATACTCGAAATGCAGTACGACTGACCATGTATCTGGATCTCTCTTTAAAAGGTCGTTTGTGAGACCACTCGGTCCTGGAGACCCTGAGGCCTTTGCCTTTTTAATCAGTGTGCTAATTGAACCAGGGTCTACTTCCAGAGGGTATTCGAAAGGACCTCTTTGTGTCTGTTCGTACTCTAACTTCCCCGAGTCTACAGAATTCAGAGAATCCAAAGATTCAAAATCTTCAACCCACTCACTCTCTGATACTGCATTCATCTGGACGAGAGTCTGGGGTTGGTTAATGGGATTTACGGTGGGCCAAAAAGAGCTAGTTTCTTTATTCATCAAGGTTCTGAGCATATGCTCAGCATTACCCTGTAATAGGGTCGCTCTTTGATTTTTGCAAAAAAATTTATATTTTGAACGGATTGTGTCCTCCCACGTAGTCCTCATCTTATGATAAATATCTCTCCAGCTTTGCTGCTTCAGAATTTTTTTTCGACAGAGGGCGCTGTATGCAGTGTCATCGAGTCGATGTCCCTCGAGGGCCTCCGTTCATACCGCCGACTGTGGATCCTATCAGGCTATGACCGAGAAGGCTCTTAGGGATCATAGAGGTAAACTGGCGGTGGGGAGGTTAGTTTCGAAGTCACCTTCGAAGCGGGAGAAAAAGACTATTGAGTTGAGGGATTCTTCCCGATGCAAGAAATCGAGGAGTCATCGATCGCACCACTCTTCGTCTTCTTCCTCTAAGAAGGCCAAGAAGAAGCTCCATAGGACACCTTCGACCTCCAGCGATTCCTCATCTGAGGTACGCAATCCGATTCCCCTGCTAAGTAGGAAGCATTTTGTAGTGAGATGATGCGAATATTCGAAAATGCAGCCTCGACCCTCTCAAATGAAAAGCAAAATAGCCATGCCCCAGTGGATCCGCATAAGGACGACAAGGGGAAGTCAAAGACTAAATCTTTGAAGCCGAGCTTAAAGCCGGTGTCACATCGAGATAGTTCTCGATCCGACGAAAAATCGTCGAGAGCTTTGACGTACCGAGAACCGAGTCCAACCATGGTTCGGTCGAAGAAGCACAAGGTGTCAAAACGTTGACATCTTCGCCGCCCCCCTTGGCACCGAAATCAAGGTTGATGCTGACTCAACCGGCACCAATTTCGAAGCTGTCTTCGACGAAAAGTTCGACATTGTCGAAGTCGCTGACAGTACAAGACATGGTTTACAAGCCTTTACCTAAAAAGACTATTTTAAGTCTTTTGTCAGCTATATATGAGGAAGACCAACCCTCTGATGACAATACACCACCTTTTGGTCTATAGTTGGCACCCCCAATGTGCCAGAGGAACGTATACCTGATGAGTCCAGGCTAAGAGGTTTGCATGATGATCTCCAGTCAGCTAGTGGCTTGGATACCTTGCCTTCGGCAGGCCTGACCCCTCTGGGCATGCTGACTCATCGTAGAGAAAACTGATGGGAAAGTTTATTGAATTTATGGGATGGAGTAGGCCTACTCCATCGTTCGAGCAAGATGATATGACTAACATCTTGGACCACGGTCCTCAGAAAGACCCAATTTTACCTTTCCACATGGCACTACAGAAAAAAGTCTACGCTAATTGGGAAACCCCAGAAACTGCGTCTGCACTAAATAAAAACTTTGCAAGGAAGTACAGGCCATCCAGCAGTGACCCGGAATATCTTACCAAGCATCCCGCACCTGAAAGCTTGGTGGTTCAGGCGGCTACGTCTACCAGGCAATCAGCTTACCCATCCATCCCTCCTGACAGGGATGAAAAGAGAGTGGATGCCTGGGCACAAAAAGTTTTCACTGCGGCTAGTATGGCTTTGAAATCTACTAATGTGACTTGCACATTGTCTAGATTTACGTTTACCCTGTGGGACTGTGTTGCTATGGCGGCTGAACACATCCCGGAAGGTGAAGAAAGAGATGGCTTCCTGGCGATCATTTAGGATGGTAAGGAGGCAATGAGTGAATGTCTCCAGTCAGGTTTGGATACTGCAGACAGCATCAGCAGATCCATGGCTGCTAGCACAGTATTACGCAGATTTGCGTGGTTGAGGAAGTCGGGTTTGCACCAGATGTGCAGGCAAGACTGTTCAACATGCCCTTTGACGGCTCGAGGTTGTTTGGCAGCAAGGCGATTGAGAGTTTGTAGAAGCTGAAGACCTCAAAGGCGGCGGCTTAATCCCTTAGCGCCACCATTAGACAACCTCAACAACCCTATTCAGGCTCATCTTCTTGGAGGGGTAAGTCCTTTCGTTTTGAAACAATTGGAAGAGGAAGAGGACAAGCCAGCCAAAAGGGTCAGAGAAGATTCCCTCGTGGTGGACGAGGGAGAGGTGCTAAGTCAGCCCAAGCACGGCAACTTTACTCTTAGCCACTGCTTCAACTGCCTCTAAACCACTCTGAGGCCTTGACCCACAAGTCCCCGGGGGGAGGCAGACTTTCTCAGTATCTGAACGAATGGCAGGGCATTACTTCAGATGCTTGGGCATTGCAAACTGTGGCCCAAGGTGACTGCCTTCCTTTTCAAAAAAGGCCACAGTAAGATCCACCGGAATACAACTGTCAAAATTCCAGATCCGCTCCTTGTGCAGGAAATCTTGACCGTGCTAGAGAAAGGTGCAATAGAACATGTATCTGTAGCGGAAAGGAACAAGGGTTGGTACTCCCCGTATTTTCTAATCCCCAAAAAAGGACGGAGGATTGAGACCCATCTTGGACTTAAGAAACTTGAACAAGTTCCTCAGGAAGGACAAGTTCAAGATGGATACCCTTTCTTAGATCCTTCAGGCTCTCCAACTCCAAGACTGGGTGGTATCATCGGACCTTCAGGATGCTTCCTTTCATGTGCCAATCCATCTCAAGCACAGAAAGTACCTGAGGTTCGCGGTTGGCGGTTCTCATTATCAGTTTCGAGTTCTGCCGTAAGGGCTGACCTCCGCCCGAAGGTTTTCACCAAGTTGATGGCAGTGGTGGCAGCGAGTCTCAGGAGAGGGGGATTCACGTCTACCCCTACCTGGACGATTGGCTGATCAGGGCTCGTTCACCCAAACAAGCCCAGGAACATCTCAGTGTAACCTGCCACTCGCTCCACAGACTTGGCTTCTCCCTCAATTACAAGCAGTCTCACATGATACCATCCCAAAGACTCCAATTTATTGGAGCAGTCCTTCATACTTTCTCGGGCAAAGCCTTGCCACCTGTTAGGTTGAATCACCTGCAGTACCCTTTGGGAACACTACAGGCAATTAAGACTACACGTGTAAGCACAATTTCACCTTTGGTACAAGCCTGTACTACACAGTAAAGTGGTAGCGATGGCTGAGCAGCCAGACTTATCTCAAGAGTTTAAGTGAGCAGTAGAACAAGTTACACAAAGGACCAACTAATACAGTGATTCAAACAAACACTTTCTCAAGGTTTCTTGGTAAAAGAATATACATTTATTTACTCAGTCAGTTAGAAAACATTACTCTAGTATAAGCAGCTCAATATCACACACTAATACACCACAAAAATCCAACCAATAAGTAACTGAACAAGTTTAGCTCCAAAATGAAGTGGGAGCAAAATTGCACTTCAGATACTTAATAAAGGAGGGAAAAGACAGGGTTATAAGAATAGACAGCCCAAATATATTCATAGGCAGGGCAAAGAGTTTCAGTTAAATACAACCAGCAATTCTTCTCAATAGGCCTGGGCCAAAGTCAATGGTTCAGAGTCTTTTGTAAAGGATAGCACTGTTCTGGTATATAATAGTTATGTCTTTGCCACAGATTTTTAAAGGATTTGGCTAGGCGAAAAGTTTGACGAATGTTTAGGGAAGGACAAGCCTTAGTTGAGCAAAGTTTCACGCACTTTCTCGATGGCCGCAAAGACTTCCGGACCGCGTATGCACAGTACCTTGTCAATGAAGAAAACTGTAGCTGAGGCAGTTGTTCCTGGCAGTTCGAGCAGATTTCGCTGTTCCTGAGCTTCAGTCGTGGGGACAAGGAGGACGTCGGGAGGTTCCTGCACTCCCCAGGGAAGAGGCCAAAAGCTGTAGCAAGACGTCGGTTTAAGGTGTGAGTGCCTTAAAGTCCACAAGCTGGTTTCCTTCCCTCGGGCTATCTTGTTTTCAAGAGCACTCTGATTCAACCAGAATAGGATAGTGTCCAGGTGGCTTGCGAGTTGGTTGTTCCCACCAAACTCAAGGGAATAAATTAACCTTGAAGGGCTTCTCTGTCATCAAAGTTTCAGGCAATTCGGACCTGCAGCAGGGCTTCACCGGTCGTCCAGGAGTTGCAGCAGTCCTCTTCCTTCCTCTCCTCTTCGGTTCTTTCGTTCCAGTGGTTGCCTGTGCTTTCCAAGTCTCAGAGACCTTCTTTTAAACAATTTTCCCCATTCATTCCAGCCTGGCTGTCACTCACACAGCAGGGTGGCTGTCCTTGCCGCACAGCCAGCCGGCCAATCACGCCAGAGTGCATTCAGGTCTCCTAGGAGACTAAGCACAGGGGGTTTTGGGCACCTCCCTTACATCCTGTCCACCCAAAACACCCTGGCGCCAGAGGAGGGCTTCAGCACTGAAGCCCGCCAAAGGTCAACAAACAAAGGGACCAAACCGGGTTTGGCGCGCAGAGACAAACACAAGAAGGACCTTTTCTAAAAGAAATGGCGAAAAAAGTTGACCGAAGTCTGTTTTTACAGATAGGTCTTGGGCGCCATATTGAAAAACATGGCTGACCCGATTTTTAGCTAACGTTGTTAGCAGTCGGGAAAAATCACGGTAGTTGAACTAAACCACTGCCACCAGCCATTTAAAGTAGGAAAGGGTAACATTTTACTGTTACATGAGTTGTTTGACTCAGGGGAAGCTAGGCAGCCCCTGCAGCACTCTATAGGAAGATATTGTGTGCTGGGTCAGTAAATTTAAAAATACTAGCAAAGCCAATTTAACTTTACATGCTCTCGGAGACAGAAGTCAGTCCCAGAGAAGGTATTTTAAACCTTGGGGAGTCTGAAAGACACAAAAACGAGAACAGATCAATCTGCACACCTAATTTTAACGCAAGAGTGGTTAATAGGATTGTACACTGAAAATGTGTTATTTTAAGGGTCGGAGGAGATAAATAACAACCCTGGCATGTGGGTTGCGAAAATGTACACAATAGATCAAGTTCCCAAATGTGGGAACTCCCGTCCTCTGCACTCTATGGATGGCTCTGTGAGGAGTCCTGATTTTTGTTTGTTTGGTTAATTGTTTGGTGGTAGTCTTATGTTTTAAATAAACATGCACATAAATAGGTAATTACTTAGTAACATATATCAATACACATTGACACAGTTAAATGCTTTAGTACAAATCAAATGATTTATTAGAAGCCCAACGCGTTTCATGAAAGAATTCACTTCTTCAGGGCAATTTGCATAATTTTTCTTAAAGAAATCTGGAAAACATAATATTAAAGCAAATATATATTAGTCCCAATAGTCTAAATACATTTTATAATTTCAAGAAAACAAAATACTGTATGGTAAACCCATATATATTATTTTCAAAAACTCAACAACCTTATTTGTGAACATAAGTCAAACAGACCGTATAATACTGACATTTGTACATCTATATGCGTTCTTCAAGATCAACATGGTGACATTTCTGTATACAAATACATTTCCTATGGTAATATTTACATTAGTCATGAATAGCTGGCTGTTCATCATAAAGAGGAAAGCTGCAAGCCTCCTCTACACACAAGCTGAATTTGTAGTGTAGCCCTTGTCAACAAAAGCTGTTCAGAAATAAAGAGTAATATCCAGAAAGAATGGTCAAAAGAAGTGATATTAAATGTAAGATTAATAGATTTAAACTAAATGAAGCAATAACTTACCACCTAATAACTTGTAAATAATGTAAATAACTGAAGATAGTCTATTGAGAAAGTATCCATTCCTCATGGTAAATTTATCTTGTGGAAAATGCCATTGCATCCATGTTGATGCAACAGGCAAAAAAAAGAGGGGCAGTGGAATCCCAGGTATACCTAAAAAGAATCCAAAACTGGATTAACTAAACGAGTTTCAAAGAAGAAGAGACATGGAACTGGTGTCAGCAAAGAGGTCCAAATATACTTACAGGTAAGTAGTCTGGTTCGGTGTAGCAGTTGAGAATAGATGCTATCCCTCTCAAGGACTCGCTACTTAAGTGGTGGTGTAGAGGTTCTTAAATACCCGCAAATGGCGGCCTGACATCGGGCGTCGTGCGTCAGAAACACTGACGCACTGTGATGTCATTGTGCGCATGCGCACTGCGTTATTAAATCCGATTGAGTGATAGAATGCCGATCGAACTAGCAAAGATATAAACATGTGTGAAAAACAGTAAGCTCCAAAGAGATAAACTGTAGACCATCAGGAGGTCTAATATATAATTTGTTAATGGGACGTTGTATGGAGCAACGTGTGTAAAATGTAGCTGACGTCACAGTGTAAACACTGTGACTGAACCTTGCGCTACGAGCCTAGTGCATGCCTTCCATATTCACCATTGTACACCCGCTGAGTTGCTAAGGTACGGACAAGTGAGTATAAATGTATCTATGAACAAGGAAATATATAAGGATGATGAAAAGGCTAATACAGGGAATGGAAAATGGTACCCCCTGTGCCACTGCACTGAAGGTGCTGTGTGACACACAGAAAAAGATCATGCCACTGGAGTTGTTTTAAAACTCCATAACCAAAGAACACAAACATAAAACACATTGAAAATGAAAGGTTCAAAGCCCCAAAATATAGCAAAAGAGCTGGAGGGCTCTAAGGTAGAGGGAATTAAGCACTTGTGTGAGAAATCTCCCTAACACCACCTGAGGTGAGAGCTTAACACATTCTGCAGATGGTTACCAAATACCAGAGTGCTCAGTATCTTCCGGAGGTTGCTCGGTCTCATAGCATCCTGCATTTTCCCAGTGCCAGGAGCCCGCCTGAGAATGAGATCCTTTCAATGGGCTCTCAGGCAAGATGTCAGACCACCTTCACGTTCCGAGCAGAGTTGCTCAGGACCTTCTGTGGTGGGCCTGCAAAGACAACATTCTCAAAGGAGAATAGTTTTGGCAACCATGGCCGGATATAACGGTAGTGACGGACGCCTCACTCATGGGGAGGGGAGCCCACACCAACGATCTGACAATCAGTGGTCGTTGGTCTCCATCGGAATCCAAAGTACCTATCAACCTTTTAGAGCTGAGGACGATCATACTAGCGCTGAAAGCCTTTCTGCCCTCTGTACGAGGAAAGAATGTCCTGATAATGACGGACAACACAGTGGTCATGTACTACCTCAACAAGGGACAATGTGTAGGGCCACTAACACTGTGGAGAGAGGCAATGCAGCTCTGGTTCTGGGCAATACAAGAAGGAATCTCTCTGTCAACAGTTCACCTAGCCGGAGAGCAGAAGATGGCAGCGGTCGCTCTGAGTAGGCAGAGCACAGTGTCCCACGAGTGGTAACCAGCTCAGGATGTCCTTCAAGAGATCTTCACCCTTTGGGGAACCCCTCAAGTGGATCTGTTTGCAACCAGTGTCAACCGGAAGTGCGAACAGTGCTGCTCCAGTGAATTTCCCCCAAGAGGAGCTCTAACAGACGCGCTCGTGGTGGACTGAGAATTTCCACTCCTGTATGCGTTTCCTCCAGTCCCCGTCATTCCTCGTGATCAGGAGGTTGAGAAAGTATGGGAAATCCATGTTCTTAATTGCTCTCGATTGGGCCGGAGTACATGGTACCCAGACCTTCTGGACATGTCCATCTGCCCTCCAATACGTCTTCCACAAAGAGAAGATCTTCTCTCGCAAGTGGAGGGTCGGGTTCTCCATCCAGAGGTCAAGACACTCTGCATTCAGGCATGGTTTCTGAAAGGCTGTGATACAAGGATTGGGACCTTCCCGAATGAAATAATGGCCAGCAACTAAATCTTTATACCGTTGCCATTGGAACAAGTTCAGCAACTTGTGCAGGGATAATAATGTGGATCCATTTCTGTGTGACACACCTATGGTGCTTTCCTTTTAGTTACATTTAGCAAATCTGGGGCTCCAGATTGGAACCATTAAGGTTTACCTAGCAGCGATTTCCATTTTTAAGTGCTCCGCAGAGGAGGATTCATATTTTAAGATCCCTCTGATGGTTCAATTCTTGAAAGGCCTTACCAATGTATACCCACTAGTTCCATTCAATGTACCTGTATGGGACCTCAATCTTGTTTTAAAGTTTGTAACATGTATTCCCTTTGAGCTTTTACACTCACGTCCTTTAAGACTCTTGACATTAAAACCCATTTTGCTCATTGCAATAACGTCAGCCCTTAGGGTAAGCGAGTTGCAGGCCCTTTCTTGCAAACCTCCTCATACGGTATTCCATAAAGACAAAGTTACTCTGAGGGTAAAGCCTTCTTTTTTGCTGAAGTTAGTCTATGACTTCCACTTGTCACAAAAAATTACCTTGCCAACATTCTATCCACCTCCTCATCCAGGAAAGGAGGAGGAGAGTCACACATGCATCCCCTTTCACCCACCGGTCACTCACCCATACATCCCCTCTCGCATTTACTCACACTGGATTCACCACACAGACACACACCAAACCCCACCCAGAACATTCAAATACACATTACCACATGTATACTCATTCACCCACCAGTCACTCACACCTTCTCTTACATGCACTCATTGTATTCTCTACATGGACACACACCCATATACCCACCCACCCAGAACATTCAAAAACACACCATCACATTCATACTCATTCGCCCACCAGTCACTCACACCTTCTGTTGCATCCACTCATTGCATTCTCTACACAGGCACACACCCACCCACCCAGAACATTCAAAAGCACACATCACATTCATACTCATTTGCCCACCAGTCACTCACACCTTCTCTTGCATCCACTCATTGCATTCTCTACACACACACAGACACACACACAGACACACACACACACACACACACACTTCAAAAACACACATCACATCACTTCTCATTCACCCCAAAGACACTCACACCTTCTCTTACATACACTAATTGCATTCTCTACACAGGCACTTACCCACCCACCCAGAACATTCAAAAACACACATCACATCACTTCTCATTCACCCACCATTCACATACATACATCTGACACGCACTTCACACATGCAAAATACACATGATGTTACAAACAAACAGAAAGGCCTTACCTTTTTCTTGCAGCTTCGGTCTGTCTTTCCAGGCTCCCTCGGCTCCTCTGTGCTGCTCACAAACAGGAACCTGAAAGCTGCAAGAGCTTCCTGGTTCCTGTATGTGAGCTGCAAGGAATCGGAGGGAAAAGGGGTTGGAGCAGTGCGTGGCATGTGACATGTGCTGCATGTCACGATCAACTCCAACCCCTACTGAGTGCTGGCGCGGGGAGCCCCGCTACACCAGGAGCTCCTGTTTATTTTGTGGCAAAATATATATGTATAATTTGGATGCCGGTCCTGAGGGTGTCCTTTAGGCTCAAGACCGTAATTGCAGAGTTTGCACAGCGGGAAGCCTTGGGAGTAACTACACCCTCGAGGATTACAGCTGCACAGATTGCGCAGAGGAAAGTGCACCATTATACATTTTCCCCATGACCAGACAAGCACCAGTGGCAGATGACCACCAGAGCATTGTGGGAGAGTGGGTCGCAGGAAACTGCGAGAGAGGCTGCCGGACCATGTGGGGACACGGAAGCAGAAGACCTGGAGGCTGTTAGAGTTCACTTCTTAGAGTTCACTTGCTAGAGTGTGACCCCGGAGCGCTCGGTAAGTGCCCGCTAGCCAAGTCCATGGGCCTTGATCACAGAAAAGTGAAAAACGTAGTAAAATTGAAGAAGCGGAAACATTTTCAATACTGAACCACTGTCAAGCAGATTAATTCTTGTGTTGTGAACCAAGTGATTTAAGAGAGTGCAAGAGACAGAACAAAACCCTGATTATCATACCAGAAGAGTGCAATTGTGACATTGTAGGCATAATAAGAGCCAGCAACAAAAAGGGGCAATAATCCATTATTACCAAAGTCAAAAGCTAAACATACCCAGGCAATTAAGACAGAACCAGAATTGCCAAAACCCAAAGAAGGCAGTTAAGACTTTCTGTGTTGGTAAAAACTATTGCCCATATGAAAAGGAAGTCCTAAGAGAAACTGGTTCAAACCCACATTGCCAAAGCTAAAGAAGTGTGAAAGTGAAACAGAATCCTTACCAGCAGTTGGTTAATGCTAAAGGGGAAAAACAACAATGGCAATAAGGCTGCCCTTCTGAGAGACGAGATTCAGAGGGAGTGGAGCATAATTTGCAGAGAGTGTGGCAATCACATCGGTGTAGCAAACAGCACCAGTGTGGTTCTCGTTTTCCTTGAAGAATTTCTTATATTTGATGTTGTGGAGCAAAAGACATTACCACTGTTGAGTATAACCTTTAACACAGAAGTACTTGCAA
This sequence comes from Ambystoma mexicanum, assembly GCF_040938575.1. Classification (NCBI taxonomy): domain Eukaryota; kingdom Metazoa; phylum Chordata; class Amphibia; order Caudata; family Ambystomatidae; genus Ambystoma; species Ambystoma mexicanum. The sequence goes on from NC_090923.1 coordinate 549,318,545, forward strand.
GTAGTAGTTCTTTCTGGCCTGGCAGGGGATTACTGAAATACAAACAGTAGGGGTACCCCAGGAAACAAAGAGAAAATCCACATAGAGAACAATATTCATTTCATTGTCAATTATATACACATAATGATGTACTTGAGCAGAAGGGCTTAGATCAGTGCTCTAAAAGTCACTAAGAAAACAGCAAAGTGAGAGTACACTCTAATGGAGTTCAAGTTTTAATATTTTTATGCTTGAATTTGAGAAAAAGAAACGCCTAAAAGCAAAATCATATAAGATTGTTCAAAATCATACATAATAGTTTGTTAAGGGTATATACAGACAAAAGATACATATATATTTACAAGACTAAATTCTTAGAACTAACAAATCTCAGATGAAAGAAAACAACAGTTAAATTAAAGTAAACATAGCAATCATCTAACAGGATTAACTGATTTGCAAACGTGAAACAATTCCTGCTGTGAAAACAAAGAATCAGGATATTGTTACGTATGGATCCTAATGGGCTGTGGTCATTTATTCTAGACTGTAGACATGTTTAGTATTTGAACAAGTCTCTAAATTTGTCAACTGCCAACGTGTGAAGATTTTAAATCTTTTAGAAAAAGTGGCCAGTGCTGATGTGGAGAATACTATGAAGACGTAGTCCTCCGTTGGACTGTTAAGCACTGAAAAAACACGTTTCGGCTATGCCACTGGTTGATGGCATCTATATGTAGCCTTCCTAAGGGTGAAAAGAGCTTCTATCTCTGTCAGAGAGGGAGGCAGCAAAAAGATACATGTATGTATCAATATTAGGAAGAAAATACCAACACTCTGTTGTTAACAGCCCTACTCCGGGGGAATGCTGGAGTACCAAAAACTCAGAAACAAGTCCACCAAATACACACCCTGTTGGTTAAGCAGGAGTAAGCAGAGCATGCAACTTCTTATGCATATGTCCAGAGGTACTCAGACCTGGGGTGTGCCCCGGTGTCCATCTTCCATATTCCCGGAAAAACAGGTAACTGGAATGAGATAAATTGATGGTGACCAGTGTAAGTGGTACTGTATCTAATGGGTGCATCCATACATGGATTGGGGTGACCAAGTTAGAGGGCGTGGGTAACGAGTGAGTTACAGGGGATTACACCAGGTCAGAGAACATTGTAGTATTTTGATCTGTTTTGACAGGAGAGTACATCAGAACATAGAACTTTATCATAGTAAGCCTGACAGGTGAGTAGACCAGGTGAAGGTCATTGAAGTACTGTGGTATGGTAAAATTACTGAGGAAGAAGTTGAAGAACCACTGCGGATTAACACAGAATCATCATGTGCAGAAATAATTAATATTGTCAAAAAGTGGAGTTGCTGAACAGGAGTGATGTCAAGAACTTGATGGCAAGTGAAAAGAGGAAAACTTTGTTGAACTATTGGTTGAAAACAAGTTGGAACTTTGTGGTATCAAGTTAGAATTTTTTGGTGTTATCAAGTTGGAACCAAAAGAGGACTTAAGTGGTACTTTGTTATAATATAGGATTTCCTTAACCTTTTTGAAATTGTTGAACAAATTCTGCTTAAATCTGGGGAAGAGGAATTCAGCCATATTAGAAGGTTAAACAGTTATTATGTTGATGTTTATTGTGTTTATATAGCGCTTTACGCCAACGCGCTTTACATTATAAAAACGAGGATACAATAACAGTAGAAGCAATTACATAATATGGTTCAAACCAGTAATACAGCAAGCAGAACAATTTTCCAGTGAAGATAAACGAGGGAAGAGGGGGTGGAGAGGGGAAGGAAGTGGGGAACAGGAAGTGGAATAAACTGAGGGCGAGAGAGGAGGAGAGGGGACTTAAGAGGAAACTGAGCAGGGAGAGAGAGATAAGAAGAGGAGGGTAAAAAGGGGGGAGAAGGGAAGGTGGAGGAGGGAATTAGAGTATCAGGGAAGGCAGTGGAGAATAAGAGATTTTAAGTAGACCCGAAAGGAGGAATAGGTGGGGATGGAACGGATAGAGAGAGGAAGGGAATTCCAGTGGAGGGGGGCAAGGAGCTGAAAGGAGCGAAAACGAGAGGAGGCGCATGGGGACGGGGGAACAAAGAGAAGGAAGAGGTCTGCAGATCGGAGTGAGCAGGAGGGAGTGTAGATTGAGATGAGAGAGGAGAGATATGGGGGAGCAAGATCATGAAGAGATTTAAAGACAAGACGGAGGAAGTGGAATTTGAGTTGGGATGAAAGGAAAGCCAGCCAAGATGAGAGAGCGAGGAGGAGATGGAGTCGTGAGGAGAGAGAAGACAGAGGATACGAATGGCAGAGTGGTAGAGGGATTTGCGGGGTGCAAGATGAGAAGCAGGGAGTCCAAAGAGGAGAGAAGAGCAGTAGAAAAGATGAGAGAAGAAAAGGGAGGAGATTAAAAGTTTAGTGGTGTGGAAGGTGAGAGAGGAGCGTACTTTGCGAATATTGAAAAGGTGGTAGCGACATGCGCGGTAAGTGAAAGAAATATGATGTGAATTTAACTGTAATGTGTGTTACTGTTGAACTGTCATGTATTACCTTGTCAAGTTGGTATATGCTTAAGTGTGAGGGACAGAAACCTTTTGTTAATGTTTACTTCATTTTATTGACGGCTGGGAAATCCACGTCAGGGTAGAGATAGTGAGGCGTTAATCCAACCCTTTGAGTTAATAAAATGGCATCTTTTGGAAAACCTTCACAAAGTTGTCCGCCTCACATTTCTGACCCCTCGCAGAAGCAAAAGGTTTGCAGATAGAACCCTGATTTGAACCCTAATACAACTGAAATCATGGTGTGTGGCAATACTGCCCTTCTCCCACATCCACTGCCATGGCCCCCGTCCCTCGGTCCACCTCCCCCTTCCTCCGATATAGTCAAAAACCTAGGCTGCACTATGGACTCCTGCCTAACCCTCTCGCGTCAGATAATCAACGTGTCAAAATACTGTCACTACCACCTCAAACGTCTCAGAACCATTTTTCCCTACCTCCCCTACCCGAACAAAAGACTTGAAGGGGTATCTGTACTTCTGCCCCCTATATGGTAAGGTAAAGGCACAGAACAACCCTGGCAAGGCTCTCAATTTGATAAATGTGGCAGCAGCCAGGCTTAAGCTTTCAGGAGATGATGCAGGCAGGTTCTTAAGTACAGTGTTTCACCAAATCCCCCACAAAGGAACGTCCACACGCTATATGTTAGGTGATAACACAGCTTCTTTATATAAAATAAGGTTTGCTACTTATACCAACAGTATACATATAAATAATAACACTTTGCACATGAAATGCTTATTCAGAGAATAGTTAATATGTACACTATGTGGTACCACACACTACTTAAATTCAGTAAGAACTGCACTAACTGCAGACAGTTTTAAATGGCTGGTGAATTCTTAAATAAGGTGTAACCAGCATAGAATAGGAAAGCAAGGCATGTTAGTTATGAACAGCGGCAGAATGCTTTCTTTAGACTAGACAAGTAATTGAGTGAGTTTCCCCCACCTGGGCAACCTGTAATAGAAAGCTTAGGGAGTAACTTATGTTGTCTTTTACAGCCCAGTCCAATATTGTTCAATAACTTTGTGCTTTCTTTTAAAAGGTTCTATCACCCCAAAGTAGTACCTGAGAGGCCACAGGAGAACAGTATCCAAGACTAATCTGGGACCCCTGGACGACTCCTGAGGCTATTAGATGCTCTTCCTCGTCACAGTACCTTTGGTCCCTTGGCAGGCAAAGTGGCAGATTTTCTTGGATTTAGTCGACGATTCCCTCCGAGGATGGACCCTCTTTGGAAGAAGAAGCCACTAGGATGCTGAGTCCAAGAATAAAAAGGAACCAAGTCTTTCAGGATGGCAGCAGTGTGGCAGCTTTCCGGTGCTCTCCTTTGGCCGACGATGTCTCCGACTGTAGAGGTCTTGTGAAGAAACTTGCTGTGGCCTCCTTAAAGGCCTGGTGGATGAAGGTAAGACCTCTGCGACCCTTTGATGACTTCTGGTGGCGATGGGTGAATAGGTCACTTTTGGTGTCAGACTTTGGAATATCGCGGTTTTCCGACTTTCGGTTCTTCAGTGCTGCGGCACGGACCCCTGGACGGCTTCTGGCGACCTGGCCTCGACCACTGGAGTGGACCTCGGACCCTCACCAAGTCCAGATCTTCACCAAGTCTGGACCCTCAGGATGACATTGATAGCTTCTGGTGGCATGAAACCCACCAGCGGACCTTCCACGGTACCCAACGACCCTGGGCTCTCTTCGGCCGGAAAAAGTGGCCAGTGGTGACTTCAAGGATGTCCTTTCAAATGTTCTTAGGCAGTTTGGCACTTTCACAGCTCCGGGTGTCCTGCAGCGCTATGCCAGGGTACCCCCTCTTCTGGGCGATAGACAGCAACAGCTTCCAGCGGTCACGAAACGCACCTCTGGACCCTGGGCGACACCAATGGACTTCTTTGGCTCGAGATGTCCGGCACTCCTTCTCTGGACTTCAAAGACCCCTTCTCCGGACGGCAGGCACACAGGACTGGCTTCCAGGATACTTTGATGAAGAGTAGCCATTTTGCACGATGGTCCCTCGTAGCTCAGGGAGAGGTTCTCTCTGGATCAGTCCTTGGGAGACACGACAGCTTTCGGATTGTTGAAGAAATGCAGCAGCAAACTTCTCTTTCAGCTGATCTTCAAGTAGCAGCTTCTTGCTAGGCTTTGACTTCAGGTACTGAACAAATTGGTTAGAGGTCCCCCGATATACACATCTGTCCCTCATTCACTCTACCTGAGCCAGACTCTGTCAGCCAATCGTACAGTAGGGCATTCATGGTATTGTATGGTATAGTATGGTAATGTTTATTTGTAAAGCGCCCATACACAAGGCAGGTGTTTCAAAGCGCTCAAGGATGAGGAAAAAAGGGGTTAAAACCACAACAGTCATTCAGAACCCTTCAATTTCTGAACGATACAAGTCGGCAACAGGCAGAGTAGGTGCATATAATACAATTAAGTGTGGATAACAGCAAATAAGTCTGATGACGATTCTGCAGTTTTTCCAAGTGCATAGAGGCACCAGCATGCGAGGAGGGGAAGAATAAATAGACTATCCTCAAGGCATGGTACGTTAAGATCGTGCAAGTGCATAGACGGTAAAGGAGAGGGAAGGGGGGACAAGTGCGGGGGCGGCGGGGTGGAATCCAAATGCACCCAGTTAGTCAGAAACTGGGTCGGTGCTGAGAGATGCCATTCTCATGTGCAGTATCAATGAGGCAGGTGCAGGCCCTGAGACAAGTGCCAGAGGACTGGCGAGGGTGCCAGGGACCTATGAGATTCTGAGGTATGCCCGGCGGCCAGTCTGCATTCTGTGTGGAAAGGAGGGAGAGAGGGATAGAACGGGGAGAAAGGTTAGCAGGGTAGAAGGAGAGAGAAGGAAGAGGAGAAGAGGAATGTCTTAAGGAGTTTCTGGAACTTAAGGAGATCAGGCTCAAGACAGAGGGCGGCAGGTAGGCTATTCCAGAGGGAGGCCCCTGCAGAGGTTAAAGATCTCCCTCTGCTTAGAGATCCGGCTCACTCGCAGATGGTTGGAGCGGAGGACTCGGGAGGGACAGTATTTAGGAAGGCATTGTTGCAGATAGGTAGTTGGCCTTTTTAGAGATGTCCGAAATGTGAGTGGAGAAGGAGAGAGTGGAGTCGAAGATGACCCCAAGGTTTTTTGCCTCGCAGGTCTGTGCGGACACAGAGCCAAAGGAGGCCAGCCAGAGTGAGAGTGGGAAAGAGGGAAGGAGGCAGGCAGGCAGCCAAACAGGCTCACAGGCAATCGGGCCATTCACTCCACCCAGAAGATGTGGATTTTGGGGCAAGTACCCAGCCTTTCAGCACACTGCACTCCATTCATGTCAGATTCAGGCAGGGCTGCCTCATTCATTGTGTCACACACACAGAAACTAGACACCCACAGCAGAGAATGTGAGATCACTTCAGACTCCATTCACACAGGTACCACCCATACACAACACCTGACAGGAGGCAGCCTCAGAGCCATATATGGTTTTTCCACCCAACAGCCATTCAGGAGGAAGGGACAGAGTCATGGCTTCCAAGGACTTTGGGAAACAAGGTAAAAGGCAATAGAAACCAAGAGGCCACAGGGGCCATCTTGCCTTCTTTCAGGAATCCACTCATTCCTATGGCAGGGCCTCTTTGTCCCAAAAATGGAGGATACTCAGAGCCACTGTTAAGTCAGCATGTAGCTGCCACCAGCCCATACCCTGCTCTGTCGGCAACATGCAGGTGCCTAAAAACACACCCACCCCTGGGTGCCATAAGGGTATCCCATGAGTGATGGTCACTAAAAGATAAGAATCAAGAGCTGCACTGCCAGAGGTCCAGGCGGGACCTCAGATGCAGAATACATACAGAAAACACACACAAAGAAGTGGTAGGACAAGGACAGGAGGCCCTGTCCCGCTATAAGGCATTACGAATATCAAGCACAGGGCTCTTACCATGTATGCCCCTGAAGGCGGCCTCTTTCCAGGGCCTTAGATGCTATGGTCCACAGTCAAGATCTGGAAGAGATAGCCCAGTGAGGGTAGTGGGTAGGGAAAAGTGCTCTCCCACTTAGAGTTGGCCAATGTAAGAAAGGGTAATTCCCCAAGGGGTAAGGAAAGTGGCCATAATGAGGAAACACCGTGAATAATTTGGCAAGAGAGATCTTTGCCAAAAAGTAACTCAAGGAAACCAATAAAGATCCCAGGTATTAGTAACTGGGGAAAAAGAAGTAAAAAGTACTTGTAATGTGGGATTACCATGTCACAAAAACATTAATTTGAACAAATAAGATGGTTACAAGACTCTGGTGGGAATGTGGATAAGGGTCTGAGTAAACCAGAGTTGTTGATGCAAATTATCAAAAATTGAACCACTGGGGTAGTAAGGAGTGGTCATGAATCTCGAGGTGTACATTTTGAATATGATGGGTTTACTGCTAATGAAAATGGGGGTGGTATCCCTGTACAAGCCCCCTGGCACTGCTAGTAGGGTTGTGAAAGGTGGGATGGAGTGTGAAGAGGAGAGGACGTTGAATGGTAAGGCCCAGGTGGAGGAAAGGTTGTCAAGTATGAATGGAGACAGAGTGTCTGCTCCTACTACTAGATTCTATTTAGAAATGTTGGAAAGTAGTAATTTTAATGTAGTGTTAAAAGGGTCAAACATAATTAAACTGGTGCATGAAGTTCCCTAGCTTTGACATTTGGATACAAGGGATATAGAGAGAGTTTACTTCCCAGTGACAAATCTTACAGATCTGGTACAGTTGGACTTTAAGACGCATATGGTTGCACAAATTATACTTAATGATATTGACTCAATTAGAGTAATGGGTTATGACATCAGGTGTGGTGAAAGTGTTAAACCGTCGAGATTGATTGAAGAGGTGCCTTCGTGTTAGCGTCCCTTCAATTTGGGAACTTGCCGAATGATAAAAATTACCTGTCAGTCATCCAATAAGAGTGAGAGGAGGGTGGAACTTCAACATTTGGATTTTGGTAATGTGAAAAGTGATAATCAAGACTAGTGCTGGTTAGCGGACACTTTAGCCCGACCATTTAAGAAACTGGGTGAATTGGGGATAGGGCTCTAGTGGAAACAAGAGACCTACCATTATTACGCTGTAATTCTTGCAGGTTTAACGGCTTCCTGGGAAATGACGAAAGGAAAAAGATCTTTTGAAATGATATTATTCTTCTCCAGGAAGTCTGGCTATGTGTCCTATTGATAGTTGATGGGTTCACCGTCTATTAGAAATTGGCTAGGAAGGGTGAAGATGGCAGACTATGCGGGGGTCTGATTACATTGATTCAGAATTCTATGTTGTTGGATTCAGAGGTAATTTCGGATGATATCTACGGGCTATTGGCTATCAAAGTAGTATTGAAGGGTCTTTTGCTCCAAAAGCCAATTCTGGTGATAAATAACTATGATAACGCATGTATATCCGAACTGAATTAATTATTGATGGGATTGAGTGATGCATGCAATACTTTCATGTGCGATAAGAACCGGGTACACATTTTAGTGGGAGCAGATCTGAATGCTTATTGTGTTAAGAGTGAAAGAATGGTAAGAAAACAGGATAAGGTATTAACAGGGGTGTCCCACCATGTGGAAATGGATGGTAAACTATGGAAACATTTATTTTTTTATTGGAATCTGATTATAAATGGGGCCATAATGGGGGATGGTCCACCTAGGGACACCTGGAAATCTAGGGAGAATTCAGCGTTACTTGATTATATTGTAGTGTCCCCAACCGTGTTTGATGTTTGCATGGATTTCAGGGTGATTGAAACTGATTTTAGCGACCACTCTCAACTGCCTTTAACCATGGTGGATACAGGTAAATCTAACCAAGCCCATTGGATCGAAAACTTGAGGGTGAATCTGTCATTAAACCTTTCGGATGGCGGTGGTTGCCGCGGATACGACTTTGCCGCCATTGATCAGTTCCATCGCGCTACTCACGTTGTCATTGCAACGTTCTAGTTGTTATTCTGCTTGCCGCTGCCAGGAGTATTTCATCCCAGTCATCCCTGCGGTCTGTGCATTGCAACCGTCTTAGCTTTTGCTTAGTTTACGGCCATATGCTAGTTTTCTCCTTTTTTCGCTTCACACGGAAGCCTGCCTTTCTCTGTTTTCTCGCTCCTGACCTCTCTTGCTCTTCCACTTTCTTCCTTTGCGTTTCGCTCGCCTAGCGATTTCTCTGCTCTAACTTTCTATGCATGTTTACTCGCATTGTTTGTTTACCTTCTTCAGTTCCTACCTGTCACCGCCTCCTTGCTCGCTCCAGTCTGGATTTCTGTCCGCTCTTTGTAGTGGTATGATGGTTCTCCGAAAAAGGTTAAAGAATTCTTGGAGGCTGCTACAGTTTACTTTACAATCAAACATCAAATGTTTTATACAGATCAGGCAAAAGTGGGGTTTCTGATTTCTAATATGATCAGCAACGCTCTTGTCTGGGCTACTCCTTTGGTGACAGGAGGTAATCCCGTATTGCAGGACTATAGTGGGTTTCTGACCCTTCTTAAAGAAAGATTCGAGAGACCAGAACTCACTTACACTGCTACCAAGGACCTCTTAGATGTCTGACAAGGATCCTCTGATGTTCTTTCATACATCACCACCTTTAAAACCTTGGCTGCCGGGGCCGGATGGCCGAACAGGCTCAATATGCCATTTTTCGTAGAGGTCTTAAGGAAGACATAAAGGACGAATTAGCCCGGTTTCCCCGTCCTAAGACATTCTCTGTTATCTGCGTCACTGCAGATAGAACACCGTCTACAGGAACAACGCCACGAAAGAAGACTTTACAGAGGAGGTTTAGTAAGCAATGATCCTCCGCCAAGTTCTTCCTCACCACTGTCTGCTCCTCGAGATGAACCCATGCAGATAGGTAGCACTCGAACACCACTCTCAACCGAAGAAAGAAGACGGCGAAGAGAAAGAGGGCTATGTGCTTACTGTGGTTCAGATAAGCACCTTCTTAAGGAGTGTTCTGAACTACCCCAACGATGTTTGGGAAATGAACAACCCCGGAGCTAAAAGGGACGAGAGTCCGGGGGTTTTCAGATTCATCCAGTCCCTATGTATCTTTGTCCGTTTCTACTAAGGAAACCCAAGAAGATTCCAGACTCATGGTGGTCAACATCAGCATAAAGGTCAAAGACAAACTAGTGGATACCCTAGCCCTCCTGGACTGCAGAGCTACAGGGAACTTCGTAGATACTGTATGGGTCAACGAGGTGGGTCATAAGAGGCTGCCCCGCTTGGAAGATCAGAAGGTGGAAGGAGTGGATGGAACCCCACTTTCCTCAGGGCTTATCACTCAGACTACCGATACCCTTGAAAATAAGATTTTTCAACACATCGAAAGATTAAGATTCGACATCATAAGAGCTTCACATTTTCCAGTTATTCTGGGACTAACCTGGCTCAGAAGACACAATCCTCACATTGATTGGGTCTCTAATCAACTGAGTTTCGAATCAGATTACTGTAAAAATCAATGTCTTCCACACCAGTCTTTCACTAAACTACAACTTGCCCCAGCTCTATGTCAAGAATCCTCAAGTATACACGCATTGCTGCATTTCTGTGAGGATTTTCAAGATGTTTTCACAGAGGTTAGACCTGCCGCTTTACCACCTCACTGGCCTCAGGACTGTTCGATAGACCTAGAGCCCAATGATTTAGTTCCATTCGGCCGGATGTTTTCGTTGTCCCAGACAGAGAAGAGTGCATTACGCACCTATTTGGACACTAATCTCCACAATGGCCTCATTCAGCCATCTAAATCCCCTGCGGGAGCTCCTTTGTTTTATATTTCAAAGAGGGACTCCAAAGAATTGCGGCCGTGTATAGATTATAGGGGGTCTCAACAAAGTTACCATCGGAGATCGCTACCTCATGCCTCTTATAACCGACATTATAGAGGCAGTTCAAGGTGCACAGGTATTCACCAAGTTGGATCTTCGCAATGCCTATCATTTGCTACGCGTAGCTAAGGGGGACGAATGGAAGACGGCATTTCGTACACCTTTCGGGTTGTACGAATACATAGTGATGCCATTTGGATTGGTCAACGCCCCAGCAATCTTACAAAGATTCATGGACCGCATGTTCTCTGATCTATTGTATGTTTCAGTAATCATTTACCTGGATGACATATTGGTATACTCCATCAACAAGGAAGAACATGAAGAACAGGTTCGGTTGGTGCTTAACCGTCTTAAGGAAAACTGCCTACAAGCCAAACCCGGAAAGTGCAAATTCGGAGTGTCTACCATTCCGTACTTAGGGTTCATATTATCAGAACACAGTATTTCTATGGACCCACACAAAGTTTCAGCCATCCTAGATTGGCCCTCTCCTTCTTCCGTTAAGGAGGTTCAGAGGTTTCTGGGTCTGACTAATTTCTATAGAAGATTTATTCCCAGGTTTTCCGAAACCGTTTTACCCATAACATCTCTTCTTAAGAAATCTTCCAGACCTTTTGCATGGTCAACAACAGCTGAAGACAGCTTTAAGCATCTCAAGGCACTTTTCTGCTCAGCTCCCATTTTATTGCAACCGGATCAGTCAAGGCAATTCATTGTTGAAACAGATGCCTCTTCAGCAGCCATTGGTGCAGCCCAACTCCAAGAGAAAGAAGGAGTCGAACATCCCGTGGCCTACCTCTCACATACTCTCACTTCCAGCCAAAAGAACTATTCTGTTTTAGAAAAAGAGTTGTTGGCCATGAAGCAGGCATGTGAAGAATGGCGTCATCTTCTACTGGGTGCCAGCCTTCCATTCATCATTTGAACCGACCACAAGAACCTCAAGGTTCTGCAATCTTTGGAATGCTCAAACTCTCGCCAGGCCCGATGGGCATACTTTTTTTCCCAATACAACTTCAAAATTACCTATCTACCGGGTTCAAAAAATGTATTGGCTGACGCCTTATCTCGCAAGGAGACTAATTTGGGGACTAATCCTCTCCCTCCTGAACTCATGTTTCCACGTAATCTGATAGTAGCTCAGATTAATACCTTCTTACAAGAGGTCAAGGAGGCTATGGTATTAGAGCCTTTCGTCACTAACCAGAAACTTTCTCATGATTATCAACTCAAAGATGGTCTCTGGTTCTACAAGAATCGCTTATATGTTCCATCAGGTCATCTCCGCAAGAAGATCATCAACTGGTGTCATGACAGCTTGTCCGCAGGCCATAGGGGTCAATCTAACACCACCAAAATCATCGGACGTTCTTTTTATTGGCCAAACCTCAAGGAGGAAGTCAGATCCTACATATCGTCTTGTCCGGTGTGTGCCATGTCTAAGAATCTCACAGGCAAGCCAATTGGCCTCCTCACCCAGCCAAATATTCCTCAACGCCCTTGGGGACATTTATCCACAGATTTTATAGTGGACCTTCCCATCTCGGATTCTTGTACCTATATAATGGTAACCATTGATTCCCTTACTAAGATGGGCCATTTTTCTCCTTTAACTGGATTACCTACTGCTACCAGAATGGCCGAAATTTTTGCCAGAGACATTTTTTGTCTACATGGGCTTCCAGATAAGATTACTTCAGACAGAGGTAGCCAGTATATCTCAAAGTTTTGGAAGGCACTGTGCAGACGATTAGGCATTGACCAGGCCCTGTACTCAGGTTTCCACCCACAGACCAATGGGCAGACAGAGAGACTCAACGCCACCCTCGAACAGTATCTCAGGTGTTACACCAACCAACTGCAAGACAATTGGGTTCAGCTCCTTCCGACTGCCGAGTTTGCAGACAACAACTCTAAACACTCAGCTACTGGTTTAACACCTTTCTTTTGCAACTATGGTGTTCATCCCAGGGCGATCGGTCCCATCTCTTCATTACCAAGCAATTCCCCAACAGTAGAATCTATCTTATCTGATATCGCTGAAGCCCATAAAGCAGCCAAGAGCAGTTTGGAAAGGAGTTTAAACATCTATAAGAGACAGGCTGATGTACATCGGCGCAAGGCCCTGGAATGGACAAAAGGAACCAAGGTGTGGCTTTCTACCAAATTTCTACCCAGGTGGATCCGACTCTCTAAGTTGTCCCCCAGATTTTTGGGTCCATTTCCTGTCCTGGAGAGGATTAACCCAGTGGCTTATAAAATCAAACTACCACATCATCTCTGACGCATACATCCTGTCTTTCATTCTTCCCTTCTCAAGGAATTTCATCCTCAGATGCGATGTAAACCTTATTTGTCACAAATCTTGCCACAGGGTGATAACCAAGATGAGTATGAAGTTTCCAAGATCCGTGACTCTCGGGTTTTCAGAGGGCAACTCCCATACCTAGTATCTTGGAAGGGATACCCTAGGTCGGAAGACTCTTGGGAACCAGAGCACTTTCTTAAAGCTCCCAGACTTGTGGCTCGTTTCCACTGATGACATCCCGGGAAACCTGGTGGAGTTAATATAAAGAGGGGGCATACTGTCATGAAACCGTTCGGATGGCGGTGGTTGCCGCGGATACGACTTTGCCGCCATTGATCGGTTCCATCGTGCTACTCATGTTGTCATTGCAACGTTCTAGTTGTTATTCTGCTCGCTGCCGCCAGGAGTATTTCATCCCAATCATCCCTGCGGTCTGTGCGTTGCAACCGTCTTAGCTTTTGCTTCGTTTACAGCCATATGCTAGTTTTCTCCTTTTTTCGCTTCACATGGAAGCCTGCCTTTCTCTGTTTTCTCGCTCCTGACGTCTCTTGCTCTTCCATTTTCTTCCTTTGCGTTTCGCTCGCCTAGCGATTTCTTCGCTCTAACTTTCTATGCATGTTTACTCGCATTGTTTGTTTACTTTCTTCAGTTCCTACCTGTTGCCGCCTCCTTGCTCGCTCCAGTCTGGATTTCTATCCGCTCTCTGTAGTGGTTCAGTTCTTGTTGGATACTTACCTGTTCTTCTTATTGGTTTACACTCTTACCTCTTATCCACTGCCTGCCTCCAGCTCCACTCCGGTTGAGTTCCAGCTGTCATTTCATCACAGCCGGTTGACCGCTAGTTCACCAGTTGGCCAGCAACGTGGGATAACCGTGTTTTTTTTTCCGCCTAAGGGCTTTTTCCCCCCTTACGTTCCTGCTCCCGGGGCTGGAGTCGTGGAGTGGTCCAGTTTGGCATCCACCACGGCTACGTCTCGTGACAGGTCCAAGACTCCAAAACAGAAGGACTATCTGGCCCACCGACAAGGAATCAAGGAGACAGACTCTGAATATTCAGGTGAGGAGAGTGGTGATTCGAGTGAGGACATTGACAGAATCAAGCTGGAAATAGGCTCTCACGATACATAGGTAAAGTAGCTAGAGATAACAAATCCTTGCTGAAGTTTGTAAGAGGCCTACCACTAGAGGAGAAGTTTTCCATTATTACCCCGCCCTTGTTTCAAGCCTTCCCGGATAGGTTTAATAATAAGACTTCTGGTACTAGGAGTCAAGTCTCTGACAAATCACGCCTACGATGTTGTGTTACAAAATAAGAAGAGAATATTAAGGGGAGAGATTAAGGCACTGGGGAAATTGGGAATGGTTGATGAGTTAAATCTTTGTGAAGTACCTACAACAAAAATTCAAGATTTGGTTTAAAGGTTACAAATTTGCACAGATGTATAAAGAAAAGGAAAGGATGCTGGAAATCCTTACTAGGAAAGATACAAGGAATTTTTGGATCTGATTAATAATTTGGGGAAACATCAAAGTTACCAACAGAGTAACTCTATCTCGGATGGTGGCAGGGTAAAACACTATGGCCCTCATTACGATACTGGCGCTAAACCATGGCGCTATTAGCACCATGGTTGGTGCCGGTGCGTAACGAGTCCGCCAATGTTCAATGGGGAATTACCACCCCATTCCAAGGTTGGCAGGGCGGTAATTCCCCATTGAACATTGGCCCTTCCCCATTCCCATTTTTGCCCCATAGGGCTCAATGGGACTGGGGAAGGCTCTAAGTACGGTACCGCAAATTGTGGTACCTTACTTAGCACCAAGGTCCCTTTGCGGGTCCCTACTTTAACGGCCGTTCAGGTCGGGTCCCGCAAAGGGACCTCGTAGTAAGGCGCTAAGTGTTTAATGGCGCCGCAGCCTTTTACGGCGCCGTTAAACACTTACCATCAGGGTCCTAATGAGGGCCTATGAGTGTGTTTATAGGAAATCAGACCGAGATATTGCCTTTACTATGGAGTGTGATAAATGGGATTTGTCAATATCTGTGGAAAAGGTGGAGCATCTGATTAAGAGATCTTTGAACTCAAGAGCAACAGGTGCCATTGTGGTTCAATATTTTGTATGTGCTTTTCATTTTGATCATGGTAAAAAAGAAATTCCTGGTCTTAGGGAAAAATTCAGTGCTTGTGCCAATCTACAAGAAGGGGGATAGGGCAGATTTGCCCTATCTCCCTTCTTGATTGTGACAGTAAGATTTCCATGGGTTTGTTTCTCCGAGACCTTACGAATTGGCCAGTAAAATCTGGTCGTATTCAGAAATATCAGACCGGTTTGCAGAAGGGATTTGGATCCGATTTGAATGCTATGGTAGTGTATTGGCTCAGGGAAGAGTCGTCGTGGCCAGGTAATTTACCACTCTACCTGGCAACAATAAACTACAGTCAAGCCTTCGACTGCGTTAATCGTAATTTGCTGTGGAGCCTGTTGAAAGAATGGGGAATACCAGATACGCTAGTCGTACTCTTAGTTGAGTTACACACACAGACCACTCTGCAGGTGCGGATTGACGGGAGAAGGTCCCTGACAGAGTTCATACCAGCTATGAGGTGACTCTGCCAGGGATGTGTGTTAGCCCTGTGTTTGTTTAATCTCTATCTAGCCTACCTGGCTGCCTTTCTTGGAAAGACCTAATTTGCTTCTGCGAGCTTGTCAACAATAAGTATTCCATACTTAACTAATGCGGATAACGTAACCCTACTAGATGGAACTCAGGTCGGTTTGCAGAGACAACTGAATGCAATTAGGGAGTATTCCGCTATGAAGAAACGAAGCATAAATGGAGAATAAAAAAAACTAAAATTGCAAGGTTCACAAGTAAGATAAGATCGAAACTAGGTTACAGTTGGACCATGGGTGATGTAAAAATGATTCCGCTATAGATTCCTTGAGCTACCTTGAGTTCAACCTGGATGCGACAGAAAGTGTAGGGGCCTATTTGGGATGTTTGATGCGTAAAGTGACTCAAATGCAAGCCCAGATGTAAAAAATGAAAAAAGAATACTGTTGATTTTCCTTGAGCCCACTTGTTTCCTTTTACAGAATGAAGGTTGTGCTATGTCCTTGATATGGTCTAGAGATAAGCCACGGCTTGCGATCTGTGCCATATGAAAAGGTTGAGTCCAGGGTATGGAAACATGTGTTGGGCTTGCCAGACTGCGTGCACATCGCAGCACTAAGGCTTGAATTAGGTTTGAGTTCTCTAAGTAGCCTTATGGACTAGAGGATTTTCCTATTATGTAGACGACAACTTGTGCCAGTGAGGGGCTCGGTCTATGACGAACTGGCTGGGGTCGTTCTGTCTGGAACTGTGGAATCAATTGGGAACCTTAGGGTCAGAGCTGAACGAGTGTTGAGTGATAAAGGACTATGCCTGGTGTGTTAATGGCAAATCCAAATGATGTAAAAAAAAGTACCTCGTTAGATGAGACTGGATGAGTACATTTCAGAAGATGAGAGAGTAGAATTATATTCCAGTCTCTCTCCTCTTGATAAACCACTGGGTGCTCTACCGAAATATCTCACAAAGTTCCTGAATCGCTTTTGGGCCAGTCACTTCCTCCGATTTAGAATAAATCTGCTCCCGACAGGAGAAATATGTAATATCAGAACTCGTGGGGATGGAGTGAGTAGGGGCTGCCCTCTTTGCGGTGATGGGGATGTGGTCCAAAATCGAGAGCAAATAGTTTTGTTCCACCTTGTTTTACGGATAATAAGAACTCGGCTATTGAAGCAGTTCACACATGATTTTAGCCTATTGGACTCTGACATGTTCTTCTCAGGAATTGTAAATGTATAGCCAGCTGTTTTTAAAGCAAATGTTAAATGTGAATTCAATTTGTGATTTTTAACAATGTTTTAATTTTTGTATTTGAACTATTGACTTGTGTAAGGTCGAGTATATGCAACCAGTGTCACAATAAAGTAAAAAAAAAAAAAATATATATATATATATATATGTCCAATCGCTCTTCCTCTAACCATCTCCAGACTCTCCCTCCACCTCTCTTCCACCACTCTCTGACAATATCCTAACTCCAACTCCTACAAGAACCTCCAACCTTGCCAGACTGAACTGGCTGCTTTTCATAGTGGAGTTCCCCCTCCTCATAGGTGATGTTTAAGTATATTGATGACACCTGCATGCTAAGGGTTGTGTTTATTTGTGATTGGACCATCTAGGACCAGGAGGTCATGTGGTTTGGAAGTGGGCTGGCCTGAGATTACGTAAGGCCCAGTTGCCATTATTGGATTTTAGTGAGGACATGAACGGGTGTAAGGTCCCATTCCCTCCCCCTTGAATCCGTGCTACTTTATTCTGTGTTGATCTTGGTCTTTTTATTCACTCAACATGTATATTTGAAGTCAATAACCCCTCTGGTAAGTAGGGGAATATGCCTTTTAATGTTAGAAGGTCTTTGTTGCAGGAAATGTACAACCTTGTGATCCCCACAATGCTAGTGAAGCCAGGGGGATGGATTTTGTTTACTTTATTGCTCACACGGTCTGCTTAAAACACTTCTTCCTTGTTTGGGTGAATCTTTATAATTGCTGGAATTCCGCAGACTGCATGGCTGTGTGTCACAATGGGGAATCTTTCTCTTGGCCTTTGTACCAAGGAAGAAGATGTAGTTTGTTACTTGTTGGGTCCCTTGAAATGTTGCAGTATTAGTCCCTTAATGGTAGAGGCTCCAATTTCTATGCTGGATTCTTGGGTCTGCATAGAGGGCTTAAATGGCTCTCCTATTGTGTCTACCTCATTTAACGAGTGAGAGCATCTCTTTTTCCTTCTGGCGTTTCTTTGCACATGTTTTGTGGTGGGGGTATGAGTGCGAATGTGTTTACCTTCTTGGTGGTCCTGCGTTTCGAATGGATTGTGTCCTCCCACATAGTCCTCATCTTTTGATATCTCCAATATCCAGCTTAAGCTGCTTCGGAAAAATAATTCGGCAGAGGGTGCTGTGGGTCGACACAGTTGACTCGATGTCCCTCGAGGGCCATCGTCTCGAGGATGATGTCATTGAAGGTATATATAGCAGTACCGAAGCTGGTAAGGAAAGGGCTCAAGTCAAATCCCATGCGCCCTCGAGCCCGGGACAAAGGCCTGATTCTCATCGAGAGCCGTCGAGGCCTAGACACGATGAAAAATAATCAAAGAATCCTTCGAGATATCGAAGTCCGTCGCAGACTAAGTCCATGGACAAGTCAACGTCAAAGTCATCGCCGTTGATGCCATCATGCCATCGACACCCAAGGCGTCTTCGAGGACATATACGACTCCATCAGCATCTGACTCAAAACCATCAAAGCCATTGACACCTTTGCCAGTAATTCATAAAACCTTCACACCTTTGCCCAGAAATGATTTCTTTAAGTCACTCACATCCATTTATGAGGACAATGCACCTTCTGTGGACAATGATCCACCCTTTGGATTGCAATATGGCACTCCTAATGTCCCTTTTAGCTTTATATCAGAAACATCTAGGTTGCAGGTCCTGCATGAAAATGTACAGACTGCCAGTGGAGTGGACACTTCCCCAGAGTTGTATTTGGTAAGCCAGAATCAGATGATCGCGCAGATGCGTCTTACAGGCAGTTAATGATCAGGGTCACTGATTTTATGGGATGGAGCAGGCATGCCCTTCCGTTCGAACAGGATGACCTCACGAATATCCTAGACAATGGTCCTCAAAGGGATCCAATCCTACCTTTTCATGTCGCTCTACAAAGTAGACTAAGTGCTAATTGGAAGCAACGGAATCTAGTCCGGCAGTAAATACAAATTTGACCAAAAAATATAGGCCGTCAAGTAGTGACCCCAGCTACCTGTCAAAACATACTACCCAGAAAGCCTGGTGGTGCAAGCAGCAACAGCTACCACCAAGCAGGCTGCCTATCCGACCATCTACCGGATCGGAATGATCAGCGTATAGATGCCTGATCAAGGAAAGTGTTTTCTTCCATGGAGCATGGCTCTCAAATCAGCCAACTCTACATGTGCCCTTGCAAAATTCACCTACACCCTATGGGACTGTGCATCCATGGCAGCTGAACATATTCCCAAAGGGGAAGACAGAGACAGCTTACAGCTTCTTGGCCAATGTAAAAGATGGCAAGGAGACCATGTGCGAGTCTCTTCAGTTGGTTTTGGATTCTGCTGACAGTATCAGCAGAGCCATGCCGGCAGGCACCATTATACGCAGGTTTGCATGGTTGAGGAAGTCTGGATTTGCACCGGACATGCAGTCTGGATTCCTCAATATGCCTTTTGTCGGGTCTCATCTTTCTGGCAGCAAGGCTGACGAAAGCCTTGAGAAGCTGCAGACCTCGAAGGCGGTAGCTAAGCCTCTGGGTGCCGCTATTAGGCAGCCTCAGCCCTTTCACCCCAGTGCACCCTCATGGAGGGGTCAGTAAAGAGCAAGAGGAATGGCTGGTCAAAGAGGCCAAAGAGGATTCCCACATTGGTGGACGAATGAGAGGTGCAAAGCCTGCCAAAGCAGCAGAAACTTTACCATCAGCCACTGCTCCAGCCGCATCAAAATCTGAGGCCTTGACTCACGACACCCCGGTGGGAGGCAGACTGTCGCAGCACCTGACAGAATGGTGGGGGTATTACTTCAGATGCTTAGGCACTAGAAACCATAGCCCAAGGTTACTGCCTCCCCTTCATTCAGAGACCTCAGAATCATCCACTGGGGCGCCATTCGTTAAAGGTTCCAAATCCATTCCTTGTGCAGGAAGTTTTGACCCTGCTAGAGAAAGGTGCTTTAGAACCAGTACCTGTAACGGAGAGGAACAAAGGATGGTATTCTTCATATGTCCTAATCCCCAAGAAGGACAGAGCACTGAGACCCATCTTGGGCTTGAGATACTTGAACAAGTTCCTCATGAAGGACAAGTTCAAGATGGTCGCACTTTCTCAGATCTTCAGGCCCTCCAGCTCCAGGATTGGATGGTGTCATTGAACCTTCAGGATGCTTATTTTCATGTGCCAATCCATCTCAAGCACAGAAAGTACCTGAGGTTCGCCGTTGGCGGTTCTCATCAGTTTCGAGTTCTGCCGTTCGGGCTGACCTCTGCCCAGATGATATTTACCAAACTGATGGCAATGGTGGCAGCAAGTCTCAGGAGAGGGGGGATTCACGTCTACCCCGACCTGGATGATTGGCTGATCAGGGCACGTTCTGCTGAACAAGCTCTAGATCATCTCAGCATAACCTGCCACTCCCTCCACAGACTGGGCTTCTCCCTCAATTACAATAAGTCCCATATGATACCATCTGAAAAGCTCCAATTTATCGGAGCAGTACTGGATACATCCTTGGGAAGGACCTCGCCACCCGAGGTGAGGGCTCAAGCCATTCTACAGATGGTCACCAAATTTCAGAGTGCTCAGCGTCTCCAGGCCTTCGACTTCTTGAGGTTGCTTAGCCTCATGGCTTCCTGCATTTTCCTGGTGCCAGAGGCTTGTCTGAGAATGAGATCCCTTCAGTGGGCTCTCGGGACACAATGGTCTCAATTCTCGGGCAACATGTCAGACCTACTTGAAGTTCCAAACAGGGTCGCACAGGATCTCCTGTGGTGGGCCTGCGAGGACAACATTCTGAAGGGAGAACCCTTTTGGAAACCATGGCCGAAGAGAACGGTAGTGACGGACGCCTCACTCATGGGTTGGGGAGCCCACGCCAACGATCTGACAATCAGCGGTCATTGGTCTCCATCGGAGTCCAAACTACACATCAATCTTTTGTAGCTGAGAGCAATCACACTTGCGCTGAAGGCTTTTCTGCCCTCTGTACGGGGAGTGAATATCCTGATAATGACATACAACACAGTAGCTATGTACTACCTCAACAACAGAGGTGGTGTAGGGCCACTACCACTGTGCAGAGAGGCAATGCAGCTCTGGTTCTGGGCCATACAAAAATCAATCTCTCTATCTTGGCATTCTGTCTTGGGAGGTTAGCTAAAGGGCAACATGCTTGCCTTGGAAGTAAGACGAGATGGAGAGACCACAGGTCCGATTCCCGGGTCCGCGTCTAGAAGCCTCTGGGTATTAAGCATGTTATAAATAAACAATTATAATTATTATATCGGCAGTTCACCTAGCCGGGGAGGAGAACACGGTGGTGGACACTCTGAGCAGGCAGAGCACAGTCTCCCACGAGTGGGAGCTAGCTCAGGAAGTCCTTCAAGAGATATTTGCCCTTTGGGGAACGGTTTATAGTGACTTTTTTTCGAATGGCCTTTTTTCTAATGCCATTATGTCAAAAACATTTCGCAGAAAAAATATATTTTGAATGTCTTTTTTATATTTTTATATATAAAAACGGGCGGTTCCCCCCCAAACCTCCTTTTTTTTAAACACTTTTTTTTAACTTTCAAAACCCCAAAAAACATATTAAAACATTAAATTAAAAAAATACATTCCAAATATTTTTTTCCGGCGAAATTTTTTCGACATAATTGCATTCGAATAAATGACCGGATACCTTGGGGAAACCCTCAAGGGGATCTGTTTGCAACCAGTGTCAACTGGAAGTGCGAACTGTACTGCTCGAGGGAATTAACCCCCCAGAGGAGCTCTAGGGGACGCGTTTGTGGTGGAGTGGGAGTTTTCACTCCTGTACGCGTTTA
This sequence comes from Ambystoma mexicanum, assembly GCF_040938575.1. Classification (NCBI taxonomy): domain Eukaryota; kingdom Metazoa; phylum Chordata; class Amphibia; order Caudata; family Ambystomatidae; genus Ambystoma; species Ambystoma mexicanum. The sequence continues at coordinate 549,339,965 of NC_090923.1, forward strand.
CTTCAGTCCCCGTCATTCCTCACGTGATCAGGAGTATGAGAAAGTTTGGGAAATCCATGATCCTAATTGCCCAGGATTGGGCTAGGAGGACGTGGTACCCGGACCTTCGGGACATGTTCATCTGCCCTCCAATACGTCTTCCGCAAAGAGAGGACCTTCTCTCGTAAGGGTTTGGTTCTCCATCCAGAGGTCAAGACACTAAGCCATCATGCATGGTTTCTGAGAGGTTGAGGTACAAGGTTTGGGACCTCCCGGACGACTTAATGGAGATCTTGCTTTCGTCCAGAAGGCCGGCAACTAAATCTTTGTACCGCTGTCGGTACCTTTTGGTGATACAATTTCTAAAGGGACTCACTAATATGTTCCCTCTATCTTCTTTTCAGGTTCCGGTTTTGGACCTTAATTTAATGTTTTAAAGTTTCTCATGTGTACACCATTTGAACCGCTCCATTCATGTCCTTTAAGACTACTAACATTCAAAACCATCATGTTAGTAGCGCTAACATCAGCCCATAGGGTGAGTGAATTGCAGGCACTATCTTCTAAACCATCTTTTACGGTTTTTCATAAGGACAAGGTCATCCTTAGGGTCAAACCTTCATTTCTACCTAAGGTCATAACAGATTTTCATTTGGGACAAAAGATAGTATTACCTACTCTTTGCCCTCCACCTCATCCTAGCAAGGAAGAGGAGAGACTACACAGACTTGACCCACGGAGGGCTCTGAGTTTCTGCATTTCAAGGATGTCAAAGTTGCGTCTGGATGACCAACTGTTTATAGGATACACTGGTCATAGGCTGGGACAGGCTGTAACCAAACAGACCTTCTCCAGATGGATTACTTTAGCTATTATTGAATGCTATAGGCTGGCTGGGAAAGATCCCTCCGAAGGCTTGAGAGCCCATTCCACTAGGGGCATGGCTACTTCTTCTGCTCTGCAAAGAGGTGTTCCGATAAAAAATATTTGTGAGGCAGCCACTTGGTCTACCATTCACACTTTTACAAAGCATCACTGCCTTGATTCCACCTTAAGTCAGGATGGAAGCTTTGGGAAAACAGTCCTTCATTCGGTTCACAACAAACCTTGATGGCAAAATTCGGACTCTCACCTCCAAAACCAACACTGCTTTGGGAGTCTATCAAAAGATGAGGAATATGTAGGAGGACACAATCCATTCGAATAACAAGTTACTTACCCCCTGGTAAAGTTCTTTCGACTGGATGTTCCTCCTACGTATTTCTCATGGCCCCTCCCTGCCTACCCTGCAGTAGAATGTCCATGTTTTTGCAGCTTACGCTCCTTCAGAGTCTAGTATGGTCTAATCCGCGTTAATGCTGGTAGTTCTACTGTAAGAATGACATGAAAAAACAGAACTGTAGCCAACGGGCGCTGCGCGTGCTAGATATACCTTCGATGACATCATCCTCGAGACGGAGGCCCTCGAGGGACATCAAGTCGACCGCATCGATGTATAGCGCCCTCTGCTGAAAACATTTTCCAAAGCAGCTGAAGCTGGATATTGGAGATCTGAAAAGATGAGGAATACGTGGGAGGAACATCCAGTCGAAAGAACGTTACCAGGAGTATGAAACGGGTTCTTCTTTAGGGTGCTAGTGGGGTAGGTATTCCTACAACTGTTCATATAAGTCTGTCGGGGGAGATGTAAGAACACCTGTGACTGCTTATTAGAAGGCCTTAGTTCAGAGGGGTAAGTTTGGGAGTGCTCCTGTGACTAACCCTTAGAGGTTTTTGGGTGGTTCTTGGAGGGGCAAATATGGAAGTACTCCTGTGATTGCCCACTGCCTTAGACTCAGTTGAGATAACCCCAGGAACCGCTGTATAGCCCTCCTTTGTACCCAACATCCACTAGCTTGGAGCAGCCCCCAGCTCTTTGGACAACCCAACTCAATCTCCAAGGTTGGACAGAGGACTTCATCAACCAAATTACATGTAAGCAGTCACCATCTGTGCATTTTTGGTTGGGATGCAGTTTGGGCACAGGAATCCAGACAGTCCTGTGTTTACATGAGCAAACTACACTTGATCCCTTAAACACTAAATAATGCCCTGCAGTGTCTCTGCATTACAGACCGCATTTGCATGAATTACAACGGCTGCGCCTTCTTTCACATGCAAAGAAACCAGGAGTCAACCCTCTACACCCGCATTGAAATCAATGTGGGCAGAGCATGTGCATTTTCTGCACAGTGTGGCCGAGTGAGGTACATGCATACTGTACACATCAACACCTAGCTCAGTATATTAAATGCACAACAAATGCATGGTTCATAATTTATTGGCGCAGACCATGTCTCCATCAGTAATTACGAACAATGTTCTCATCAAAATGAACCCCTAGCATCTTATTGGCCCTGCCTCTGAGTGTTCATGGCATTGCTGGGCTCCCACAAAAATGGCCAGATCTGGGCTGATTTCCAGCAGTCTGGCCTCCAATGTGTTCTGGAAATCTATAGGTGAAGGGTGTTGGGATGTTCAGATGTTCAAAACCACCAGTGTTTACTCATCTAAATCCACAATAAACAGAGTGTATCTCCCTATCATGCATATTTTCTGATCCTTGACAATGAGGTGGAGAGAGTTTTTTCATAATTTAGCTGCTCATCTAGAATCCCTTTTGAACGCAGAATTGCTTAGAGCTCTGTATTGGGACCTCCTGATAAAGTCAGTGAATCCCTTCTAGATGAGTCACTTGTAATAACACTGGCTCAGGGTGATTGTGGTTAGGAATAGAAACGCTACTCCACTCTTGATATGATGACATAACATGTCAGTATTCCATGATAGATAGGAAATTGTCTTGGCTGTGTCATCATCCGTCCCACCCACCATTTAGCAGTGTCCAAGTTTACATGCACCTCCCAAACTTATACTTCCTTGAAGTACCGAACAGCCCTAACTATTTTGCAAACTATGGGGAAAGGAGCCCACTAGCAGCATTCCATCCGCTTCCCTCCCTCTTGTGCACACTACCCCAAACCGGCAAAAAGAACTTCTCCTTGTACGTAATGTGGTAGTCACTTGTAGATATTATCACTTACTCATAACAGACTCCGCCTTACCTTGAAACAATTTGCAAACTGTGATGCATGTGTCGGGGGTAGCGAACCTTCAGTGCTCAAACTTCATCATTAACAGACTTTCCAGAAGACCAAAGACTTTGCTCCTGATTTTACTGTGGCGAGAGTAAACTATTTTCTCAACCAAACTATCAGATGGAAAGTTAAGCCAGAAACCAACACCACTCGAGACAGGATACTGCAAGCGAACACCAACATGAAGTTCTGCACAGAAGGGACAAAACATACAAACATTTAGTTACATGCACTCATGTTGACATCTATGCAACTCCACACAAGAAGAGGCAATGGGGTTTATGGAGTTGATATTTCCCAGATGCCCACTAGAGTACTTCCACATAACTAGTGAAAAAATCAGGGCAGGAGCCCTTCATTCACACAACAAGAACATTTTTTCTCAGACCAAACACAACACGGTATACAAGAATACAAACCAGGTCAGCAAAGAAGGACAATTGAATATGGTGAAGAACAGGCAAACGCTAGGCAGCGACACTCCAGAATACAGTACAAGATCCGAAATGTAAACAGGTAGAAACACGAATAGTCATAGAATTGCCACTCATCACTTTTGAGAAGCAATGAGCTGCGGTCTCCCAAAGCCTTAAGTATCCAAGACTTCCGCGTTAGACCAGCGTTCAAGGGCGACAACGTTGACCACCGTGACCATATTGACGTCACGGATGCTGCATGCTGACGGCGTATCACAGCAGAATGCCGGGAGTGTGTTGCTGAATTCTCCACGCAAGCTGCCAATGCCCATACACGATGCGGGCCAATGGTAAGAGCCTAGGCTACATGCTGTCAACATGTCTATAAAGATGGTGTAATGTAGTGTGGTGTTTCAGTCCGTCACTGCCACTCTCCTCCTGCTCTAAATAGTGTTGTCCATCCAGTGTTGTGCCTGAGGTGCCACCAATCTCTCCAACAATGTTTCCCCAGGTGAACTCTGCAGTACAAGATTTAATTGTCTTTACAGACAGAGATTCCATATGGCCATGAAGGTGTGAGTGGCTTCTCCTTGTTATAGTAGGAAGATTCTCCAAAAGCAAGCGAGATGCAAGTTCCTGTGACATACAAGCCATCTCAATACTACCCTCAAGTAGATTGGGTGGCCGGCAAAGGGCTTTTCACTGCTTTATGTCCCTGCAATTTAGTTAGTTCTCAGTAGGCAGGTACTGTGTGGTTACCTCAGAACATTCCTCCCTTTTCGTATGTCAGTGGTGCCCCATGGGTCATCCTATGAGTGTTGCAATTCGGCTACCATCCAATGCTCCATGCACAGAGTAGAGTTCAGTAAACATTATCAACACTGCGGGGAAAGAAACCCCAAGACAATCAGTCCCAGAGCAGAGTCTGCAGACCTGGTATTAGCAGGTGTTTTGACATTCAGTTTGGCTCTATCACTGCTCCATGTGCATAGCTGGACGCAGTAGGGATCAAACAAGGGATATGAAATTCCTGGCAACGATTGTGTACTGGAGGTGAATGAGAAGCCTGCAGCAGCCCGACAAAAGGCCCATAAACATCATCTGCCCACAGCAGGGGTACATTGGAAACAGGAAATTAAACTCACAAGCCAACAGGGGAGCTAGAAGGTGGGATCAGCTGGCCACTAGTACACTGTTGCTTGATCTTAACATGGCACGCAACCCTTTTGCATTCTCAGACTACTGGGGTCAGGAAATGGCTGATCCCAATTGTTGAAGCATTCATAACACTCACAGCCACACAGGCTCTGATTGGTGGAGGTGGAACCATTAGGGAAAGACCTATAACAAATGAAACCACTAATGGAAAAACAGAACCACCAACCAGAACACTCCCTGAGACAATTATTTTATCGCCTCTTTATTAATAGTGGTACAAGCCTGATGACTTAGAGGGTGTTCAGACTGCCTTCGTGAGAGCGTATTGTTAGAAAGAGTAGAGAAGGGGTGGCAGAAAGGCAGAATCTGGGTCCACAAGCCAAATATGCCAATTAGATAGAAGGGCACCGGACAGGAGGTCACTGTGCCAGTTAAGTCACACCATAGGACAGGGCTGGTTGAAGGACAATGCTAGACTAGAGAGCCTGCTAGGAACCTGAGTCCAATGGCTCGTATGAATCTTGTCTTGAGAAGAGTATTCAGTAAGAAACCAGCCCAACTAAAGAATCATGCAACATTTGAGAGCCAAGGTAGGCAGAAATAATCGCACCGAGAGGTACCCAGGTAGGTGGGGAGTATTTCTTCCCACAACCATAAATAAATAATCTATGCTAACATGGGGTGGTACACCTTTTGCTTATGTATAAACACCTAGGACAAGAGGCCTTTGATAAAGGCCTTGTCCCAGTAGTGGTCCCAAGGCCACTGTCTCATCCAGAGCGCAAGGACCAACCCAAATGCAAAGACAAAGATGAGGACAAAGTAGTGTGCTTAAAACCACTGCCTCTGAGTGACTTGAAACTTACTGTGTTGGGTAGCATCAGGGCGATTGAGAGTTAAAATAGGGATTAGATTTAGGGCATTCGGGCCTTTAAGCATGACTCTTCACTGAATTTCCTTCATCCCTCCTTCTACCCACTCATACCTCAGCATCTCTGTTTTTCAGTTAATCATCAATCCCATAGGTTCTCTTTCCAACATAAAGTTGTGAAGAGGGAAACAAGCTCTGGGGATCTACGAGCCAGGAGTACCGGCCCTTTGGAGGCAGGGACTGTCCAGTGCTATCCCTAGCCACTGGATTCTGTATCCATCGGGGAGACCCCTGAGTGGACGAGAGAGACTTGGGTATTGTTGACATTAATACCCTTGTTTCACTTTTGTTGATATTAATACCTGGTGCCCAATATGCCCATCCAGTTCGTGCCAAAGCTCCTTTTTTGAACAACTGACTTTTCTTTTTGGATTGCAGAATAAAATTTGTCATATAGCAATTATTAAAGTATGAGTGCTCTTTTCCCCTGCTGTTAAGGATAATTCTCATTTATGGCTAATTTCCCTCACCTAGTGAGTCCCCCAGCAGCTTTGCTGGACTTCTGGAGTTTATTCTTTTCCACTTGGTAAGAGTGTGAGCTTTTCCCCCACTCTTGGCAAGTATATTTCTCTGTTTTTTGTGATTGTGGACTCTGGAGTACACCACTTCAGTAGCCCCCTTCTTTTGTGTGTCACACAGCACCTTCAGTGCAGTGGCACAGGGTTGTCTTTGAGACTCCCCCCCGACTCCATTTCTGAGGCTGACTAGATTCTCCCAGAAAAGGGTAAAGTTACCATTAACTTTACCTAGTCAATCTACCACAGATCCAGTACACCTCATCTTCCATGGAGTACCGGAAAGGGTTAATTTGTATCCCTTTTTATCTGTACCTCCTAGAGCATTGTTTCGCTCTTTTAACATTTAGACTTGGCTGGTGGCAGTGGTATCTACCCTAACATTTCTACCGCGATTATATTAGATAAACGTGGTATTGTTCTTGGCTATTATATTAGCCTCAAAAATAAACCTGCTTGACCAAATTGTCTTTCTTTTGGCTTTGGTTGGGTTTATTCGCCATTTCTTTTTGTTAAAGTCCTTCTTGTGTTTTACTTTGCGCGGCAAACTAGGTTCGCCTTCTTTGTTCACCGTCTTTTGGCGGGCTTCTGCTCAGAAGCCCTCCACCAGGCACCTGGGTGTCTAGGTGGGCTGAATGTGAGGGAGGGATGTAGTCACCCCCTGCACAGGGTATCCTAGGAAACCCAAGTCGCACTTTGCCATGATTGGCTGAGGTGGTTGCCCAGGCTGGACAACCCCCCTGCTGGGTGATTGACAGCCAGGCTGTGTGAATGGGGGTTTTGCGCATAAAAGACAGGTCTGTTGGGCTAGAAGTCAGAGAGTCGCCACTGGAACTACAAGTAACCGAAGAGAAGCGTAGAGAACAACGGCTGCTGCAACTACCCCATCATTGTGAAGCACTGCTGCAGTCCTGAGCGATCTACCCTTTAACGACTTCCCTTGAGCCAGGTGGGGATAACCAGCTCATCTTCCAAAGCCAGAGGATACTCTTCCTTGGTCGAAATCGCTGCACACTGCTGTAGTGGTCCGGATAGCCATTTGAAGAGCCTCTCCTGTTTTTAAGGAGCGCTCATTTTATCCGTTCTTGCTGCTGCCGGCTTCATCCCTGTGTGGTGCAGACCCCCTTCAGACGTCCTCCTTCACAACAAAGCTCCAGGAATCAGGGGTCTGCGGGAAACCAACAGGAACAACTGCCAGAGCACCAGCTGCACCATTGGAATAAGGTACTGTGTTCCGCTTGAGGAAACTGGATGAACCCCTTTTCTTCATCTCCAAGGCTTGCCCTTGTCTTCCCTCCTTCTTATAACTTTTGCTTCCGAATATTGACAATATCGAAGTACTTTTGGCTATGTTGAATTGTGAACTGTCTGACTGTGTGATCTTCGGCAACAGGCCCCCGGTGTCACTTGACCCTGGCTCAGACCCTTTGACTTTTGAAGTCCTGTCTCTGAGTGTTTCTTGATTCTGTCTGCCTAACCAAAATATTGCCTTTGATTTTTGCCTCCAACTCCCTCTGGGTATCTCAAGTGCTAAGTGTGTTTTGCCCGGGTAGCATTTCATGTCACGGATACGCGTTTATTTAGTAGACCGAACTGTCAAAAAGTGATCGCAATCGTATTCGCGGTAACGTGTTTTGTTCGTAACACCGGTTCATTCAAACACAGGGTGCTTACCTTGAGACATACTGTACAAAGTGAATTGGTTAGTTGTATATTTCACGTGTGGTTTTTGTTTAAGTTTAATAGAAGTGTTGTGTTTATAACGAATGGTTTAAAAATAAATGTACTTATATTTTTCTACCTGAAACCTTGAGTCAGTGTTTGCTTGATTCACAGTAATTGTGGTCCCTTTGTATAATCTCTGCTACTGCTCATATACTCTTGAGATAACCTGGCTGCTCCGCCACTGCTACCACTCTGACATAGCGGTACAGGCTTGTACCAAAGGTAAAACTTGTATTGCCACCTGTTGTCTTAATTGTGTGTAGTGGTCCCTAAGGGCACTGCACAGGATTCTGCCTAACACCTGCCTCATAACCTCTGATGCAATGTCCAGACAGGCAGCCGTTTCTTATTAGGTTTTTGATTCACTGCACTTGAACGTGGACTGAATGTTTGAGAAGTTAGTTCTCATAGATTTTCTTGATCTAGCTCTGGGAACTTGGACTCTGTATTCCAATGTACAAAGTTGTCACTATATAGGCTTTCTTCGATTCGATTTGGGATTTTGGACTGAGTGTCCACACACTTATTTATTTCTTTTTACATTTATAGCAGTGTATAAAGCCCTGAGGCATCTAGACGCTAGTTACAGTTACATGCTGTGGTTTCTCGCCATGTGCTCCTTTACTCAGCCCTGGGAATTTCGACTGTATCCTAGCATGCACCATGTTTATCGCCTTCCTCTCTTAGAATGTTTGGCTGTTTGTCCATGATGTCCATGAGCTCTGTCTTATTGCTCATTTCAATATTGCCATCTCACTCTGAGCAGGTGTCTTCCCCTCGGGTCAGAGCAGGCCACCTGCAAATGCATATTTTGGTGGTAGTGATTCCTGTTCTTTCTGGGCACCCCTCTCTTGCTTGTTGATAGTGTTTGTTTTTTAACAAGGGTGGCTTCCTAGCCTTTTTTCAGTCTCCAGTGGATCATTGTGAGCCACTGGGTGCCGCTGGCGCTCGCGGCCTCACCTCTTTTGTTTGCTCTGTTTCCAGTGGAGGAAGGACAGCTTAAGTCCATTTTCCCTTTTTCTCACCAGCTCTTGTTGTAACTCATCGACAACAGCACAAACAGCAGCTTCTCTCATGCAGAATAATGGTGCCCCCCTGGATGATGGTGACTGGTGAGATGGATTTTCAGAAACAGCCCCGTGGGCAGATTCTGAGAAGCCACACTATTTTCTTGAACAGGTATAGACACTAATGTCTAGCCACACTCTATCAAGGTAGTGTGACTGAGCTGTAAGCCTTAGACTTAAGAGAGTGTGGGGTTCGTGAAGGGTTCAGATAAACACACAAAAAGCACTCATAATAATTCAAGTTAGGCAGAATATATACAAACACAGTAATATTTATTATTACTACTTGAACACATTCTTATCAATTAAAATCACAGGCAAGTAACACTACTTAACGGACTCTATTAACATATGTGCATTCACCTGGCTACAGACTAACAACACTTTACTTTTGACGCAGTTAGATCAAACTTGGTGAACAGTGAAGTATAGTAAAGTAAGTGAAGCAAACAAAGGTAGTTATTAAACCAGTTAGGAATAGTTAAGTCATTCAAATTCAAAGGGTAGATGAAGAAGGCCCAATACTTAAAAAGTCCTTTCCTTACTAATGGAGAAGGGACATAATGCTCTAAGAGTCATAGGTCTCGCTGTTAACCCTTTGTAGGGAGCAAGGAATCTTTTAAGAAGGCTCAACAAGTGTTGGCAAAGCCCCCTTGTATGTGGTTGTGTCTCCGGTAGAGAAGAACAAAGCAAGCAAAGTTCTTAGGAAGTCCTCTCCCAATCCCACCACCTTTGGGGAAGCCCCGGGGGATCCTTGGCCAGAACCTCACCGATCACCACCAGGCAAGGGAGATGTAGGGTTAGGGCTTTGTACCTGTTAAACCCTGAAGTCGAAGTTGGTGGGGTTAGAAACATATATGTTAACTAAGCTCATATACTCCAATTCTGTCAGAAACCACTTTTGAGGTTCCTAAATCTGGCGGGACCACCTACTTTGTGTCTCGGTTCTGTGAGAGTGGCACCGGGGGTCACTTGTGCAGAGGTCATATTCAATTTTCGGCATTTTGTTCTGGCCGTTTAGTGGTTCTGCACTCTTGTCAGATGGTTTCTGGTACTTGACAGCTGGACAACTCTTGCGTGATAAAGAAAGGATCACCATGTTGCTCAGGACCTTTGAGGACCCTGTGGACGCAATGTAAGCAGGAGACGGTTATAAATTAAGTAGGGTACTATTAGTGATATTCACTGTAGGTGCTATCTCTAGTCCACTCTCTGTTAAAGGGAGACACAAGGTCACACTGAAACTCAGAAAACGTCTCACCTTCATGAAATGAAAAGCTCTATAAAGTTGATCATTTCCATGATTTCGTCAAAAGATAGCTTAAAGCTATTCCTCACACTGGAGAAGACATATAGACCTCATTATAAGTTTGGCAGTACACAGTAAAAGTGCCGGCCATAACGTTTACCTGCACATTTACTGGACTGGCCAACTACAACTTTGCTGGACACCCCCACAAACTTTGCTCCCCATGTTTGGTATTTATTACCCAATTTGATTGAATCAAATTGATCGAATGGTACTGGCCGAATTCGGACAGATGTACCATTCGATCAATAATATTCGATAAAATTGGGTAATACCCTGGTATTACCGGCACAGTAATACTGGAAAACTCCCCCATGAAGTCCTATGGGACTCCATGGAATGGGAATTTAATGTTTAAACCGGCACTTGTAATCTGCCGGTAATCCAGGGAAAGGTGGTGCGAGTCTTCACAGGCAACACCACCACTATGTTTTACATCAGGAAAAAAAGTGGGACGCGCTCGCCCGCACTCTCACTAGAAGCACATTATCTGTGGCACTGGGCAATTGCTCAAAGCATGTTCCTCATCCGGTTTCACCTCGCAGTTGCTAAAAACACTGTTGCGAACTCTCTCAGTAGGGAGCTGCGGTCCTGCCACAAATGGGATCTTCTGCAGGCGCAAGTGTCTCGTCTCTTCAACAAGTGGGCGCCCTCAAATCGACCTTTTTGCGACAGCTACCAAAGCCATGTGTCAGAGGTTTGCCAGCAGGTACCCTCAGTCAAGGAGTCCGGGGGACGCCTTCTCGTTCCCTTGGCAGGGCCCCTTCCTTTATGTACTCTTTCCCATCGATTCCGCTGTTGCTACGTGTGATCAACACACTCAAACGTGGCCGCTGCAAGAGGATCCCCATAGCACTGGCGTGGCCCAGGCCGGTCTGGCACTCAGACCTTCTCCATCTATCAGTGGTTCCAGCCATCAAACTGGCTCCACTTCCAGACCTCCTCCTCCAGAGAAGGAGGCTCAATCTTGCACCATGATCCAGCGTTTCTGAGCCTCAAGGCCTGGCTCCTGCAGCCCTAGAATTTGGATCCTACTCACTGTCTATGGAATGTAAGAAAATGTTGGCCAAGGCCAGGCCCCCCTCTGCGCTTCCTTGCTACAAACATAAGTGGAAGCGCATTATAGTGTGTTGGCAGCCATGTAAGGTTTCACCACTATGCTTGACGGCGCCGCAGCTCCTCCAGTACCTGATCTTGCTGGCCAAGGCTGGCCTTGCCCACGCGTCTATCAAGATCCAACTAGCCACCATCTCTCGGTACACATGGGCTCCAGGCAAGCTCTCCCTGTGGTCGCCCAGACTCGTTAAGGAGTTCCTCAAGGGCCTCTTCAGAACGTTTCCTCCGGTGAAGGCTCCTGCCACTGCATGGGAGCTGAATGTGGGACTGTCAAAGCTGATGGGGCCTCCGTTTGAATCTATGCATTGGGCCTCTTTGAAGTTTCTTTCATGGAAGACCGCCTTCTTGTGACAATCTCCTCGGCAAGGCGGGTGGGGGAGATACAGGCTCTCTCCTGTAAGACTCTGTATTTGTTCTTCCACTCCGCTAAGGTGGCTCTGCAAACTCATCCTTCCTTCATGCCGAAAGTTCCATCAGACCTTTATCTAAAGAAGCCTTTGGTTCTATGAGTTTTCTTCACGAATCCTTCTTCGCCTGCTGAGAGTGCTGCATTCGCTGGATGTTGCGCGTGCCCTGAAGTTTTACATTGCACGCACAAAGGATTTTCAAAAGACTTCTCAACGTTTCTTCAAATATGGACCTGTCGGACATGGGAAGGCCATGTCTAGGGTTTCCATCTCCAGGTAGCTCTTTGGCTGTATCATACATTGCATCGTCTAGCCAACAGACTGCTTCCAGGCCATCTGAGAGCCCATTCCACCAGAGTCATTGCAGCAATGACAGCGTTTCTCTCTGGTGTTCCCCCGCTCGACATCTGCAGGGCTGCTATGTGGTGGTCTGCCCATACCTTCACAAGATTCTACTGTCAACAGGGATTCCAGGGAGGAGTACCGGGTCGGCAATGCACTGCTGGACAACCTGATTGTTTGAGGTAAATCCGTTCCAGGGGTAAGTGTATTGCTTTTGTGAGCCTTGCCACCTCCTGTGGTTGTGTATATGTACTGCTGTGTAATCGTATTCATGAACATGTGAATTCATGCAAGACCCCATGCTGTAAAGGGACAAGTTGCTTACCTGTAGCTCTTGTCTTCCAGAATTGCTCTTGCATGGATTTATATGCAAACCCTCCCTCCTTCCCCTCTCAGACTCTGCTTGGTACACACTGCCACTTTACGTGTGTCACCAAATATGAAGATGGCCACCAGGGGTGGAGCTTAGGAGGACCAGTGTCACTGGCTCGAGCAGTATGACCCAAAGTGACACTGATAGGCTATACCTCTAGGAGCAGTTTTAGCTTAAAGCAAAACTGCTTTGGTTTTACCGAGGATTCCCAGCCTGACAAAAGGAAATATTCATGAGCATGTGAATCCATGCAATACCCATGCTGGAGAACAAAAGTTACAGGTAAGTAACTTGTTCCATAGGCCAGAGGCGATTCCTGTCAAAGCTCCTTATTACAACAAAGAAATAGAATGCCGTGACAGTATTCTTTGTTAAGGAATGTGTTTCCTAGATACTGCTTACTGTGCCTTTCTAAAGTGAATCTAAGCTAATATTTAGCCTGAAATGCTATTATATTGTGAAATGAGTTTGCAGTTGATTCCCACTGCTTAGATACCCTAGCAACATTTAGATAAAAAAATATTATTTTATTCTCATTAAATGTATTTATTTGAGCATTTTTCGAATATAGCGTACACCAAGAAAGTGGTCTCCTGTTACTAATTCACAATTTTCCCTGAAGCAGCTCCAGACGCAATCAGTTGTCACTCGTGGCTATGCTTGTGGCCCCTTTAACAAACGGTGATGTAGGTGGGTGGAGGGGCCTCCCAGCCTTCCCATGAATTGCACAGTGGCAGTGGGCAGCGAGGATGCGCCCCGGTGCAGTCTCTTTCTCTCTATTTCTGTCACTCTCTTTCACGCGCTCTCTTTCTCTCACTCTCTCTTTTTATGCATTTATAGAGCCATCAGGCTATGGAGGGGGAAGCAGTTTTCAATACCTTTTCTCCAAGCCTTTGAGTAGGGGAGTTCACATACAGGCCCAATATACTAAATTCTGCATTCTATGTCTTTCCAGAGTAGAACATAAAGCAGAAGTACTGTTGAAAAAATTAGCCAAAATAATTAAAAGAATATTGTTAAGGGACAATAAGAAAACAGCTGGCCACTGAAGTCTCCTCATATTTGAGAGGACCCCAGTTGTCAACTGCAGTTGGATGGCTAGCAGCCCAAAGTCAGGTGCTCGTGCGGTCTCCACTCCCTGCCACCTCACTGGGAAACTTTGTGGCCCGGCAGGTCAAAAGTCCCAAACCTAAAATGGACAAGATGAGTGAAGAGGAAGAGTCCTTTCCCCATCGAGAACTCGCCCAAGCGGAACATCTTCACCAACAGACGGTCTATCCTCCACTACTGGCATGCGCAACCCCAGAATGCTGGCGGTAAATACTGTGCCAGAGTTGGTTGTCGTGGGTTCCCACGCCACTCTAGTCCCACGCTGGAACCTATGAGTTGAATGTCTGGAAATGTTCTTCGTAGCAGCATTTGAAGATGATGATGAAGTCCATAAGGTCCAGGCTGCTATTCTGTACAGATGAGAAGGCCCACTGGGAGAAACCTGAAGGTGTCTCACCCGCTAGTTCCCGGAGATCTGTCATCCAGGTGGCCAGGACATGGCCATCGCTATTGGATCCAGTTCCTGGGGTGGACCAGTGGGGGAGGATCACCTAGATGATTGGTCTTCAGGGAGTAGAAGTGGGACACTGACGAGTGAGACGCGTTACCCCCTTTCTTATAACACATATTCCCCATTTTACCCCGCAGGATATTTAGAAGCTCTACCTCCCCCAACCCCTTTCCAACACAAACACTTTCTTACACTGTGAAAGACAACAGATTAACACCAGAGCCGTTTACCTGACATGTCCCAACACAAGGGTCAGGCAAAGTCAGGCAATTGACAATAACCACACACATTTGACGGCCCTTTCCCTTTCCCACAGGGATAAAAGGCGGAGCACGAGAGCATACATTGAGCAAGGCGAACCGCACGAGGAAGCAGCTATTTCAGGACAGGTAGTTCAAAAGGAGGAGAAAGGCGGCGAGAACTGAAAGGACGACAAGGAGAGCAGTGCACTTGCCCTTTGCGACCCAGACCTGCAAAGCCTCTGTGAAAGGAATCATGAGACCGGGAACTACAGCTAGCGTGTGGTGTAACAGATGTCAACGGTGCACAGGGCCCTCCCACACTGATAATCAAGGCGGGGAGTGACGCTTGCTACCGTGGTATCATCGCTTGCTACCGTGGTATCATCCGTGACTCCAGAGACAAGAAATGCCAATCGGTTCATCACAGCCAGTGAGTCGGCGGGAGAGCCGATAGTATACATCTCGGGAGGGTAGCTCAGGGGCAACGTGCTCGCCTTGGAAGCAAAATGACACAGAGCAACACAGGCTCGATCCCCGGGTCCGCGCTTAGAAACCTCTGGGTATTAAGCACGTTCTAAATAACCTATCATATCATATCATATATATAAACCAAGCTGTGTTGAGCGAAGGTTGCAAACGGCAACATCGTGTGAATTGAAGAACAAAAGAACTTGTGTATTACTGAACTGTTAAAAACCCAAGGAAAGATCAGCTGCAGAGTGGTCTGGCGCCACTTGGGCACTCATTCGAAAGAGACTGGCTGGTCCACTTTTGTGGAAACTACAGATACCAGGAGGCCCTAGGAGAGCCTGATGTAACAGGTCAAAGTGGTCATACAAGGGTTGAGTAAAACCCCTTGTACACTCGAAAGTCTTTGACCAGTAGCCAAGAGGAAAGATGAGGGAAGTAAATCCTGCATTGTGTAAAGCAAAGTGAACTGTGTAACTGGCAAATGTGAATCTGGCTGAGGGATACCAGCAAAATGGGGTGAAGAGCGATAACCTCGTGAACATTGTCTTGACAAGAGGGATGTCCACATCGAAAGGTTGTTTAAAAATACATTGAGACTCGTGAATTCAAAGGGTCTGAGCCCGGAAGAGGGGGATTCAGGGGTGAAGAGTCATCACCCAACGTACATACGGAAAGGAACATTTGTTTTGTTATTTTGGATACATCAGGCCCTCTGAGGCAAGAGACTTTGTAGAAAAGGGACTTAACCACCGAAGGTCCTGATATTGCAGAAAGGAACTGTAGCTGGAGAAACCTAGGAGTATGCTGTGCTCAAGAGTCCCGCCGTGTCCCGTGCTAAAACCGTGGGGAAGGGAGACCCGGCTATAACATCCTGACTTATCATTTTGTGAACACTTCTTTCTTTTCTGGTGAACATTATCCCACACTATTTTTGTAACTTAGCGGTAAGGTTTAGCAATTGTTTTTTTTAGTATAGGCCCTTTCTATTTGACAAGAAGCTACTAGGACTGCCTTATTATTATTTGATGGCCGTAGCGTGCTCCCATTTTAGGTTTAGGTTTAGATTAGGCGTTTTCCTCACCCATTTATACAGTTTAATAATCCCCCTTGAACTGTGATCACTTGTGTCTGTCTTTACTGTTGCCACCAAGAGTTCCTTACACCACCAAATGTTCAAAACACAGCATCACAAACCCCAGTGAAAGCGGCCAAGCTATGGAACTCCCTACCACCCACTCTTAGAATGGACCTACCCTACCAAAACTTCCGCTCAAAGCTGATGTCTTGGCTGAAGACAGCTATCATCTAGGACCTCTTGTCTCCCACCTTCACTTGGTCACTCTGGATACACAACTGTTAATTGTACATATGTTTATATTTACCGCTTATTGCTATTATTACTGTGTTTATACTTGTATATATTTTACTGTCTGTAACTAAGTCTTGCAAATTCTTGTATCTGCTGCACCTTGTTACCCTTGGGCTTTTCGGCGCATTATAAATAATAAACAAACAAACATCCCAGGGATGGCTCCTACAGAGTAGCAAAGAAAGTCTTACAAGCCTACTTCCATCTCTTGGACCGCCGGTATTATGCAAGTTTTTGCCTCCGACAGGCTTGCTAAGGCCCATCAGAATCTCTGGATGTATTCAATGCCAGGGTTTGCCAGCTAGCCCTGTCCTGTAGACAACAGAACAAACATGATGGTATATGGGCTCAGATTAATCTGAACTGTGCCTCGTCCCAATTCTGTGATCAGATTCTCAAAGAGGCCAATATTTCCTTGCAGAGAATTCTAGGGCTCAGCAGGGTTTAAGAACTAGTCTCGATAAGAGCAACCCACACCAAGGAGGCATTCAAACACATCAAGTAGGAGAAGCCCATGCCGTCTCTTCCAGAAAACCCCCCTCATAAACCTTGAACCAGGAGCAGTGGTCGCTCACATCCCCAGTAACTAAACAGTGTGAAGACCGGCACATGGCCTGGGATGCATGCATTGGCTACTTGCCTCACACACAAAGGTGCCCTTAAATAGGCCAAAACTGCAGGAGATGTGGCAAGCTAAACCGTTTAGCAAAGGTATGTCGCGTACAATGGTCGACTCCTAACACCAATAGTCTTCCCCCGTCACAGCCTCATCAGACCATAATACTGGCTCTTAAAAATGAACAGGCAACTCCAGAATCACAACCTGAAGGGGAAGACATAATCCTCAGCTCGATGGAACACCTGCATGCAAAAGGATGTCACAGGCAGCTAAGAATGCTCAGTGGAGATAATGTCAAAACAAGTGCTGATCCAAATATAATGGGGATTGGAGAGTGTCATGCTGACCTCCCAATTCAAAATGCTGCATCCATCTTCCTCGCTGTTCTGATGGATTTTTACAAATGTGGGTTCATCGCCCATTCTACTAAATGGAGCTTTCTACCCGCACATCACACATGTCCGCTCGTCTACGCCGACTTTGTTCTATGTGACGCCTGCGGCGAAAGACACATTACTCAGCTACAACATAGCTGAAGACTTAGATCTTGTTCATTTTGCATAACTGGAATAAATAAAGTGTCTGCTAAACACATATCGATGGCATACGATGCCTGAAAGATCATGAAGTATGTCTCCCTATTGACCCCTCTATTCAACCGGTGACCTTACGGCACAGGAGAATCCATTTCATTGCTGGAAAAAAGTGGAGATGAATTTATTGAAGTTCGAATTGGCCAATATCATAGAAAGGGTTGAGGGCCCAACACCTTGGATCTCCCCGATTGTAGTTGCACGTTAACCCAATCACTCAGATGAGTGTGCGGATCTGTGTGGACATGTTGCTTCTGAACAGAGCCATTCAATGAGAAAGACACTGAACCCCCACTCTGGATGATATCATGTCCAACCTACATGGGACAACTTTTTGACTACCATTGAACTCAATGCTGGATAACATGAAGTGCAACCCCATGTCGACTCAAGTGCCATCACCACGTTTTCCTCTCACGTTGGGCTGTTCCGATGTAAAAACTCTGTTTTTGGGTGTCTTCCACAGCAGAGGTGCTCCAGTACAACATCCGAGGGTGATGTACAGCGCTCCTAGGAGTCCTCCGTGTGAGCACTGCTGTATTCTTATTTTCTGTATCTGGAGAGGAACACCTTCAACGGTTAACAATAGTATTACATCAACTCAAACAACATGTTTTGACACTGACCGACAGAAATTTTTGTCTCTAACCCAAAGGATTTTATTGTATTTGATTTCAGGAGGAGGGTCTGTCACCTGCCCCTAGTAAAAGTGAAGGGTATGAAGATGGCATTTCCCCCAACATTCCCATCAGATGTGTGCAGCTTCTTTGGGATGGTGAAATTCTGCATATGATTTATCCTGAATCTCGCCAGCATCACAAACCCCTGAGAGCACTAATGAAAAAGGACTGTGACTGAACCTGGTGCCCGTGCGAACAAAGTACGTTTGACAACACCCAGTCTGCTCCCATCGCCCAGACCATGAGGGCGTTCCTCAAGCTCTCAAAGCCTACAGAGCTGGTGGTCCATGCCAGTCCAGTTGTGCTTGGTGCAATGATCACTCAGGTTGATGTCCGCTGTGAACAATGGCATGTTGCCTATGCCAGCAAGGCCCTCACCCCAACAGAAAGGAGATACTTGCAAATAGAGCACAAGGCCCTTGAAGTCTTGTGGGGTTGTAGACATTTTCACTTAAACATCTTTGGTCATCCAGTGACTGTAATCGCGGATAACAAATGCTTAATCACTATGATGCACGGATCAGCACAATGACCACTGATTTGGCTGGAGAGATGGCTTTCACTGCTCCAGGACTATGGGGTGTCACTCCTCTTTCAGCCTGGAATGGACAAGCCTGCCAACTATCTCTCCTGTCATCCGACAGAGACTGAGATGGCCAACAAGGAGGTGGATGATGAAGTGGCAGGTGTGAGGGGTCAGTAATGTGAGTCACAACTGAGTTTAGTTTTCTCAAGATATGACATTTGATTTTAAACAAAAACAATAAATGGACCCTAACTGCCTACTCTACCAGGGGATTCCCTACCTAGTCTAGGATCTAAGGGAAAACCTCCTAGCATACACAAAACAAAACCTCACACTAAATTACATAGAGCATAAACAACATAAATAAATGATTACCACATAACGAATGTCTTGGATGACTTCTGCTTGTTCTGGGCAGATTCCGTTCCCCCAGAAATGTCCAAAGTCAATTTCTCCAAGGGAAAAATAAAGTCTGAAATCAGTTCTTGAAAAGTTCCAAAGAAACAAAAAGCAACTCAAACAAAAATCTAAGGTTAACAGTTTCTTCTTCGTTGGATAAAAAGCTTCCCTTTCAAAGTTCCACAAGGAAAACAACACCAATTGTAATCCTGGTTAATGTTTAAACAAAAAGTACCACTTCCACTTTGACCACTTTACTTTCGTAACTTCTGCAGCGTCTTGAATGCAATTTGTCAATATGCTTCTCTTATGGGAGTTGCTCTCTCCTTGGAAACTTCCTCGTGCCACTATTACTGTGAAAGCAGGCTTCTTTGCCTCACAGACTGCTTCTACTTCAACTTCATCAAAAGGAAAATGTTCTGACAACATTTTAGACAACCACAGTTCTACTACGTCTGCTGCGACTGGCTATTGTGGAAATGTGTTAGGCAACTTAAACAAGACTTTTTGACCACTACAGGTTGGCAAGGCACTCTTCTTTCCACCATTACAAGAAAGGGCAGCCTCTTTGCCTCTCTCCTGAGTCTTATAGCTACCACAAAATCTGCCTTAGCTTCTAACAGCCACAGTTTCAGCTTCACAGATTCTTGATTTGTTCTGGTCACAAGCACCCAGTTCCCTTCCCAAGCTTCATGTGCACCTTCCTGTCTCCAGGGTTTACCCCAAAGCTGCAATACGACTTTCCCAGTCTTATATAACGTTTTCACTCTTGTATCAGAGGAGTCAGGGGTTGTATCCGCTTCAACAACTTTGAGACCACGAGGTTCAGATCTTAATTGTGCTAGTTGCCCCTTTGGAAGGTTCTGTCTATTGGCTTGGGTAATACTTGTTCTACTTTTGCATTCAACAACTTCTGCAAAAATTAAATGTTTGTTTAAAATGTTACAAAAGTCAAGGTTCACTTCAAAACCAGATGTAGGCATACGCGGTTTCTCTTTTATGCTAAACTCCAACTTGCGTTCCCTTTAATTCAGACAGCATGCGTCTTTGACAGTGACCCGGCCTCTCTAAAGTGAAATATTCTTGTAACTCTTTGGGAAAGTCAGCCACATCTTATTAAACCATTACTGCTACCGTTCTCCCTTTTAATAGGATACATGCAACCTCTCTGGTTAATGATTTTTAATATAAGAATGGGGTAAGAAAGACATTCTTCACATGCAAGCACTTTAGCTGTTGTGGAATAAGTACTTTATACATTTCCCATTGTTCAACAAGACACGGCTTCACTCGCTTTACCTTCTACGCAAGTGAGTTTCAGTTGGTTACAGTTACCAACATGGAGTTTCTGATGCTTTGGAGTATGGTGCTTCCTTCACGGCTCTAGCGTGACATCGGCTGCGGGCTGATTCCACTTCCCTACTTCTCTTTCTCTGCTAATGCTACTACAGGCTCTCTCAGGTACCAACACCTCTCTTCAGCACGGGTGTCTCAGATCTGGCCTCGTTATTGGAGAGTCTTCCTTTCTCCAGCTTTGCTCGGCTTGCTTCTGCTCATGGGCCGCAAGTAAAACACAGGACTTCAGCTCTGCATTCACGGCAATTAGGCACACCTGGAAAGACTGCCAGCTTCTCCCAGTCTCTTCTGATGCAGCCACAGCCAAACGGGGTCTGAGAGCACAGGACCAACTCAGAGCCTGTAGATGAAATCTGCTCTTCCTTTGCTCCGGCGAACCTTCTGTGGTCACACTTCTTAGTGAACTGCCAGCCTCTTGCTTTGCTTCTTCTACTGCTACTGCTGCTGACCTTCCAGCTTCTTTCTGCTACTCCTTGATATGATATGTTCTTTATAATGCGCCTGTACACAAGTGTTTCTAGGCGCGACAAGACAAGGGAGGGAAGACAGAGGGAGGACAATACAACGATCTTACTAGGCCTTATGTCATTCAGATTGTGCAAGTGCGACAATGTAAAGTGCAGGGGGAGTCCAAGGAAGGGGGAGGGGAGAAGTTCAGTCAGGGCAGTATTGCTCTGAGTAGTGCAGCCAGGGTGGCGCGGCTCTGGGTAAGTGCAGGGAGGCAGGGGGGCTGTAAGGGTTACAGTTACAGCCCCTAAGTGTGCGGTGGCCCAGAGGCAGTGCAGGGGGAGTTGCGCAGTGGCCCGGAGGTAGACTGATCATGGAGGAGCATGGTACCCAGTGAGAGTCTAAGGGTAGCCAGCAACCAGTCGGTGCAGCAGACAGGTAGTTCAGCAAGGGAGTGAGAGAGAGAGAGAGAGAGAGAGAGAGAGAAAGCAGAGGAGAAAAGGAAGGTCTTTGTGCTGCTTCCGGTGGTCCGGCTCAAGTTTGCGAGGGCAGGGAGGCCCTTCCAGAGGGAGGCACCTGCATCGGAGAGCAATCTACCCCCCACTCTCTGCCTGGAAAAGCGTCTGACACTTAGAGAGATGGAGGTAGCGAGGAGAAGGGCTCAAAAAGGAAGGTATTTTGGAAGAGAGTGTTGGATGTAGTGCGGGTCCATCCCCAGAAAGCCTTGTGGACGATGCAGAGGATCTTGAACTTGATCCTTGCAGCCACTGGGAGTCAGTGCATAGCTGTTGCGACTGGAGAGATACAGTCCCTGAACTTGAGGGCAAGGATAAGTCTTGCAGTCCTGTTCTGGATTAGTTGCAGAGGGCCGAGAAAGGCAGGTTGAGAAAGAGGCTGTTGCAGTAGTCCAGCCTAGAGAGAACCAGGGCTCTGGAGACAGTGAGGATCTGGGGGAAAGTGAGAAAGGAAGAATACCTCTGAGGAGGCGCAGCTGGAAGTGGGCCTTCTTGGCAAGGTCTGTGATGTGAGGAGAGAAGGAGAGAGTGGAGTTGAAGATGACACCAAGGTTTATTGCCTCACAGGAAGGCGAAGGAAGAGGGCCCAAGGAGGGCGGCCAGAGTGAGAGAGGGAAAACGGGAGCGGGGTCCCAATGAGAAGGATCTCCGTCTTACTGGCATTAAGGCACAGATCGTTGGAGGTGCATCAATCCTGAATCGCAGATAGACAGTTAGGAATGAGCAAGAGAGGAGAGAAGGCTGAGGAGAGCCGGAAAGAGAGCTGAGTGTTATCAGCATAACATTGAAAGAAGTTGGAGGAGAAGGTAGAGATAAGGTGGGCAAAGGGGCCAAGTAAACATTTGGAGAGCTAGGGTGAGAGGATAGAGCCCTGGGGAACACCACATGTGGAGAGAAAGGTGGTGGAGAGAAAGCACCCAAGTGGCCCTGGGAGGCTTGGTCCAGGAGGAAGGAGGTCAACCGCTCCAGGGCCTGATCCGTGATGCCCAAGTTCTCACAGAGTCGATTGATGAGGATGGCGTGATTGACCATGTCAAAAGCAGAGGAAAGGTCAAGGAGGATGAGGAAAGAAGGAAGGCTGGAGTCAACATTGGAGAGCAGATCTTCACGGGTGTTCAGGAGAGCAGTTTCCGTGCCTCTGGCTGCTCTGAAGCCAGACTGATGGTCATGGAGACAACCAACAGATTCAGTGTGGAGAGTAAGCTGGGGGATGGGCAGCTTTTCTAGGAGTTTGCCCAGGAAAGGAGTGATGGAGACCGGTCGATAGTTTGCCAGACAGGTAGGATCGGCAGAAGGTTTTTTCTAAGTTCTCGCTACCTAATAGCTCCTCATGCAATTGGACCATTATTTCTAGTTTTGCTTCTTCTGCTGTTTTCAATTCCCCCAGTCTATCTTTCAGCCTGGCAATGTTATTGCAAGCTTTCTGTTTACGTAGTTTGGCTGCTAGGAATTTATTTGCCTTCCCCCCATGTATGTAATAGGATTGTTTGGTTTTTAGTAGCGCTTGCGCCGCTCTGTCTGCAGTATGGTTCTCTAGCTTAGCTCTAACTTTCCTTAGCTCCCGCAGAGTCTTGGGCGTCTGACGGGCTTTGTGCTGCTTTTCTGCCTTCCTCAACTCCTCCTCTAGTCTGCATGTTATGAGGGCTTTCTCTCTGTAGTATTACGCTGCTTTTGCAATACATTCCCCTCGCACTACTGGTTTCCCCACATCCCATACTACCCTCCAGTCTATCGCCCCGTTGTCATTCTCCTAAAAAAAATTATGGTACTCTCCATATGCGTTCTGAGCGCGATATCCCTCAGGATCATCTCATTTAACCTCCACTGCGGTCGGGGTCTGTTTCCACCCCCCTTCAGTTCTATGCTGACAGAAACCGGGGCATGGTCCGAGAGATACTGTACTCCAATTACTATTTTTGTGACTTGGGGCATTAGAGAGGACGAGACTAAGATCATATCTATCCTAGAATACCCACTATGTACTGCTGAGTGGTGTGTGTATTCTCTATTTTCCCCCTGGAAAAACCGCCAAGTTTCAATTACCCCCAGATCCCTAAAGAGCTTACCTAGAGCCTATCTGTTCTTCTGGTCTGCGGCTGTAGGGGGGAGTGTTTTGTCTAACTTCGGGTCCATTGCACAGTTAAAGTCCCTGCCTATGATCATCTGGCCTTTGCACCACCCTCCCACTTTCTGGAGTACATAGGCGATATATAAGTCTTGTCTTTCATTGGGGAACTAGAGCGCCAAAATTCTGTATGCTTACCCCTTGATTGTGCCTTTGATTCCCACATATCTACCCTCACTATCCCTTATCATGTGTTGTTTTTGAAATCCTAGGTCTCGACTGCACAGAATTGCCACTCATCTTGATTTTTTCCCACTTGAGGCATAATATGTCATGATCTCTGCTTCCAAAAGGTCAGGGTTTTCCCAACTCCCTTGGAAGCAGATCCATAACCCAGGTTCCGAGTGCCAACCAGTCCCAATTGGGACCTTTTGGACCCAGTCCTGGCGCCAGTGGCACCAGGCTCATAAATATGCCCAGTCCCAGCGCTGGAAGCGCCGGGCTCATAATGCTTGGGTGGACTTACCTTCAGCAGACCATGCTGCTTACTTGCCTGCCTGTTGAGCCTCTGATCCTCTTCTGTTTGGAACTACTTTTCCCGTTGGGTGGGGCTGGAGCCACTCCCTAGATTCAGAACACTGGAACTCTTCTGGAAGGCAGGAACTCTTTTCTTACCAGGAACTCTTTTCTTACTTAGGCGTGGCTGTGGAAGGAGACACCTAAGCACTACAGGAGGCTATTTAAACCACACCCGGTGGATGAATCTTGCTTTGCGTTATTCTGCAACCTCTGCAGCAGAACGCTCATCGTGTCTTTTGCATCCGGTCCTGGGCCTAAGGAAAAAGGCTTACCATCCTGAATCCAGTCTTCAGCAACACCTATAAAGACAAGAAAGAACAGGTTAGCATTCCGGCATCTGAAAGGCAAAGGCTTACCATCCTGAATCCAGTCTTCAGCAACACCTATAAAGACAAGAAAGAACAGGTTAGCATTCCGGCATCTGAAAGGCAAAGGCTTACCTACTCTTCGTACGCTCCGGAGGCCTTCGGTGCTGCATCCCGCATCTGAAAGACAAAACAAGGTGCGTTTAAAGACATTGGGGAACTTTAATACTCACGTGCCATTACTCCTTTCCACATCTAATCCAGTGGGTATTCCGGCACCCTGCAGCCGCTCCGAACTCGTACCTGCAAAATAAAAAGACAGTTATAGCGCATAGTGAAGCAGGCAACAAGCGCTTACTTACGTGCTTCCAGGCGCTTCTATTCATCACACGGGCTCCATCTTCAACTCACTTCAGCCCGTCATCCGCCATCGCCGGAACCCTGCAAAACAAGAGACATCATTACTAAAGACTTTAAAGACATTTGAATGACTCGAAACTTACTGTTCGTGTCACACCTCGGCTCCGTTCCACACTACGACACCGTGCTCCATACCTACCTCAGAGCCGGCTGCGGAAAAGGACATCCGACAAAACTATTGCGCTGCGCCGTTCTCTTCGGCATTCTGCAGCGCCATTCCTGATGAAGTGGAAAATGCCCTGGAGGCTAACGACTACTGCAACAGCCAGACGGTTCCAAACTACGATTCCCATGAAACCTAAGGGAATTCGTAGTCCTTAATATCACGTGATCTCCACTCACTTGGCTCCACCTCCTCATTGATATAAGCGGCTGCAGCCCGGAGGACGCTGCTTCTGTTTGATAGTTACAACCGGCGCTTAAGTTCCTTCTTTCGCCCTACTTCCTGAAGCTCCTCCTTACGGTTCTATTCTGCTTCATCCCGTGCTCAGGTAAACAAACCCTCTTTTGAATTAAGGACTGCCTGTCTGCCTGCTGATTCTGTTACCTTCCTGCTCGCTCGTGTTCCGACTTGTGGATTGTTATAAGGACTGTCTGCCTGCTGATTCTGTTACCTTCCTGCTCGCTCGTGTTCCGACTTGTGGATTGTTATAAGGACTGTCTGCCTGCTGATTCTGTTACCTTCCTGCTCGCTCGTGTACCGACTTTTGGATCGTTATAAGGATTGTCTTCCCATTTTGGCTCAAGAGTTTAAAGTGCACTTTGGGGACGCCTTGCAGTTGTGCACCTACCCGAATCTAGTGCGTCCCTCGTTCCGCCCGGGACTAGTTACCCAACTAACATTCCCCGTTTATTATTTTGCACTATCGTTGTTGTTCTGCATCCTGGAGTAAAGGGTACTGTGACTTCCTAGAGGACTATCAGAACATTGTGGTATCAGGCTCCTAGGATTGGGTTGTTCAGGTACTATTCTGTCCTATCCCCATCTATTGATAGTCGCTGTTATTCCAAGGGATTAATTGTTGTTGTTTCTTGCAGCTGGGTCCGTGGCGGCGCGTTTTCTCCCCGCTCTTTCGGGTGATCGGTCCCTCTGTCTGGCTTACATATCAGCAGTGGGTCATATCATCAGAAAGGTCGTTTTCCCTCATAGAGAGGAGGCTCGGGTGGAGGCTCCAACCCGAGCTCTTCAATCAACGCACAGTCTCGCTGGTTTGGCCTCCTATCTTGTCCACTCCCGTGCGGTGAGTAACAAAAACAGAAGCCATGGAAGAGACGGACCCTTTGGCTGCTCTGGTCCGTTTGGTATCCGACTTACGGTCGGACATGACGGCGGCATATGATGCCCTGCACCACCGTATTGATGGTTTGCAACATTTCCCACCTCCCCACACACTGGGGATAGACACATCTGGTGCCACTGCTTCTGGTTCCGGTGTCTCTCCGGCCTCCACGTCGGGATTTACAGCAGCCCCTGTTCTAATGGCCACACAGTTTCCATTGGCCCCGCCAGAACGCTTCACTGGCGAACCAAAGCATTATCGGACATTCCTCAATCAATGCAAACTGCACTTCCTTTGCCGCCCCGCAGCTTTTCCCAATTCAACCACAAAGGCGGCGTTTGTCCTCTCACATCTAGGAGGGACGGCTGCAGCCTGGGCCAATCCGTTACTCGAAGCAAATAGCTTCCTATTATATGACTGTGATGCCCTCATCATCGCCATGAACAGGGTTTTTGATACCCGTTATAAATCCCAAGCTACAGACCTAGAGTTCCTGAACTTACGTCAGGGTACTTCTTCTCTGTTCACTTATCTTACCAGGTTCAATCAACTCGCTGCTGAGACTGACTGGCCCGAAGAAAAGAAGTCAGCAGTGTTCTATAAAGGGTTGTCAGAAGAGTTGAAGGACACCCTAGCAACGGTACCAGTAGTTCCTACCGTATTTGGTGAACTCCTGGACCTGGTATTACAGATTGATGCTAGAAGAGCTGAAAGGAAAGGGGAACGCAAGTCAACTACACCAATACCCCCTCCCTTGGATTCTGTCAGTCTTCCTTCTGCTGTTCCAGAACCTATGCAGGTAGGAGCCGTCCGAGGTCCTTTAACACCTGCACAACGGGAGCACCGGCGATCCCATAATCTGTGTATGTATTGTGGGTCAGCCGAACATTTGCTAATTGATTGTCCAAAGAGACCCCACAAAAAGGCGGGAAACGCCAGAACCCGGCAATAGACGGAGTCCCTACGCCGGGGGTATACTCTTTGGACTCTCACGGGGTCGCTTTTGCCCCAGTCAGCCTGCCGGTAGTCTTTACCGTGACCCCTGACACTTCATTTTCATCCCTTGCCATTATTGATTCTGGGGCCACCGGTAATTATATGGACTACGAATATGCTGTAAAAAACAACGTACCAGTCCTGTCTAAAGCTCAACCCGAAACTGTACATGCAGTTGACGGTACATCCTTGATCTCCGGTCTGGTGACCCAAAACACGTCTCTGCTACGGATGCAGATAGAGGACGGGCATGTGGAATCCTTATCGTTTGACTTGATCAAAGCTCCCCAGTTTCGGGTCATATTGGGAATCCCTTGGCTACGACACCATAATCCCTCTATTGACTGGGCAAACAGGGTGGTTCAGTTCCCTTCCTCCTTGTGCAATGAAAAATGTTTTCAGAACACAAGTGTGTATCCAGAATCATCCTCTCAGGCGTTGGTAGCATCCATGGCAGTCATCGGGGCCGTTTCTACCCCTACGCACATTCCTTCGGAATACCTCTCCTTTCGGGATGTGTTTGACAAAGGGGGGGCAGATCACCTGCCACCTCGCAGACCATATGACTGCCCTATCGATCTGGTGCCGGGTTCTAAAATCCCGGTTGGGAGAGTGTATTCTCTTACCATACCCGAGGACAAGGTACTGAAAGAGTACATCGACAAATCATTGGTCACTGGGTTTATTAGACCTTCTAAATCTCCTGCTGCGTCTCCTCTCTTCTTTGTCCCAAAGAAAGAAGGAGACCTCCGTCCTTGTGTTGATTATAGAGCATTGAATGCCATTACGATAAAAAATCAGTACCCCCTTCCATTGATTTCAGTCCTTTTGGATCAACTCGGGTCTTCTGTCATCTTTACCAAATTGGATCTCCGGGGCGCCTATAATCTCGTCAGAATGCGTGAAGGGGACGAGTGGAAAACGGCATTCAAAACCCGGTATGGTCTGTTCGAGTATCTAGTGATGCCCTTCGGACTTTGTAACGCTCCGGCCACGTTTCAGGCCTTTATGAATGACATCTTTCATGACTGTCTAGACCAGTTTGTTGTTGTTTATCTGGACGACATTTTAATATACTCATCCTCCACTGAACAACACACTGAACACGTACGCTTTGTACTACAACGGCTCAGGGAAAACAATCTATTTGTCAAAGCAGAGAAGTGTGTATTCAACACTACCGAGGTTGAATTCCTCGGTTACAACCTTACCAACCAAGGCATCAGAATGAGTCGTTCTAAAGTTAAGGCGGTACTTGAATGGCCTGTCCCTACCTCAATTAAAGCCTTGCAGTCCTTTCTGGGATTTGCTAATTTCTATAGGCGTTTTATCCACTCTTTTTCATCCATTTCAGCCCCCCTCACTGCTCTGACAAGCTCTAAGAAACCATATCGATGGGATGAGGAGGCGCAGAACGCCTTTGAGGCTTTGAAAGCTGCGTTCTCCACCGCTCCGGTCTTACAACATCCTAATCCTCATCTACCCTTTCTAGTGGAGGCTGATGCTTCTGGTTCCGCCATTGGGGCGGTTCTGTCTCAGCGTTGTCCTGACTCCGGGGAGATCCATCCAGTCGCCTATTATTCTAGAAAACTAACCCAATACGAACGCAACTACCCCATCACTGAAAGAGAACTCTTGGCCATCAAGGACGCCTTCTCAGAATGGAGGCACCATTTACTGGGTGCACGTCATCTGGTCACGGTCTTCTCTGACCATCGGAGTCTCCTGGCGTTTAAATCCATGAAATGCCTCACCGCTCGTCAGGCCCGCTGGCATCTCTTCTTTTCCCAGTTCAACTTTACCATCACCTTCCGGCCGGCCCGACTCAACACATGTGCCGACGCATTATCGCGTCTGAATCACAACCCGAGCAATTCTGCATCAGACCGTTCTCTATTGTTACCTTGTAGGGTGGTTTGTGGTTGCACACCCCAGCCTTCGCTTCGCTCCCTGGTCTCGGAATGGGTTTCCTCACATGCAGAGGAATGCATGGCCCTCAATCTCGATGTAGTACAGGGATTGCCATACATTCAGGGTCGTTTATACTTGCCACCCGGGGAGGCACGCCTCCGCGCCCTGGAATGGTCTCATGACTCGTTAATAGCGGCCCACCCGGGTCAACAAAAAACTCTGGACTCTTTGCGTCGCTGGGCGTGGTGGCCCTCTATGTCTAGGGATGTGGTTGACTATCTGGCCGCTTGTTCTGTGTGTGCCCAATGCAAAATATCACGTTCCAAACCAGTGGGGTTATTGCAACCACTTCCGGTGCCGCACAAGCCGTGGTATATGGTCTCCATGGACTTCATAGTGGATCTGCCTCCGGTGGATGGTTTTGATACTGTCTGGGTGGTCATTGACTATTTCACCAAAATGGCACTCTTTATTCCTTGTATGGGTCTGCCCTCAGCACCAGTTTTGGCATCTATGTTCCTCAAGCACATCTTCCGTTTCTTTGGTCTACCATCCATCGTGGTGTCAGATCGCGGCCCACAGTTTACCTCGCGTTTTTGGAGAGCCTTAACTGTATCTTTACACATTGACGATCGGTACAGCACTGCCTATCACCCTCAGACGGACGGGCAGACTGAGAGAGTCAACGCTACTCTAGAGCAGTTCCTCCGTTGTCTGTGCTTACGCTTTCAGTCTTCCTGGTTGACGATGTTGCCGCCAGCTGAATTTGCCTATAATAATTCTTTGCACTCGGCTTCTGGGGTGTCACCTTTCTATGCATTGTATGGGCAGCATCCACGGTCATTGCCCTTGGATCCTTCTGTTCCCTTGGATAATCCAGCGGCTCAGGCATGCGTTCGGGACATCAAATCCGTCCACATGGCAGTTCGTTTGCATCTCCTCACTGCCCAGAATAGGGCCAAGAAGTATGCTGACCGGCGTCGGAGTCCTGCGCCGACATACGAGGTGGGCATGAAGGTCTGGTTATCTACGCGCAACCTGAAAATTCCTGGTAAACGCATGCTTTTGCCCAAATTTGTGGGTCCCTATTCTGTCACTGATGTGGTTAGCCCTGTGGCGGTGCGACTTTCTCTGCCCGCCTCATGGAAATTGCATCCTGTCTTTCATGTGTGTCTCCTTAAGCCCTGTCCTCCTGCTACTCGTTTGCCACTCCGCCCCCCTCCCGTGCGGGTGCAGGGCGATGTTGAATACGAAGTGGCGGATATCCTGGACTTCCGACTACGCAGGGGTCGTCCGTTTTACCTGGTTGACTGGAAGGGCTACGGTCCTGAAGACAGATCTTGGGAACCGCTGCATAATATCCGTTCTCCTAGACTCCTACGCCGCTTCCATGCGCGCAGGGGGTGGGCGCCGCCTTTGGGGGCGGATGCTGTCACACCTCGGCTCCGTTCCACACTACGACACCGTGCTCCATACCTACCTCAGAGCCGGCTGCGGAAAAGGACATCCGACAAAACTATTGCGCTGCGCCGTTCTCTTCGGCATTCTGCAGCGCCATTCCTGATGAAGTGGAAAATGCCCTGGAGGCTAACGACTACTGCAACAGCCAGACGGTTCCGAACTACGATTCCCATGAAACCTAAGGGAATTCGTAGTCCTTAATATCACGTGATCTCCACTCACTTGGCTCCACCTCCTCATTGATATAAGCGGCTGCAGCCCGGAGGACGCTGCTTCTGTTTGATAGTTACAACCGGCGCTTAAGTTCCTTCTTTCGCCCTACTTCCTGAAGCTCCTCCTTACGGTTCTATTCTGCTTCATCCCGTGCTCAGGTAAACAAACCCTCTTTTGAATTAAGGACTGCCTGTCTGCCTGCTGATTCTGTTACCTTCCTGCTCGCTCGTGTTCCGACTTGTGGATTGTTATAAGGACTGTCTGCCTGCTGATTCTGTTACCTTCCTGCTCGCTCGTGTTCCGACTTGTGGATTGTTATAAGGACTGTCTGCCTGCTGATTCTGTTACCTTCCTGCTCGCTCGTGTACCGACTTTTGGATCGTTATAAGGATTGTCTTCCCATTTTGGCTCAAGAGTTTAAAGTGCACTTTGGGGACGCCTTGCAGTTGTGCACCTACCCGAATCTAGTGCGTCCCTCGTTCCGCCCGGGACTAGTTACCCAACTAACATTCCCCGTTTATTATTTTGCACTATCGTTGTTGTTCTGCATCCTGGAGTAAAGGGTACTGTGACTTCCTAGAGGACTATCAGAACATTGTGGTATCAGGCTCCTAGGATTGGGTTGTTCAGGTACTATTCTGTCCTATCCCCATCTATTGATAGTCGCTGTTATTCCAAGTGATTAATTGTTGTTGTTTCTTGCAGCTGGGTCCGTGGCGGCGCGTTTTCTCCCCGCTCTTTCGGGTGATCGGTCCCTCTGTCTGGCTTACATATCAGCAGTGGGTCATATCATCAGAAAGGTCGTTTTCCCTCATAGAGAGGAGGCTCGGGTGGAGGCTCCAACCCGAGCTCTTCAATCAACGCACAGTCTCGCTGGTTTGGCCTCCTATCTTGTCCACTCCCGTGCGGTGAGTAACAGTTCGTGCAGTAAACGACGGACAGCAGTCCTCTGAAGTCAAGAGGCCTGCGCTACCTATCCAGTGAAGAAACTGGTTACAGCACCCTGCCCCGAGGCAGATGGAGAGCTCGGCATTCACTTACCTAAGGTGAGAGCGTTAACCTTTGGGGGTCTACAGGAGAGGAGAAGAGGAAAGAGATAGGGACACCCCAATAACCCCAGTTCATTAACCCCATATTTTCTATCTGCAGACATCTTACTCTACACGTCAGGCATACAGTGCACAGAGGTCCAGCCCAAAGAGCCAACCGGGTGCTACACATCACCTTTGAAGATACGGTAGTCGCCCAGTCAAGACCGGCGCCTCTGCGAGAATCAGGTGAGCGTTACAGAACGCAAAGCCTACCGCAAAACTCTCGCCCAGGCGCTATGGAAACCTCGGATACTGACCCCCTAGCCCAGTTACTTGGGGAACTAAGGGCAGAAGTGCATGCAGCTCGTCAGGAAACGAATGCTCTAAGAAGGGAACTAATTATTTCCAAGGAGAGAACAGACAATCTTGCTAGACAAGTGCTACAGTCACAAGCCGGACAGACTACGTTACCCGCATCAGGGGCAAATCTTCCTTCAACATCCTCTATGAATCCAGTGCAGATCAACCTACCTGGGAATGTACCTCTGGCTCCGCCCGAACGATTTTCTGGTGACCCAAAGAGGTTTGCAGTATTTATCAATCAGTGCCGGTTGCACTTCTTATGCCGGCCAGCAGCCTTTCCAACTGATCAAGCAAAAGTAGCTTTTGTACTTTCGTACCTTAGTGGCAATGCGTCAGACTGGTCGATCCCTCTAGTTAATCAAGATGATCCGGTTCTCCATGATTTTCAAGCCTTTCAGCTTAGTATGGAAAAACTGTTCGCAAGACATTCACAGGGGCAGGCCTTGGACAATGAGCTTCTTTCGTTGCGACAGGGTAATCAAGACCTTTTGGCTTATATTGCATCTTTCAATAGACTAATAGTGGAAACTCAATGGCCTGAGGACAAAAGGATTACGCTGTTTTATAGAGGTCTACGTGGAGAGCTCAAAGACGTTTTAGCCCAAGTAGTGAATCCCCCACAAGACTGTTCGGATTATATAGACTTGGTCGTTCAAATAGATCACAGGCTGCAGAACAGGAAGGCCGATCGTTCCAAGTTTGATGCTCGAGTATTTTCCAAACCGCCAACTCCTTCCAAAGGAGTAGACTCCGGGGAACCCATGCAAATAGGGGGTCTGAAAGGTCCTCTAACACAAATGGAGCTGGAAAGGAGGAAACAGTTACAATTATGCCTATATTGCGGAAACTCGGGGCACTTTCTTCGAGACTGTCCGGTGAAACCTGCCAAGAAGGCAGTAGGAGCTGCAGTTACCAAAGTTACAAACTCTGAGCAGGGAAACGACCTCGCCCGACAAGAATAGAGGTCCTCTTGCCGAGCGTGAAAACCAGTTCCGTGACCTCGCATTTCGTGATACCTATGGTCCTCATTAGCCCTGATAATCCGGATCGATTACATGCAATTGAAGCTTACGTCGACAGCGGTGCCATCGGCAATTATGTGGATCATGAAATGGTTTTGAGGATGAATCTAACTCTTTGTCCCAAGGCTGTAAAGGACGTCATTACTACGGTGGATGGTACGGAGATAGCCTCCGGGCCAGTAACGCATACCACTCAAGAGGTGACGCTAGTAAGTCAAGATGGACACCATGAGAAGATCGTGTTCGATGTGATCAAGGCCCCTCAGTTTCAGATTATTCTAGGAATACCTTGGTTAGAGAAACACAATCCTCTGATCGATTGCCGAGCAAGAACGGTCCAGTTTCCAGAATGTGTCTCTACTTGTCACCCTCCATCTGGTGTTGCACTGGCCGCAATTTCTTCAGAGACTCCCCAGTTACCTCCCGAATACCTAGAATACCAAGATGTTTTCCGGAAGGATCAGGCTAACTCTCTACCTCCTCATAGGTCTTATGACTGCCAGATAGACCTGATACCTGGATCTACTCCTCCTTGTAGTAGAATTTATGCCCTGACCGAGCCTGAGAACCTTCACCTTCGACAATACCTGGATCAATACCTGGCAAATGGGTTTATTCGTCCTTCCAAGTCCCCTGCTTCTTCAGCTTTGTTCTTCGTTCCAAAAAAGGAAGGAGACCTTAGAACTTGTATCGATTATCGCTCCCTGAACCAGATCACCGTTAAGAATAGATATCCGTTACCTTTGATCCCTGAACTCCTGGACCAAGTCAGAAAAGCATGCATATATACAAAGCTGGATCTTAGAGGAGCTTACCACTTGGTACGAGTAAAAGAGGGCGATGAATGGAAGACAGCCTTCCGCACCAAGTATGGGCTATTTGAATATCAGGTCATGCCCTTCGGACTTTGCAATGCCCCGGCCGCCTTTCAATATTTTATGAACGATGTCCTCAGAGAGCTCATAGATGTATGTGTTGTTGTTTACATTGACGACATCCTCGTTTATTCTTCATCGGAATCTGAACATCGGAAACACGTGAAAATGGTCCTCGAAAGATTGCGTCAACACAAACTTTTCGCTAAGTTGGAAAAATGTGTTTTCAACGTGACTGAAGTTGAATTCTTGGGATTCATATTATCACCTGGCGGAGTGCGTATGGATTCAAAGAAGGTCGATGCAGTTCTCAAATGGCCATCACCATCCTCCGTAAAAGGTGTGCAAAGCATGTTAGGCTTCGCTAACTTTTACCGCAGGTTTATCCCCGAATTCTCTCGAATAGTCCAGCCCATCACTGCCTTGTTAAAGAAAAACAAACGTTTTGAATGTTCTACCGAGGCGGAACAAGCTTTCCAGGATTTGAAGACTAAATTTATCTCTGCACCAATCTTAAAACACCCTCGCCCCGAACTCCCCTACATCCTGGAAACTGATGCTTCAAGCCTTGCCATGGGGGCAGTTCTATCACAAAAGGACCCGGTAACCAATCAGTTGCATCCCGTGGCATTTTGGTCCCGCAAATTCTCGCCTCCTGAAATCAATTACACGATTACTGACAAGGAACTTCTGGCTATCAAGTCTGCCTTTAAGGCTTGGCGGCATTATCTGCTGGGGGCCCGACACACCGTTACTGTGATTACGGATCACCGAAACCTGCAATATTTGAAGACCGCAAAAGCCCAATCCTCTAGACAACTCCGTTGGGCATTACTCTTTGCCGAGTTTGACTTCATAATTACCTATCGACCTGGTACAAAGAACGGTAAAGCCGATGCCCTTTCTCGGATGGGAGTGGAAGAACACTTGGTCAACCCTAAACCTGTACCAATCATTCCCGAACAAAGAATTCTGGGTGTAATCGCCACCGAATCCATAGAGGAAGTTAAGGATAAAGCCAGGCAACTTGTAACTCCAGCAGACATACAGAATTGGCATCTGCAGGGAAAGGACTTTGCAGTAAAGGACAACTTATTGTATTTCCAAGAACGATTATACCTACCCAGCACAGATTTACAGAAAAAAGTAATCTCTTGTTATCACGACTCTTTAATGGAAG
This sequence comes from Ambystoma mexicanum, assembly GCF_040938575.1. Lineage (NCBI taxonomy): Eukaryota > Metazoa > Chordata > Amphibia > Caudata > Ambystomatidae > Ambystoma > Ambystoma mexicanum. The sequence continues at coordinate 549,374,919 of NC_090923.1, forward strand.
GTCATCCCGGTATAGCCAAGACCTCAGAAAAGATCAAGCGCTACTTCTGGTGGCCGTCTTGGAAAAAAGATATCAGAGACTTTATAATGTCCTGTGGAGTATGCGCCCAAAACAAGAGTCAAAAGGAAAGACCAGCAGGCCTCTTACGCCCTATTGACATCCCACCTCGCCCTTGGCATACGCTTTCTATGGACTTCATCACCGATCTACCTCCATGCTCCGGATACAATACGATTCTAGTAATCGTGGACTTATTCTCCAAGATGGCGCATTTCATTCCGCTCAAATGCTTGCCAACAGCAGCAACTCTGGCCCGAGAATTTCTCGAAAACATCGTCCGACTGCACGGTTTTCCTTCGGTTCTAATTTCGGATCGAGGTAGTCAATTTATTTCTCATTTTTGGCGAAGTTGCTGTCGGTCGGCTCAAATTGATGTGAGACTATCGACCAGTCACCACCCTCAGACCGACGGACAAACCGAGAGGACCAATCAAACTCTGGAACAGTATTTACGCTGCATGCTGCAACAAACTGAAAAAACTTGGAAAGATATCCTTTGGATAGCCGAGTATGCCTACAATAACTCTGTCCATTCGGGAACTGGGAAAACCCCGTTTTTTCTTTTGTACGGCAGTCACCCTCGAACCTCGGAGTTGGATCCCCTCCAAGATCTTGAAACACCAGCAGTAGACTACCTGCATTCTACAATCACCCAAGCCTTTAAGGAAGCTGTTTCTCACCTTCAAAGGGCTAAAGAACAATACAAGAAAGGAGCAGATCAACATCGGAAGGAAGCCCCTCACTATCAAGTAGGGGATCAAGTCTGGTTATCCACCAAATATCTATCTCTAAAAGGGCCACGCACATTCAACCCAAGATACCTTGGTCCCTATTCCATCACTACCATAGTAAACCCAGTAGCGGTCAAGTTGGACTTGCCCCCGCACATGAAGATACATCCGGTCTTCCACGTCTCTCTATTAAAACCCGTGCAACCTCAAACCCGACTAACCAAATCTCCAAAACCTATCCTAGTGGATGGAGAACTCGAGTTTGAAGTCAAAAGCATTCTGGACTCCAAGATCTCCAAATATAAACTATTCTACCTAATTGACTGGAAAGGCTACGGCCCCCAAGAGAGATCCTGGGAACCTGCTGAATATGTCCACGCTCCTCGCCTAATCAAAAGATTTCACCGAACATTTCCTGACAAGCCAAAACCCCCGGAGAAGCCCGGTTTGGGAGGGGCCTTGAGCGGGGGTACTGTCATGATCTCTGCTTCCAAAAGGTCAGGGTTTTCCCAACTCCCTTGGAAGCAGATCCATAACCCAGGTTCCGAGTGCCAACCAGTCCCAATTGGGACCTTTTGGACCCAGTCCTGGCGCCAGTGGCACCAGGCTCATAAATATGCCCAGTCCCAGCGCTGGAAGCGCCGGGCTCATAATGCTTGGGTGGACTTACCTTCAGCAGACCATGCTGCTTACTTGCCTGCCAGTTGAGCCTCTGATCCTCTTCTGTTTGGAACTACTTTTCCCGTTGGGTGGGGCTGGAGCCACTCCCTAGATTCAGAACACTGGAACTCTTCTGGAAGGCAGGAACTCTTTTCTTACCAGGAACTCTTTTCTTACTTAGGCGTGGCTGTGGAAGGAGACACCTAAGCACTACAGGAGGCTATTTAAACCACACCCGGTGGATGAATCTTGCTTTGCGTTATTCTGCAACCTCTGCAGCAGAACGCTCATCGTGTCTTCTGCATCCGGTCCTGGGCCTAAGGAAAAAGGCTTACCATCCTGAATCCAGTCTTCAGCAACACCTATAAAGACAAGAAAGAACAGGTTAGCATTCCGGCATCTGAAAGGCAAAGGCTTACCATCCTGAATCCAGTCTTCAGCAACACCTATAAAGACAAGAAAGAACAGGTTAGCATTCCGGCATCTGAAAGGCAAAGGCTTACCTACTCTTCGTACGCTCCGGAGGCCTTCGGCGCTGCATCCCGCATCTGAAAGACAAAACAAGGTGCGTTTAAAGACATTGGGGAACTTTAATACTCACGTGCCATTACTCCTTTCCACATCTAATCCAGTGCAGCCGCTCCGAACTCGTACCTGCAAAATAAAAAGACAGTTATAGCGCATAGTGAAGCAGGCAACAAGCGCTTACTTACGTGCTTCCAGGCGCTTCTATTCATCACACGGGCTCCATCTTCAACTCACTTCAGCCCGTCATCCGCCATCGCCGGAACCCTGCAAAACAAGAGACATCATTACTAAACACTTTAAAGACATTTGAATGACTCGAAACTTACCGTTCGTGCAGTAAACGACGGACAGCAGTCCTCTGAAGTCAAGAGGCCTGCGCTACCTATCCAGTGAAGAAACTGGTTACAGCACCCTGCCCCGAGGCAGATGGAGAGCTGGGCATTCACTTACCTAAGGTGAGAGCGTTAACCTTTGGGGGTCTACAGGAGAGGAGAAGAGGAAAGAGATAGGGACACCCCAATAACCCCAGTTCATTAACCCCATATTTTCTATCTGCAGACATCTTACTCTACACGTCAGGCATACAGTGCACAGAGGTCCAGCCCAAAGAGCCAACCGGGTGCTACACATCACCTTTGAAGATACGGTAGTCGCCCAGTCAAGACCGGCGCCTCTGCGAGAATCAGGTGAGCGTTACATAATACTGGAGTGGGTATGTCTTACATCACATCCTCTTTTCATCCTTCTGGAGGAGGTGTGTCTCCTGAAGGATTACTATTGCTACGTGCTTCGCTTCTAGTCTACCCAGAATTGCTCTACGAGGGGAGTTCAGCCCCTGCACATTAATTGATACTATTGTCGCCTCCTCTATCGAACCGGGGTCTAGGGCGGTCCTTTTGTCTCACCTCCTGCTTCCGGTCTGGGATCCTTGGACTTCTGGCTTGTATTTCTTTCGTGACTCTTGGCTCTTCTCTCCTCCTCCTGCCCACCTCCCCGCTTTCCTACCCTCCTCCCCTACCCCCTCCGCCTGGGAATTCTTGTGGCTTGGGTTCCTGAGAATCCACCCGCCGGTCTCATACGGGCATTTGGGCCATTCGTTTTCCCCAGTGTTCAGACTGCCAGGATCTACCCTTATCATGACTCAGCTTCCAAGATGTAATGTCCTCCTACCTCCGTGCAGACACCTCAATCATGATCTGTACGGCCTGCGGTTCCCGGGCTGTTTCATTACCAGTGTATGTTTCATGGAGCACCGCCCAGTGTATACGCCTGTCGATCCTGTCATTCTTGACTTTGCTGCAGCTCCTTAATTTTTTCTGCCTTTCTCGGTCTTCGTCTTCTTTCCGTCGACCATTCCCATGGGTTAACTGCTGTACCTGTAGGGTTAAGCGGTGGCCTAGCGTTGGTTCAGGTTTGGCTGTCGTCCAGTTGCAGAAGTGAGAGGCCTTCCTCACAGGTGTTGATTCTCCTCTGTTTCCCCTCACATGTGAATGATAGGCCAAACGGTTGCGTCCATCTGTACGGTATATGCTGTTATCAGCTGCATTAGCCTTCTTTTGTGGAGGGTGACCAATGCTAGCTCTTGGTATAGTTGTATGCAGGCACCATTTATTGCGAGTTCGGTGTGGGTTTTCACCGCTCTCATGATGTCATCTTTCAGGCAGTAGGACGTCATGGCTGTCAGTACGTCCCGTGGCCTTGCTCCTGGATTGTTCTTCTTGGGGCCCACCCGGTGTAGTCTGTCGAACCCGATCTTCTTGGGTATGGTGTCTTTAAGCAAGCTGCTGAAGCATTGCTCCATGGTGTCCCTTAAGTCTTTATCCAGCACTGATTCTGCTAGGCCCTTGACCCTGATGTTAGATCTCCTTGAGTAGTTTTTGGGATCCTCCGCCTGGAGCTCCAGATTGTTTGTTACGTTAGCCAGTTGGTCCAGCAGGACACTATTCTGTTTAGTTTCTTCCGCCATGCATGAGAGTCCGTTTTCCACTATGTCTACTCTTTCTCCCAATTACGCCATTTCTTTGCTGACCTCCTGTAGCAAGGATTTCAGTTCTTCCTTCATTTGATCTAACTGGTTTTGGAATGTGCGTGTTAGCCTGGCTTCCATTCCCTTCAGACAGTTCAACAGTTCCTCCTTATCAGAAGCCATTGTGTTTAGGGGAGTGCTTTCTGACTGGACTGCCAGTTCAGGTGGGGGAGGGAGAAGGTGATGCAGTGTGCCTCTGTTGTCTTTGTCTCCAGCACCTTTCCAACTGACCTTCCTGAGTTCTGGCCGGTGTGCTTGTTCTTGGTGGGCCAGTCTTTATTTTGATTCCTCAATCTGGGTCGCTCCAGTCGAAGGCAGTGGGTGCAGACCAGGCACGAACGTCTAGTGTCAGCGACACAGCTGACTAGTGGTCTTTTGGTCTCTTATTGGCTTTGTGACATTTCACTGCTCCACCGTCATCTTCCTTACATTTGGCTGTTATTGGGCCTGGCCTCTATGCCCCTGCCCGCTCCTCCACTTTGGTGGTCCACACTCCACATACAGTCCTTATAGAGGTTGTATACACCCGCCTCCCTTCCTCCACCTCCCTCGCCGGCCACCTCCGATGAGAGCGTGTATCTTCACGCTGTGTTCTGTAGAGGCTCCTCTTTTCTTCTCTATACTGTAAGCCCAGGGTCTTGGGTTTCGAATTGGCGGTTCCAGGCAGCCCCAACTGGTATATGGGGGGGAGCTGTCCCCTGGCGCCAGGCACTGCGCACCCTGCTCCTCTGCACAGCTGTCAACCCGTTTCTTGGAGTCCCTTTGAACCGTAGCGTTGGAGCGTGCTCGTCGCAGCCTCCAGTACTATCAGTGGGCTCCCTCTCTCACCAGCTATTATTCTCGTTCCTCTACTCCATCTGCGCCAGCTTCTTCTTTTCCACCCACACTGTCAGCGTCTTTTGTGAGCTGCGCTGCAGATAATGCGCTCAGTTTTACTTTCTTATAGGTTCGATTATCTCCCGGCTCCCCCCTCTATCTTTCCAAACCATCCCGTTGGCTCGCCTTGCACAATCCGGGACGGCGGAGGCGCTACAACGGCACCCTATGCACCCGTCCCAGCTCCGTCTGGTGGCCCGTTGCTCCCTCCTGCAGTCTGCTATGAAATGTTGCTGTAGGGTCCCAACTGGACCGTACTGTACTACTGTTATGGGGAAGCAGGTCCACTCCTGTTAAGCCCAAGTCACCTTACATTTCCCATCTGGGATCTGTGTATTATGTCTTCTTCCACCGTTGTTTAGGTCCGGGGGTAGGTGCCCCTCTTACCTCCGATAGAACGCAAGTAAGGTCTGCGATGTGGGCCCGGCGACTTCCGTTGTGTGCCCGTTCTCCTGGGTACTACTCGGTATCTGGCTGGATCAGGCCGTCCGATGTCTGCTGTCACCAACGGTGAGTTCCACAGAGGTGCTCTTCCCCCGACTAGGCCAATCACCTTTGATGGTGCCCCTGTTCCATGCTACAGACTGGGAGCGCCACCCATTCCTGGCTCCGGCACACTGGTCCGGCAACCTCCGTAGTGGTCCACGCGTTCCAAGGAGTGCCCGCGATCCGCTGGCGCTCGACGCTCCTCTCCCCCACAGCTATCGGCTTGGATCTCTGTTCCGGACCGCTCGGCGGGCTCCACCATAGGGGCCTCAGCTCCAGCTCTCACACTGCCCGAGGCCGGAGGGGGAAGGGCAGTGCTTGAGGCCCCCCTCCGCTGCACTGCTCCTTGCTTAGGTCTCAGACCGCTGAATCCGATCTGTCCAGTTCCTTCAACCAGCCCGGGCCGACACGGTTCAGCTCCTCTCCTCCGCCAGGGGGGTGCTTTCTGGCACACAGTGGGAACTTCTGATTCTCGTGCTTCTTCTGCCAGTCGCGTTTGAATATATCAACGGGCTACATGTCATATCATATCGGCAGGGTCAGTCCCAAAACAGCTACCTGTGTACGTATCTCTCACTTCAGGTGCGATCAGTTGTTGCTCAGGGCTATTCCCGAGGACCCCCAACAGGCCCTACTGTAGGGATCATGGAGGTAGTGATCATAGTAGCACTGTTGCGCACAGGCAAATGTTATCGAAGGACTCAAGGTTATTGGCAATACTGTCATTGTGGGATCGGAAAGTTTTACAGGTGTTGATACTGATAATGTTAAATGTTAAAGGTATTTGTACCACGCACCCTCACCAACGGAGTTGGTCCCCAGGTGCTCTGGTGGTTCTGCAGACAAGAAGGTGGGATGGGTTAGTAGGTGAAGCGGGAGTAGGATAGTGAGAGGAGTGGTGTTCTTTTGGCAGCTGCAACTCGGTATACACCGGGTGCTGAGCTTTGGTGCGAGTCTCGGATCGATGTCAGTCCTCGTGTGCTGTCGGTGTTGCTTATGTGTTGTTGCAGTGTTGTGAAGTGCGTGCGGGTTGTTGTGCAAGAGATGGTTGTGTGAGATTTTTGAGTGGGGTAAGTCTGCAGAAATGCTGAGTTTTTTGTTAGTGGGTTGTCTGAAGTTTAACATGTTAACATTCAGAACTCCGTCCGAGTGTGGCGCTCGCCAATCCCCCCAATCCCATAGAAAACATAGATCAATTGACTTTTCCACTGCGTGTTTTCACTGTTATGACACTGCCAAGGATACCTAAATAATTCAAGAATGCTTCTATGAAAGTACATGTGTTCAGGCAAAGCTTGTTTCTCCTTCACGTGTTCATTGTTACCACTTTCATGCTTTCAGGTCAGAATATGAATGTTTCCAAATTGAACTTGCCAAGAACTATGGAATTCCTGAGTGGCGAGAGGACATCAAGGGAATTTTGCTGAAGGCTGGGCTGCAGGACATTCAGATTACTTTCCTCTTTACAGACACTCAGGTACTGCCTACCTGTCTGGACCAACATACAGGCACTGGTTTGAATATGTAGCATGCATATTTTGGTAATACTTATCAGTTCTTACAGTCTCTAGTGCTGCTCACCTCCTCTGAACCATGTGCATCTTCTTTTTACTGTGCATCTATTGCAGGTCCCACACAGATAATGTCCATCTCAAACAACCGTTCACAACATACCTACTTCACAGGAACTTCACATCTCTCTGACACCCACATGGTTACGTCTCTTTTCTTCATACCCACATAGGAACAGCATATATCTACAATAATACCAATGTACATATTTCTTGTTGCTTCCAATCTCTGTATCTGCACAAGTACTGCCCATCCGTGCCCTTAATATCCCATTGGTAATGCACTAGATAGTTTCTGCCCAAATCTTTAGACTGACACAAAAATGTTTACCACCTGTGTTGGTACTCCCGCAGGGACTGCCTTCTGACTCCCAATACTTGACAGTTCCTGCTCACATCAGATGAATTCCTCCTAGGCTCCTTGTGTTCCTGCATCACATATCACATCACGCGCACCATATTCAGTCAGTCAATTAAGCTTTTATTCAGTGTAAAACCTTTAAGCAGTGCACAGTTTAAAACACATCCAACCATCAAATACAAAAATGTAAAAGACACAAAAACCATAAACACAGTTAATCAGAGAATTTTCCAAGATAAAATTATATAAAGCAGAGCTTAATCGCTAATATTGACTTGGGGGCTATCAGGTGGGCCCTATTAATTGCTAAAATCATGCAATAACTGAAAATATTGCCATCTGAGGGCGAAACAGAACCCCTATATTTGATCATTTGAAACTGCTCCTGCAGGGAGAGCCAAGCTCGCAGCCTTGCAGATTTGCACAAGTTGCAACCTTACTCCTCACGGTGACAAACCGAATTCCATAATAACACATGACAAATGTAACTGTAAAATTGCATCAGTCCATTATTTGCGTTCCCATAGTGGCATGTTTCAGAGTCTTTGATCGTTGAAGCCACGCCCTATGCATATAACTTGCTGTTACAAATATAACATGCGATCGCATTGACTGTCTTAGATACATAGTAGCTTCATCTACGTGATCGTGATGGATCCCCGCTTCTTTGAAAATAGGTTTCAAATAAGAACACCTCAGTTTCATTGTGTTGGGACAAATCAATATAATGTGAATACATGTTTCTTCAGCCAAGTTACACATGGGGCGGAAGCCCGATCCGTTATAAGTCCAGGTTTTTGTGAGAAAAGCGGTTTGTAAAATCCCCAGTCTCAAACGGGCGTACAATGATAGTTTGCATGGAGGATTTATTAGGTCCAGGTAAATATGATTACCAACCATGCTCTGGAGGGACAAATATTCCGGACCTTGCTTCATAAGTACAGCCTTACTCTTTAGTCTTTCCCTTGCATTTATTTTTATAGCTTCCTTCAGGGTGGATACATATACATCAACTCGGGTGGACGGATGCTCCCCTAGGCACACCGTTCCTAGATCACTAAGAATAGACTTCGTATGTACAGCCCACCCAATGCTTTTACCTCCGTAAAAGCCTTGTAGATTATGCAGAGAGTCTTGACTTTGATCCTTGCAGCCACCGGGAGCCAGTGGAGAGATTTTAGGGCTGAAGAGATGCGGTCCCTGGGCTTGAGACCAAGGATAAGTCTTGCAGCCCTATTTTGGATAAGTTGAAGAGGGCAAAGGGAGGAAAGAGGCAGACTGAGGAAGAGGCTGTTGCAGTAGTCCAGCCTAGAGAGAACCAGAGCTCTGGAGACACTGAGCTTCTGGGGGAAGGCGAGTAAAGGGAGAATGCCTCTGACGAGATGGAGCTGAAAGTTGGACTTCTTGGAAAGGTGCGTGATGTGAAGGAGAAGGAGAGAGCGGAGTCAAAGATTACCCCAAGATTTTTTGCCTCAGAAGAGGGTTAAGGGAGGGGACCGAAGGAGGGCAGCCAGAGAGTGGGAGGGAAACAAGAAGCAGGCATCCCAATGAGTAGGATCTCCGTCTTAATGGCATTAATGCAGAGATCATTAGCAGAGCACCATGCCTGAGTAGCAGTCAGGTAGTAAGGTATGACAGTGGAAGAAGAGGAGAGAGAGGAGGGAAGTTTAAAGGTGAGCTTTGTGTTATCCACATAGTAGTGGAAGTGAGGAGAGAAGGTGGAGATCAGGTGGGCCAGAAGGGCAAGATAGATATTGAAGAGCCACTGCGATAGGATAGAGCCCTGAGGGACGCTGCAGGTAGAGAGTGAGGTGGAGGAGAGGAAAGGGTGAGGTTGCACTTGGGAATGTCAGTTAGCGAGGAAGGAGGTCACCCAGGCCAGTGCCCGGTCTGTGATGCATAGGGTATCACAGAGACGATTTATGAGGATGGCATGGTTGACCGTGTCAAAGGCAGAGGAGAGATCTAGAAGGATCAGAACAGAGGGAGAGTTGGAATCCAGATTTGATAGCAGGTCTTTACTGGTGTTCAGGAGAGCAGCGTCCGTGCTTCTGGATGCTCTGAAGCCAGACTGGTGTGGTGGGCCAGTTGGGGGATGACTAACTTTTCTAGGGGTTTGCCCAGGAAGGGGTTGATGGAGATAGGGTGATAGTTAGCTGGGCAGGAAGGGTCTGCAGACTGCTTTTTGGAAGAGGGTGCACAAGGGAGGGGTTGTGGGAAAGTTCCAATGGCAAAGGAATGGTTATAGAAGTCAGCCAAGGCAGGAGTGAGAGAGGAGATATTGTCATTGATAGTTCTGGAAGAACAGGGGAGCACCTGGTTGGATGAGACTTTCATAGAGCGGACTATTCTAGAGACCTCATCCGGTGCAATGGGAAAGAAGGATGAGAGTATGGGGAAGAGCGAGAGAGGGGCCAAGGGAGGCAAAAGAGTTGGGGGATGGGGAGGATGGGTAGAGGAGAGTGAGGACAGGATGTCCTGAGTTTTGGTGGAGAAGTGGGAATACAGTGCAGTGCAGAGGGCCTGGGAGAGAAGAGGAGAGGAGGAGACTTCAGTAGGATTGGTAAATTCCTTGCAGATTTTGAATAGTTCAGCCATGTTATTGGTGTCCCCAGAGATGCAGGCTTGCATATGAACCCTCTTCTTAGAGCGGATGGAGAGTCGATATTGCCTTTGGAGCAGGCAGCAGGCCAATTTGTCAGAGGATGTTCTCGAGCCCTGTTACTTCCGCTCAGCAACTCTGCACTTGCGTTTCAGAGCTGCCAGGTCAGGGTCAAACCAAGAGTTGCACTTGGAGGCAGGCTTCATGCAGATCCTCAGGGCAGGGGCAAGGATGTCCAGAGTGTTGGAGATGGAGAGATGGAGGTTAGCAAGTGATGAGTCGGTATGAGAGTCAATAGCAGGGGTCGGAGGGGGAATGAAGGTGTCAGCAAATGCAGCGACTGACACACGCTTCATCAGTGGAATGACGGAGAAGGAGACTGGCAGTGCAGGCAGAGACATTGCCTGGGGGCCCGGGAGCACCAGGTGGGAAGAGAGGAGCGAGTGATCAGTTCAGGATAGAGGAGTAGTTAGAGGGTTGGAGAGAGCGATGTTTGTGGAGATGAGTGCATCCAAGATGTCTTTGGCAGAGTGGGTTGGACCGGAAGGAATAATTATGAGGGAAAGAGAGTAGAAGAGATCACAGAAGAGTACAGTGGCCGCATCCGGAGAGTCGAGGTGGATGTTAAAGTCCCGAAGGAAGAGAAGTTTGAAGAGGAGGTCAGGGGAGAGGAGGAGAGGTCAGCCCATTCAGAGAGGAAGCAGAGGGGTAAGTCCAGGGGGCCTATAGATAGCGGTGAGAGTGTGGGAGAGGGTAGGAGAGACACCCAGCCTACAGACGAGGCATTCAAAGGAAGAGTAAGATTGAGAGGGAATGATGGTGGCAGAGACCCATTCAGTGAAAATCAAGGCCACTCCGACCCCAGATCGAGTGGGCCTGGGTTTGGAGAGGATCTTGTAGCCATCAGGGAGAAGAGTGTCTAAAGCAGTGACAGAGCTGGCCTTGAACCACGTCTCAGTGATAGCCAGGACACCAAGGTCTTCAAGGAGGTGACAGATGTCAGAGGTGTGTTTGACAGTAGAGCGTAAGTTGAGAGTAGCTAAGTGAAGCTGATTGTGCCCCTTGAAGGTCTTCCGTGCAGAGGTACAGGGGCGGGGTACAGCTCTCGGAGGGAGCACAGATGCCAAAGGGAAGGCAGAGGGAGGAGTGACAGGAGAGAGGGGGAAGTTAATGAGAGACAGGAGGCGCCTATCAAGAAGGAGTTGATTGGCCTGGGAGCCCTGGGCCATGATATTGCCATTCTAATATACATTAATGATACACCTGGAGGATGAGAAGTGAGACAAGAGCACTTCACATCTGGTGCCACCATTAATGGGTGAAGAGGAGAAAGGGGAAAGGCCAGAAACCATATCGGGAGTCCATAGGTCAGGAGGAGTGACAAAGAGGATGTCGCAGATAGTCTGCCTAGAGGATGCATTGATATAGGTGTCTGCAATGGGCAGGCCTGGGTTGGAGGCCAGGAGACCCTTCTTAAACATTTTCCTTCCAGGATTCGAGAGAGAGAGAGAGAGAGAGAGAGAGAGAGGGAGGGAGGATAGGTGATAGAGTAGCAGTTAGAGTTGATAGGGTAGATGGAGAGAACCATAGGAGGAGAGGGACAGAGAGCTGCATAATGCATGTACAAACTCAGCAGGCGGCCTAGCAGCACATACAGGCGTGGAGATTCAGGAGCATGACATCCCACTAAAGAGCTACTAGAATTAAAATTCCAGCAGCACAGTGAAATGCGGTTTTAAAGCACAATAAGGAACAACTAGATTCAAAATTCCAGCAGCACAGTGAAATGCGATATTAAAAGGAGAATAAGGAACATCTAGATTTAAACTGCCAGCAGCACAGTGAAATGCGGTTTTAATAGCAGAATAAGGAATATCTAGATTCAAAATTCCATCTACGCAGTGCAATGCAGTAATTAAATTATTCAAACAGTCATAAGAATGCAAGTAGTTCAGTGGAGCACTAGGGTTTAAGAAACGCCAAGTTTGAGTATCAGGGACGAAAAAGCATCATTTAGTAAGGCAACAGATGTAAAAAAGAAAAACCTCAAGATTTGATTTTAAACAGTCAAGAAATGGGAACAGTTCAGCAGGGCCAAACGGAGTTTAGAAACGCCTTGGTAGAAATTAAGCCAGTAAGGGAAGCGAGCATTTAGAGAGCCAGGCAGAGGCAGCATAGTGGGAGCACCCTATGCGGTTGCGAGGAAAATGCCTGGGAGTAAACATATAACAATGAAGTCAGTGGTCAGTAATCAAAGTAGTCAATGTTCCAAGCAGCACAAGATTGTCATGAAGTGCGACATTCAGCAATAGCGTAGGGTGCATCCAAGGAGCATGTGGTGGCGGGGGTGCGGGGGCAGGGCAACTTTGAAGTTTATCCTCTGAGCTGGTGGCAGAGGAATCACAGGTAATGGCAAGTAAGATCAACGTGATTCAAATGGAAAATGTTATTGAATGAAGTGAAATGTATTAACTCGTATTTAATTCCTGTGCAGAGTGTTTAAGCAAGAAGTCAGAAGAGCTCCTTTGTATTTTCTCCACTTCCCCTTTGCCCTCTCCCCTCAGGCTGATCTGTAATGCACAGTGTTAATAGTCTGTGGGTGCTGAATGTTCATAGAGGGACTGTGGGGTTCAGCAGCTTTCACAGAAGATGAGAATTTTGCACCATGACAGTATGAAAGGCCCAAGGTGATTTCTTCGTCTGAGCTAATATGGACCACACAGGTTTCTCTCTGAGTGCGTTGGGTAAAGTGCTTTCAAAATTACGACAGGAGTTGAGGGCAGTTGAAGTGAAAATCTAACTTTGAGCCAAAAGGTGGAAAGTTTGGGTGAAAAGGTGAAGGTCATGCAGGCTCAGGTTACACCGTTACCCATAGATAAGTTTTGATTTAACTCAGGAAGAGGGACTGGAGGGTTTGAGTAAGGATTTGGTGTTTAGGAGTAGGGAGTGTCACTTATCTATTCCCTTGGCTGTTTTGGAACGTTACTGTGGGGACCCTAGGAAATGTTCTATTTTTTCACTGAGTGCGTGTTAACTTTTTATGCTGTCCTAAAGTGTTTCCAATGGGAGCTTCCAAGGCGGCTTTTATTCTTTCCTATTTATCAGGGGATGCTGCTGCTTGGGCGGTTTTACTTGTTAGCCAAAAGAGTCCCCTTTTGGATGATATAAAGGAATTTGTGAGCGATCTTTGCAGAATGTTTGACAGGAGTCAGGTGTCAGAATACTGCTGTTGTAGATCCTGCAGGAGTGAAGCTGGCCCTCCAGACCCCCTAAGCCTGCCAGCCCAACAATCCTATGACTATAAAACTATTGGACAAGCAAACCCAAGGGGAAAGGGGAAAACAAACAAATACAGGAACTCTTGCTGCTGGCACTTCTGTTTGTCTTCACAGGAATGTCTTTTGTATTAAACAGTAGAGAACCTAAAATGAGAAGGCAATCTTTTTAGATATAATTGCTAACTCCTTACACATGACTAAAAACTTAAAACACTGTTCTAAATACCTGGAGCCTAGGCTTGATAGCTAATAGGCTAATTCCTTCTGTTTTTTTTTCTAACAGACTGCAGATTACTGTGAATGCTTTTCTTTGCCAAGATTTGAATGTCAATTCCGAAAAAGAACTTCATCAAAATTCGTTTATTCACTGAAATCTTTTTCCTTGGCACACGAATATTTGTCCTAAAATAATACCCAGAAAAAGATTACTGCTAATCCTTTTTTAAGTAACCTTGCAAAAAAAAATAAAAAATTGTTCATTTCTTAATCAATACCTGGTGTTGGGTTTGATGATGAATTATTCCCCTTGGCAGAAAGAAGGATTTAAAATCAGGAAAAAATACTTTCAACTGAAAGCTCTACAAAGTTCAAAGTTTCTCGTACGAAGCGTTACGTAGATACAAAAATACTGGACATCCAAAATGGCCACGACGCACGCACAACATTGTTTCCAAAATGGCCGTGATGCACGCACGTCGTCGTAGGGTCCTTTTCTTTACACGCGCGCAATCAAAAACAAACAATACGCGCTCACTGCTGCTTGCGTCTCGCACCCGTACTAAATACAAAGTTAGTAACGTTTAAAGAAAGTATTAGAACTTAGAAACAAAGCGAAACTGAACTGCACGCCTTATTAATTCAATTTCACACGGAATAAATTGTACTTAAAATTTACCAAAAAAAAAGTATTATACATTAAACAGTTCTGAAAATTCAGTTAAAAAAACAAGTTGCAAATTATGAGTTCTTGAGTCCTTAACAACAAACACTGAAAACCTTCAGATGATCACTTAGCTTAGTCTTTAACTTGAGAACTGGATACTCGGCTACACAGCCATCATATGCTTCTTGTTACTTTCTTTCTTCTGCAGAAATCTTCTAACTATGACTGGGTAATACTGGTTGATATAATGAGATGAGGTGAAAACTAAAATATTAAGTAGTCTACAACTATCTAGTGGAAACTGTAACTTTATTCACTGGATTTAACAAAAACATGACCTACTCGGGTACAAACTTTAATGAAAAGCAGTTTAGAACTAAAATGAACATTCCAAATGACAACACAATGCTGACTTCTGTGATCTAAACCAATCACTGCTGAAAAGGCGTTCCACCATCTTGGCTTGGGAGAGTTTCATCTTTCAAAGTGAAAATTAGTTAAGGGAAGATTAAGAAACTTTTAAATGAAAATTACAACACTCAAACCAGAGTTTATCTAATACTTGTTCTTCCGAAATAATGTCTGATACGCCCGAATTTTCTAGGGCCCTTGCAAAGGTGAGGTACACAATGTGAAAACCTGACAGTACCCCCTCCGTAAAGCCCTGTACCAGGGCCTGGTTTAAAGGGTTGTAACTGATGAAACCTTTTGGTCAATCTAGGGGCATGAACATCCTCACTTCTAACACAAGACCTCTCCTCAGGCCCGTAACCCTTCCAGTCCACTAAATATTGCAAATGACCTCGAACTATTCGATAATCCAAAATTGCTTGAACTTCAAATTCACTATCATAATCAAAAAAAACTGGACCAGGAACTTCGAATAATCTAGTGTCACTGCTACAAGGCTTCAACAATTTAACATGAAATGTAGGGTGTATTTTCATACTAGATGGCAACTTCAGTTTTAATGTGACTGAAGAAAATACTTTTTCAACTTCAAATGGTCCAATAAAACAGGGACTAAATTTGTTCTTTCCTTTCAAGGCTAGATTCTTAGTGGATAACCATACCTTATCTCCTACTTGATATTTTGGAGCCTCTCTACGTTTCCTATCAGCAAATTTCTTGAAACTCAATTTGCTTACTTTTAAAGCTCGAACTGCCTTCTCCAAATTCTGTCCCATAGTTCTAAACCTGCACTCAACATCAGGAACCTCCACCTCCTCTAGAATGACTCCCCTCAGAAAACATGGATGAAATCCCTGATTTACAAAAAATGGTGACATTGAAGTAGAATCCTTTACAGTGTTATAACAAAACTCTGCCAACCACAACAACTCCACCCAACTGTGATCTGAACCTAAATAACAACGAATGTACTTTCCTAACTCCTGGTTCACCCTTTCTGTTAGGCCATTACAGTCGGGATGATAACTAGTAGTCAAGTGAATCTCAATTCACAATTCTTTACAAAAAGCCTTCCAAAACCTTGAGACAAACTGTGCTCCTCGATCTGAAATCACTTGACTTGGCAAACCATGAAGTTTGACAACATCCTGCAGAAAGCCTGTGCCAAAGACATAGCTGTAGCAGCACTGTTACGCTCACCTGGTTCCCACAGGGGCGTTGATCGGACCCGGACAGTTGCGGTCTCCACCAACGTGATGCGTAGTGAAGAGATGACAGTCTGGACTGGCCCGCCTAATCTTGTCTGCCGGACTCGTAGAAGTATTCTCCTGCAAGTGGAGAAAGGGATTTAGCCACCCGTGGACTTTAGTGATGGCCCCCCAACAGTTCTCGTTCTCCCCACTAATCACCTGCGATATCCCCTTTTGGTAATCTCACCTTATGTTTTTAAATGATGAGCTCTCCATCCTGCATGGCATGCAGGGGCGCGTAGATACCAGTTACTTCACTGGGTTGAAGGTACTGGAGGAGTTCTGGAGGAATATTAACTCCAGTGTCTATAAAGTTCAAAGAGTTGAATATGTCCGATGTTCACTCTTGTTCCATTCCCTCGTTAGATTGCAGCTGGGTCCAAAAGAATATTGCCTGGAGGCAGCTGATGGCGTTCAGGTAAGAGTCTGTATTACCAAACACTGTCCGGTAAAAGTTGCATGAGTTTAACTTGCTGTTTTCTCTCCCTTTATAGGTGCGGCATAGGAAGATGCGGCAAATTAAAGAATAATACCTCCGGTGGTAAAGCAGGTAAGCCTATGGTGGCAAAGAGATTGTCTTTATCGGTTTTCTCGGCTCACCTTGTTATTCCTTTTGTTTTCCCCCCAGGTGCTGGATTTCAAAGAAGAAAATGATGGATGCAGCGCCGAGTCGAAAGATGCGGTGGACTGGTGAGTAAACGCAGCGCTGCTGCTGGCAAAGTGACGCATGCTGAAATAATGTCCTTTCCAGGCTCGGAGATGTGCTGGGTCTGGAATCAGGTAAGGAATCAAATAATGTCTGTGATCTAACCTCTCCTCCTTTCTTTTCCTTTTGTCTAGGAGCTCCGGATTCGAGGCGGGCGTGGCAGTAGACTGGATGCTAACTTGCAGACACAGTGAGCGTCACGCTGCTGGATGCAGAATAACGTGAAGCATGGGCTGCTGTTCGGGCGTGGTTTAAATAGCCTGCAAAGTAGTCCCAGGTAAGAAGTTCCCCAGAACCACACCCGAGTGAAAAATAGTCCCTGTAATAAAATAGTCCCATCCAGGCCTCACAGTGGCTTGGACTCATTTGCAGCATGGTCTGCATAAGGTAAGTAAAGCCTATGGCACCAGGACTCTTTTCGATGATGAGCCTGGTGCCTAAGGCGCCAGGACTGAATCCAAACAGCCCCCAGCCGGGGCTGTTGGGGTTTTAATGAGTATCTGGATGCCTGCTCCCGGGGCTGATGGACACGATCCAGATGCCTGGGGGTGGGCATCATGACAGCACCCCCCCCCCCAAGGCACCTCCTAAAGTTGTTCTTCCCCTTGGCCCTGGCTTGTCTGGGAAGTCCTGATGGAATCTTTTCACCAATCGAGGAGCATGAACATGGTCACTAGGTTCCCATGACCTTTCTTGTGGTCCGTAAACCTTCCAGTCGATTAAATAAAAAAGTCTTGATTTAACCATTTTAGAGTCCAGGATGTTTTTTACCTCGAATTCAGGTTCTCCATCTATTAGGATGGGGTCAGGTGGTTTGGTTAATCTTGTCCCGGGTTGAACTGGTTTTAGAAGTGAAACAAAGGATGAATCTGCATATTAGAGGGTAGTTCTAATTTGACGGCCACCGGGTTGATAATGGCCTTAATGGTGTAAGGTCCCAAATATCTAAGATTAAAAGTCTGAGTTCCTTTCAGAGGTATATGTCTTGTAGCCAGCCAAACTTGATCTCCGATTCGATATGGTGGGGGTCTCACTTCTATGTTGATCAGCATTTTTCTTGTATTTCTCTTTTGCTTGTTTCAAATGTTTTGTTGCCTCTTTAAAGGCTTGTGTAATAGTAGAATGCAGATGAGTTACTGCCAGCATTTCTAAATGCTGGGGCGAATCGAGTTCTGAGGTTCGAGGATGATGTCCATATATGGGATAAAAGGGGCTTTGTCCGGTTCCTGAATGTACATAGTTGTTGTATGCGTATTCAGAAATCCATAAAATGTCCTTCCAATTACTTTCGGTTTGGTGGAGCACACAACGTCGGTATTATTCAAGAGTCTGGTTGGTTCTCTCCGTCTGACCATCGGTTTGGGGATGGTGACTGGTTGATAACCTTACGTCGATTTGTGCCAATTGACAACACTTCTGCCAAAATTGCGAAATGAACTGACTACCTCGGTCAGAGATCAATACGGAAGGAAATCCATGTATTCGAACAATATTTTCGAGAAATTCCTTGGCCAAGATTGAAGCAGAAGGTAATCCTTTTAAAGGAATGAAGTGGGCCATCTTGGAAAAAAGATCCACAATAACTAGAATGGTATTGAATCCATTACATGGCGGTAGATCTGTAATAAAGTCTAAAGACAAAGTGTGCCATGGTGTGGGTGGAATATCTAAAGGTTGTAAAAGACCAGCTGGTTTCTTCTTTTGACTTTTGTTCTGGGCGCAGATGCCACAAGACAGTACAAATGACTTTACATCTTTTCGCCAGGTGGGCCACCAGAATTGTCTTTTAATTTTAGCTTCAGTTTTTGCAATACTTGGGTGCCCTTCCATCAGAGCTTCATGGTAATTGGAGATGACTTGTTCTTGTAGTTCCTTGTTTGGTAGAAATAGACGCCCTTGATAGTAAGGTAGTTCATTGACAACTGAATAATCTTGGCCCTTTTTAACCCAGTCCGGGACGGCTGCTGAATCGAAAAGTTATTGGATCTTTAAATGAATATCTTATAAGGTCTGTAGAGTAGTTATCCCAAGAATTCTTTGTTCAGGAATTATAGGCACCGGTTCCGGGTTCGAATATGCTTCTCCCATCCTGATTCGGGACAAAGCGTCTGCCTTACCATTCTTACAACCTGGTCGATAAGTGATCACGAAATTGAATTCGGCAAGGAATAAGGCCCATCGAAGTTGACGCGATGATTGGGCCTTGGCTGTTTTTAAATACTGCAAGTTCCTGTGATCGGTGATTACAGTAATGGTATGTCTGGCACCGAAAAGATAATGCCGCCAAGCCTTGAAGGCGGATTTGATGGCTAACAACTCTTTATCGGTAACCGCATAGTTTAATTCGGGGGCCGAGAATTTTCTGGACCAAAATGCTACTGGATGAAGTTGACCGGTTTCTGGATCCTACTGGGACAGGACAGCCCCCATGGCTAAACTGGATGGATCGGTTTCAACTATGTATGGGAGCTCGGGCCTGGATGCTTTAAGACAGGTGCTGACGTGAATTTCAATTTCAGTTCTTGGTAGGCTTTTTGAGCCTCTTCGGTCCACAAGAAGCATTTGTTTTTTCTCAAAAGTGCTGTGATGGGGTGTACAACATATGAGAAGTCAGGAATAAATCTGCGGTAGAAATTAGCAAACCCAAGCATGCTTTGCACCCCTTTAACTGAACTGGGTGATGGCCACTTGAGAATTGCGTCCACCTTTCGAGAGTCCATTCGGACTCCTTTTGTATTCAGGATAAATCCAAGGAATTCAACTTCTGTAGCATGAAAAACACATTTTTCCAATTTTGCATATAACTTGTACTGGCGTAGTTTCTCAAGGACTGCACGAACGTGCTTAACATGGTCTGTTTGTGAGGAGGAGTACACTAGAATATCGTCTATGTATACGACAACACAGACGTCAATGAGTTCACGAAGGACATCGTTCATAAAATACTGGAAGGCTGCTGGTGCATTGCACAACCCGAAGGGCATCACCTGATATTCGAATAATCCGTACTTGGTGTGAAAAGCGGTCTTCCATTTGTCGCCCTTCTTTACACGTACCAGATGATATGCCCCTCGGAGATCCAATTTAGTGTAGATGCAAGCATCCGACTGTGGCCAGGCCTTTGTTCAAGGTTTTTTCCGGGTAACAGGTGTGTGCACACTCCGGGAAGGTTACTCTTTTCTCTAGCCAATCAATACAAGGATTATGTATTTCCAACCAAGGTATCCCCAGTATTATTTGGAACTGTGGGGCTTTGATTAAGTCAAACACAATAGTCTCTCGATGCCCATCTTGACCCAACAGCGTCATCTCTGTGGTGGAATAAGTTACAGGCCCAGAGGCAATTTCAGTTCCATCGACTGTGGTGATAACATCCAAAGTGGTCTTTTTGCAGAGAGGTCGATTCATCCTAGAAGCCAATTCGTGGTCCATATAGTTTCCTACGGCCCCGCTATCAATGTATGCCCTAACTGCATGCACACGTGATGGCTGCCTTGGATCAATAAGGACCATTGGTATGATTAGGTGCGAGGTCTGAGTGTCCTTCTTTAAGCTCGGCAAGCGGACCTCTACGCTTGTCGGGTGTGGTCGTTTCCCGAATCAGGCTCTGTTTGATTTCTATCAGCAACTCTGACTACTTTCTTGGATGGTTTTACAAGGCAATCCCGTAGAAAATGTCCTGAGGCCCTACAGTACAGACACAACTGCATCTGTCGTCTCCTTTCTCTTTCTTTTTGAGTTAAGGGTCCCTTAACCCCCCCGATCTGCATTGGTTCTGATGCATCTGTTCCTTTGGGGGTAACATTGGGTTTAACCAATACCCGATTCTCGAACTTAGCTCGATCAGCTTTTCTATTCTGAAGTCGGTGGTCTAGCTGGACCACTAACTCTATATATTCTGCGCAATCTTGAGGTGGGTTCACAACTTGGGCCAAAACATCTTTGAGTTCACTCCGAAGTCCACGATGAAATAATGCAATTCGCTTTACCTCTGGCCATCCGGTTTCCACCACCAACCTATTGAAGGTTGCGATATAAGTTAGCAGGTCCTGGTTTCCTTGTCGTAGGGATAGAAGTTCGTTATCCAGGGCCTGTCCCTGTGAATGTCTGGCGAATAATCTTTCCATGCTCAATTGAAAACCCTGAAAATCCTGAAGAAGGGGTCATCCTGGTTGACTAATGGGATTGACCAATCCGCTGCGCTGCCACTAAGGTATGACAGTACAAAGGCTACTTTGGCTTGGTCGTATGGAAAAGCTCCTGGTCTGCATAAAAAGTGCAAGCGGCATTGGTTCATGAACACGGCGAACCATTTCGGGTGCCCAGCAAAGCATTCGGGTGGAGCTAAATGAATGCTCCCTGGTAGAACCACTTGCACAGGGCTGCTCAATGAAACGGGGGTTGAATTCCCCCCAAGTCAAGGTAGTGGTGTTTGCCCTGCTTGGTTTTGCAGCAGTTGTCTGGCAAGATCATCAGTGCGCTCCTTTGACACAATCAGTTCTCTCCTGAGGGCATTAGTTTCTTGGCGCGCAGAGTGCACTTCTGCCCTAAGTTCTCCTAACAATTGGGCTAGTTGGTCGGTTTCTGAGGTCTCCATTACGCCCGGGTTGGGATTTGAAGATAGGCTTTGCATTCTGTTACGCTCACCTGATTCCCACAGGGGCGTCGACCGGACCCGGACAGCTGTGGTCTCCACCAACGTGATGCGTAGTGAAGAGATGACAGTCTGGACTGGCCCGCCTAATCTTGTCTGCTGGACTCGTAGAAGTATTCTCCTGCAAGTGGAGAAAGGGATTTAGCCACCCGTGGACTTTAGTGATGGCCCCCCAACAGTTCTCGTTCTCCCCACTAATCACCTCCGATATCCCCTTTTGGTAATCTCACCTTATGTTTTTAAATGATGAGCTCTCCATCCTGCATGGCATGCAGGGGCGCGTAGATACCAGTTACTTCACTGGGTTGAAGGTACTGGAGGAGTTCCAGAGGAATATTAACTCCAGTGTCTAAAAAGTTCAAAGAGTTGAATATGTCCGATGTTCACTCTTGTTCCATTCCCTCGTTAGGTTGCAGCTGGGTCCAAAAGAATATTGCCTGGAGACAGCTGATGGCGTTCAGGTAAGAGTCTGTAGTACCAAACACTGTCCGGTAAAAGTTGTATGAGTTTAACTTGCTGTTTTCTCTCCCTTTATAGGTGCGGCATAGGAAGATGCGGCAAATTAAAGAATAATACCTCCGGTGGTAAAGCAGGTAAGCCTATGGTGGCAAAGAGATTGTCTTTGTCGGTTTTCTCGGCTCACCTCGTTATTCCTTTCGTTTTCCCCCTAGGTGCTGGATTTCGAAGAAGAAAATGATGGAGGCAGCGCCGAGTCGAAAGATGCGGTGGACTGGTGAGTATAACGCGGTGCTGCTGCTGGCGAAGCGACGCGTGCTGAAATAATGTCCTTTCCAGGCTCAGAGATGTGCTGGGTCTGGAATCAGGTAAGGAATCAAAGAATGTCCGTGATCTAACCTCTTCTCCTTTCTTTTCCTTTTGTCTAGGAGCTCCGGATTCGAGGTGGGCGTGGCAGTAGACTAGATGCTGACTTGCAGACACGGTGAGCGTCACGCTGCTGGATGCAGAATAACGCGAAGCATGGGCTGCTGTTCGGGCGTGGTTTAAATAATCTGCAAAGTAGTCCCA
Source organism: Ambystoma mexicanum (assembly GCF_040938575.1). NCBI lineage: Eukaryota > Metazoa > Chordata > Amphibia > Caudata > Ambystomatidae > Ambystoma > Ambystoma mexicanum. The sequence continues at coordinate 549,397,028 of NC_090923.1, forward strand.
GGTAAGAAGTTACCCAGAACCACACCCGAGTGAAAAATAGTCCCTGTAATAAAATAGTCCCATCCAGGCCTCACCTTGGCTTGGACTCATTTGCAGCATGGTCTGCATAAGGTAAGAAAAGTCTATGAGCCTGGCGCCTATGGCGCCAGGACTGTTTTCTATGATGAGCCTGGTGCCTAAGGCGCCAGGACTGAATCCAAACAGCCCCCAGCCGGGACTGTTGGGGTTTTAATGAGTATCTGGATGCCTGCTCCCGGGGCTGATGGACACGATCCGGATGCCCGGGGGTAAGCATCATGACAAGCACCCTTAAAAGGAATAAAATGACCTGCCTTGGAAAAACATCTACCATCACTAAAATGGTTGAACATTCCTTGTCAGATGGTAATTCCACAATATAATCCATAGATACAGTATGCTATGGACGAGGTGGAATCGGGAGAGGTACTAGTAAACCAGTACTCTTTTGATGATGTGATTTTGCTCGAATACAAACTTCACAAGTTCTAACATAGTTTTCTGTATCTTCACGCATCTTTTCCCACCAAAATTCTCTTCGAAGAAGTTCCAAAGTCTTTTTTACTCCTGGATGCCCGGCCAACGGTGAGTCATGGCAATTCTTCAAAGCCTCTTCCTGTAACTTCTCAGAAGGAAGATATAATTTTGCATCTACATAAGGCAAACCTTCCTTAATACTTCGCACAGGATCTCCAGCTTCCCATTCTTCCAATTCTTCCTTAGATAATGACTGATGAATTTGTTCTCAAAAATCTACTTCTTTATGTATTTCACCCACTAAAAAATTCTTCTCTGTCAAGAGTGACACTGGAGTACAATCATCTGCCTTTAAACTTCCTGGAAACCATTGAGATAGAGCATCAGCTTTTCCATTCAAACGTCCAGGCTTAAACGTAATTACAAAATCAAATTCTGCAAAAAACAATGACCAACGAAGTTGTCTTGATGTCAAAGTCTTGGCGGAATGAAGAAAGGTTAAATTTCGGTGATCAGTTAAAACTGTAACTCGATGACGTCCACCCAGTAGATAATGTCTCCATTCCTCGAAGGCAGACTTGATGGCCAAAAGTTCTCTGTCTGTAATTGTATAATTCCTCCCGACTGATGTAAACTTCTTAGAAAAGAACGCAACCGGATGAATCTGTCCAATTCTTGGATGGTGCTGCGATAAAACTGCTCCCATGCCACAATCGGAAGCATCAGCCTCCACAAAGAACGGTTGATCCAAATCAGGATGTAACAGAATTGGTCCTGAAATAAACTTTTCTTTAAGAAAATTAAAAGCGTCTTCAGCCTCTTCACTCCATACAAACTTCATTGCTTTTTTCAATAATTTAGTAATTGGAGAAACCACTTGAGAAATGTTTTGAATAAATCGCGATAATAATGTGCAAATCCAATAAAACACTGAATATCTTTTACAGAACCTGGTTGCGGCCAATCTCTTACTGCTTTTACTTTACTCGAATCCATCTCAAGACCTTCCTGAGATAACACAAAGCCTAAAAATTCCACACAATTTGTGTGGAACTGACTCTTTTCCAGCTTTGCAAAAAGGTGGTTCTCATGCAATTTCACTAAACCCTTTTTTACCTGCTCCAAATGTTGTTCTTTTGAAAAAATCAAGATGTCATCAATGTACACTACTACAAATACATCTAAAAATTTGCGAAAGACCTGATTTATAAAAAATTGGAAAGCTGCTGGTGCGTTACAGAGGCCAAATGGCATCACCTGGTACTAAAAAAGTCCATAACGTGTTCTGAATGTGGTTTTCCACTCATCTCCTTCATGAACACGAACCAGGTGATAGGCCCCTCGTAGATCCAACTTTGTGAACATTTTAGCTCCTTGAATCCTATCCAACATTACTGATATTAAGGGGAATGGATAGTGATTTCTTGATAATGATTTTATTAAGAGCTCTGTAGTCCATGCAAGTTCTTAGAGTTTTGTCTTTCTTTGGGACACAGAACAAAGGTGAGGCTGCTGGTGATTGTGAGTGTCAAATAAAGCCTTTAGCAATATTTTCCTCTTAATATTCTTTTAAAAACTTGTTTTCCTTCTCAGTAAGAGCATAAATTCTTCCACAAGGAATTGGTGCTCCTACTTCAAGATCAATCTTGCAATTGAATGGTCTATGAGGAGGTAATTCATTAGCTTCTTTCTTGTCAAAAACATCCTGAAAATCCTTATAACACTCGGGTAAGACTCCAGCTACAGGCCCCACTATATGCTCTTTCACCAACCCTGCTGCTAAACAGACTCCAATAGATTTAGAAATGTCCTTCTGACCTTCCTCAGCAAACCCTACTAAACCTTGTTCTTTACAAAAACTGGATTTAAACTCTACAGTTCTTTTTCCCCAATCAATCATAGGATTATGTAAAGAAAGCCAGGGCATGCCTAAAATAATCAGTAACTGTGGTGCATCAATTAGTTCACACTCAATTTCCTCACTATGCTCTTCCCCAATGTTCATCTCCAAATTAGCTGCTAAACCAATATCAAAACAAAAAAATTTCCTATTGCCCCAGAATCAATTACACACGGTCCAACACAATTTGGGTTACCTTCCCAAATAAAGGATACATTTAATGTGATGTATGGAACTGCTGTCTGAACTGTATTCGCCACCTGTTGACCTTTTCCAGCAAATGATTGAAATCGCTTTGGGGTACGTGGACATTTCCCTACAAAATGAGTACTATCACCACAATATAGACACAAATTTTCTTTTCTTCTCCTGTCCTTTTCTTCCTTAGTCAATGGTGGTCTAACTGGATTTACTGTATCATTCCACATAGAACCCTTAAACTCTTTAACAACTTGCTCTGTTCTGGGACGTTCACTCCTGAACCAACCCCTATTCTCAGAAAAATGTCTTCACTTTTCCATTCTTCTTTCTCCCAATCTCATATCTAATTGTATCACCAAATTTATTAGATCTTCACTAGAGGTTGGTCTCTCTACAATATTTGATAAAGCATCCTTCAACTCATATCGCAGACCTCTATAAAAAATGGAAGCTCTTTTTTCTTCTGGCCAACCACTTTCTAAAACTAGTCCCCTGAACTGTGTGATGTAAGAAATCAACTCACGATTTCCCTGCCGTAACTCTAAAAGCTCTCCATCTACACTATGGGAATATGTTCTTCTATCAAACATCTTTCCAAAGACCATCTTAAAATCCAACCAACTATGTAATTCTACTGCACTTCTTTCTACAAAAGGCACTGACCAAGCTTCCGCTTCTCCCGTGAGATATGAGATTAGAAATGCTACTCTGGAAGTTTCTGTGGGAAATGCCTCTGGTCTGCACATATAGTGTAATTCACATTGCATAATAAATTATTTACATTTTCTTAAATCCCCTCCAAATCTTTCTGGGGGAGCTAAAGGTGTAGAAACTATTGTTCCTCCCGAAAAAATATTCACTCCACTTCCTTTTTCTGTAACTACTTTGGATTAATTTACTTCCCTTACTTCAGGATACAAAATAGGTGGTTCTCTTTCTAACCCCAAACTCAAACCTGAAGGTCCTGCAGAATCTCCTTTTCTTACTTGACTATTTAACTCCTCCATCATAACTCCCAGGGATAAGGTCTTCTTCCTAGTCTCCCTTAATTCTTCTTTAACTTCCAACAAAATTTTTCCCAAAGCTGCTAAACTCAAACCAGACTCAGGATCCATCTTCACTCAGGCAGGATCAATTTCGTGGGCCTTTCATTCTGTCAGAATACTGCTGTTGTAGATCCTGCAGGAGTGAAGCTGGCCCTCCAGACCCCCTAAACCTGCCAGCCCAACAATCCTGTGACTATAAAACTATTGGACAGGCAAACCCAAGGGGAAAGGGGAATGGAGAAAATAAACAAATACAGGAACTCTTGCTGCTGGCACTTCTGTTTGTCTTCACAGAAATGTATTTTGTATTAAACAGTAGAGAACCTAAAATGAGAAAGCAATCTTTTTAGATATAATTGCTAACTCCCTACACATGACTAAAAACTTAAAACACTGTTCTAATTACCTGGAGCCTAGGCGTGATAGCTAATAGGCCAATTCCTTCTGTTTTGTTTTTCTAATGGACTGCAGACTACTGTGAATGCTTTTCTTTGCCAAGATTTGAATGTCAATTCCGAAAAAATAACTTCTTCAAAATTCGTTTATTCACTGAAATCTTTTTCCTTACCACACGAATATTTGTCCTAAAATAATACCCAGAAAAAGATTACTGCTAATCCTTTTTTTAAGTAACCTTGAAAAATGATAAAAAAACAAAAAATTGTTCATTTCTTAATACCTGGTGTTGGGTTTGATGATGAATTATTCCACTTGGCAGTAAGAAGGATTTAAAATCGGGAAAAAGCACTTTCAACTGAAAACTCCACAAAGTTCAAAGTCTCTCGTACGAAGCGTTATGGAGATACAAAAATACTGGAAATCCAAAATGGCCGCCACGCACGACGTCGTAGGGTCCTTTTCTTTACACACTTTACACGCTTTACACGCTTACTGCTGCTTGCGTCTCGCGCCCGTACTAAATACTAAGTTAGTAATGTTTAAAGAAAGTATTAGAAGTTAGAAACAAAGCGAAAGTAAACCGCACGCCTTATTAATTAATTAGTCAAAAATTTCACACGGAATAAATTGTACTTAAAATTTCCCAAAAAAAGTATTATACATTAAACAGTTCCAAAAATTCTGTTAAAAAAAACCAAGTTGAAAATTATGAGTTCTTGAGTCCTTAACAACAAACACTGAAAACTTTCAGGTGATCATTTAGGTTAGTCTTTAACTTGAGAACTGGATACTCAGCTACACAGCCATCAGATGCTTCTTGTAACTTTCTTTCTTCTGCAGAAATCTTCTAACTATGACTGGGTAATACTGGTTGATATACTGAGATGAGGTGAAAACTAAAATATTAAGTAGTCTACAACTACCTAGTGGAAACTGTAACTTTATTCACTGGAGTTAACAAAAACATGACCTTCTCAGGTAGAAACTTTAATGAAAGGCAGTTTAGAACTAAAATGAACATTCCAAATGACAACACAATGCTGACTTCTGTAATCTAAACCAATCACTGCTGAAAAAGTGTTCCACCATCTTGGCTTGGGAGAGTTTCATCTTTCTAAGTGAAAATTAGTTAAGGGAAGATTAAGAAACGTTTAAATGAAAATTACAACACTCAAACCAGAGTTTATCTAATACTAGTTCTTCTGAAATAATGTCTGATACGCCTGAATTTTCTAGGGCCCTTGCAAAGGTGAGGTACATAATGTGAAAACCTGACATCTGTGTCTCAAGGAGTGGATAGTGAGCTGTTGGGACTGAGGCAGGGAAGTAAGGAATTAGTTAGTTACATCACACAATTTAAATTTTTGGTATTGGAGACTAAGTGGCCAGAGGAGAAGAGAGCAAATTTGTTTTACTGAGGTTTGAGGGAAAAGTTGAAATACTTGGTTGACAGGCCATCATCTTATGAAGATTTGAAAAACATTAGTAATGCAGTTGGATTTTAGGCTCATTGAATGAAAGGGTGAGCGTGGGAGAGCTTTCCCAGAAAATCGGCAGAATTTTCATCTGGATAAGCCTAGAGTTGGGGCGGTTGGTAGGGAGTTCAGGCCCTCGATGGAAAGTAAGGTGGTTCCGTCTAAACCTAGGGGTACCTTGACCAAGGAGGATTGAGAAAAGTGAGTTAGAGAGGGTCTGTACATTTTCTGTGGCAGAGCTGGTCACTTGTTAAAGGATTGTCGGAAGGGTCGGAAAGGTCGTTTGTCTCTAATCCTCAACAAGTGGCAAACACATTACAGTCAGCCTACTATAAATCGCTACATAGAACGCTGTAACTCCCGACACCAGAAAACCCCGCTCCCCCTTATGGTACCTCTCATGGTGCACTGAATCTGCTTGCTGTGATAAACACAGAGCGTGCCAGCGTTCAGCCTAGGGAGAGCCCTGTGACGAACGAGCCGGAAACCAGCTAATCCCGGCGTACCTTCTCTTGCGTCGAGTAAACGGCACTCCTCATCATATCCTTAGAGCCTACGCAGTCCGTGGGACGGTCGACTACGCCTACGCCCACTCGAGTCGCTCCATCTACCCACCCCTACTGAAAGGGATTCATGGGAAACGTGCGCGAGACTACAGGGAATCTGCCCTCAGACTTAGCATCCTCTGAAATCACCGAACTGGACATTGTAGAACCTGTTTTCCCATCGCAGAATCGCTATAAGTTACTAACGTGACCTAAAAGCACTTAGGGAATGGCGTGCGAGAGACTGCGAGGAGTCTGCCTCTTGATTTTGCACGCATTCCCGCATAATGCCAATTTGGCCAACAATTTTGCCAAATTGGTGCTCCATACTCAAATTTCTAGAGCAACCGACAACAATCTCCCAGCCGGTGAGAGACTGTGGGGCAACTGCCCTTTGATTTCACCCACTCAGCAATCAAAACGCAAATTACCGGAAACAACCAACTTTAACCTCTAGCGTCCGAGAGCCTATGGGGCGTTGCCCTTTGATCTCGTACGCTGCTGATTTACTTATTCAACTACTGGACCTATCAAAGACCATTCTTTAGTGTGCGAGAGTCTGCGGGGCATCTGCCCTTTGATCTCACACACTCTTGATCCTTTCACCAAGCAACCTTAGACTTCGTCGCAAAAATCAACAGCTGGAAAACATACAAGAACTAACCCCTAAGGCGACATTTGTATAGCGTGCGAGAAACTGTGGGGCATGAGCCCTTTGATCTCGTCACGCGAATCCCATCAAGAGACTACACATAGAGACTCTGCAACATAGTCAGTTCCTAGCAGCTCTTGCCAGATTGTCAAAAACTGCCATGACCATTAAGACCACAAAGCCCATTCCTGGTCCCAAGACTAGGCTGCGCTGCAAATTAGGTTCTGCCCCTATTGCGTCCACCTCGAACGAACTAAAACAGCTGACATTGGAACAAACTATATCCAAGAAACAGAAACGAGTGCCCCCAGCTCATTCAAGTCTAGAGGGAACAACTGATCAAGAGCATCACCAACTAAGCTCCTCAGAACAAAATCAGAAAATGAAGGATCTCAAAGGAGAGCCAACTAACCAAACAGAAACCGAACCAGCTCAATGGGATGACGAACCATCATGCACCCAAGATACAAATATGGACATTCTCAACGATACTAGAAATGTACGTACAAACCAACCTCAACTTAAACCGCCCCTGCACGAAACTCTTGTGCCAGGGACAAACATAGAAGCACCAGAACAACACATTGTACCACCAGATAATACTACGCAGACGAATCCCACTCCAACAGCTGAGGAGAATATAGACTCTGCTAAAGTGGAACCTCTAGTTCAACCAACGAAGCAACAATTGGTGGAACGTTCCAACACATTTCCACTTAAATCCAATCCTCTACGCACATTATCGCAAAACCCAGAACGAACAACAGTTAAAAAAGAGCAAGCAAGATTAGCAAAATTAAAATGGCTCAAATCTCATACCAATACAGCACAAAGCAAAAACCTAGACATCGACCAACCAGCCAAAGTGACTGCCAAAGCGGCCAGGCTCTCACTTGACATTACAGAAATTGAGTCAATAATGAATAGTGTTGAGAAACGGAAAGCAATATTCGGCAACATCTCATCCGGATGTCCAGAAGTCACCTCCACTCCAACGATAACTCACAATTTATACCCCACTACTACAACAAATGGAAAGAAATTACAATATCCAATGTTATCGCTACTGCACCCACAACCTGCTCAAACAACAATTTACCATAACCAGAGATCAAATCATGATTTGTACCCAAAAACAGACAAATCCACTTTTCGTATGATTTTCAAGAATCTTACTACACACCACCAGCCAAATATGAAATCCAGAAATCAAGCACAACAAACCAAAATGGGAAATACGATAACCTTGACCCGCACACGGAGCACTCCATTCACGATCAAATAAATCAACCAAGAATTCCAAAAACTATGATCGATCTACAAAACATGCTAATAGCAGTTGGATCCCAATCAAAGATTCCTTTTCTTAAATTGCAGGAAGACTCCAAAGATGCGATTTATGACCAAGCTACATTATTAGCCTTAATTCACACAAAGCAGGTATACATGGAGAACTTCCTAACCATACTGGAAAAAAGATTGGACTATGAAGCGCACCAATCACTGAGATGGCAACAGAGACTGTGCGAAATCACTAGAGGTGACAGAGAAGAGAAAAATAGATTTACGACTAACGTTATGGCTTGGATGCAAGCGGCCCAGCAGCCACAGATATCGACAGTCCATTTCTAGAACGACACCTGACACACAAAACATACCTATTACGTCTGCACTGCCTAGAGTATTACAAATTCCAGCCGGAGGTATTGACAATTTTCCAATTCTAGAACCTACCACGGCACCTCTAAATTCAAACAAAGAAGTGCAACCAAGTGCTGAAATTTTCCAAATCTTCACGGCCGGAGCTAAAGCGACAAACACACAAACAGGAAAGCCATCAATAACAACAAGAAAAAAAAACCTGTAAACGCCAAACAGAACAGCTCTAGGGCGTTTCTACGCACAGTGAACCAACCAGTGAAACATCCAATCACTCAACCTGCACCCCGCATAGGACGCGTAAAGAACCTCAACGTCCTCCCAATCGAAAGAAAACCTTCAAGACAGTCGATCTCGGCGCCAAACGGCAATGACGAGCACATCTCAACCAGTACAGATGTTTACTAAACATTACTACGTATACAGACCAGCATGACGAGGCTGGCAACGAGCAAACCTCCTTTAATGAATCAAGTCTTATTATTGTAGACGAGTATGTGCCATCCAAACATCAAAGCTTTGATTTAACATGCGAGGACATATCGGACGAATCAATGTTAGATGAGATCTCGTCATCCACCGAACATTCGATAGTCGAAGATCCTCCAGATGTCTGTCATGATGCCTACCTCCGGAGCACCAGGCCAGGCCCAGCACCCCCGGAAGCAGGCATCATGCCCTCGGCTAAAAGCCCAGCGGCCCTTTATAGGGGCTCTTTGGACTCAGTCCTGGCGCCTTTGGCGCCAGGCTCATGTTGGACATCAGGCCTGGCGCCTTTGGCACTTACCTGATGCAGACCATGCTGCACGCTTCAGGCCTCCCTGAGACCTGAAAGGGACTATTTTTTCATAGGGACTATTTTTTCACTCGGGCGTGGTCAGGGAAGGATACATACCTAGTTGGGGAAGGATACATACCTGGGACTTCTTTGGAAGCTATTTAAGCCACGCCCAGACAGCAGCTCATGCTTCGCGTTGTTCTGCTTCCTGCAGCTTAACGCTCACCGTGTCTGCTCCTGCTCCTGGACTCCAGCCACGCCCACCTCGAACCTGGAAGATCTGCAAGGAAGGAAGAAAAGAGAAAGGTGAAAACCAAGGACTATTTCAAGCTTCTTACCTGCATCCGGAATCTTCTCACCAGCATCCCTGAAGAAAGACTTCCATTTAAAAGCATTGCGTTGCTCGCTGCAGCGCCACGTTTCACTCACCTGTCCTCGAGACATCTCCCGGCTCCATCGCGGCTGTCAGCATTGGACGCCACATCTCTGCACCTAGGGGAGAGAGGAAGAAACAAAAGGTGAGCAGAAGGAACACAGAAGGAAAGCCTGATTAACAGCCATAATACTTACCGGCTTTTCTTCCACATTTCGGGTCGGCGCCGCCCCGTTGGCAGGTACCGTACCCCGGCCCCTATGGGGAAAGGACAAGAGACATTTCTGGGGAATGATAAGGACATTTAGAGGGATCGCCCTCATCACTACTCACCTCGGCAGTTTAACCCCTCGACGCATCGCCTTCATTCTGCACCTGAAATAAAGGACAGATCACAGGTTAGAAAGACAACATAAAGGGGGCCTCACTTGAACTTTGAACTTTCATACTTACGGCGCATGGCTCAGGAAAGTCAAGTGGATTTTGCCAGCGCCATTCTGAAAACCAGTGAAGTAACTGGACGAACACGTGCCCCTACACCAGAAGCAGGATGGAGAGTTCATCCTTCCAAACCATAAGGTGAGCTTAAACCGGGGTTTGGAGGAAGTTAGAGAGGAACGAAGGGGGAAGGGGGAAAGGGGGAGCTAGCACACTATTCTGCAGACTGTTAATCCCCTTTCTCATCTGCAGAAGGATATTCCTACGGGCCAGGCAAGCACGATTTGGAGGTCCTGTCCAATCGGTGTTCCGGGTCCTGCGCATCACGCTAGAAGAGGCCACAGCAATCCAGACTAGACCAGCGCCCCCGTGGGAACCAGGTGAGCGTTACAATGTCACACCATTGTCCAGAAGAACCAGAGAACCCCACAAGACCAGCTCCAGGAGTTCTAATGAAACCACATATGTCTCAGACTACGTCCCGACAACCCGACAAATACCAATGAAGGAAAAAAAGAAGATCTGTGTGAAACTAATCAGATTAGCTCCCCAGAGTTCATCAATCCAATCCCTGATCGATCCCAATATATACTGCAGATAGAAAACCAAACCATCAGAAACAAACGTTTGATACTGAATCAAACCAATATGTTTCTACTACTAAAGACAATACCGGACCTCAAAACGATCTCGTCTCGAGACATCAAATTTATAAACTTCCAAGACCATACTCAACTTGATAGTGTCACTGGAGCTTTGGGATCGTGTGACAATGGAAAAAATACTTGCACAAACGGAGGTCATAGCTGTTCTGGGCTTCAGCTGCAACCAAATGTCAACGGAGACAGCATTTGACACATCACGAAAGTGGAACAAATACACAAAGCCCCTACCTATTAGGAACCTGGAGAGCGAACGCCCAATTCACACAAGATATGATCCTCATTATAGGCTTCCTGACCATCATGAATCTCAAGAAATGATACCAGAAGATACTTCTTACCAAAGCAACGAGAACTACCCGTTCCAATCGTGATTACGCTGAAGACCTTGACACTACTCAAGACATATCCTCTGTATCATAACCACTAATACTAAAAGACTTCCATTGGTCATTATGCAGTTGGAATACAAGGGGAAACTCCCATTTATTCAATTACTCAGCACCAGAATTTGAATTAACATCTATAGTTTGCCTACAAGAAACTTGGCTAACAAACCTTCCAAGCTGTGACGGCTATATCACTCTCTTGAAGCCTGCAATAAAAGGCTCCTCTGGCAGACCGGCATCTGGCCTGTTGATACTAATTCAAATTCTACCACAATGGATAATAGTCGTTACTAACAACACAAATCCTTGGATACAAAATACCATTATTCGAATACAAGCATCTGGTTATAACAATCCTGACCGTCTCATATCCATCATGAACCTGTATTGGAATCCAGCATCATTAAACGATAGCAAATTCCTAGATGGTGTGTTTCTAACCATCGATCAACCACTCATAGAACACCAGAACGTAGAATTCATTATATGCGATGATCTAAATTTACATCTATATAATAAACTTGGCCAACGGATGGAGTACATTGATTTGTCAATGCAGGCAAAAAAATGGCACAAAGAAACCTTGATTCGAAATCTGTCAATAGAGCTACTGGAATCAATTACAGAGACTCAAATCAATCTATCAACAAGAAGTGATCATCACCAACTAATAGTGACCGGTTCTGGACCCACACAACCAAAAAAGACCAACTTCCGTATACAGACAGAAGTCGCTGGCAATAATTACCAACTGTGACTAACCCAAGAGCAAATAAGAGATCTCACAGATCGAATACAACTAACAACAATGCCAGATATTGACAAACTTAATTACGATACCTTCTTGATTCCCTTCCTAAAGCCAAGGAAGAACCAAATGAAACTACATAACCATTATTACGATACTGCAATCGCTCAGAAAAAAAACAGATGCGTAAGGACATCCGCAACCTAAAACTTACAAATGGAATTTCAATTTCTGCACAGAAGAAAAAAATAAAACAAAAATACACAAACTGGAGGAAAACATATCAGGCAACACTGATGCAAAACGATGCAGAAGCCATGATGAAAGCTTACAAGAACCACAACCCAAGACAAATGTGGAATCTGCTGAACAATAACAAAAGCAATCAACAACTCTTGATAGCAAACGTGACTAAGCAAAAGTGGATAGACCATTTTGCAAACATATATAATGATTCAGCTACTAGCACGCTGCTGGTGTTACAGACCGTAAATAAATCATGGAATGTTCCTTATGACAAGGAAGACCTGATCCTGATCTTTTCCAAACTGAACACCTCACGTGCCCCGGATCCTGACGGTCTGTCCAATGCAATTCTGAAACAAAATGCGGATCTGTGGATTCCCTTCATGATGAGACTCATAGAAACCATCAACAAACAGAATACAATCCCTCCATCATGGAGAACAGCGATAATCGTCCCCATATACAAAAAAGGGGCGCATGACAATCCACAGAACTTTAGACCGGTCGCATTATTAGACCCATTGAGCAAGATCTTCGCCGCATTGCTTCTTAAAAAACCTAAGGAATGGGCTAAGAAAACGAAGCGATTTGCAGCGATTTGCAGCGATTTGCTTCCATTTAAGAAACATCCAGCTATAAAATTCTCTATCGATAACATCTGCCTAGAAGAAGTATCAACCTTCAAATACCTTGGCATCATGCTAAATCAGTCTAAAATAGAAAAAGAGTGGTTCAACAATGTGGAAATGAAGACTCAGTCATTAGCCAGACAAGGTTGTGTCCTACACAGGAAATACGGCAAATTCTCATTTAAACCCATCATAACATTCTATAGACAGAAAGTATTCCCGGTAATTACATATGGCAGCGACGCAATGATACACTCACAATCCAACAACTGGGCGAAATTTGAAGCTATATTCTGGAGAAAGATCTTAAGGCTCCCAGACTCATATCCGATGGCCAGAATTCGCTATGAAGTTGCAACGCAATCCCTATCCTCGATAGTGACATGGAAACAGCTGAACCTTTTAAGAAAACTTCTGACAAATGATGAAACACCGGCCACAGCAATTCTGAAAAATAATCCAACTGCTTTTCACAATACATCTTTACGGAAATGGAAAGAACATTTATTCCAACAATTAGGATGAAGAAATATCGCTCGAAACCCTCATGAATAGACCCCAACATGCAAAACGTAAATTTGCAAATAATGACTGGATCAGAACATGTCATGCCAAAACTTTATATTCAAGAAATCTTCAAAGCCAATTGGATATCCGAGCCCTAAACGAAATCCCAAAGTACATGGAACAATTTCCTGATGATAACATCCGCACAGTGTACATGGGGATTCGTCTGAATAACTTACCTACAAGAGACAAGCTGGCAATGACACGGCAAATCCCAAAAACGGATAGCTATTGCCGTTTCTGCAAAGATAGAGACGTATCAGAAACAATCTTTCATCTAGTAATGATCTGCCCAGAATTAACGACCAAGAGACTGAGCTTCGGTAACTTTTTTAAAATATCGACCCAACAGATGGACACGGAAATGCGTTGGTCATTATTATTGAACGGACGTGAAAACAAACGAATTCACACAATAGTTCAATTTTTACAACATATTTTAGGATTACATCCCGGAGCTCAACAGAGAGCCACGAAAAGATACTGACGATTTGCCTCATTGATGCCGAAAGTGACAACAAGAGATCTTCTTGTTGTCTTTATATTCCTTTTTTTTCTCTTTTTCTTCTCAATTGAATTGTTAAATATTATAATTTCGTATATCATTGAGTTCTAAAAATGAAAAGTTTGTAACAAACTAAATCATTGTAATAAAAAACATATATATTTTTGATTAGCAAATAAACCTATTTGATTAGCAATTTTGTACTCCTATTTTAAATGTCACCAGAAGTTAGTTTTACCCCAAGACATACAATTAGCAAGAATACAGCATTTCTATGTACATCTGAACTAATACATTTGTGCAATGAGTGTAAAATGTAATGGTTCACTGCCGTTAGGGCCCAAGGGCTAAATCCAGTAGTGGTGGCTTGACACGTCATGATGCAATTGAGTCTTTCTGACAATCTACCCCTCAAGAGTACAAAAGGACAGATTGAGGTGAGTATTGCCCGAAAATAATGGTACACCCTGGTACTCAAACAGCTGGCTGCAAGAAAAATTAACCAGGTATTAACATATGGCTAAAGGCAATGTAATCTCAAAACAAGGTGATGAACTGATACTCACACGCAAGAAAATCAGAATGGGACTTAATAGTTCCAAGCTAGATTGGTGAGTATCCTGAAACAAGAAAGGTAACTATTACCAGGAGTACAGAAGAGTAAGAGAAAGGAAGAACCAAACTGTTTGTGCTTACCAAATGAGCGGTCTGGGTAGATGCAGCAGATGAAATTTGGGAAATGAAGTGATAGTCCTGGAAACACAATATCCTGTTTTCTGTTCCCGCCGGCACGAGGACGCCTAAGGAGTCTATTGATCCTTGCGCCGCTGCGCTAAGGTCCTTTGATCTTGAGCCGATACGTGAAAGTCCTTTCTGTTCCTTAGAGTCTTTCAGCGGTAAGAGAGTGAAGACGTAGCACTGGTTGTAGTTGGAGTAATCCAAGAGACTTCGGTCTTGGCAAAACAGGTAAGACATGAGGAATGAGACGAAGGCAGTCTGTGGACGTTTCGAGGTTGGCAATAATCAGGTAAGACGTAAGGGATGAGGCGAATGCAGTCCGTAGCCATTCCGGGTTTAGCAATGAGCAGGGAAGACGTGCAGGGATGAGGCGAATGCAGTCCGTGGCCGTTCCGGGTTTAGCAATGAGCAGGTAAGACGTGCAGGGATGAGGCGAATGCAGTCCGTGGCCATTCCGGGTTTAGCAATGAGCAGGTAAAACATGCAGGGATGAGACGAATGCAGTCCGTGACCGTTCCGGGTCTAGCAATGAGCAGGTAAGACATGAGGGATGAGGCGAATGCTGTCCTGTGGCCGTTCTGGGTCTGGCAACGAGCAGGTAAGACTAAGGCAATGACAAGAACAAGGCAGGAAAGTCACAAGGCAGACCAGGAATTCAAGGAGCCAGAAGACAAGGTAACAAGATGCGTAGCTTTGAAATTTACAAATTCATAAGCACCACCGTACGCGGGGCAGGACTTAAATACTGGTCAGCTGACCGCACGCATAACATGGCGCCATAGGCCTGAGCACCTACGTGAATGCAAAGAGCGCCAGGCAACCCATAGCGTTCTCTGAAAGGGAGCGTGGACAAAGACGAACCCTGGTTCCGAGGTGCTAAAGAGAATCCAGCTTTGGAATGAAAACTGTTCGCTCTACTGGGGATTATGGAATGTTTGTTCCTGTGCGAGACCGATCTATGATCAGACGAAGAGACATCTAATGGAACCCTGACAACTGCATAAATGGACTACATAAATGGAGTCGATAAAAAAAAGCTCTGTAAACATTTTTCAGTTCAAGGCTCTGTGCAGCTGGGTCATGCAGCAGTCAGTGGTGCTTAGTGCAGTGTCCATCTCAACAAGACATTAATAAAGACACAATTGTCCGTGTGTCCTTTTTGTTTTATTATCAAGTTTCATTTAACTAGTGTTTGGCATAAAACAGTCACAAGCAACTGCCCAAGATGAAGGCAGCAGCTACAATGAGTTTTTGACAAATTGGGGGGATTAGTTATTTTATTCTGCAGAACGAAATGGCTAGATGCCAGTCTCTTGGTGTGCCCAGGTCATTGAGGCCCTGATGCAGCACCTACCAGTTACTAGGGCCATAACGTTTCATCTGCGAGACCAATAGGCCCAGCAAGTTAACATGTAATCATCCATTTGTGGACTGGCTTATTGCAAGACAGCAAAACTGATATGATTTAAAAGATCAAAACTAATGATCTAAAGATGGAGTGCCATCCCAGACACCTAAAAGCCAACAGAAAAATCATCAGGGTGCCCAAGATGTCAGAAATCTCTTCTCTAAACCTATGGCGCACAGGCACCGCATTTTGTGACTCCACAGCATTGTTGGAAGTACTGAGTGGCAAGTTAGCATCAAATTGTGCAATGTAATGCCCATCAGGCCACCAACACTGCCTAAGGATAAATAATGCACATTTCTGTTCTTGCCAGCACACTGGTGTGTCTGGGTTGGATCAAATGATTTGCCCAGTATCACACAGTTTGGTTAAGCAGTGAAGCCAGAATTTGCCAACAATTTACCACATACCTTCCAAGCTCTAATTAGTACACATTTGTTTTGTGTTTCAAGAACCACAAAATGGTTGTTTATTTGCAAAGAACACAAATCACTCGAAGCAACCACCTTTGGGGTGTATTTGCACCACCCTGAATATAAGACTACATGTGACAGCCCCATAACACAACCTGCTTGCAAAAGGCCTTTTAAATATTTTTCCATTCTTGTAAGGCGCTGCCTTTGGCACCAACACAAAAGATGTTTTTTTAGTATAAAAAGATGGACTACGCTTTTCTTACCTCTCTGGTGATTCTTCGTTTGTTGTCAGAGTCAGTGTGAAGGTTCACTCTTTCCTGTTATCGTCCTCTACAGACACATTCCAATGTCTACAAAACAGACAAAGAGCAACTGATTACCCACAAGCAATGTGCTTAAGTGGCTGGAAATATTTGTCCCACCGGAACGGGTAGGAGAAATATTACTGCCAGCCACTTGCTAACAACAAGCTCTGCAATCGGGGACAGCATCCGGGCCTTTCAGCCTTTTCATTTGATAAGTGCCATGAGCCTCAGGGATGTCCCCAGCAACTACCCCATGTTTCCAGTTTGCAGTGTTATATAATAACACAGCAATTTATATATACTTTTGTTCTGGGGCTTAATGCCTTAGCTGCATTTGCGGGAGCCCTTCCGGCGGTCACTTCCCTTGGGGTATACAGAAGTGTTATCACCTTGTTGCCTTTTCACACGGGTTCCTCCACAGCAGGCACTTGCTGACATAGGCTTTATATAGGATTTATAGCTTTTCAGTGGGTATTATTGTTTCAACTTTCTGCTGCCTGGCTGTTTAGTGATAATCGGCGGCTGTTAACCCCCCATATTATTTCTTTGTCATTTCATTGGGTAGCAACATCTACTGTGATGTCATCATATGCTACTTACTATTTTTGAAATTGGTCCCAGAATGTTGGCATGTCACAGTCTTCTATCAGATTATCTAGATGGATAGCAGTGTGCTTTAAAATTGCAGTTATCTGACATACAAAGACGTTCCAAAATGGATCAGGTTTCACTGGAACCCTGGCTTTCAGTCTCGTGATTAAATGATTGTGGCACGTTAATCGCAAGACTGAAGGAATATCTAAAGGAATATCTAAAGCCCCACTGCAGCACCATGCTGTTGTTAGTGCGGGCCTGGGTGCTTAGAAAGTGTCAATTATTTCCACCCACTTTCTAAGCACCCGGCGCCGATCTGTTCTGGACTGCTATGACCTCTTCTAAGGTGATGCGCAAGACTCGGAAGACGGACTGGACCGGACCCCCAAACCTCGCCTGTCTGGCCCCTAGAAGAATCCTTCTGTAGATGGAAAAGGGGATTAACTGTCTGCTGGATAATGTGTCGGATTCCCCCCCTTCCCCCTCTCACACTCCTCGAACCCCCTCCGCGATTCTCCGTAGAGTCTCACCTTAGAGTCTGAAAGGACGAGCTCTCCATCCTGCTTCCGATGCAGGGGCGCGTTGATTTCCAATTACTTCACTGAATCTCGGGTTTGGTGAGTATTCAACTCCGCTTGACTTTTCCGATATGAGGCCGTAAGCATTCAGTTGCAAAAGTTCAAGCCTTATTGTCCGTTGTCCTTTTCTCTATTTCAGATGTAGGATGAAGAATCCGTGTAGAGGAATGGATTCGCCGAATGTAACTCTGGTGAGTCTTTTTGATGGATGGTTCCCTTAGTGATCTTGCTTTCACCCACTAATGCGTGTGTCTCTTTCCCCTTAGGGGCCGGGGTACGGAAGTGCCAAAGAAGCGGCGCCGACCCGAGGTGAGGAAAGATTGTCCCAACAAAAATCAGGTAAGTCTTAAGGTGGAAGAATCAGGCCTTCCTCAATCTGTTCCTTCGATCACCTTTGTTTTGTCTCTTTTTCTCCTTAGGCGCTGAAAGGCGACGGATGGTGCCAATGGTCGCTGAAGAGCCCGAGGGCGCCTCGTGAAGGTGAGTGGAACGCGGCGCTGCAGCGAGCAATGCGATGCGCTTCTAAAAATAATGCCTTTTCTCAGGATCGTCGGAGTGATGGTTCCGGACTCCGGATGGAGGTAGCTAAAGTTCAATTATTCACCTTTCTCACCTTTCCTTCCTTTTCAGGTGTTCCAGGTTGCAGGCGGGCGTGGCTGGAGCCAGGATGCAGGAGCAGACACGGTGAGCGTCCAGCTCCTAGATGCAGAACAACGCGAAGCGTGAGCTGCTGTCTGGGCGTGGTTTAAATAGCCCCCAAAGTAGTTCCAGGTAAGTATTCTTCCTCAGCCACGCCCGAGTGGTAAAATAGTCCCATAGGTAAAATAGTCCCTTTCAGACCTCAATGAGGTCTGGATCCGGCAGCATGGTCTTCATCAGGTAAGTCCATCCAAGCACTCCCATAATGAGCCTGGCGCCTATGGTGCCAGGACTGATGCCTTCTATGAGCCTGGCGCCAAAGGCGCCAGGACAATGTCCAAAGAGCCCCTATAAGGGGTTGCTGGGTCCCTCCCTGGGGACATGTCTGCTTTCCGGGACGCTGGCCCTGAACTGGCTTCCCGGGAGTAGGCATCATGACAATAATGAGGAGGAATTTGGAACAGGCTAGGGTGCCGTTGCAAGGCAGTAGGGCGAGTATGAAGAAGTTTGCTGATCGGCATAGACGGGCAAGTCCTGGGTACCAGACAGGAGATCAGGTTTGGCTGTCTACAATACATTTGAAACTGAGAGGGAGAAACACATTTTGTCCTAGATTGATTGGTCCCTTAGAAAGTGAGAAGATTTTAAACCCAGTGGCAGTAAAACTCAAGTTGCCCCGTGGATTAAAAATTCACAATTTGTTTCATGTGAGTTTACTTAAGCCAGTCTTTGAAGGAACTTGCTTGTCTGAAAAACCTGTTCCTTTGAACATTGAATCTGAGGGGGAGGAGTTGGAAGTTATGAATATTCTAGATTCTCACAGAAGCACAGGTAAATTGCAGTATTTGATTGATTGGAAAGGGTTTGGTCCTGAAGAGAGAACTTGGGAATCGACTGAAGATGTCCATGCCCCACTTTTAGTGACTAAGTTTCATCAAAGATTTCCTTTGAAACCAGGCCTTGGGACAGGTCCTTGCAGGGAGTGGTGGCGTACTGTCAGGGATATGGGCATGCTTGGGGCAGGGTCAAGGCTTGGTACTAGAATAATCAGGTGTGGGAGATTACAGACGATGGCTGGGCGTTGTGGAATGCGTAAAATGCTTTCTATTTTCCTTAATGGCCCTTGTCAGAGATCTTCAGACTTTTGTGCTTAAAGTTAGAAGAGCTCCTGTGTTGTTTATTTTTTCCACTTCCCCTCTCCCCTCTGACTGATCAGTAACGCACCGCGTTAATAGAATGTTCAGAGAGGGACAGTTGGGTTCATCAGTGTTAGGGAGAATTCTCTCTTTAGGCTGAATTTCCTAACCTAGTGAGTCCCCCAGCAGCTTTGCTGGATTTCTGGAGTTTGTTTTTTTCTCCTGCCAAGAGTGAGACTCTTTTTCTCCCACTCTTGGACATGATTTATGGTGTTCCTTTGACTGTTTGTGTTTTATGGGCTATGGGGTCCTTTACTCCATAGGGTCTCATGTGCTTTTACTATGTGTGTTACACAGCACCCTCCCTGCAGTGACACAGGGGTGTCATAGTGACACCCCACCATAGACTCCATACCCGGGGACTGACTGCTGTCTCCCAGGGCATGTAAAGTCACCATTGGCTTTACTAGTCCCAAATTATTAACAGAAACCAGTACAAACCATCATATTGTGGACGTACTGGTCGGGGCAATTCGATTGCCCCGGGGTCTGTTAGTTGAGGGGGCACATCTCCGTCCCCCCTGATCGAGTTTTGGCTGGTGGCAGTGGAAACTACTTTTTATATTCGACCGCAAATATTTCCCTATGGGATTTTCCCATTGTTCGAGGCTACCAACTTTAATTATTTAATTCTCATAGCCTCAAACACACCGCCGGTTTATTTAATTAATATTAATTCGCCGGTTGGTATTTTTTGCCAGGGCTCGATTCTAAAATGGCGCTTGCGTTCTCTTCTGTGACTCCAACCCAAGTCGAGCCCTTTGTTCCACTTTTTGGCGGGCTTCCCCACAGAAGCCTCCAAAAGTGGTGCCACTCTGTCTGGGGTACCACAGTGGGTGTGGGAGGGGGTTTAGGCACCCTGGACTGAGTTACCTTGGTAACTCAAGTCGCACTCTTGTGTGATTGGCCCAAGTAGTGAGCCGGCCGGCTCACCACTTAGCATGTTGATTGACAGATAGGCTGAGTGAATGGGGGGTATGCTGCATAAAAGCAGGGCTTTGGGGACTGGAACTTCAGAAGTCGCCACAGGACCTGAGAATCCGATGAGGGAGAAGCTGAGCCGACCTACCACAACGACACCACCGGTGGAGCCCTGCGGAACCGACTCAACACTTCCCGATGACAGAGAAGATCTCCCGGCTGGAGAGGCTTCTTCCCCTGACTGGTGGGCACAACCAGTTTACCTTCTTCTCTTCGCACCCCAGACCGGTTTGTGGTCGAATTGCCCGTGCCAAGCACCCCGGCAACCGGATAGCCACTTACCACTGGACCGCGAATTACAGGACCGTTCCTTTTACCTGAGAAACTCCGCGGCTGGTTTCTTCCCTGGCAGTGCAACAGACTCCTGTCTTCCTCCCCGACGAGATCCTCTCTTCCCCCGGACGAAGCACCGACTTGCATCCGCTGCCAGGAACAACGCTGGAGTATTCTCACCACTTTAAGGTACCGTGTCCGCCAGGCCTCCCTTTCTAAAGATTGCTACAAGGTAATAATAACCCCTTAACATTCTGGACTGGGCTGGCCGCCTTGACCCTCTAACTGGTCCCTTTCTTTGGTCCAACTCCTTTTTGAACCGTTACAAGACTTTTGTGCACTGCAACCGTGTGACCTTGGACACATTTCGTTTTGATCCTCTTAAAGCGGATCCGGCCTACTGACTCTGAATTCACGGTGTTACTTTGCCTTCCTCTCTTGTTGTGTTTGTGAAAAAGTGTTGGGATCTGTTTCAATTTATTCTCTGCTTTTCTCTCCCTTTTTAAAACGAATTATTAGAGTGCCATCTACGTTGAGCACTCACCGCTGTCTGAAAATAAGTGGGGCTTTACTTAAGACTTGTCTAATATTCTTTTAAGGGAGTGTATATCTTTTAGTGACCGTGTTTTTGAATTGCTTACTATTAGTGCCTGTGTGTTTTTTCTAGATGTGGTTTTAAATAAATAATTATATCTCTTTTACACCAAGCCCTGGTCAGTGTTTACTTGTTCTATTGTATTCTCTTGACCTATTGTGAATACTCTGTATACTGCCTAACTCTTCTTGAGGGAAGTCTGACTGCTCAGCCATAGCTACCAAGTGAATCTGTGTGGTACAGACTGCTACCAAGTGGGTTTACTGCCAAACACCTGTAGTCCTAAATCTTTTGCAGTGGTCTCAGACGGAACTGCACAGGTTTCTGCCTAACAAGCAGCTTCCACAGAAGACGAGAAGTTTGGACCATGAATCTATCGTGTAAGAGATTTTCTGGTGACCATCACCTCGGCCAGGCAGATGAGGGAGATTCAGGTCCTCTCTTGCAAGCTGCCGTACTTGTCCTTCCACGCTACAAGGGTGGTTCTGTGGACCCACACCACCTTTATGCCAAAGATTCCTTCAGAATTCCATCTCAACAAGCCTTTGGTTCTGCCAGTCTTCTTCCCGAATCCTTCTACGCTGGCCAAAAGGACATTGCATTCGCTGGACGTTACTCATGGCTTGAATTTCTATTCGGCACGCACAAAGAACTTTCGAAAGACACCCCAACTGTTTGTGAATTTTGGAACTGTGGATCACGGGAAGGCCCTGTCTAAGGCTTCCATATCCAGGTGGCTCTCCGGCTGCATCATGCACTATCATCGTCTGGCTAGCAGACCTTTTCCAGGCCTGCCGAGAGCTCATTCCACCAAAGCCATTGCAGCAACAACAGTGTTTCTCTCTGGTGTTCCCCTACATGCCATCTGCAGGGCTGCTAAGTGAAGGTCCACCCACACCTTCAAGAGATTCTACAGTGTAGACCAGGATTACAGGGAGGAGGCCCGGGTCAGCCAGCAACCGATTTGTTTGAGATTAGTCTGTTCCAGGAGTAAGTGTATTGCTTCTGTTGATCCTTGGTACCTCCCGTGGTTGTGTATCTGTACGGCTATGTAATCATATTCATGAGCATGTGAATCTATGCCAGACCCCATGCTGGAGAAGGAACAAGTTACCTAACTATAACTCCTGTTCTGCAGCATGGTTCTGTCATACATTCACATGCAAACCCTCCCTCCTTCCCCTCTGTGGCTCCTCTTGGTACATACTGCCAAATTACGTGCTCTACCAAATCTGAAGATGAACACTGGTGGTGGAGCTTAGGAAGGTGGCAGTCATTGGATGGGGGCAGTATGACCCAAAGTACAGTGGTTTTTCATAGAGTAAAATACAGCTTTCAGGCAAAAGCAAAACAGTTTTTCTTTTAACAAGGATTCCCAGTCTGATGACGGGGAATATTCATGAGCATGTGAATCCATGCCAGACCCATGCGGGAGTTAAAGGTAAGTAATTTGTTCCTTAAAAACTCTGCATATAAGTCAAGTTTACTATCTAAAACTACTGAAAACACTTCCTCAGATTCTACCTATAACTTATCACAAACTGACTTCCATGGAAATACTGTCACGAGGAAGTGGAACCGAGTAATGAAGATCACGAAAAGCTGGGATCTCTTGCTGCGCTCTAGTGGTTATGAGCGCATATTGGCAGGCAGGACATTTAAACTGAACTCCTCAGTACTGACCAAGAGACTGCCAAGTATAAGCAAGGTCCGTGGAGCCAACCGACTCATGAGAGCAACCGATGGTGGCAGAGTCCGCCGTGAATGCCAGAGCAGCTATACCAGAGAGCAGCCACTCCGCTACTGGAGCTGAGGGGGGAACGTGCAGCAGATAAGCGAGAGCTGCAAGTAGGATAGGAACCACAGGGCAGAAGCGGTGAACCCGAAAGGAGCAATCGGGATGCCGACACGCCACTGCAGGGTCACCGCGGGAGAGACCATTCTTGCTACAGTAACCCGGTGAGTCCGCCCAAGGGAAGTGGGGACAACAGGGCATACTGAAAATTGTACCAAAAGGAAACCGAAGTAAATTATATGAATGAGACGGAACGAACAGTGCCATATATCTTAAAGAAAAAGAACAAAATAATAAGAAAATGTCAAGTTTGCAAGTGCGCACAGTACGCATATGGAAGGTCCTGGCAGGGGAGTATACCAAGCATTTCAATTTACCAGTGTATGAAATGAAGGATATGAAAACAATTGTGTTGCAATCAAAGAAAGCCCTGGCAGGAGAGTATACCAGACATTTCAAGTTACAAGTTTACCAAACCAAGTATATGATAACAAGTGTTTTGTAAGTAAAAAAGTCCTGGCAGGGGAGTATAACGGGCATTTCAAGTCACAAGTGTATGAGAACAAATATTCCACAATAAGTGGTTTGCATACAAATAAAGCAGAAGTACATGAGGCATTCACAAGTGTTTATACATAAGTCAAGCCCGAGCAAGAGAGTTTGCCAGGCAAGATCAAGCTGGACAATATATGAAATAAGATATAACAAGAGATAAACAAAGAGTGTGAGTGAAACATATCCAGGAGTGGAAGAAGCCTGGCAGGAGAGGACACTAGGCAGCCCACTAAGATTCAGATTGTCAATCCAGTTATTTTGTATACTAATTCTATTGATTCAAAGAAACGCAAGGAACTGCTATTAAGTGAAGAGAAATCCAGGGAAGGGAATCCCCCTTTGGAACTGTGAACTGTATCTACCTGGAACATTTGTGTTGGAGTTATACATTTATTCTTTTGACGATTTGTACACTTTTTAAGTCCGGAGACATTTCCCTTTCACCTTAGAGTTGATTTTAGAGTGTGAGGGTCAGAACAGGACTTTGGACACAGGACAGGTTGATTCGAACATTCTGACAAAGGACCAACACATTCGTTTTGTTTCGATAGGGAAAATACCTCTTAGAGCAGGAACAGAGAGGCATTTTCCTAACCCTTTTTTGTTTAATAAATGTCTGTGGGCAAAATCATGAACCCACTGTGCCCGAGTTTCATTCCTGATCCCTCACATAGGTAAGCAAAATCTGTTCTTATCTTTCAGATGGTGCTACCCAGGTTTGACAACCAAAAGGCAGTGGAATGGAATGTTAGGATACAAAGAGACTGGTTCTCAATGTTATAGTATGGAGGACAGGGGGAGACAAATGGTTTGCATTTACTTACCCCCCTCTCTCTGATTATCCTATATAACTTGATAGGTCGACTGGGGGTAGCTGGAGGTTGGGGTTCCCACCATTGGTTCCGGTGAGAGGTGCCCAGGAGCTGCAAGTGCAAAGATTCTTCCTGTACGGTCCAGATGCAAGGTGCAACCCGTGGTGATGAAGAAATGCAAGATTCACTCATGCAGGCCTCTTCAGGACACTTTATAGGACAGGGAAAAGCATGCTCCAACGACAGCCACCGCACACAGACATTGGCAGTTGTACTTCCAGTCGTGGTTGAATACGTTTCTCCAGGACAAGATCCTTTGAGGCTGGGATGCTGAAATGGGATCACAAGAAATACTACTTGTGCCATACGCTGGCGAACACTAAAGTTCTGTATACAAACCCGGAACGGCAACACTTCTGGTGAGGTAGCCCACGAGAGAGCTGGTCTGTCCACCCGTGGTCCAAGGCTCGTGATGGCTGGATCCTCAAGAAGGCATAGAGATTAGTTGACCCCACTAGTCCAAATGCTAAAGCACTGCTCAGGGTCTCCTTCAGATTAGGTAGTCCAACAGGGATTCACATGGCCAGACGCAGGAGGGGGATGCAAGGCATCTTCAGAAGTCTTCTGCGGATCTTCAGTTGGCTGTACGTCTACGAGGGATTCTTGGTTCCAACACTGATCTGAATAAATGGCTGCAGGAATCCTCTTCTTGTCGAAAATCCATTCAAACGGCTATTAGTTGTCCAGTCAGGGACAACTATTGGTTTCGCTCATGCCCTACACCTACACTCTCTGGCACCGCATATGTGGAGTGGGACCAGACAGTCTCACTCACTTCCCGGGCCATACAAACACAAACACAGCAGCTTTCCCAGGCATGTGCATGACCGTATTTAGGATTTCCTGACCTGGCAAGGGAGGAAGAAGGCCAAACTACAATATGGCCAAAGAACAAGTGAAAATCTGCTGCCGTGGTCATTTTAGGGCACTAGACACGGTTAGTAGCCATACGCGGTAAACACGAATGTGCACACTAAAAATATCGCAGACATTGCAGAAATATATTTGCTGTAGTGCGATTAGGTGGACACCACCAATTAGTAATCCTGATAGCAAATACTAATTAATTATCTTTCTGTAAAATGAAATAATATTTTATTTATATCGCGCTCATACACATGTGTTTCAGAGCGCGACCAGGCAAAGGGAAGGGAACAGGGGAGAACAAAAACAGCTATCTTGCTAGGCCCAGTGATATTAAGAGCGTGCAAATGCATAGGAAAGGGAAAATGGGGAAAGTGAATGGAAGGGGGGGGAGAAGTGGAAAGTGTGGAACAAAGGTGAGAACAGAATGAATAATAAGTAAAGCGGAGCTGAGATACTAGGTGAGAGGCAGTCTGCCGCAGTCTTTCCACAGTGCTAACTTGTGAGAGTTTCCTATTTCTGTGCCTTCACACCGCGCAGCGGTGAGCGGAGCTGAGAGGCGAGGTGAGAGGCAGTCTGCCGCAGTCTTTCCACAGTGCTAACTTGTGGGAGTTTCCTATTTCTGCGCCTTCACACCGCGGAGCGGTGAGCGGAGCTGAGAGGCGAGGTGAGAGGCAGGCTGCCGCAGTCCGCCGCAGACGTGGAAGAAATGGAAAGGGCGATTGAGAGCCCACGTATACAGAAACCTCAGTCCCCTGCGGCCAGCTCGTCTTTGCAAAAACTCCAAAAGCCTGAGACAAAAATGGCACCTACGGCGGCTAATCAAGCCCTGGAGATCACACACAACACTGTCCCTGAGGGGGAAGTGGACTTAGGCCGTCACCGCCTAAGGAGTAACAAAAACATACTGGATCCAGAAGCAGGCCTCCCGAAACCAGGAGGAGATAATGACTTACCTACATCAACGCAGGCGGAGCCGGGGTCTGGAGGTGGATACCCGAAACACGAGGAGCCAAGTAAAGAAGCGAGCCTCCCTGAAGCGACCAGCGCCCTGCGTACCGCTGAGGCGAGTGAGTACCTGGCAGAGGCGGCCGAAGGGCGGCCCCTGCAGGACTCTGAGCGGGACCACGGTTGTGAGGAGGCAGGAAACTGTGGCTCTCGGCCGGCTCTGCCTCAGATGGGTGGAACCCCCGGATATGCCACAGATAACATCAACGGCAAGGAGCGAGTCCTGGCAGAGACAGGGGAGGTCTATAGTGGTGGAGCAGACCCCCCACACACCCAGGAACATGAGCCAGGAAGTCCTGGAGTGGCCCTCGCGAAATCAACATCAACACCAGAGGACATTAGTAAACAAATCCCGCCCATCGGCGGGCAATCAAGCATGTATTAAAGCGATGGTATATCCAGAACCACATTCACCCCCCGCACAGTACACGCCCAGTAAGTGTACAACCCTCTCAAAAAAACAGCAGTGGTGAGCATCTTTTAGAAGTCCAAGGCAGTGAGGGGGAATTAGAAAGTGATGTAGAAAGGAGTCACGAGGAAGAAAACTCAGACCCAGACTCTGATGCAGAGTCCAGTCGTACCCTCCTAAAAACGAATTCACAAGGAGACAAGTCTAAAAGCAAACATTTAACGAAAAAGCAAGCGAAAGCTCAAAACCAGGTGAACACGAAGTCTAGCCAGCAGAAGCATGCCACGAAACCCACGGCTTCTAATAAAAGGAAGACTACAATGGCTATGCTGCAAAAAACTCAAAAAAAAGGTGCAATCATAGTTTTTGCCAAAGCCACTTTTGTCCTGTCCTCTGAAGTCATTCTTTAGCAACTATCAAAAGAGAAAACTGGACACAGACACGAGTTATCAGATGCAGAGTTGCTGGAAGCCACCCTTGAACTTACGCCAACAAATAAACTCAGTAAAATTGACACTGCAATAAAGAAATCTCCCAATAGTGGGAAACGAAACACTACTCCAGAGATTTCCTTGCCAGTGAAAAGAACTAGCCAAAATCAACCACAGACGAGGGAAATCCAGCAGACCATGGAGCAACCCACGCATCTGAACACAGTCCTTCCAACCGCAATGACTGAGCCTAGAAAGAAAACGGTCCAACAAAAGGACATCTTGTTGCAAAATTCAACGAACACAATAACGCCAGACCATGCGCCTATGCCACCAAGACTAACTTCCGTAGAAGTAATTGCTCCATCAAACGTTGTGGACAACCCACAAGAACAACAGGAAAAGGTCCAACGTTACGTGTGGACAAAAGCCCATATGAATACAGGACAAAATCTACATCCAAGGGATAAAAAGGAGGACATGGAGGCAAGATCACAAGAAGAGCTTGTCAACAAGAAGTCGATCCAAGCCCAGGTATCGGAGCCCCGCTATGAACTAAACTCTTCAGTTCTTTGGGAGGCTTCTGATTCACCTTGTGTCAGTAATAAACAACCAAACATTTTTACTTCTCCAAAGAATTGGCGCTTCAGTGAAATCTCATCAGCAACCCCAAAAGACTCACCATAAAAAAAAACAGATATGGTAATGATAATGTCGGCCAACACCATCTCTTTAGTGCCGTTTGGCAAATTGTATGTATGAGTCGATAAGAGATAGCGTGCAAGATAACACTGCAGTCCTCACTAACTTGGACACCAACATGAAGTTCATAGAAGGATACATAACAGCAACAGAGACCAAAAACACTAACCACCAAAAAGCCTTGGAACTCAAAGTGTCAATGCTTGAAAAATTTGTGGACACGCTACAAGCAGAAATTAAAAATCAGCTCTTCAACAGTGACAAAAGGCAGAGGAAAGGTTCTGCTACGGCCTCACCCAAAGCCAGCTCCGATGCCATGAAAATTAAAAGACGAACTAAAGAAATAGTGGAAATGGAAACCACATTAACAATGGACAAAGCAGCAAAAGATCTATCACAATCAGCGAAACAACAAATTGTCCTGAAACTGTCTAATCAAGTGGAGGAGTCAGATAAAACTAAAAATCAGAATTAAAACGACCAAAAACCAACGGGGACAGGTCAGAAAAGTAATTATGAAGAGGTAGGAGAACAGGGCGACACACGGACTGGCCCCAAAGTTGTAGACCTAACAAGATCGCCCAGATCAGTGGACGAATTCCTGGTGAACTCAAACCTTATAGACCTGTCGCAGCATTGGGAAAGCAATCCTAAGATAAGAGAAAAGTCAACGCCCGTTAGGGAGGAAGAAAGCAACCTATCGCCGAAGGACAACGACAAAACTGGACATTTACCCGCAAGAGCACATGGGAACGAGGTAGAATCAAAGAAAACTCATAACTCCATCTGCCACCTTGAAAACAGCTCCCAGAGATGCCAACACGACAAAGACTGGAACAGAGAACCCTCAGAAAAAACTCAAACAAACAAAAAACGGGCAACCTCTAGTAGCAGAACAACAAAAGACTCCTGAAAAAACCGAGTGTGGTTCCCCGAGGATACAAAAAGATAAAGGAGTAGTATGTATCTTAAAATTAGAGCAATGTAAACGAGCAGAAGGATATATGATCCTTAACAGAAAAAAACGTCCTAACAATAACAAGGAAAACGAAATCCCCAAAACAAATAAGGACTGAAGATCTCAAACTCGTGGAACCTTACCACAGAGGGGATAGAGCAAAAGCTTACCTCCATGTGAAATCGAACAGTATTCAAGACATGTCGAGAGCAGTATTCCAAGAAATCGAACAGTTAGGCTTTATTTTATCAGAAATAAGAGATCCGAGGGCACCGGAAAAAAAAGACTCCACAAAGAAAGAAGGTGCACTCTCTAAACAGCACTATATCTCAAGAACAGAGGACCTCTATAGGCCATACAGAAGCAGAAAATGGCAAGGGCGGAACAGACAGTATACTACCGAAGAGAACAAAGCCCAAGAAGAGAAGCACCACTGGCAATACAGACCTGAAGTCGAGGATGAAAGGTTCCGGGATGCCTCAGAAGGATATAGACAGAGCAATAAGCGACAAGTGCGTGGCAGATACCATAAAGCAGACGACAATCAAAGCAATTCCCAAGCATTTTACTCCTCAAAGAGGCAAAGACAGAGTGAGGAAAAAACACGGGATGAAAAGTCAAGTGGGGCAAGAGAAGCAGCTACTCCAAAGGGTCCGTGGAACTGGTTGAAATCAGCCTTGATGCCAACAAGCAAGAAATAGCAACGACCATCGTCCTCTGTTCCCGGACACAGAGATTCTCCAGAAAGCCACACAGACAGCTATACCCTGGGTTCCTGGACTACAAGAGGAGACACACACCTAACGACGACGGGAGACGTCGACTTGGGCCATTTCGACATCCTGGGTTTATAGGAAACCTGGTTGGCGGATAAACCATCCCTTGATGGCTTTACGGTAGAAATATCACCGGCAACGAAAGGTCTCTTGGGGCGCCCGTCGAGGGGGCTCCTGACCGCAATTAAAATAGGCTCAGGCTTTAACATGAGGGCAACATTGAAAAAATCCTACAGAATGTTGGTTATCCTGCTAAATTGGACTTGAAAAACAACCAGCAAAGCAGCTCCTTACCAAAAGCAGCTGGTGGTCATAAATATCTACTGGAACCCCCAACGCATAACAACTAAAGCATTCTGCGCTGATATGGAGGCAACAATAGATGAGATCGATGAGACATACGAAAAGATTGACATCATATCTGCGGGGACCTGAATGAATATTGTGGTAAAACCACAGATGATCCCTTGAACCCGTTTCCACAAGGTCAAGCAGCAGAAAGAGGAAAAGCCTGGACAAGTCTAACAAGTTCAAGAAACCTCCACAATATGGCATCTCTGTTTCCACAGCAAAATACAATTCCGACGTGGGAACGTTTAAATTCCAAAGCCACACTGGACTATATCTATGTGAGCCAAGGTTTATTGCCGATCATCAGAGCCTTCAATGTACAGAGAACCGTGCACAGTGACCATAACCACCTTCACTGTGCCTGGCAAGGAAAACGAATATCCAAATGGTTATACAAACAAGATGGTGCAATAAATAACCAGTCATCAAGACTTTGTCTTACCACAACAGACGTAAAAAAGATAAATGCCAAATATAACATTGAGGGTATTTTGGCAACACAAGCGGATGGATATGCAAGACCTAACTACCTCCCTTTCCTACTGGCCCATAGAGTAACAGCAACGGCTCAGAAAATACATATAGAACAACAGAAACATGTATATGACAAGTTGGTTGTAGAAAAACAGAAAGTCTTGCGGAAACTGAAGCAAACCACGACAAAAATGAACACTCTCGAAGCCTGGAATCACTGGGATGACGAAGCAAAAAAATACACCAAATGCATAAAACATCGAAGAGCGGCACTATACCAACACGATTCGGAAGAAATGCTGCGAAGACTGAGCACCAAAAGATCCGGCGAATTTTGGTCTTTGATTAAAACGATGACAACCCAACCAGAAAACGAGATCTCAAGCTCTGTGTCGGAAGCCCAATGGACATCACACTTCATGACTCTTTTCGACTTCCCTAACACTAGCCAACCTATTAGAATATGGGAATCTACCACTCCATGGGCTGACATGACGAACAGCGACGAGATTGAAAAATTGACACCAAACTCAAAAACTCAAGAGCACCGGGCCCTGGCGGTTTGACGAATATAGATCTGAAACAAGCTCCGAAAGATTGGGCAGCAGTGATCAGTAAAATCTTTAGCCATTGTGGCAGAACAAAATCGATCCCAGAAACATGGTTGAGGCCCATCATAGTACCAATTTTCAAGAAAGGAAGTAGAGCTACAGACCCATAGCTCTCTTAGACATCATAGGGAAAATCTACGCCTCAAGCATACGTGAACTCTTTAGAAGGTGGTACAAAAACGCACCATGTAATGATCATTTCCAAATGGGCTTCCAGAAAAATGGCAACACTGCTGTCAATATTCTGCTAATAAACAGCTTAAAGCTCAAAGTGAAAGAAGGGGCTCTGAAAGTATACCTAGCTTTTGTGGATTTATCAAAAGCATTCGATAAAATTGACCGAGCCAAGCTGTGGGCCAAACTAGATAACTGGGATTACCCAAAAAAGATTCTGGAGCCAATAATTGCCCTTCATGCAGACACGCAGATCAGGGTAAACTAAACAGACAAGGCACCCTTTCCGATGAAATTCCTGTCAAAAGGGGAGTCAAACAGGGCTGCCCACTAGCGCTGGTACTCTTTATCTCTTTCTTAGGTGACTACCAACAGTGGGAAACAAAAACAAGGGCTTACCCCACCAAAATTGGGACAACACCCATCTCAAGACTGATGTACGCTGACGATGTGATATTGATTGACCAAACCCAAATTGGTCTGCAAAGAAAATTGGAAAATTTTCCAGATACATTGAAGAAAACAATCTGGAAAACAACAAAACAAAAACGAAAATCCTTGTACTGGGCAAACCGGGCAAAAAAACTCAAAAAAACAAAACTGGTATCTGGACAAAACAAAAGTTGAAGTAGAAAGAAACTTCAAAAACTTGGGAGTGACATTTGACGGTTCGGCCAGAGAAACCGCAATGCAAGACACGCTGTGGGAGAAAGCAAAGCGGCTGACGGCTCAGACCAAACTAGTCAATAATAAATATGGAAAATTTTCACTCCTTCCTGCCATCCAATTTTACAGAACAAAAGTTGTGCTGTCACTAATCTGTGAGATGGATACGTCTGTAAACATGCCTCAAACCATCTGGAACAAACTCGAAGGGTACGTCTGGAAAGCTGTTTTGGGACTACCAAAATCAACACAAATGGCAGCAATCAGACAGAAACTGGGGCAAGTCTCCTTGGCAGGCCTAGTGGAACAAAGCGCGAAGCTACTATATCGAAAAAATTCTAGTAGCAGATTCATTACCCATCTACAACATCATTGCGGAAGAACTGAGGAGCAAAAAATGTAAGGGCCTAAACACTTGGGTCGCCCACCAAAAAGAAATACTGAACGAGATGGCCTGTTCGGAGGAGGATTTGAGACAGAATCCACAAAGAGTGAAAAAAAAATGGAACTGAAAGATTGGATTGACACCATCGAGAAAGCAAGCGCAAACAAACTGCTGAAGAACCTCCCATCGGCTTAATAAAGTCAAAGAACCGCAAAATTATTGCATCAAATTTCCAAATAATGCGCTCCGGACCTTATTCATGAAAGCGAGACTTAACCTGCTCCCGACGCGTGAAATTACATCAATCAGATCATTATCGGCAGAAACAGGATGCCGTCTATGCAAAAACAAGACTGCCCAGAAACACTTAAACACCTTGTGCTGATGTGTCCAGAGACAACTCAGAATCGCAGCTCCTATTTGACATTGCTACTTATTGATTCTGGATCAGTTGACCTGGATTCTCTCTTGAACAGATTGATACCAGAAGATGGACCGTAGCAGCTGTGAAACTAATAGATCTGGCGCTAAAAATGACAATCCAATCCACGAATGAGCTGATGGTGAATTCAACCAGCTCAACAACCCATGTAAACATTCGTTTAGACCTCCAAGATATTTAATTAGTGGATCAACAGACACTGAACTATACACTCTAAGAGGATGAGTCAGTTTGTCTTTTCGGTTCTCCATAATCTTGTAAAAATAATTTTTCTTTTGATTAAATTCAAGTAATAAAAAAAAAAAAGTAAAATAAATAAATAAAGGCGATAAACAGTGGTAGTGCAGCCATCAAGTGGCAAAGTGCTAGCTTAGTCAGATAGGGTGTATCTGATAAGTGCAGAAGAAAAGTGGGTGGGGGACTCTATGGGTACAGATACAGACCCCAGTGCAAGGGGTGGCCTGGAGGCAGTGCAGAAGGGAGAGGGAGGCAGGGTGAGCAGGTACCTGGGCCCGAAGAACAGAGGGTGGCCAGGTGCACAGTGTCGAGAGAGAATGCAGATAAGCAGGGGAGAAGAGGGGCAAAGGCAGAAGCGAAGAGGAAGGTCTTGAGCAGCTTCCGAAACCAGAGACGGTTCGCCTCAAGTTTCAAGGTGGCAGGAGGCTGTTCCAAAGGGAGGCCCCAGTCAAAGACAGAGATTTACCCCCAGCTCGTTTCTTTGAAAAAACGTCTGACCCTGAGGGAGTTGGAAGAAGAGGAGCGAAGGGCTTGGGAGGGGTTGGTATTTACAGAGGGATAGTTGAAGGTATTTTGGACCCAGGCCCCAGAAAGCCTTGTGGACAATGCAAAGGGTTTTAAATTTAATCCTCACATCCACTGCGAACCAAAGAAGGGATTTCAGAGCTGGAGAGATACAATCCCAGGGCTTGAGGCCAAGGACAAGTCTTGCAGTCCTGTTCTGTATTAGTTGTAATAGGTGGAGAGTGGAGGTAGGAAGATTTAGAAAGAGGCTGTTACAGTAGTCCAACCTAGAGAGAACCAGAGCTTGAGAGACAGTGAGCTTCTGGGGGAAGGAGAGGAAAGGCAGAGTACCTCTTAGGAGATGCAGTAAGAAGTTTCATTTTAGAGACGTCGGAGATGTGTGTGGAGAAACAAAGTGTGGAGTCAAAGATGACCCCAAGGTTCTTAGCTTTGCAAGTAGGGATAAGAGGAGGTCCAAGGGAGGCCGGCCACAGAGTGAGGGGAAAAGATGGTGAAGGTGTACCAATGAGGAGGATCTCAGTCTTGTTGGCATTTAGACAAGAGATAGTTGGTGGCACACCAATTTTGAATGGCGATTAGGCAATCAGAGATGAGGGAAGGAGAGGAGGTGGCAGAAGGAAGCCTGAAAATGAGTTGGGTGTCATCAGCATAGCACTGGAAATTTGAGCAGAAAATGGAAATGTAGTAGGCGAGAGTTGCCAGGTATTGGTTGAAAAGCCAAGGCTAGATGTGATAAATTCAAAGGAGCATCCCTAGGAAAAAATCCTATGGCACAAGGATCAATATATACAATTGAAGACGGAGTGTTTCCACTTAGTTAGCCGGATGCTCTCAATTTGCCCTGTAATTCAGTTGTAATCGTTACTCTATATTCAGAGTAAATATTGTTCAATAATGATTTCATCCAGGTAATGAATCATTCACAAAATGCCCAAATGCCTTTTTTAGTATTCTTTTCTTAAAAGGCAGTAACAATCCAACCGTATGTCCAAGGTGGTATGCCAATGCATTTCGGAATATATTCCATCACCATTGCTGGACACTATCATAACAAAAATCATGCATCCAGAGTTACAAAATATGTATACATACCAAAGTGGCAGTGTTTCAGATACATCAGTACAGACAAAATAAAGAAAAACAAAAATAAACACACATTGTAAGAATAATTTCTCCACAATTCAGCAGTGAAAAGCAAAATAACGAATCTAATAACATGTAAGGTCTGACGCTCAAGGTGGATTACCTGTGATATGATGCCTATATTTGTGCATCGGCATGGGAACAATGATAGCACTAGCACTGTGTAACTACATATAAACTATTAATGTGTCTAAGAAATACTCAAAAGATAGTGTTCAAACATTACCTGGGAAGTTTCTGCACTTATTCACAGATGAGAGAATAAAGATTTAATCTATGAGAAATCGAGAAATTAATACCATCATTCATTTCTATAGAGAGAATGCCTAGCAGACAATACTTACCTGAGCATACATATAAAACGTACTCCTACGAGGCTGTCAGGACATGTGCTGTCGTAACAAAGGCCAGCGTTCTGTGCATGGCCTTTAGTTATGGCATTTGCAGTTCTGGTGGCACACCATGAGGTCATGCGTGCATGCACACGGTGACGCCTTTGGCAACCCGCGCTTCCTGTGTAAACAGGAAGCCCGGGTAGAGACACTGTCATATATATTCTGTGCAGTTGTACATTCTCTTTTCATGTCCTAAAAGGTAATACAGGAGTTCAGAAAAGGGGAAACAATCTTTCAATTGAGAAATGAAACCATTGACATGATTACCCTTATTATTTTCCTTATTAATGTATATTCTTATTACCATTCCTATACGCACTTTTTCCAACTGCCATACATGCACTGTTCAACTTGCATGACATGTTTAACCACTCACATGTATGTTCTCTCACTCCACCATACACACACTTCTCATTTGTCTGGGACCCTATGGGTGCCGGCTAAGGGCCAGAGGCAAAGGGCAGCTCCCTACTTAGCAGCTCTACTCCGTGTTTGCCCAGGGCGCCTGACGCAGACAACCTACAGCGATCAAAAAGGTAAGTGTGGTATGGGTGGGGAGTGCAGCCATTACTGTACCCACCACTCTTTCTACCTAAAATTGAAAGTTAACTCTAGGTGTTTTTCCATTGCTCTGCCAAAGTTGGATCTGAGTGTTATTCCATTGCTTTGCCAAAGTTGAATCTGAGTGTTTGTCCACTGCCCTGCCAAAATTGATTCTAGGTATTTCCATTGCACTACCAGAGTTTATTCCAGGTGGTGCTCCGCTGGTCCTTCCGCACCCTCTAGTTAGCTACTGTGTTTAGCCCCATAGTTCACTGTGCTGCACCCTATAGCTAGCCACTGTATTGAGCGAAGCTGCGCCTCATAATTGACCTCTTTGTTAAACTTTGCTGCACCATATCATTGGCCATTGTGCTGAACGGTGCTGTGCCCAATAGTTAGCCCTTGTATCCCACCCCATAGTTCACTCGTGTTGAACAGTACTGCGCCCTATAGTAACTCATTGTGTTGAACTGTGCTGCACCCTGTAGCTAACCACTATGTTGAACCCTGCTGTGCTCTATAGTTTGCCAATGCGTTGAACTGTGCTGCGCCCTATAGTTAGCTATTATGTTCCACCCCATAGTTAGCTTGTGTTGAAAGCTGCCACCCCTCTAATCAGCCATCATTAGGTGATACGGGGAGGGAGCACAGCCATTACTGTACTGCAGAAAACCCAGCCACTCTGACACTACCACTATTGTGGACTGTGCAATAGTTAGCCATTGTGCTGCGCTCATAGTTAGACATTGTAATGAATTGTGGAAGGAAATGTGTTGCACCTAGATGTATGTTAGGGGGCAGACGTTATGTTGGATTTGGATGTATTTTGCGGGAAAGGAAATGTGTTGCACCCAGGAAACATGTTACAATAGACATATTGGGAAGAATAGCCATGCGTCACATTTCGATATAATTGTGAAGATTAGCCATGTGCATCACTAGATAGAATTGTAAGGATTAGCCATGTGCCACATTTAGATATATTTGTGAAGATTAGCCATGTGTCACACTGAGATAGAATTGTGAAAGTTAGCCATGCGTCAGATTTAGATAAAATTGCGAAGATTAACCTTGAGTCACACTTTTAGATAGAATTGTTAAGATTAGTCATGTGACTCACTAGATAGAATTGTGAAGATTAGTCATGCGTCATATTTAGATATATTTGTGAAGATTAGCCATGTGTCACATTAGATTTCATTGTGAAGATTAGCCAGGCGTCACATTTAGATAGAATTGTGAAGATTAGCCATGTGTCATTAGATAGAATTGTGA
This sequence comes from Ambystoma mexicanum, assembly GCF_040938575.1. NCBI lineage: Eukaryota > Metazoa > Chordata > Amphibia > Caudata > Ambystomatidae > Ambystoma > Ambystoma mexicanum. The sequence continues at coordinate 549,434,049 of NC_090923.1, forward strand.
AGATTAGCCATGTGCCACATTTAGATAGAATTGTGAAGATTAGCCATAAGCCACATTTAGATAGAATTGTGAAGATGTACTAACCACCCCACACCTACTCCCCTCCAACACACCTCCCAAATTCTATACACGCCCTATGGGCTGGCCAAACTACACACAAACACACAACCAACATAAGTAAGACTCGCAAACAACAAACAATCCCAGGCACTGTACTTACCCCTATGGATACAACATCTCAGTACACACAACCATAACCTTAAATACCAGCTAATCTACACATAAAACCCACAAACAGACGTCCAACATAAGACATTCACATACAACAAACAACAAAGGCATTTGGCCTCGCCCTGATGGATACAACAAACCAGTGCTCGCAGTCAAACCATCTGCAACCTAACACACACAGATGCCAGTTTCTCCTGGTTCTGGACCTATCCTACCACTCTATGCCCACTAACTCACCCCGTCCACTTTCTTGCAGAGCTACGTGAGCACCTGGAGACTGCCTCTGTGGTGGTAACAATGCAAAGTATAAGTCAACATAACAAAACAACATATTTAAGTCTATTTTATAAAACCAATCGATATTCTACACAAATCCTGGACAAAAGAACAACTTTTTAAAAATCTCTCCTTAGATTAAAAGTGAGTCTTTCCTGGAGGACATTAACAATATTTTGAACTCTGGAGATGTCCCCAACATTTACGGACTGGATGAGCAAGACCAGATCGTCACAGTAATGAAGCCAATTGTTCAGGATATGGGGCAGCAGCCAACGAAGGCCAACATGATGGCAGCTTATACGAAGCGAGTGCGCAGTAACATCCATACTGTACTGTGCATGAGGTAAGGCCCATTGGGATATATATCAACTCTGGTTATTTCTCAACTGGCATATTTGTGTTTTGTTGAGATATCTAGGTTATAACCAAAACATTTCTCTTTGTACGCTTATCTGTGCTTGTATACTGTTGTTAGTCATTTGTACTCTCATAGTGGAAAAAACAGTTTTTCCTGTTCTTTTTATATTGCCTTTACATATAAGGTACATGCCCCCCTCAAGAGCCCATGCACTGCAAGCCTAGAATTGACCAATCAGTGTTGTAAACTTATATTCCAAATACACAGGGCTTTCTGTGAGATTATTTTTCTGCCGATTAGGAGAGCACATCCCAGAATTGAGCTCCTGCTGTTCTTTTCAACTTCAAAACCTGTGGCAGATGAAAAATATAGGGTCAAGAGGGCCAACCTGACTTTTTTATTTAGGGTCTCCATTTTACAGATAAAGATGGTTGTCATATCTGTTCAGGCTTTAACTCCAAAGAATAGGCAAGATGGGTCGAGGAGAGTTTTGGATTAACTGCGTAAACCCAAAGGTGAGAAGAAAAAAAGGCCTTGAAAAGCACAAGAGTGTTAAAGATGAGAGAAGAGTGCAGAGAAAAACCATGCTTAGGAGAGATAATAGAAGACTGCACCTCCTAAGCTCAGAAAGGGGGCAGTGCCCTCTAGACCGGTTTCAGAACCTTTAGCCAGTTCAAAAGTAACAGCTGTTACGAAACCATTGATGAGCAACTCTTCGTCGGGAAGACAGTCATTGATGTCATTATCACTGCCGTCATCAGAACACGAAAACGTCAGTCTTACTGGGGACCTCAATGGCGAGGTGCTCTTTCCCATTGAATTTACCATTGTCGAGAAAACCAGACCACTGTCAATCTGCTTGTCTTGTGCAGGATTTCTCTTCAGTTCTGATACCATGAAGGGTTGATAATCAGGAAGCTCTATCAATACGCGAGCTTGTTGTCGAGATCCTGATCGAAAGGCTTGGACGTCGAGGTGCCGTCATCGGAAGCAGTCTTGGCACTGACACAAGTCAACAAGGAAGCGTCATCGTTGGTCACAGGTATCAGAGTTAGAACACAGAAGAATCTCCCCAGAAAACCCTTTACTGTTGCTAAGGAAGCCAAATCAAGAGGAAATGCACATTAGTCCTTCTATTTCTGTTTTTTAAAAGATTTCTAAGATAGAGAAGCAGTTTCACTAGTCTCATCAACTGCCTACAATAGAAGTGCATTCTTTGCAGCATCAGTCCCAAATATATCTTCAAAAGGAGGAGGAGGAAAGGGATTGATCGTTTTTTTAATCTGATGACAAGGGTGGCCAATCACTTAAATTTCGATCCGGGTGGGTCTCGATGATTTTGTCTCAAGGGAAAAATGTTAATGTCTAAAAAATATGCCTTGCCAATACCAACTTGACCAAAATACGGAGGATGGGCAAGCAGATTATTTCAGCATTGGCCTCAAAGCTGTCAGTATCTAGGCTTGACAAGAAATACAGAGTACCTGGATGAGCTCCTGTCTGTTTTGGGAATCAGCCCAGACAAGATTGCGTTTTGGTGACAGTAGCAAGTATTTGTCCAAATTGATTTCTACTGATCTTTCTGAGCAGGAAACCAGATAATTGGAGTCCGTTGTGAGGAAAGTGATTCTGCCTTCATTTCCGATTGTGAGAGCGATCAACACTGCAGTTATATTGTCCCATTGGGAAAGGGATTGTCAAAATAAAGCGCATTCCTTGTTTGAGTTCCTTTACAAGATAAGATAGTGTGTTACTGAGTGTTTGGTTGAGAAATGTGTGCCTAAGTCTTATACTATCATGATGACTACTCTGAAATTGGAAGATGTGGCAATCAGGCCGATGAACTTTGGTGTGGTGCTAAGGAGGCAATTGTGGCCCTAAACCTGCTAGTTTGGGGCTGAAAGTTGTGAAAACTGATGCCATTTTACTTCAGGTCCATGGACATACATGAGCCTGAGATGGTGCTGAATAGCAGCCATCATTGTTGCAATGATGCAGGAGCCACATCTATGCTAGCGGAGGTGACACAGAATGAATAGTGATTGGTTGGCTGGTTCCCAAGCTCCCGCAAGCCCATGTGCAGATGAGGTAATAAGAGTGCATTTGTTTATGATTACCAAGTATACGAAAGAGACCTGGTTACAAATTAATTAAAGGGGTAGTTCGCTCAGAAATGTTATTGTCCCAATCGATCAGGCATGTATTTTCCATCATAAATCGATCCATCTTAAAAAAAAAAGAAAATCCTATGCATCTTACCTTAGTTTTCCTCACTTTTATACATGCGAAAACCGCCATCTTGTGGAAATCATATCTGTTGATCTATCACCCTAAGTTCAAGTGCCCCGCAGCAGTAATACAGATCACCCGCCCCTAAAGCTAACATCACTAGACGCTTGCGCCCCTGTTCACAACACCAATGCAAGTCTCATGTGACGTCCTCTGTGCGCAATCTATTGACGTGTCCCAATGGAAATGCCAAGACGCCTCTTTCCTTGACCAACATAAACAAACAATTTCTGATCACATAACATAGGAGTTTTTTTCCTTCGCGTCAGTGTATTTCTTTTCGAGTCTCCCTGACTTGTTTCGGCTCTGTTCAGCTATCTGCTAAGAACGGCACACTGAGAACATGTACTTTTGCTGCAAATAATTAACTCAGTAGTTGCTTTTTATTTTACCATTTCTTATATTATTATACAAATGTCTTTACCAAACCATATTTAAATTATACTTTACCATGGCATGTTATTTGCATATGTCCTTGCAAACATATAAAGTTTTTTCCCTATTAATCTGGTGTTTGCACGGTTGGTTTTTCTAACATTGCTGTTTTTTCGCTTGTTTTCAATAACATTGAATTTTAATGTGAAACCTCATTTCGTTAATGTATACTGTTTTCCCACCCTCTAGTCCCCACGTATCTCTCTCTGAGGTGGCCAGATCACGGCCATCGCCTTTGGATCCAGACCCTGGGAGTGGACCAGTGCAGGAGGATCACGTGGGTGAGGGGTCTTCATTGAGTGGGAGTGGGATGCCGGATGGCAAGACGTGGTATCCCTCCCCCTGCAACACCATCCCTCCCCCTGCAACACCATTACCTCATCCTACCAGGTAGGATACGTGGGAACCTTATCCCCTGCCCCTTTCCAGCACTTTCACATGGACAGCCTGCTCTGGGAGAAAACAGACTCACCCCCGAGCAGTGTATCTGACATGTCCCACTACTGTCGTCAGGCAATTACTGACAATCACTCACACCTGACTTCCATTAAACATCCCCACATGGATAAAAGGCGGATCACAAAAGCACACTCTGAGCGAGGCAAAGCACACAAAGGTACAGCAGTTTCCAGTCGGCAGCTGAACGAGGGGAGAAAGACGGTAGACCAAGAAGGGTTCGTAAGAAGAGAATTATCCTTGACCTTTTCGGGAAGACGCTGTTACTTTCAGAGATAGCTAAAGCCCTCCTGTGTAATTGACCAAGGCGGGGAGGAGCAGCAGCAGCCGCCGTGGTATCGTCCTTTGCTCCAAGAACAAAGAAGCGCCAGCCAGATCAACACAGCAGGCGATTTGGGGAGACCGATGCCAGACCAGCCTGGGTTGAAGTCAAGTTTGCAAGCAGCAACATTGTATAACGAGTGCTGGAACGAATATTGTTAAACGCGTGTAATGAAAGACGCAAGTAAAACTAAATGTTTGAACTTGAGAAGGAAATATATGATACCGTTGACCGAGTGGTTCGGCACCGTGAATGTGCTCAATCGAAGGTCTCTGTGAGGTAACCCGCCAAGAGAAAGGAATGTAGAATGTATGAGAACAATTGTGAATCGAAGTGGTCCTGCGACTTTAAGCAAAACCCATTGCACATTCAAAAGTCTTTGATTTAGATATCAAGGCGATGGTCCGAGCCCAAACAAGGGAGACCGAGTATGAACATTGTGATAAAAAGGGTGTCTCCACCTGAAGAGAGACACTCATGATAAACATTGAAAACCGAGAACTTGTGCATGTGAAAATCCTGATAGGAATGGAACTTTGAGACTTTATTTGTAAAGTCAGACCCTCTGCAGTAAGAGACTGTTATTGGAAAAGAGACTTTGGCAGAAGGCCCTGATGTCTGTGCCAGAGTGTGTGTGAAGTTCGAATGTGCCGCCTTGCCCTGTGCTGAAAATGTGGGGAAGGGAAGCCAACTGCTCAACCTTCCTGACATATTATTTCTTGAACGCATTTCTTTTTGCATACACCATTGTCGCACACCCTTTTGTATTTAGAAGTAAGGACTGGCAATAGGTGTATTAGTATAGGCCCTTTTATTTGACAGAGACTTGACTAGGACTTTGTTATTATTATTTGATGGTCGTAGCTTGCTCCCAGTCGAATTTCTCGGTTTCATGCTCACAGGGCGTACATATGGACACACGGAAGGTGGACGCAATCCTTCAATAGCCCTCACCAACATCCACGAAAGGAGTACAAAGTGCGCGCCGCTTCCCTAATTTTTATCGCCGATTTATACCTGGGTTCTCACAAATTGTTCATCCAATCACTTACTTGCCGAGGAAGGACAAGAAATTCCATTGGTCCACAGAAGCTGAAGAAGCCTTTCAGAAGCTGAAACTTTTACCTTTACTTTAGCATTTACCACAGCACCAGTTCTTCGACACCCTTGACCAGACCTACCATATGTGGTTGAAACAGAAGCTTCAAACATAGCCATGGGACCGGTGTTGTCCCAAAGGGACCCAGAAACAGGGCAGTTACATCCCGTTGCATTCTGGTCCCGCAAATATTCTGCCCCCGAATTAACTACGCGATCACGGATAAAGAACTATTGGCGATCAAGGCGGCATTCAAGGCATGGAGACACTACCTTCCTGGGGCAAGAGACACAGTCACCGTTATCACGGACCACCGTAACTTACAATACTTGAAGACTGCCAAGGCGCAATCCTCGCGCCAACTTTGTTGGGCGCTCTTTTTCTCAGAATACGACTTTATTATCACCTATAGACCTGCAGTACGGAATCGGAAAGCAGACGCACTATCACATATGAGTGAAGAAAAAGAGGCCTTTACAACTTCTGATCCGGTGGCCATCATTCCCAAAGAACAAATCCAAACGACGATTGCTGCTACCACGTGTATAGATGACTTAAAAGCCAGTTTGCAATCCCAGATTAATCAGACAATACGACAGGAATGGCTTTGAAGGGAGACCGGTATACCATCTAAAACAATCTACCATATTTTCAAGGACGGTTATGTCATGATACCTACCCCAGGCATCCGGACCAAGCCCATCTAGAGCAGGCATCTAGACATTTAGAAAAAACCTCAGCAGCCCCGGGTAGGGGCTATCTGGGTTCAGTCCTGGCGCGTTAGGCGCAAGGCTCATAGTAGAAATCAGTAGGCGCCAGGCTCATAGTCATTACTTACCTCAGGCAGACCATGCTGCAAATGACTCCAATCCAACATGAAGCCTGAAAGGGACTATTTTACTACAAGGACTATTTTTTACTTGGGTGTGGTCCTAGGGACTTCTTACCTGGGACAGCTTTTGAGGCTATTTAAACCACGCCCGACCAGCAACACACGCTTCGCGTTATTGTGCATCCAGCAGCGTAACGCTCACTGTGCCTGCAAGTCAGCTTCCAGACCTCTGCCACGCCCGTCCTGAATCCGGAGCTCCTAGAGAGGAAGGAAAGTGGAGGCAAGGTTAGAAAAACGAACTTTATTCCAGTTTCTCACCTGATTCCGGAACCATCACGTCTCAGCACCTGGAAAGGACATTCTTTCTACACGCCTTGCATCGCCAGCTGCAGCGCCGCGCCATACTCACCAGTTCTCACAGCACCTTTCGATCCGGCGCTGCCTCCATCATTTCTTTGCCGGGCTCCGGCATCTGGGGACAAAAGAAATAACCAGGTGAGCCGAGAGAGCCAACAAATACAATCTCTCTTACCACCATAGACTTACCTGATTTACCACCAGAGGCATTATTGTTTAACTCTTCACATCTTCAAACGCCGCATCTGAAAACGGAGAGAAAACAACACATTAAATAAATGCATCATTTACCGGACAGCATCGGGTAATACAGACTCTTACCTGAACGCCATATACCGCCACAAGACCATCTTTTCTCAAACTCCACTGCAAGATAAGAAAGGAATGGGACAGGAGTGAACATCGGACATATTGAACTCTATGAACTCTATACTTACTGGTCTTCGCCAGGAACCTCAGAGTCAACTCTCGTCCGGAACTCCCCAACGTCTTTTAACCAGTGAAGCAACTGGTGTCTACGCACCCCTGCAATCCACGCAGGATGAAGAGCTCATCTTTCAAGAATATAAGGTGAGAAGGGGATTTCGGAAGTGATTAGTGGGGCGAGCAGGGAGGTGCCATCACTAGAATCCACGGGTGGCTAGATTCCTCTCTCCAGTGGCTAAATTCCTCTCTCCACTTGCAGGAGAATCCTTCTACAGGTCAAGCTGACGAGATTAGGAGGGCCAGTCCAGTCTGTCATCTCTGCTCTACGCATCACGTTGGTGGAGGCCGCAGCAGTCTGGGTCCGACCGACGCCCCTGTGGGAGCCAGGTGAGCGTAACAGGTTATATATCCCGGACAAGAAACTACAAACTCAAATCATCGCAAACTATCATGATTCACTAGTGGAAGGACATCCCGGAATAGCCAAGATAAAGCAAAACTACTCGTGGCCCACTTGGAGAAAAGATATTGCCCAATTTGTTGCAACCTGTGGTGTCTGCGCACAACATAAATCTCAGAAGCAAAACCCGGCTGGTTTATTACGTCCCTTGAAGGTACCGCCAGCACCTTGGCATACACTATCAATGGACTTTATCACAGATCTTCCTCCCTGCAATGGTTACAATACCATCTTAGTCATTGTGGATTTATTTTCTAAAATGGCCCATTTCATCCCTCTGTAAGGACTTCCAACTGCATCGACTCTCACTACTGTGTTCTTAGAACAAATTGTCCGGTAACATGGATTTCCATCAATATTGATATCAGATCGTGGAACTCAATTTGTTTCCGCCTTTTGGAGAAGGTGTTGTACAATTGCCAAAATTGACCTCTGGTTGTCCAATAGCCATCACCCTCAAACCGATGGACAAACCGAACAAACTATTCAGACGTTAGAGCAGTATTTAAGGTGTATGCTACAGCACTCTGAGGACTCCTGGAAAAACATACTCTGGGTAGCCAAGTATGCATACAAAACTTGGTTCACACGAGCAGTGGGCAAACCCCATTTTACACTCTACACGGAAGACATCCACGAACATCAATGTTTGATCCACCCGATACTTTGGAAATGCCAGCAATAAAAACCTTGCATAAAACCATCACTCAGGTTCTTGAGGAAGCAACGGGACACTTGACTAAGGCCAAAGAAAAACAAAAACTGTTTGATGACCGGCACCGAAAAGAAGCTCTCAATTACCAGATTGGGGATAAAGTCTGGTTAGCATCCAGACACATACCATTGAAAGGACCACAGGCCTTCCGCCCCAGATATTTGGGTCCCCATACTATCAAAGCAATAATCAACCATGCCGCCATGAAATTGGAGTACCATCTCACATGAAGATTCACCCAGCATTTCATGTCTTTCTCCTCAAACCAATGAAACCGGATACACGGATTAGTCCTCCACCAGAGCCAGAATTGCTAGATGGGAAACCAGAGTATGAAGTTAAGTCCATCTTGGACTCCAAGGTAGTTCGGTCCAAATTGTATTACCTTATAGACTAGAAATGTTACGGACCTCAAGACCGGACATGGGAACCCAGCGAACACGTCCATGCTCCATGTTTAATCAAGCAATTCCATAGCGAAAATCCCAACAAGCCAGGACCAGAAGGAAGACCACCCTTGACAGGGGCCTTGAGGGGGAGTGCTGTCATGGTCATCGGGCCAAGGACACAGACCTTACAGGGTCACATACACAGGGGGCCCAGATGGACACAGTCATAAAGGACAATAAACAAGACATTCATTTGGGTAAAAAAAACCTTTATTATGGACATGGCACCTCATTTTGGGTGCACCGTGTATTTAACATTGGAACTTCCCTATTCAACGCAGCCCCACGTGCACACTTGGGTGGGGCTGCTGCTATTGGGTTGCCTGACACGTGCTGACTCACTAGGAGTGGCAGGGTGTGGCAGGCAAGCCAAGCCTAGTGGGCGTGCCCACGATCAAAGCTATATAAGCTGCTTTGATCCCTGAGTGTTACATGCAGCGTAACGCTCATTGCCACCTGGGATTCCACTTACCTTTAGAAGTCTAGTCATCTGCCTCCATACTTACCACCTGGGGGATCCTGCTCTCATGTGTGCGCGTCTTTGTGGTCATCTCTACACATCTTCTTCTTGGCACCATGGCTCACCTTCATCTCCCGGAGCGCAGGCATCTTCATTTGGGCATCGCGGCTCATCTTCAAACATCTTCCAGGGCGCAGGCATCTTCATCTGGCACCACGGCTCATCTTCCATTCTTCAGGGACGCTGAAATCTTCATCCTGATACCGCAGCACGACACACTCCACCCGCGACCGCAGCACCTGCAAATAAAACGAAAGGCAATATTGGACACTTAACAGACATTAAGTTTAAGGTCGCGCTTGCCCTTAAATCATCACTTACCTGGTGCTGGACATTGCGGTTTCATCCATCTTCATCCCGGCCGCATGTCGCGTCTCCACAGCTGCTGTTGGGCTGCAATGCCACCTATCTGTAAGAAAGCAGAAGAGAAAACGTTATTCAGGAATTAACAACATTAAGAGCAATAATACCAAGACAGAAAATAGAAAGAGGAAAAGACAAAAGACATTAAGAGACACTTACCACCAACCAGGAGGAGCATAGTCGCAGCTGGACTGGACGATACCTATCAGGGAAGCCACTATATCCCATCTAGATCCCATCTACAAGCGCCCCTGCCAGAAGTAGCAGGACGGAGAGCTCATCCTCCATACTTACCAGGTGAGCCTTATGGGCCGGTACGTGCCGACAGAAATCGCACCTTGGGTCGAAGGGTTTGGGATGTACAACAGTCAACAATCAGCGCACTCACGTTTTCTCATATCATATCCACGCAGGAGCAGTGCCACCAGTTGTCGCCGCCCGCAGCTTGTCCGCAGGGGGAGAAACCTGAAGGGGGAATCTAACCACTGGGAGGGCTGCAACTGTGCCCCAACGCCTCCGCAGAGACCAGGTGAGCGTAACATGGACTCCACTCTCTCCTTACATCACAGAGCTTGCCAAGAAGGACCAATTCCAGCTGCACCGCCTCAGAGCTTTTCTGCCTTTTCTCACTTTCCCCCAGAAGCTAACTGTCTCCAGAGCCCTGGTTCTCTCCAGGCTGGACTACTGCAACAGCCTCATTCTCAGTCTGCCTACCTCTACTCTTCGCCCTCTGCTGCTAATCCAGAATAGGACTGTGAGACTTATCCTTGGCCTCAAGCCCAGCCACTGTATCTCTCCGGCTGTGAAATCTCTCCACTGGCTACCAGTGACTGCAAGAATAAAGTTCAAGACCCTCCATCGTCCAGAAGGCTTCCTGGGGCCGGGGCCTGCACTGCATCCAACTCTCTCTTCCGTAATACCTTACTTCCTGAGCCCTTCGCTTCGCTGCATCCAACTCGCTGAGGGTCAGATGCTTCTCCAGGCTGAGAGTGGGGGGTAGATCTCTCTCCTCTGCAGGTGCCTCGCTCTGGAATGGCCTCCCTGCCACTCTCAGACTTGAGCTGGACTACTAGAAATTCCTGAAACAGCTCAAGACCTTCAATTTTTCCTCTGCCATATCTCTCTCGCTTCCTTGCTAACCTACCTGTCTTTTGCACTGACCGGTTGCTTGGCTACCCTAAGAGTCTCACTGGGTACCAGGCTCCATCATGAACAGTCTTCCTTGCACTGCCTCCGGGCCTATTGCACACTTATGGGCTGTAACTAAAACCCCTACAGCCCCCTGCCTCCTTGCACTTACCCAGAGCTGCTCTGCTCTGGCTGCACTTACTCAGAGCCATGCTGCCCTGATCCCACTTCACCCTACCCTCTCCCATGTACTTCCTCCTCACCCTTCCCCCTTCACTTCACATTGTCGCACTTGCACAATCCGAATGACACAAGCCTAGTAGGATTGTTTGTCTTGTCTTTCCCTTATCTTCCCTCCCTTGTCTTGTAGCACCTAGAACAGTTATGAAAATCCAAAAATGCCTTCATGTATAGTTTTCGGTTGCCCCAATGTCGGCCATGCCAAAAGTGAAAAAACAGTCCTCCATGTCTTTCCGAAGGATATAAGTTTAGTAAAGAATTGGCTGTCAAAATGCGGATATTCACTGTGTGTGATTGTAGGCAAAGCCAACGATGTCTTGGCTGACGTGAGGGGCAATCGATTCCACGTCTGCAGCATGCATTTCTCTGAAGATATGTACAACAGTCAAAATTCACTAAAAAGCATTGCTCCAGAATCCATTGCAATTTACTTCCCAATGCAGTTCCTACTGGATTTCAGCACACGCTGACCCAGGTGAGTAGTGTAGTGAAGGCAGAATTTTTTTATGTGGTTGAGTTTTTTCAATATATTATGTTTTCCAAATGATCATTCATACATTGAAATAGTCTCTGAACAGGTAACATAACGAACGGCTTGGAGTTTTTATGGAATCATTCCATTGATATTTTGGAATAGGACGAAATTACTGAGGTAGAAAAGTCTGAGTACCAAAGGCTGACCCCCATTTGCTCGCATATTTATATGTGGGGGTGCGGGTAAAGTTAATAAAAATGTATAGGCGTAAGGTGGGGGTTCTCCTCCCACATATTTATGCAAACAAATGGAAAAAAAACGGACCTTTGGTAGTCTGACTTTTCAACTGTCATTTCACGCAGATCCGATATTTTACTGCACCAGTTGTATATGTGGCATAATGTACTGTGGTTTATACAATTTCAATTTAAGATTAGTTTGTGTATCCCTAGTTTAGGATTACCATCTCTGTGTATACGCAGACCGCACTGATGGAATTTTCAGACCTTTACCATGGAGGAAACCACAGACACGTCCAACATCCACCTGTTGAGGCCGAGTGACTTAACGTAAACTTACTTTATCGCTCTTGATGTGGTCTATTTTATAATACTAATGTCAATTTTCTATTTCACACTGCTATCAATATATGCACCCATTAAAGGACCAAGATCGCACATCTATCGCTATACCGGAGTCAACAGCAACCTCACTCACCTTTCAAGTAATTATTTTATACTGTTCCTTCAGATGCGAGAATACAAAATATCTATTTGTTTAAGTTCAACTTTGGTTATTGTTATGTACAATTTTAGCTTTTTGAACAAAGTTAACGCACAGCAATGCCACTTGTGTGGTCTCCAGGCCATCAGGCGGATCTGAAATGCAAAGAGGGAGGGTGGGTGGTTAGTAGGGTTGAGCGTGAAAAGAGCAAGATAGCGCACTGCAGTGCTGTGGAGTTAGTTTGAGAGGTGTATGCAGATTAGTGACGTTATTAGTATGGATTGTTGTTGCAATAACTGGAAATCCACCCAAGTGCATGCCAATCCACAAACCTATCTAAGTGGCATGTAGGCTTGTATATAAATATTGACCATCTTTTATTTTCCTTTTACATCTTGATTATTGATCTTACTTTGATATAGGGGGAGGCTGGAACTTCTACAACGTACTACTCTTCTACTGCAACCATTCTGGTGATGATGTATAACAACTGAGAATGTATTGAATTATATTAATTGTTTTTATATGAAATACTGTCTGCAATTTGCAAAGCATTAGATAGAACATATATGTATTTCTCACACAAACAAATGCCATAATTAAAGAAAAACTTCACTCATGAAAACCTACTTTGTTACTGAATTACAGTCTCTTTCGCTGACTATATCAATGGAGTAGGTTTTTATTCATAAACTGTAGCTGCTTGTTAAAAATGGGAATCGTTATAAAAAAGCCACTGCATTATTTAATGAATATGTTTTGCAGGATGATCACACCAACTCCCGGCAACATCTCTGAACGTTACAGGTACACTTTCAAATCTGACTTTGTACAATGTTACATATGCACAGTGTTCGACTTTATGTCCATAATAATGACACAATTGCAATCAGATGATTAACTATCTTTTTAGACATTTTTAACTGATTTTGTAAGGTCGATAATCATTAAATCAACTGTCTCAAGGTGTATTTTGTGAGATCAATGATTTTAACTTTAAATTGTTTAACAATCTGATAATTGTTGTTGAATTTGTTATGTATAAGGAATTTACTGTGGTGGAAATTGAAGAGACCCATGGACCAGAGGTGTACATAAGATTTTTATAAATTTAAAGTTATCATCATTTGTAACATTCATGTAATATTTTTAATTCTCTAATGTTTCCCAGAGTGAAATTGGTTATATTTGTAGATTTGGTTATATGAATCTTGAAGTTGAAGAGCAAAGTGCATGGGTGATACAATTTCAAAATGCTTTTGTACATCTTTTGCTTGTGGTTGGCAAATCAGAATTGAATATTCAAGGAAAATTAAAGAAACCAAGGGTAAATAATGAAAATATTTGTTTTTAAATGGGTTGTTTATGAAGTATTGTATTGATTTGACATGTTGTGATTGAAATTCAAATATTATGTATGTGTGCAAAAAATGAGGCATGTTTCATTTTTCCATTAGAGACCTGGGAAGAAGGGGAGCATGAAGATGCAGACAACAACACAAACTAATGATGTGGCTTGCCAAATGGATGTCAATTAGGAACAACTCATTTTTGAAGCTCTGCATGGTCCATTGAAGATTCAGAGTCGCGATGCAGCTGTCCAGTGTCCGGAGTTTGAATGGAATGTGACCTATGACCCATGGAATTTAACCATGGATCATTGTTACAGCACAAAACTTCACCCCGAAAAGACAGAAACAACAGATGATATTTTCGAATTGCTCGCAGAACCGCTCACACAAACCACATCCGCTAAAAAATTACAATCTAAGAAAGAGAAAATGTTCACTCTTTCCCCAATACATTTTGAAAATCCAGAAATGTCACAAACCGAAATAATTTAAGCAACTTCGCAAGTGATCGCCGATTGTGCTCTTGATCTTGACTTCACTCTTGCAAGTTTTGAGGACTTATCCGCCGCCATGGAATTGCAAACCACTGTACTGCAGGAAGATTGGATGTTACGGGAGCTGTTCACTAAATCCATTGAACTTCTGCAATCCAGAGGAATGCAAATAGGCCTGATAGCCATTGATAGGCATGTGGGAATAGCCAAGGTCATGTGGGAGCAGTTCTCACACATACAGCATCAGTATGATGTATGGCACGCTGCAAAATCAATTTCTAAAAAATGTTACAGCTACAGAAAACATTTTAAGTTGGTCAGATTCTATCAGCAACCATCTTTTGTGGAGCTCAAAAACTTGTGATGGATCTGTAGATATGCTGCTCGAAGAATAGCATTCATGATTCACTATTGTTCAAACAAACACTCCTAATGGGAACTAAACAAACATTTCCACGAATATGCACATGGACCAGTTAGCGAGGTGTAAGAAAAGGTGGTTGGTGCCAGGTTCCCCTCCTCGCACAGCACTCGAGAAGATTGTGTATGACAAAAAGCTGTCAAGAGACATGAGTGGACATAATATGTGTTTAAAGTACAGGCCTAAAAGGTTACATTTTCCCATGGATGGTATGGAGGCCAGAACAAGACTAAGGGCCTCATTACACGGTAGGCAGTATGGATTTAACGTTACCGGTAATGGAATACCGGCAACGTCAAATCCCCATCCGAATTACGACCCGGCTCACCGCTATTAGCGGCACCGCTAAGTACGGTGCCACTAATAGCGGGCAGTCGGCTTGCGCGCGACCCACCATCCCGTAAATTACGCCATGCCGCTATTAGCACAGCATCACAAGGCCAGCAGGCATGCCAATAGCGGCATGGTAAAGCCCCCAAAATCCCTTACCGCCATGGCGCAAATACCGGCATCGCGAACCACACGTTGAGAGAACTGAGCAGTGTTCCCACCTGCCACAGGTGGACACAATCAGCATAGGTGGAGGCAATGGAGACAGTGGCAGCTCAAAAGGAGCATACCACACCCCTTCACACACCCCTTCCCACACCAAGATGGTTCCAATACTAGCAGCATTACATGGGCTTGAGGACATGATTGCAGTGCAGCTGCAACAACAGGCAACCCAAAGGAGACGCAGGGGGAGGAGAAGGAGGGCAAGACAGGCACAGCAAGCACCACCACGGCACCTAATCATACCACAGAGGCACCCACCAATCCGTAGGATGAGAGTCAGTCCATTTAACCTAACCCCTGAGCAGAAACACACCCTGTACCGTCTGGACCGGGATACCATCAACAGCATCGTGGACATGATACACGACGATATTGTGAGCCTCATAGACATCAGAACTGCCATCCCCCCTCTACTCAAGGTGGTGACTGTGCTCCACTTCCTGGCCACAGGCACCTACCAGCATACATTGGGCCAGATGCATGGCATCTCCCAACCAGTATTTTCACGCACGCTGAATCAGGCACTCGATGCCCTCCTGAAGCATGCACCTGAACACATATACATGCCACGGACTGCCCAGGAGATTGCAAACACCAAAGTTGGCTTCTATTCACTGGCAGGCATCCCAAGTTGCATTGGGGCCATCGACTGTACACATGTGGAATTGGTGGTCCCACATCGCAATGAACTGGTCTACCGAAACAGGAACCAATTCCACTCCATCAATGTCCAAATGGTATGTGATGCCAACAAGATAATCACACATTGCTGTGCCCGATTTCCCGGATCAACCCATGATTCCATGGTCCTGCGGAACTCAACTATCCCACGCTACATGGAGCGGCAAACCGCACAACGTTCGTGGTTACTTGGTGAGTAGCAGGGCAAGCACATGGCAGTGTGTTTGGGGGGGGGAGATACATGCTCCAACTGGGTGTGATGGGGGGGGGAGACATGCTCCAACTGGGTGTGATGGGGGGGAGAGACATGCTCCAACTGAGTGTGATGGGGGGGAGAGACATGCTCCAACTGGGTGTGATGGGGGGGGGGACATGCTCCAACTGGGTGTAGCTTGTTGTCTGTCTGCAAAATGCACATACAGATGTACGCCAATGTCCATCTGGGAAGGCTGCAACGTACTTGAGTTGAACTGACATGCAAGTATGAGCCACACAACACAGATGACATTTCAGGTCTAGTAACATCAAACACCCATCCACATACACATTGCACAACATTCCATGCCACTAAAATACACAGATTTCATACGTGCCATCAGGATAGTCATCCGGAATCAGTCCAGCACATCATCTATAATGCAATGTGCCCTATGATGCATGCAAAGGGATCAGCCCTAGCCATAGACATAGCATTTCACCACACACCTTTACCACCACTGAAGTGATGCCTCACTGCATGGCAACATCTATGTTGGAATGGCAGTACAACAGCAGTGAGGAACCAAATCTGCCTGGGCCCAGGGACACCTACGACCTCGCCTCACCCAGGACATGTCAATTACTGTTGAAGGCATCAATGGGGCATGTTTACTTGCAGGGGCGAGCTCACACTTGCACATTGCTGCCACACAGACCATCTGCATGTATGCTGTTGACTGTGTACTTGAATCACAATGCAATGTCAATTTGTGTGATATGAACAGGCCGCTCTTGAGGTGAACAGTAACAGGACCCCATTCGTTCCCCCATATAGGTGATGCAGGCTATCCCCTGAAGAGCTTGCTCCTCACACCTGTACGGAACCCACAGAACAGGCACGAAGAGGAATGCAATCGAGCACATACCCGTACCCGCATCGTGATCGAGCAGACTTTTGGCCTTTTGAAGTCACGGTTTAGGTGCATTAGCAGGTCTGGTGGCGCTCTCCTGTATGGCTATGAGAAGGTGGCCAAGATCACCATGGCATGTGTCATGCTTCACAATATGTGTATCAGACGGAATGTGCCACTGCCCCCTGACGTTGAAATAGAAGCACCTGATGAGGATGATGATGGTGATGAGGTCGGAGATGAAGGGGATGCAGGTCTTGCAAGAGGGGATGGGCAGGAGGGACGTGCTGTGAGACAGCATCTGATCAACCAAATATTCTGAGGAACATGTTTTGGTACTGTCACATGGATATGTGTAGTAATGATGTGGTGTATGTTTAGAAGCACGCAATGGACCCTGTCGCCAATAAAGTACCCATACACAATGAAGATGTCCAAGCCTGTGTTTTGATCAGACACCAGTGTATTAAGTAACGGAAAGATGAAAAAGTGCATGTCCCCAAACATCCCACCACCCTTCCACCCACCCCCCACAACAGACCCATAACACCCTTCCACCCCCCCACAACAGACCCATAACACCCTTCCACCCCCCCACAACAGACCCATAACACCCTTCCACCCACCCCCCTAAACAGTTCCTCATGTGTCTGCCATGTTTGCGTTGGGCCATGCACGAATAAGAATCGCCATAAACCCCCTATTGGCCATTATCTGCAGCAACATTTGGAGGATGGGCAGACATGCGCCTGGTGGTGCGTGTTGAGCGGCGGAGCGGGCTTGTCTGCGTTGAACCGGTGGATGACGACGTGGCAGACTGTCCTGGTGGTGTGAAGTGGTGGTCCATTGTGTCAGCTATTCGAGTGAGGACCTACCTTAGCCTAGCTATCTCCTCACAAAGCCTGTCAGTACAGGCCTCCATCCTCTCACTGGAGTGCCTTGCCGTCTCCACAATATCCTCCCTGAGATGGGCAGCCTCCTCAACATGCTGGCCAACCAGCACAGTAAGTTCCTGTTGACGCTGCCGGATGGTGGCTAACCGTTTACACAGTGTTTGCAAATGTTATTAATTGGGCCTCCCTTTGGAACAGCCTCCCTGCCCCCCTCAGAATTGAGCAGGACCTCCTTAAATTCCAGAAACTGCTCAAAGCTATGTTCTTCCCTTCCCTGCTAATCAACCCACTGCCGCTGTGACCGGTGGCCTGACCCTCGTGAATCTTACATGGTCCTATGCCCTTCCTCCCAGTCAGTTCCAGCACCCCCCACCACCCTGCCCTGTAGGCCCTTGCTTGGTGGCTCAACATCCCACCCTTGTGAGTAGCCTGTACTTTCACTTAGCCTGAGGTTCTCCTTCTTGGCTCCCCTTAGCACTTCCCTCCTGGTCCCTCCTCAGCACTTGTTCACTCCTCTGCTCCTCCTTCCATCCCTATCCCCTGCACTTCTCAATTGCACTTGCACTTCCGAATACAACAAGGCCTAGTACGACCACGACTGTATAGGTACTTTATTTGCCATTGTTATTATTTCTCAATTTTCTATTATTTCCCCTGCTCCCATCCCAACCCATTTAGCGGGTGGCGCTTTGAAACACAAAAGCGCCTTACAAAAGCTCAATAAAATAAAAATAAAAATATGAATGTGGGTGCAAACTGTCTTTTAAGATGTGGGGGTCATTAGGAGTTGGGCGGTAAGGGATACCGGGCACCGTTAAGGAGACTGGTGCCACGAATCCCTTACCGCCCAATTCCAAGGTCCCTTAGCAGGAACTGTAAAGGACGTGTGGTCTGACCACACGTCCTTTACGGGTCCCGCTAAGGGACCAGGGCGCTTATAACAAGTCTACTATTCGCGGGCCCGTTATTAGCGCCTTCCCCATTCCCAATGAGCCCTATGGGGCTCAAATGGGAATGGGGAATGGTTGGTTGAATGGGGACTTATCGGGTCCTCCCCGGTCGGAATGACCCGGTAAGTCCCCATTCAACCAGACTGGTGCCAGACCCAGTTTTGGAGGCAGCCATGGCGCAAATAGCGCCATGGCTGCCTCCAAACTCGGAATGAGGCCCACAGAGTCTAACTTTGCTGGAAAGTCCGAATCTTGCTAACCGGCTGCAGATTGAAATAGAGTAAAGGTTTATGTGACACCCGACTTCCTCCTTCTCTACTCAGTATTATGCTGATGACACACAGGTTTCCTTCAAGCTTCCCTCTCCTACCTCCTCTCTCATTCCCGATTGTCTGACCGCTTATTCAGGCTTGGTGCGCAGACAATGATCGCTGTCTTAATGCCAGTAAGACTGAGATCCTTCTTGTTGGGCACCCCTGCACCCTTTTTCACTCCAGCTCTCTTGCTGCCCGAATTGGGCCCTCTACCCTCACAATCTAGTGAGGCCAGAAATCTTGGGTTAATGTGAGACTCTGCTCTCTCATTGACCTCTCACATCTTGGACCTTTCCAAAAAGGCACACTTTCAACATCACCACCTTCCCCCAGAAGCTCAATGTCTTCAGAGCTCTGGTACTTTCCAGGCTCTTCCGCAATCTGCCTTTTTCCTGCCTTTGCCCCCTTCAACTAATACAGAATAGGGCTGCAAGACGTATCCTTGGCCTGAAGCTCATGGACTGCATTGCTCCAGCTTCAAAATCTCTCCACTGGCTCCCGCTGATCCACACAGCCACTGTGACTGGCGGCCTGGTCCTTCATGAGTCTTATAGGCTCCCAAGCCCTCTGCCAAGTCGACACCAGCACCCACCCCGATCGGCACTGCCCTCTGGCCCCCCCGCTTGACTGCTGGGCGGCTGGGCATCCACCACTTGAGACATTTCCGCCCAAGTACTTAGCCAGTAGCATCCCGCCCTGGCACACTCTGGCACGTCCCCTCCTGTTCTCCCAGTAGCACCTGCCCATACCTTGGTCCACCACCAATCCCTTCCCTCTCTGCTTCATTTTAACTGCACTTGCACAATATCAATGTGACAAGGCCTAATATGACTACTATTGTTTATTTATTGTTATTGTTTAGTTACTCCCCTTGTTTCCCTACCCACTTTATGTCTTGTTGTGCCTGGTGACACGATTTGTTGTATAGGCACCTTACAAATACTCATCAAATCAAAGTCAAATCAATGCAGAAATGAAGATGATTGCTGTAATAGATCTACACATAAGCCAGTAAGCCTTTCAAAACTGAACTCATACTAGGCATGCTGGAATTGTAGTGATGTCATTTTTTAAATTAAAGTTTCTCTTTGCATGTGCGGCCCTGGGTGCAACAGTGCATGCATCCTGGTGCGAAATAGACCCTTTGTCCACCCGTTCACCCCCTACCTTGTACACCCGTGTTGCCTCTATATATTAACCCACCGCTTTTCATCCTTCTATATACATGCATCTACGTCAAGTAAATTGACCGAAATAAATTGGTGAGTTTATAAACCGCAATGAAGGTGGGTAGCGATTAGCTACTTAGCGAACAGCAATACATACTTATCAGGTGGTGGAAACAAGGTGCACTGATTAATGCTAAAATAGGTTGCATAGTCACAAAGGCTATAATATGGCCAAAAATTAAACCCTTTTGTTCGGTTTTCAAGGAGGGCAGACCTCAGTGTTTCCAAAAATCACACGTGTCCGTGTTTTTTTAAACACAAGGATGCGTATTGGGGTCAAGGTGCAAAAGCCTGTTTTCCTGATGTGAATTCTAACTCTGTTTTTGGCCATAAAACGTTGCCCCACTTTCACCCAAAGAACTGCTCCACATTATTGTTTTGCTTTTTTTTCCGACCATTGCCCTATTACCATACAGGGCAGTCCCAGGCTGTCTGCACAGGCGCATCTGTGAAATGTTGTGTCACCAGGCACGTTGTTACCGTTACAATGGTAGTAAATATTTTGCTATGCGGAATACTTGAAATATTTCATTGTGTTTCACTGCACAGCTCCACAAGAATATTGTTCATTTTGTGGCAGGTGCACCCTCAGGAACGAAAGTCGCGGTGGCTCGCTGTCAAGACTGGATAAAGGGTCTCATTGTTATTTGGCCTTCAATGCACCCCAATAACAATTGGAAGGACACAATGTTATGAATATCCACAAGGAATTGATAAGATTCACTACATTGGAAGCGGACATAGGAAAGTTAGGTTTCTCTTCCTGAGATCTGTCTTTGGAAGCAGTTGTTCATTCGTCACATAGGGACAATAGAAACCAAATGCACAATATAAGCAAAGTTTATGTTTGGGCAAGTGAGGATTGCAAGTGTGCTGTGTACTACACGATGAACGATGTCATGGATTAAGGGTCAATTTGACGTAAAGAAGAGACATTGTACGTGTTAATTATAACTTGAATTCATTGATAGCATATTTATGTAATGTGTATATTATATTAAAACGTGGGTGCTGAAATATATTTATTCTCGATTTTACACAGTTACATTGTACTGATGTGTGCATGTCATGGTGTTATACTTCCGGTTGACGGCTTCTTCAACCGAAATTGGACAATACTAGTGAACAACTTATCTGTGATAACAATTATCTGGGTGGATCGCCAGACACCAATCTGTCCTTTCGCCGTTGCAGTAACAAGGAGCAACATGGCAGCTTATAGATTATGAAAACACGCATATGTGAAAGGGTTACATTCGCAACTGAAACCACTCTGTTCTCCTCACTAATGGATCGCAATGTTCGTAGATGCAGAATTAGTCATGGAAAATAAGAACTTTCTGTGAAAAATACAAAGACTGTGATTAATTGATCACGGAACGGAATCGCTATTTTAAGATGTTTATGTGGACATAATCTCCTCTTTTCAGCGTTATGACAAAAATATAAGTACCTGCTACCATTCCGATTATTACTGTTTTCTTCAAAATATACGTTCTTACCCTTGTCTGCCTTGTCTGTAGGCTTTCTCTCTCGCCTACCCATTCTCTTACTGTGGTTAGCAGCTACCGGCCTCCTGGTCAAATCACCTAATTTCTCTCTGAGTGGGCAGACCTCTCATCCTCCCTCCTGGCCTCTACCACTCAACTCCTCCTCCTCGGTAACCTCAATATACATTTAGACTCTCCTTGCTCCTCCTCTGTACTCTTCCGTGACCTCTGACTCCCTTTCCCTGTCCATCCTCACCTCTGGCTCGACTCCCTCTGCAGGGCACACACTCGACGTCTTGATCTCCTCTGACCTCCCCCTCTCCATCCCTCTGACCACTCCTCGCTCCTGGAGCGATCACTCCCTCCTCTCCTCTCATCTCTCCGTCTCTTCCTCCCAAGGCAAGCCTACCCAAACACTCCTACCTACTTCTCGGACATATGGCCCATGAAGCGTGTGTGAGTTGAGGCTTTTGCAGCCACTTTCTCTCACCCCCCCTCCACCTTTGGCTGTCTCACATCCTGACAGAGCCCTGTCTCTGCTCTACTCTTCAATTTCTGATACTCTTGATGCTCTTGTCCCTATCATGAGGATCCGTTTGAAGTCCAAAGCCAAGTGCAATTCCTGGTATGACTCTGACCTGGCTACACTTAAATGCAACTGTAGGGCGGCTGAGAGGAAATGGAGGACTTCCTGTTCATCCTCTGACAAACTGGCCTGTTGCCTGCTAAAAAGGCAATACCGACTCTCTGTCCTCACCAAGAAGAGAGTCCACATTCAAGCTCATGTCTCTGCGGCATCTAACAACTCGGCCGAACTCTTTAAAATCTGCAAGGAGCTGGCCAACTCTGCTGCAGTCTCTACCCCTCCTGTTGCCTCCTAGGCTCTTTGCAATGCCCTTGCCTCTCACTTCATTTAAAAAACCCAGGACATCCTCTCCACCCACACCCCTCCACTCCCCTCCCCATCTGTGCTTGCTGATCCTCCTTTAGCCACCCCCCCACCATCCTTCTCGTCCTTTCCTCTTTTCTCCCCTGACGAGGTCGCTAGACAAGTCCGATCTATGAAAGCCTCATCAAAACAGGTTCATCCCTGTTCCTCTAAAACCATTAAGGACCACATTGACACCCTCGCTCCGGCCCTTGCTGATTTTTGCAACCACTCCTTTGCCTCGGGATCCTTCCCCCTCCCCTCTGAAGCACTCCTTTGTGCATCCTCTTCTCAAGAAACCCACATCTGATCCTTCTTGTCCAGCTAACTATCGCCCAATTTCCATTACTCCCTTTCTTGGCAAACTCCTGGAAAAGTTGCCCATCTCTCAGCTAAACCTTCACTCCAATTCTGTTGGCTGTCTCCATGACCACCAGTCTGGCTTCAGAGCTGCCAAAAGCACGGAAACTGCTCTCCTGAACATCCCTGAAGATCTGCTCTCCAACCTTGACTCTAACATTTCCTCTGTCCTTATCCTCCTCGATCTCTCTTCTGCCTTCGACATGGTCAACCATACCATCCTGCTTAACCGTCTCCTTGAAAACCTGGGTACCTCTTTCCTCTCAGATCGACCCTCCCAGGTCCAACTGGGGTCCTTCCTTTCATCTATCTTCCTCTCTACCTGTGGTGTTCCCCAGGGGTCTAACCTCTTGCCCTGGCTTTTCAACCAATACCTGGCAACTCTCACCCACTGCATTGCCACTTTCTGCTCAAATGTCCAGTGCTACGCTGACGACACTGAACTCATTTTTAGGCTACCCTCTGCCACCTCCTCTCCCTCTCTCATCTCTGATTGCCTAACAGCCATTCAAGATTTGAGTGCCGCCAATGATCTTTGTCTGAAAGCCAGCAAGACGGAGATCCTCCTCATCGGCACACCTTCACCATCCTTTCCCCTCACTCTTTGGCCGGCCTCCTTTGGCCCTCCTCCTACCCCCACTGCAAGGCTAAGAACCTTGGGGTCATCTTTGACTCCACACTTTCCTTCTCCGCCCACATCTCTGAGAGGTCTCTAAAAAGTCAAAGTTCCGACTGCACCTCCTCAGAGGTACTCTGCCTTTCCTCTCCTTCCCCCATAAGCTCATGGTATCCCAAGCTCTGGTTCTCTCTAGCTTGGACTACTGTAACAGCCTCTTTCTAAATCTACCTGCCTCTACTCTCCACCCTCTGCAACTAATCCAGAACAGGACTGCAAGACTTGTCCTTGGCCTCAAGCCCTGGGATCGTATCTCTCCAGCTCTGAAATCTCTCCATTGGCTCCCAGTAGATGCAAGGATTAAATTCAAAACCCTCTGCATTGTCCACCAGGCTTTCTGGTGCCTGGGTCCAAAATACCTTCAGCTATCACTCCGCAAATACCTCCCCCCTCAAGCTCTTTGCTCCTCTACCTCCAACTCCCTCAGGGTCAGTCGTTTTTCAAAGAAACGAGCTGGGGTAAATCTCTGGAACAGCCTCCCTGCAACTCTAAAACTTGAGGAGAACCAACTCCGGTTCCGGAAGCACCTCAAACCTTCCTCTTTTCTTCTGCCTTCGCTCCCCCTCTCCCCTGCTGATCTGTTCTCTCTTGGCACCGTGCACCTGGCCACCCTCTGTCCTCCGGGCCCAGGTACCTGCTCACCCTGCCACCCTCCCGCACTGCCTCCGGGCCACCCCTTGCACTCGGGTCTGTATCTGTACCCATACAACCCCCCCCTTTTTTCTTCCTGCACTTATCAGACCTACCCTGTCTGCTGCCTTAAACCTAGCACTTGCAAATTGCTGGCTGCATTATTACTGTTTGTTGCCTTTATTATTTATTTATTGTTATTTATCTGTTTCCCCTCTGCTTCGCACTTTCCACTTCTCCCCCCTTCCATGCACTTTTCCCCTCCCCCTCTCCCATGCACTTGCGCTTTCTCAATGTCACTGGGCCTAGTAAGATTGCTGTTTTGTTCTCCACTGTTCCCTCCATTGCCTTGTCGCGCTCTGAAACACTTGTGTACAAGCGCGATAGCAATAAAAAAAATATCAATACCCTTTTCGTGAAGAGAAAGAAATGTTTTGCGTACTGTGTGTGTGTGTTTACATTCCTGGTTCTACATTTGATAATGTTATGACGTGGGTGATGACGGGGAACATTTGGCTATGCTGCCCACCAACGTCATTAAAATAGTTGGAGCATATCGTTTTGACTAGTGATTGCAGCTCTAGGGGCGGGGCGGATGATCTGTGTACAGCCACAAGGGCACTTGAGCGATACATCAACGGATAAGATTTCCACAGGCAGGCGCTTTGCATTTATAAAAGTGAGGAAAAAGAAGGTAAGATGCATAGGATTTTTTTTTAAGATGGATTGATGTATGATTGAAAATACATGCCTGATCGATTGGGACAATACAGTTTCTGAGTGAACACCCTTTAATATAAGAATTAGTTATCATCACCCGAGGGATCGTTTGGCCAGTCAAGTAGCCGGGAATGTAGATGGAATCCCACACTAACCACTCCAGGGTTTCCGTCATTTTTTTCTTGGTCAATTCCATTCTCACCAAGCCCCTGTGATATCTCCCCACCCATAGGCCTCCCTGCCCACACCCCACGAACACATGGAAGCTCCCCCTCCCAAACCAATTCCACGTACCTACTCTCCCCTGATCCCAGTCATCAAAGCCGCTCCTGCCTTCTATGGAAATAGAAAAGGGACATACTCAATTTTCTATTTCCCAATTTTAGTGGGAATCTATGTTTGCCTTTACGAGCACGCAAAATATGATTAGCCCTTCTCCCATCGAAAAATCAAAACACTTCAAACTTATTGGAGTCCCGGATTAAGTCACAGGGCGCAAACAGCAATACATTCTGCTATGGGGTCTGGCAGGGTTTGTCTCAGGCAGGCTGTCCATTAACAGCCCTGCCAACCCTTATACACCCACCCATTGCAAGCTTGATCTCTATAGTGGTCTGCTTTGCAGTTATTTGAGTTTGCTGGTTGGTTCGTGCATTCAAGGTCAACATGTTGGTGTCCAGAATGGTGTGTGTCTCCCATTTGAATCGATGCATTGCTGTTCTTTTAAAAGTTGTTCTGGAAGACAGAGGTTAGTATGGCCTTTATTTCAGCAACAAGAATGTCAGACATTAAAGCTTTATCCAACTAAGAAAGTTGTTTGGCATTTGACAGTAAAGGTCAGTCCAGGAATGTTCCCTCAGCTTTTTGCTGCACCTGAGGGAGTACTCAGTTTCCACTGGGCTTGCTTGGCCGGTCCATGATTAATGGTGGCTCGGCTCCCTATCGCCCATTATGGATGAGCTGCCCCTGCCAGGAACTGAAGTACCCAAGTCCTGAGAAGTTCTTTTCACTCACCTAGGCAATATTCAAAAGGAGCACATCTGTGTAAGTGGCTGTGAGTAACACTGGGTGAGACCTGTTTAGAGACCCTGCTTCAGAGACATTGGGCCTCATTATGAGTTGGCGGTACATAGTAAAAGTGCTGGTAATAACATTTGCCGGCACTTTTACCAGGCCTGGCAACTACAACTTTGCCGGTAGAGATGCAGGATTTACCTCCAGCTAAGAGCTAGAGGTAAATCTGACCCCTACTGGCAAAAAACTGCTGGTATTACCGGCTAAATCCCCCCATGGAGTTCTATGGGACGCCATCGAATGGGGATTTACCAGTGTTTCTGCCAGTTGGAATCTGCCAGTAATTCTGGCAGACCAAGTGGCACAAAAAGTAATTCAGTTTGCTGGTATCCCGCCGGTATACCAGCGGGATACCACCAAACTTGGAACAAGTGCCATTGCCTTGTGAGAAGGGGCTATACATGTGTCATGATCCGTCGATCACGCCCTTTCTGGTTTTCCTGGTCCCTGGCACATCGGGGGTTACTCGCTGTAGTAAACCCAACATGGCCGTATACACGGAACGCGGTCTATCGACCTTTACGTCCTATGCAGCACGTTCTATAAATTAGCCACTCCCCTGCGGTTCCGCGCGTCTCAACGCTACCGATAGCTGTGGCCTTATGTGCTCTGTAGTTCGTTCTCCTGAACTGTGTTGCTTCCTGGTTCCCGGACCTTCCTCCTTCTCCTTTCCTTCTACCTTCCTTGATCCTGTTTCTTCTGCGTTCCGCGCAGACCGCCTCCGTGTGCTGCCTCCATACCTAGCTTCCTGGAGTTTCCAAAGATCCCAGACGAAGAAGCTGAACGAATCCTGGAATCCGAAGACGGCCAAGCGGGCTTGTACAAGACCCGAACTGCTCGGAAGAAAACCCCGACAAAGGACTCCGCAAAACAGAGAAAACAGGTGAGAAAAGGGGAAACCTGTGACAACATGACACTAGGATGGACACGGACAAAGCCTGTTTGCATTAGAATTATTGCCCTGTGATAAGATGAAGGACTCATTTCTGAACTTAGTTTGCCCATGGACTACCTTTCTGGCAGACCAACCAGGAGGCTGGTTATCTCAAGTGACTTATCTCAAGTGGCAACCCGGGTGACACTATTGCCATAAGGAAGAATCATTACAGTTCCTGGGAAAGACAGAGGGGAATCTTTTGCAGACCTACCTTTCCCAACATTAGCATGCCAACCAGGTTACTGAAGCGGATGTTTCTGTATATGCCTCTGTTAGGCCTGACCTCTGTCTGCCAAATAGCAATGGACTTGGATTTTTTTTTTTTAAAATGATTAGAGTGGGAGTGTTGTTATATTGTCTGTGCTTTTTTGTTGTAAGGGCACATTGGTGATAGGCTTATACTTGTCACAGATGAAGGGTTATGGTGTCCCATGCCTACCTCCAGAAATTGAAAGATTTCCACCAGTGACTGACTTCAAAAACGCCCTTATGAACCACCATCTCTACCAGGACTCACCGTCTCTACCAGGAACCAAAGTGTTATAGTACTATCATCCCAACCACCTCGATCCCCAACCACCATTGCCAGTTAAGGTGAGCAACATGAGCCATAGGAAATCCGAAAACTGTATTGCAAATAACATTTGACTTGGTGAACGGATTTGGATGACATTATCCAAGCAAAAGATTTGTCACGGGCCCCCCAAGCTAGACATTATGGGAAAGATTTGTTAAGAAATTAAAAGGTTATTAAGAAAGCAAAAAAACTGTTTTTGGCCTACTCCCATTCATTTTCCCATAGAGATAAAACCCAAATTCTATCAAGCTGAAGTGCACAAAAAGCTGGATGGAATCGGACCAAATAAGAAACAACTTGGGCAAGAAGCGTTGACTTAATTTCCGGGACAGGTTTAGGGTAATTCCATCGAGTAGGCTTCAAATATTTGCTGGGAAGGTGGTGCCCTATTCTCCCAAAAAAAAATCTATATCTTCCATGGTGCATTGCAGCCGAAAGTAATCGCCGCCGTTTTTTTAGCAATCTTAGTTTTTTTTGCCCGATGTGTGCGATTACCACAGTAATACTGGGGAATGCGAAAAGGAGAAGTGCAAAAAAAATCTATTTGGAGGAGAAAAACAGATGAAATAGCATCAGGCTAGAGGTGGGGAGGGGGAAAAGAGGACATCATGTGAAGTTGGGGAGTTGGGGGTGGTCTGGGGATGACTATGATGGCTATGACTGAAGATGCGTTTGGGATTTAAACTGTGCCACACGAAACGAAAATTGATGGGGGTAATGGGAGAGGGCTACGGCAGGAAAAAGCAACTGAGGGAGGAGTGGGGGGGGCATGGAAAGAGGAAGGGGGGTCACTTAGTGAGTGCCTGTGAGGGCAAGGAAAGGTTTTTGATTTTTCAAGCATTTTTACATCATCGCAGTAATACTGGGCGAATACCTCGGGCATGGGTAGTTCATTGCCGCCACATGTGAAGTTTGTTGACATAATTGGGGTAATATCGGGGGAATCCCACGGGAATCAGAAAAGAGGTACACAAAAAGATTAATAACATTTTACACATACAGTGATCACATCTACTAGGCAGGAGGTAATGATTCTCTGCGCCACTGCCCATGGCCAAAGACCATTGCTAGCAGGCTCCAAAGAAACCTATTGGTGCAACATGTACAGTGGCCACGACAAAAGGTCATGGCTAGTGGGCCGCAAAGAAAGTGTAGTATAACAAAACCCTTGAAATTCAGTGAAAAAACTTTAGTTAGGAGAAAGTTAAGGTGATCAGATTTAACGTGTAAACTACAGTAGCAAAAAAACCTTTGAAATTCAGTGAAAAAACTTTGGTTAAGAGAGAGCTAAGATGATCAGATTTAACAAAACCCCTGAAATTCAGCAATCGCATGTTGAGCAAATCTACCTTAACTATGCGCCCACTGTTGCGAACTGTATGACCACAGTGATGACCTTGCAGATGAAATCACTTGTGACTTCAATAATTAGTTCATAATTAGTTCATACAAGACATCACTGATGAGATGTAGTGGGCCCCAAAGAAACATATTGGTGCAACATTTACAGTGGCCACGGTCGAAGGTTTGAAGAAAAAAGGGCAGACTAAAATGTACTTTGTAATTATGACATATGTACATATATTGTATGTTACAAAACAGAGTTGTCATATTTCAAAATGCAATATATCAAAGCAGTGATATCAGTGACGTCATATATGGTGTCATTAGTAACATCAGTGATCTCATCAGTGATATCATGTATGATTTAACTATTGATGTCATCTATGATGTCATCATTGTGGTCATACGCTGCGCAGATCAAGTGGACTTGCTCGAAATGCAGTTTCTTTCACTGAATATATATATATCAGTAAATACAGAAGATGTATTTAATCTTGTCTTGAGCTATCCTCATTTACAGTTCCAGCTTATTCCACACTACTACCTCAGTTATTTGTTTGACTATTTAATTTTATTTATTTATGTGTCTACTATATCATGGCCTTGTAAAGGTTTGTAAATCACCCAGTAATGAGTATTGCCATGAAGAACAAAACACACATAGCCACAGGAGTTATGTGTTTTGCTCGTTTTAGTATTGTCAGGATGTTTTACAAAATATTATTTTATCGGGCTTTCAGGTGTACCAGACCTCACTTGTTCAAATGCTATCATCCGAAGATATAGGGAACTGGAGAAATGAAAAGGGCCTGGGGAATACCCCATCTCCCAGATTCATGGCAACCCCTCAATTCTACAGCATGACTGTTGAGGCCTTATAAGGGAATTCATTCAATACAAAATACTTCTGAAGCTTCCAGTAAATGCAGATAGTGAGCTGCTTTCATCGCAGAATGCTCCAGCCACCAATATACCCTTTGTACAGTGTTTTTTGACAACGTTATTTTCATTTTCAATAAATAATCTGATTGGTCACATGAGAAAGAAAGGATTTTAAACCATTATGTTTATCTTGCGTTCCTCTTTATCTTACAGCCCTATTGGGGAGGTTTTTCGTGCTCGGTTAAGGCAATTTCCATCCCTGGTCACCTGCTGCACCATTGATTGGTTCAATGAGTGGCCATCTGAAGCCTTGAAGTCAGTGGCATCTTCATTTCTCCTGGATATTCCTGAATTGGAATCCACCCAAACAGTTATTGATGGCATGGTAAGTGTTGCTGAAATCTCTGGTCTCTCAATGATCACACCTTTCTCTGTACTTCCATTCCCAAGAACTCACTGATGGCTTGGTAAATGTTCCTGAATCCACCCTCATTAATGTCTTGGTAAATAATCCAAACATAATCTTCAGGAAACAAGTTGTTCATCTTCCAGTTTAATTGTGGTTGCATGTGAGCATAACTGCCACCATAGTTGTTATACTCTTTATAATACATCTCTGCATATCCTCTTCCCTTTTTGCACAGCATCTCTGTTTAAAGCTTATACAGACTTCTAACTACATTTGCCATATTTATAGTTTTCTCTTTTTACATACTGCTACCACTGATGTCCTAATATTTTACCCCACCATCTCTTATCCCACAGATCAATATGTGTGTTGCTATTCATCAGTCGGTTGCCGCAAAATCCAAGCAGTACCTCGCTGAGCTGTCACGTCATAATTATATCACACCAAAAAGCTATCTGGAACTTATGGGCATCTTTTCCCAACTAATTGGCAAAAAGAAACAGGAACTTAAAACAGCAAAAACCAGAATGAAAACTGGCCTGGACAAGGTAAGGATTAAAGAGAGCAGCCTAGTCAAGCAACCCGTATGTGACAGGTGTGCCAAGTCAGGCAAGAGAAGAAGTAGGGATAGACTAATTAAAGGAGAGATAAACAGTTCTTTTGTGTGTTCAGTCTATTCTTGAATACTGTTTTTCTGTACCAGTTCCCCTGAATAGAGTGTGTAATAGACATCAAACGTTACTGTCTACATCGAAGCAGACAGTAGTTTACATAAGTGAGCCCTCTATAACTTAATCTCCCAAACCATTTCTTTTTTACATACATTATGGAAACCTTAGGTGATACTATGTCTCCGAGCTGAAAGGTCGATCAGTAACCAGATGGACTAGTAAACAATCCCAGTGTATGCATTGGAAAGAAACCAGCCCTTCTTAAAGAGAAAACATTGGCAACAGGGATAGAATTTCACAGTAGGACTGCCATAACTGTGGCTCCCCCCACCCCATTCAAACTTTCTAATGGAAACAGTTTAGCCTTAAAGTGCAAAAATTCACCAAACAGCACTTAAGCTGTACAATGTTTCATCAAAATTGTTGACACCTGTGGTGGCCACCAAGGGGTGTGCTGATGATAGCAGCCTGAATACTTTGCTCCTCACATGGTGGAACTAAAAAGGGTCAGAGCCCTGCCTTAAAGACCTCCCTACGACAAGGAAGTAGGATCATTAACCCTGGGCGCTCCTAGGTCACACCCTGGAGAAACCGGGGAAGAAATTGCCACTGGGGAGCAGAGATATGGCGCATAGGCCGGGACTGAGGAAGTCAGGAGACGGCTCCGGCCTGAACGTGGTGGGCAAAGGGCCGCCGGGCCGCGGCACCACTCAAACTCGAGGGCACTGGGCCTGCCAACTACGGAGGAACACCCCGACATGTTGGACTGGGCTGAGGGACAACGAACCAGTGGAGGACTGCGGCAGCAGCTGGCGCCACAGAGGTGGGTGCCTGGCTCCTCCCTCCCCCGCACACTGAACAAATGGAGTGCTCCAGGGAGCTGGGGCACCAGAGAGCCTCGACTGATCACCACAAGGGACAGCCTGACCCCAACCCATCTTGAACAGTGGGGGCAGAGGGTACAGTGAATCGTAGGAGTGGTATAGGAGGCCCCCGGAGGAGGGGGGATCACGTGGAGTCACCAACGTGGATCATGGGGTGTTGTGGGCCCCCAGCTTTGGGCATGCGCCGGCCACCCGGACGCCTCACACCCCGCCACAGCTGGAAGGTCAGAGGGGTGCAAGACCCCCCGGGAAACCTGGAGACGGGGTGAATCTTATGGAGCCCTCCCCTGGTGCGGTCAGTCCCTGCCCCCTCAAGAAGAGGCGGAGGAGGAACACGGGCGTCACAGAATTGTACAGGAGTCGTCCCCGGGGGACCTGGGGTCAGGTGATGATGCCATAAGAGACTGTCTGAAGGTGAGGGCCCCCTACCCAGGGGCGTGTGCCCGCCTCCTGGACCAACACTAAATACACCCAGCCCATTGGGATCTGCACCATGAGAACCCCCCAGGAGGGGCCCAGGAGGTCCCCTGGGGTCTCCCACTGAATCGGCATAGTCCCACCCCACAGGAAGCAGTCCGGGAAGGCTAGCGGGCCCGGTGGAGGGCAAAGGAGGTGGTTCCAAGGGGGCCCGGGCCTGGGCCACATGGAGATACCGAGGAAGATCACACTGAGGTGAGGGCCCCCTCCCTAGGGGCTTGTGCCCACCTTCTGGAGCACCCGCTGCATAGGCCAGGCTCACTCGTATCTGGACCCCAGGAAGTGGAGGATTACCCTGGTGGCAAAAGGAGGAGAGAGGTCATAGTGCCGGAGAGTGGAACCCCCCCTCGAACCCGATTGATTGGGATTGATGCAGCGCAACCAGCATGAGGCGAGTGAGGGGACGAGTGAGAGCAGGAGGCATCGACTGCTTGTGAGCATTGAACCCATGTCGAATTACCTGAAAGAGAGACATTTGCTGGCCAGCCGACCAATAGGACACAAGAGGCCTCCCGTCTAGCTCACTAGAGTGTGGTCCGACCCACTGCAGTGGGGCCCCTACACACAAGTGGCAAGATGCCTGGCGGAGAGGGAAAAAAAATGGACGCAAGATCTAAACTATCCGGCTTTGGTTACACTTGAAGGGAGAACCACAGAGAAACAGCGTGCCCCGATGCCATGGCGACCGGAGGGGAGGAATCTACGGCTACAAAGTAAGATGTTGCAGCACTGATGGAGGAGATCAGAAGCATGCGGGCTGACATCGGTGGAAGGGTAGATAGGATAACCCAGAGGATCGACAAGATGGAAGACAGACTTGAGGTGGAGCATAACCAATCATCTCGAGACGCCATGGAGATGCAAATGGACGTAAGAATGTCGGAAATGGAAAAGTGAGAGGGGGAGATTGTGCTGAAAATGGACGATATTGAAAACAGGGAGAGGCGGAACAACATACGGCTCGTTGGGATCCCTGACAAGGAGGGGGAGACGGAGATGGATATGAGGAGAGCCCTCCACAAAGTCACCAAACTCATTTTCGAGGACGATACCATTGATGAGGCAAAGATTGAAAGGATCCACAGGGCGGGAGGTCCAGCAGGGGGCCCCAGATCGGTTCTGGCCTGTTTTCATAACTACTCGGCAAGCAGAAGATTCTGAAGAAGGTGAAAATGAAGGGACCAGTGATGTTTGGTAATTCCAGAGTTACTATCTTCCAAGACTTGTCCTGCCTAACACTTGCAAGGAGACTCCTGTGCTCAACCCTAAAAAAGTGGATGACCGAAAAGGGAATCCCTTACAGATGGGGTTTTACGTTCTCCATGTCCTCCGAAGTTGATGGAACTAAATATAAACTGTCCAATGAGGAGAAGATACGGTGTGCCGCGAGGGAGCTATTAGGGAACACTGGAGGCACAGAGAAGGCCAAGGAGCAGGAGGCCGGGGCGAACCGATGGAGCATTAAGGGACCTAAGAGACAAAGAATGCCAGGATTTCGGAAATTTAGGACATTGAATACGTCCCCAGCAGCAGAGACAGCATGACAAAAGAAGATCTATCTTTTATCATTGAGCGTGACACTGAGTGGGGGGGCATGCTGGGGAGAGATGGGTGGAGGGGGATTTGCCTGGTGTGAAAGGTCATAAAGCTATACGCCGGGTGCCGGATGGCCATTATCCCCAGGGAGGCAGATGGGAAGAGGTCAATGGGTGTTAAACGAAGGAGACAGGGGATGGAGAGGGGCTCCGATAAGAAGGAGTTTGAAGGGCAGGGACCCGTGTTGTGGGGTCCAATTGGTGGTCTGTGGAGGGTGGTGGTGGGGTGGGATTTGGGGATGGGGGCAGGGGAAGACTGGTACTAGAGACCTTGTTTAGTTTTGCATTATTTCACATTTATATGGTTCAGGTTGAACAGTTGAGGCTATCCATAGGGTATGGCCCTGAGATCCGTAGTGGGGTAACATGATGGCGACCACAAGCGGCTGTGCTCGAGGGAGCCGGCTGAGGATTTTTAGGCAGAATCCTGTGCAGTGCCCTTAGGGACCACCACACACAATTAAGACTACAGGTGGCAATACAAGTTTTAACTTTGGTACAAGCCTGTACTACTATGTCAGAGTGGTAGCAGTGGCGTAGCAGCCCGGCTTATCCCAAAAGTATATGAGCAGTAGCAGAGATTACACAAAGGGACCCCAATTACTGTGACTCAAACAAACACTGACTCAAGGTTTCAGGTAGAAAAATATAAATACATTTATTCTTAAACCATTCATTATAAACACAACACTTCTATTCAACTTAAACAAAAACCACACGTTAAATATACTACAACTAACCAATTCACTTTGTACAGTAAGTCTCAAGGTAAGTACCCTGTGTTTGAATGAACCAGTGTTATGAACAAAACACGTTACCATGAATACGATTACGGTCACTTTTTGACAGTTCGGTCTACTAAATAAACGCGTATCCGTGACATGAAATGCTACCGGGGCAAAAACAAACTTAGCACCTGAGATACCCAGAGGGAGTTGGAGGCAAAAAATCACAGGCAATATTTTGGTTAGGCATACATAATCGAGAAACACTCAGAGACAGGAGTTCAAAAGTCAAAGGGCCGGAGCCAGGGTCAAGTGACACAGGGGGCCTGTTGCCGAAGATCACACAGTCGGACAGTTCACGATTCAACATAGCCAAAAGTACTTCGATATTGTCAATGTTCGGAAGCAAAAGTTATAAGAAGGAGGGAAGACAATGACAAGCCTTGGAGATGAAGAAAAGGGGTTCACCCAGTTTCCTCAAGCAGAACACAGTACCTTGTTCCATTGGTGCAGCTGGTGCCCTGGCAGTTGTTCCTGTTGGTTTCCCGCAGACCCACGATTCCTGGAGCTTCGTTGTGAAGGAGGACGTCTGAAGGGGGTCTGCACCAAACAGGGATGAAGCCGGCAGCAGCGAGAACAGATAAAAGGTGCGCTCCTTAAAAACAGGAGAGACTCTTCAAATGGCTATCCGGACCACTACAGCAGCGTGCAGCGATTTCGACCAAGGAAGAGGATCCTCTGGCTGCGGAAGATGAGCTGGTTATCCCCACCAAGCTCAAGGGAAGAAGACACCGGACTGGATCTTCTCTTAGTCGTTAAAAGGTAGATCGCTCAGGACTGCAGCAGTGCTTCACCGGGATGGGGTAGTTGCAGCAGCCGTTGTTCTCTACGCTTCTCTTCGGTTACTTGTAGTTCCAGTGGCGACTCGCTGACTTCTAGTCCAAGAGACCTGCCTTTTATGCGCAAAAACCCCATTACACAGCTTGGCTGTCAATCACCCAGCAGGGGGGTTGTCCAGCCTGGACAACTACCCTGGCCAATCATGCAACTTGGGTTTCCTAGGATACCCTGCGCACCCCTCCCTCACATTCAGCCCACCTAGACACCCAGGCGCCTTGAGGAGGGCTTCTGAGCAGAAGCCCGCTAAAAGACAGTGAACAAAGAAGGCGAACCTAGTTTGCCGCACAAAGTAAAACACAAGAAGGACTTTAACAAAATGAAATGGCAAATAAACCCAACCAGAGCCAAAAGAAAGACAATTTGGTCAAGCGGGTTTATGTTTGAGGCTAATATAATAGCCAAGAACAGTACCACGTGTATCTAATATAATCGCGGTAGAAAATTAGGGTAGATACCACTGCCACCAGCCAAGTCTAAATGTTAAGAGCGAAACAATGCTCTAGGAGGTACATATAAAAAGGGATACAAATTAACCCTTTCCAGTACTTCATGGAAGATGGGGTGTACTGGATTTGTGGTAGATTGACTAAGTAAAGTTAATGGTAACTTTACCTTTTTCTGGGGGACGGTAGTCGCCTCAGAAATGGAGTCGGGGGAGTCTGAACGACAACCCTGTGCCACTGCAAAGAAGGTGCTGGGTGACACACACAAAGAAGGGGTCTACTGAAGTGGTGTACTCCAGAGCCCACAATCACAAAGAAACAGGTAGAAACACATAGCAAAACACAGGTAAGAGTGGGGGAAAAGCTCACACTCTTACCAAGTGAAAAAATAAACTCCAGAAGTCCAGCAAAGTTGCTGGGGGACTCACTAGGTTAGGGAAATTAGCCATGAAATGAGAATTCTCCCTAACGCGGATTGGGACACCTAATGTCAAGGGCCTGAACTTCCCTACTAAAAGGTCACTAGGGGCAAGGGAATTTCGCAGACTGGAGCTGGATGTCCTGTTCCTCCAGGAGACCAAATATTGTAAGGAGGAGGAAAGAAGAATTCCTGGTTGATTGGCGGGCCAGGTATACTGGGGCTCTGGTCCAGTGAGGAGGACGGGGTGGGTATCTTACTTAATAGAGCCCTTAAGATGGAGGTGTCCAAGGTGTGGTCAGATGTGGAAGGGAGGGCCTTGTTGGTCTCAGGTACCATTAAAAAGGTGCATTTGACATTTGCCACGATTTATGCACCCAACCAGGGCCATCTGATATGCTTGAATAATATCCTCCCTAAAATAATGGTTGAGAGTTCGGGACACCTAATCATTGGAGGTGACTTTAAATATATGGGTAGACGTGAACTTGGAGAGGCAGGGGATCCAGGACAGGGCCCAGGAAGTGGGGAGGTCAGGCCATTTAGGGATCCAGGAGTGTCACGCCACGGGACTCGAAACGGTTTCCAAGAAACCCGCGATTCACCAAGTGTCTCGCCAAACCTAAGGTGAAACGGAAAGGCAGCAAAAGAATCCTGCATTTCCGACCTGATTCACGCAGAAGGGCTTGGAATTTACCTTGGCAACGGTGGAAGCCGTTGTCAAGGGGAGGGAGTCGGTGTTCAGGAAGAAAGCACTAGTCACATGACTTCCCCTACTTAAACTCCGCCCTGTCCTAAGTTCAGTGCTTCTGATTGAGCTCTTTTTGGTTTACTGCTTTCGGTTCGTGCATTGTTGTGATTCTGCTTACGCTTTCTCGGACCTGCTTTTTGGATTACCCTAGTCTGTCTTGGTACCTGGAACTTCTGGTTATTTTTCGACTTACGGAACTCGTCCCTGGACTCGCTACTTGCCTGCTCCCTGGTTCTGTCACCGCCCGCTTGTGTTTTTGATTCGGACTGGACTTTGGCTTGCTGTTCTTGACCCCTTTGTTTTTGACGCCTTTTGGATTCGGATTTTCCATGTTCTAACTTCTTTTCTTTCTCTAACTCGCCTCCTTGCGGGTTTGGAGAAGTTCAGCCGCTGCTGCACCGCGGAATAGTACCAGCCTCCGCTGCATCGTGGGATTAGTAGTTCTCAGCCTCAGCTGCACCGCGGAATCCTGCCAGCCTCCGCTGCTACGTGGGAGTGTTGTGTTTCCATCCTACCCACCTCGTAGGACTCGTTGAAGACCTAGACCCGAAAACAGCCTCAGCTGCACCGTGGGAGAGATCTAGAGGAACTATTCTGACTTCACGTACGGTAACTCTTGCTTCATTCTTATTTTCTTTCCTTTTGTTCAGGAAGGTGGGTGTCACCAATCCATACGGGTAGATAGAACTTTTCCCTCACGTTGGCTGTCCAAGGGTTATTCTTACCTGTCCATACCGTTTATCTAACATAGCGGTTAGGCTATTGGCTATATCATTGATTTCTCAGTTACCTCAGTTGCAGGAAATTTTGCTATAGAATATTCCTCATTAATTAATGTATCTTTCTTCACAGCCACGAGGTCTCCAAGGATTCCAGTCTTTCGATTAATCGATCTTTCTGGATGTTCCTTTATCCATTCAGAGAGGTATATTGATAGAAAGAATTCTTCCTCTACACTACGGGGTCAAGTTTGTGAGGAAGAATTCTGACAAGGAGACTCTGGAACTATATAGGCTACGGGATATGTGGCGTTACTTTCACCCACAAGAGAGGGGTTATACCTTTTATTCATCACCCCATGGAACATTCACTAGAATAGATTGTGTACGTTTCAAGGGGCCTGTGGGAGGAGGCACTGAACACAGAAATTCGCCCGACCTCTTGGTCGGATCATGAAATGGTGACATTGGACTTGGGCTAGGTGGGTATGAATCCAGGTGGGACCAAATGGAGATGCAACAATTCCCTATGGAAGGACCCAGTGTTCCGACAGGAGATTGCTAGGGAAATCGAGGAATTCTTCACTACTAATCACACTGGGGAGGTGGACATAAGGACGGTGTGGGAGGCGGGGAAAGCAACTTGGAGGGGGGTACTGATTAGGGAAGGGGCGCAGAAGAAAAGAAAACAGGCCTGATTGAGAATAGACTACAGGAAGAAATACACAACCTGGATAAGCAAGTGCAGGTGCAGCGGGAAAGGAGGGAGGAGGTTATTAAGGAGGCTAGGGGGAAACGGGAGGAACTGCAGCTCCTTGAGGAGGGGAGGATAATACGTAACCTGCAATTTCTTAAACAGAAATTTTACGAAAAAGGTGACAAAGCCAATGCACACATGGCAGCCATATTAAGAGAGCAGAGGGCAGAAAGGTGGGTGGCAGAAATTGGGGGGGGGGTGAAGTAACAGAGACGTCCAAAGAGGGGACCCACAAGGATTTTGCTTCCTTCTACGAGACATTATATACATCCAGTCGTACTCCTGGGGCGGAAGGGATTATGGGGTACTTGGTGAACAATAACCTTCCCAGATTGAAGGACGAGGAAGCTGCCACACTGGAGGCTCCCATAACAGAAAAAATTCTGAAGGTGGTGGGGAGACTGCCGGTGGGGAAAGCCCCGGTGGACGATGGGTACACCGCAGGATTTTATAAAGCTTTTCTCAATGTCTTACTACCATTTATGGCTGAACTCTTTATAGATATGATGAAGACGGGTAAAGCCCCGGAGTGTTTCTTGAGGGCCTTAATTTTGGTGACACCAAAGGAGGGGAGGGACCCTAAGAAATGTGGCGCATATCGCCCGATCTCCCTCTTAAAAAAAATAGATGCTAAAATGTACACCCGGTTACTGGCAGCAAGACTCGAGGACTACAAGCCACGTTTGATCCATCCGGATCAGGTGGGCTTTATTAAGGGCAGACAGGGCGCAGATACATTGAGGAAGACCTTTCATGAAGCCCATGGTGGGGGGAGGGAGGGTGGTCCGGCCCTTCTCTCTGTCGATGGCGAAAAAGCATTTGATCGGGTAGATTGTGGATTTCTGGAAGCAGTCCTTGTCCAATACGGTGTATGGTATGGCTTCCTATGGGGTATCATGGCACTTTACACGTCCCCAAGGGCCTGTGTAGCAGTAAATGGGGGAAACTCCCAATGGTTCGACTTGGGAAGGTATCGGGTAATATTATCCCCACCAAAAATATCGCCATATATATGGTCGTCGGGAACGGCCATAGGCGATATTTTTAGTGGGGTAATATTTTGGGTTATTGGGAGCAAGGGTTGCAGGGGTGGCCCACGCTCCCTTTAAAATAATATGGAGGTTGCGGGGGTGTCCCCCGCAGGTTCAATGCCTTAATATCGCCGTAAAAATATGTCAATATTTTTGCGGGGATATTAACACAATGAACCCTTGGGAAGGTGGACCAGGCGTGGCTGTCCTCTCTCCCCTTCTTTGTAGGCGCTCTGCCTGGAACCCCTCGCCCAGGAGATTAGAGAGGACAACAGAGTGGAGGAAATACGTGCTGGTGGGGAAGAATACAAGCTCGCCCTATATGCAGTGAATCCTCTGACTTCTATACCGGTGGTAGTCCACCAGATAGAATCCTATGGCACGCTTTCTGGACTGAAGATAAATAAATCCAAATCTATTATCTTTCCTCTGGATAGGGATAGAGCGGGCGACATGGAAAGATTTAAGCCCCTGGGGATGCAAGTTAGTGGCGTTAAGATACCTGGACATTAATCTTACCAAAGACCTGGGTGAGCTTGTTGACGCCAATTTCACTCCACTGAAGTCCACGATTAAACAGGACCTGGCGAAATGGACAAAGCTTATGGTTTGGGTGCCTTAACACAATAAAAATGGTTGTCCTCCCGAGGCTTTTGTATCCATTTCAGATGCTCCATATCGGCGTCCCTGACTCATTCTTCCGGGAGGTGAAGCGTTCTCTATCGATGTTTTTATGACAGGGGAAGGAGGCCAGGATAGCATGGAAGGTACTCGTGCTCCGCAAGAGGAAAGGTGGGGTGGGTCTACCGGATGTGAAAAGGTACCACAAGGCAGCCCAACTCAGGGTTCTTATACCACATCTCCGGGCACAGGGGACCTCCATTGGTCGCACTGGACAACCTTCACCTGCAGCCAGCCACAGTGGAAGAATGGTTATGGGTACCAAGAGACAGAATCCCCCGTATAATTTGTGAACATCCCCTAATGGGGACCATTTAGAACATTTGGAGGAAAGGGGTTGAAATGAGGGGGGGTCACAACGTGACCTTCACCATTGTGACACCTTTGGGTCCCGGGAGTCAAAGGCGCCATTCCTAACCCGGAAAGATTTCAGACATGGTTTGAAGCCGGCTTAGAGCGGGTAGGCCAGTTATTGAAAGAAGAAGAGTTCATAGAGATACAGGAGTTGGAGGAGGCACTAGGTATAGGGAAATGATCCATCTTCCTCTTTCTACAACTGAAGGGGGTCCTTACCAATAGGGCATGGAGCAAACAAATAGAGCGGGACCTGACCCCATTCGAAAGAATTCTGGACACTAGGACGGGGATAAAGGGACTGATCTCAGCTATGTATGGGGCCCTCGTAGATGCCGGAGGTGGGAAAGGGATCTGGAGGGGGTATAGATGCTGCACTATGGGGACGTCTCTGGAGGAGCGCTTACCAGACCTCGATATCAAGCCAATATAAACAGCACAGCATCAAGCTTTTACATAGGTGACAACTCGACCCAGTTAGACTTGCTAAAATGTAGCAAGATGCAAGCCCACTTTGTTGGAGGGAGTGTGGAATGAAGGTT
The DNA here is from genome assembly GCF_040938575.1 of Ambystoma mexicanum. Classification (NCBI taxonomy): domain Eukaryota; kingdom Metazoa; phylum Chordata; class Amphibia; order Caudata; family Ambystomatidae; genus Ambystoma; species Ambystoma mexicanum. The sequence continues at coordinate 549,475,179 of NC_090923.1, forward strand.
GACTATTGGCACATGTGGTGGGGCTGCCCGAGGGTGCAGTTTTACTCGGAGGAAGTCATGGGATGGATTAAAGAGGTGGAGGGGGATCAACTGAGCCAAGTCTCCCCTGCTAGTCTTTTTTGGAGTGGAGGAGCGGGAAGGGGAGTACTGTAGAATGCCGGGGATGGCCTCAGGCCTACTACTAGCATCTAGAGCATGTCTCGCAGTGAAATGGAAAACCCCCCAGGCCCCAGATAAAAAGGAATGGTTAAATATTGCGAAGAACCTCTATGTGATGGAACGGATAACATGGGATTACACGGCAGGTCAGGCCTACTGGAGATGGAGTGGGGAGGGTTTGTCGAGAAATACCTGAGGTTGGAGGAGGGGCGGGGTGAGAGGGATGAGCGAGAATGAAAATAGGCGCACGTATAGGTACATACCAAGAACCAGCTAAAGGGGCCGGCAACACTAAGGAAACGGGGGAATAAAGGGCCCCGGAGTGTAGAGTGAGCGCCTGCGGTTAATGGCTTTAGCTAGTTTTGAGGGTTTTTACGGTTCGTATGAGGGTTTTGATAGAGGTCAAGGGTACCAGGATGGGCGGCGTGGGGGGATGGAGTAGAAGGGTGGGCGGGCAGTTAATTGTTGATCTTTAAGAGAATGAGGCAGAGGGCACGGGTTATCATTGCAGCATGTAAAGCTGTTTAAATGTATGCCTCATAAGGTAATGTTGCTAACTGTTACAAAACTTTCAATAAAGACAAGTTTGAAAAACAATTGTTGACATCAGTGGTTCAAAGCTTAATGAATAATATACACAGCCTTAAACGTGATCTCTTTTACTGGCAGATGCAAATGGAAAGATTGCATAAGAGATGCAAAAATGATGAAATATATCTGCATCCAACAACCCAATGCACATGCTCTTGCCAAAGACCAGCCACACTGGAACCAATGAGATTGTCACCAGGACTGCATGTGCAGATGCTTATTTTCAAGCTCTTATGTTGTAAAAACAACCTTTAACTATTGGAATATTGGAACTCATAAGTACATTAAGGTATTTCATTAGCTCAGTGAGGTTTGTATATGTGCCAGTTGATAACGGGCATAGATTCTGCAATCAGGGTTTCGGTTGGTTGAGGACTAACAGAATCTACCTTTTTGAGAGAGTTATATAAGCTCTGGATTGTAAACATTCACTAAACCTAGCACTCCAGACTGATTTGATTAGCTGAAGTCTCTGCATGATTGGTGTATCATTGGTGTATCATTTGCATAATCTTAAAATATAAATTCAAATGCATATTGGGATGAATTGTGAGATTCCGACACTTCTCCCCAGGAGGGGCCAATACCTGTGAGGCTAGGGAGGTACGCACACTACACAATACCCTCCCTAGGGGTAGAGGCAAGCGGGACCTCACCGGGAGAGACTCCCCCCAATGGGGACAAGGACTCCAGTTCTTAAGATGAACTCCCTAAGCAGCATATCACTAACCCACCTTCACTAACATCCTGTGAAGAAAGAGGTGAAGAACAAACTAGAATCTGTTATTATCACTCAAACATACGGTTGATACCTGTGAAGGAAAGCTTATATGGTACTGGGACGAAGAAAATCACTGGAAGAATACAGAGTATGAGCTAGACAGAAACCAATGACTTTGACAGTACTCTGGGGAAGTTCCACAGCAGCGTCATAAAACTTGGAGGCAGAGACTTTGAGAATGAGAGAGACCGAGAGTTTCAAATCACCTTTGCCAAGGTATGCTAAGAGAACCTTGGACACACAGAGTCGGATGCTGAAAAGAAGTTTAAGTGCAGTTCCCAACGCACAGCGTGGGGAAAGAGAAGGGAGGCCGGAGACTGAGGAGAATACCAGACATCTTGAGCCTGAACAGGAACAAGACGGTGGCGTGACTGTAGGCAGGGAGCGGTGGACCTGGAGTGGGGGAGCCGAGTGTGGACAGCAGTGGAGGCAGCAGTGTTTCTACAGGTTTTTATTACTGAGAGGAGGAGCAACATTACCCTCAGTTGCCTTCAAAAGCAAGAACGCTGTGCAGAGCGTGGCACAGAGAGTGGGAGCCGAGTGTGGTCTGTAGTGCTCTGCAATGCGTAAGCTAACAATCTTTAACCAGATCGAATCGTACTGCGAGTCTTGGAAAGTCCCTAAAAATCCTTGCAATTCAAATGCTTGTTGGGAATGATCTATACCATACCTTGGTTTATATTCTCACTCCATTAACCTACAAGTAACAACAAGCATCAACAAGTATCAACACTACGGATTTCATAAATCCAGTACATGTCCACGCATGTTCTCTATCTCTACGTGGTGTTGTTCCCACTGTTAAACTGCAGTTGACGGCTTTAATAAATCTATTCCTGTTCTTTAATTGCTGTGGTTCATAGGTGCACAAAGTGACTAAAGTATATTACTTGCACATCAGCGCATTGGTCGATGACCTAAGGGCACCAGAATTGGATAATGTATTCGGGTTAGAGGAGGAATACTCACTAGTAATTCGTATGGAGGGGGGAATGGAATGCATGAACGCCTCGACAACAGTGACGAAGGCACAGGTGCCCTTTAATGGAAACCAACATAACCACAACAATTGCTTGGACCGGACAGAACAATCACTGCCTCAGACTCCAGTAAACTCGACCTTTCATTTAAAGGCAACACTGTTCGGTGGTTTGGAATACACGGTTATAGCGTTAAATATACAGAAGAAAATCAACAAATGCTTCAAAGCAAGGAAGTGTTGGGGCTTAGGCGATGCTGACCACTTTGAAACAGCAGTTAACAACAGTTTGGCCCTGCAAACTCGTGAATTGCAGAGGGGCCCCTTGTTATACCCATCTAGTCCATGCCAGGCTTCCATAAGAGCCCATTTCAGCGTGCCCGGATCATATCAACTCTTAACCCCAAATCCTTCAATTGTTCTCGAGGCTCAACTTGAGTTGATGCCAATGGTTGACGCAATTGAAAAAGAATCTAATCGAGCCCAAAAATTAGAATCAGCTGCTCCTCTACCCGCCTTGAACTTTGTTTTAATATCACTAGTCAGCGTCTTTGAGATGCTGAAAACCGAAGTACAGGTGCAATCAGGCATCCTGTTGGAATTATCCAAAGCGGCGATTAACACTGAATCAACTTTGGTGGGTCTGAAGACTGTATTAAGTACAACAATACTAGATGCAATAAAATATCTAAAGGTGGAAGTCGTAATTATATTGTAATTGGTTATTTATAATGCGCTTAATACCCAGAGGTTTCTAAGCATGGACCCGGATATCGAACCTGTGTTGCTCTGCAGATCCGTTGGAGGTGGCTCAGGTTAAATCTCTGGATCTGTCAGCCCGTTTGGAAGCCAGGCGAGGGGGCCAGAAGACTCATAAAAGCAACAAGAAGCCTAATAACAAGGAGCCAGCTGACTGTAGTGCTGCAATATCTAGCACAAGTCAGGTTGCTAAACCCAAAAATCGTAAGGCCCAAAAAATAAAAAACTCAGTTAAGGCAAGATTCTTGCAAAGCCTATCGACTCCAACCCTTAATCGAAACCAAAGCCCTCAGAGAAAGGACACCCCCTAAAAAACTGACTTTAGCAAATAATATTAGAAGACGATCGACAATTCATTAATAACAAGGTCAGCTTTGAATAAAGTTACAAATACTACTGTGTCCGTGTGCTCTGACACTACAACATGTGATGTGGCCACCGATTTATCTGCGAAATGGGAACCCATATTCAATAGGTATAAAAATTTTAAAAAAAGAGTTAAGGGGAACCCGATATCCAACTCCAAGTAAACTGGATACAAGGTAATCTGGGGATACTGAGAACTGCAGAAGTAAAGTGAACACTACAACCTCGGATACCCAGACAGATGGAGTGGTGAATTTAAAAAATCTCAAGCCAATTTATTATCAGAGCAAGAAACATAAGGCGTTGGTCCCAGACAAAGTTGTAGCAACCCGTCGCAATGACTCCTGCACAAATCCCAGAGACACTCTAACAGACTGTTAGATGTATTCAGAGTCAATCGTTAAGACTACTATTAATCAGTATGGAAAACCAGGAAGAAGCCGCAAGTTGAGAGTTGGATTAATGATTTACTGATATTGTCTGATTTTGAACTGGTCATGTTTCAAAGAAAGGGTAAGGAGGAAGCTTATCGGACCTTATGTGGAAGCCTTTTAATGATTTGTATGGTAATGGAGCATCAGATTGAGTAAACCGTTAGTCTAAGTGGTCAGGTAATAGCAAAGGAGAGGTATTGTTTTTGTTGTTGTTAGTGTGTGTGTAAGTGTTTGTTTTGTGCTTTTCGTGTTTTGGACACTCTTTTAGTACTTAAATTGATGTTATTAGGATTGATAATTATTGCCCAGGTGAATATGTACTCAATTAAAATATGGATAATTTCTGGGGCATGGTTGATATTTAGTAGTTGTATATGTTAGGATATACAGTTTTTCACTTGTACTATTTGAATTTATACTGTAATATCTTGCAAATGCTTGTTTGAAAATGACAAAGATGTTAGGAAAAAAAAAGACAACTATTAATACTATACGACCTACCATTGGGGAACCATAGGTGGTCAGCAAGACTGACGGAGACTGCAACACTGTTTCGGGGGAGGCTGGTACATCCTCTAATAACTCCACTCCAACGCCATTGCACCAATCCTTTGCCATATCGAGAGTATGGCTGAAGATACAGGAGAAGGGTGGAGATAAAAGGGCACTCAATCGCAGTAGAAATGTATCAGTTCTAAAGAAGATGCCAATGTTATATTTGTTTTCATCGACGGATATCGAATACGTTTGATTACCACATGCAGATTGTATTCGTATTGCAGAAATTGGCCTAAAAACTTGCCACAGCGCGGATGCTTTATTGGCGGCCAGCACAGATCTGGAAAGAATGGGACTTGAAATATCATTCATCCAACCTGATTAAGAATGATGGAAACAAAGTATCTAAGACTAAAGACAGTAGAGTTGGTAAACAGCATGAAGAAGCACTACCCTCCTCCTCGGGTGGGCCAACAGTACTCCTGTTGCCATCAATAGAGGAGGGAAATGTATCTATGGAGATTAAAAACAAAACGTGGTCTATGCTACCAGACATAATAGGTCAAGTCATAAAGCAGCTAAGGGCTTCTGGAAATGCTCTTTAGTAAACAACGTCTTTAAAGTGTTGGACTGGAATACGTGGGGTTCCACTTCCTTTACGACCAAGGGGATGTGAGAATAGCTATTTGGCACCCATGATTTAATTTTATTCCAGGAAACTTGGCTGACTCAGAAGCTAAACCTAGATGGATTTTTAATGGACAAACAGTTAAGTGAAAAGGGAAAAGTGGACAACCTACTGGTGGCCAAGTTCTAGCCATTCGATCAGCAATAAGCTCAAATTTAGAACATTTACCGACTTCAATAAATGGCTTCCTTGCCGCTCTGGTGAGCTTAAGAGGTGCCTACCCTCTCAACAAGATAGTGACAGTGAATTTATATCAGAACACCGCCTCTTCCATTCTAACAGATTTTCTGGAATCTTTGTCAGAATTACTGCTGAGAATAAAAACTGATTATGATTCAGCAGGAACCATTTTAGCAGGTGATTTAAATTCCCAGTGCATCAGGACAACAAGGTTGGGAGGAGCTCCTTTGAATGAGGAACAACTGTAAATGGCAAGAGATGGTTATCATTTTTAGCAGGTTGGGATCTAATAATGACGAATGACAGCAAAGGTGACATTCCAACAGCTCTCACCCGTACCTGTGACACCTCTGGATCAACAATAGATTATTTATTCTTGTCGAGGAATCTATTTGATATGTGTTCAGGCTTCCAGGTGCAAAATAGGGGCTCTAGTGCCCACAAAATGCAGACATGAAGGATTGCCTTAATTCATGATCTCAGCCAGCGAGTATTCGCTACAAAAATAGCAGTGTATCAATCCCGAAATAGGGTGGTTAAATTCAGACATAATGGAGCAAGCTTGAATATTAAACTACAGGGAGTCTCTGAAAACTCTTTAGAGAAGGAGCTACTTAGAGTATGCTCCCTCTCGAATTTTGTGGATTACCTTTGGCAGTTTGATCCCCCGGGAAGTCGTCTAAGACGAAACTCTCCAATAATCCCCACGTTATTGATGAAGAAACCCATCAGTGGAAAAGAGCGCTGAGGGCTTCCATATGAAACTTGGGAAAAGATCTTTCCAAATCACATCCTTACTACATCACTGAGGTAAAACCGTAGCGTAACAACTACGGGAGGGTGGTTGCATGCTAATAGGTACTTCCAAGAACAGCAAGACGCAGAGATGATGCTGAAAATCTTGCATAACAGTTCTTGCTGTTTTGGGGCCTTAGTTAATAATATAAAGGGTGTCCAAAATCAGGTGCAAAGCAATATATCTAAGTTATATCTGAAGCCCCCTGGCATGAATTATTTGGTAATATGTATAAAACGGCAAACACTGAAAGCTATAAACGGAGGGGCCTAATTTACCTCCAGCTCTTGGCAAGTCAGGTAACGCCTACCGGCAAACTTGTAGTTTGCCGGTCCGGAAACGTGCCGGTAAATGGAATTACTGGCACGTTATTTCCAAACTGGCAAACTTAGAATGACCACCAAAGTCTCAAGAATACCTAAAGAGAGTGAGAATCATTACTGGAACGCTCATACTTGTCACTGTAACTATCTCAGCTATTGCCTCCACTGAATCTGTGCCAGTCACCGCCTTCACTGTAACTGTGCCAGCCATTTCCTCTACTGTATCTGTGCCCACCATTGCCTACACTGTTACCGTGCCAGCCATTGCCAGATCTGCTGCCTCACTGCGACCCTGCATCCTTATCAATGCTAGATCCTGCCAGCGCAAGGCGCTGCCTGTCAGATCTGCTCATCAACCCCACCAACACCACACCCCTCCACCACAACCCATTGCTGGCACTAAACACCTCTAGAGACTGCATCCCAGAACCTTCCTAGTGCCCATGACTCTCCCTGGTCCTACATACCCCATCTTGGAATCCGCTAGAAACACCAGGCTATCCTGCCGCACTGTCACGTCCCTCATCCCCCTCACCCTCACCCAAGCCCTCACCTGTCTCCAAACCCCAATGTCAAGGCCAAAGATGCATCTCTCAAGTGCCCACTGATCAACACCTTTCACTTGGGTCCCATGCCATTCATATTCACAATAAAATATCAATATCAATAACCTGATTACTGATCTCCACCTCAATTTAATTTTGCATCACCAAATCCTTGCTGCACTAGGCCTTAGGGCCACTACTATCCTTAGCCATCCCTCCTAACTACTCCATCTTTAGGACCGACCGTACAATTACCTCAGGAGGAGGCGTAGCACTTATTGCTAAAACCATGCTCCTCATTAGGAGCATTGACGCTCTCCAAGTAACAGGCTATGAATCTTTCCTCCTCAAACTCTCTTAACCCTCAGACTACCTACAACATCCTCCCCCTCTACCGCCAGCCAAGCTCATTAGATCGACCTGACTCGGACATCCCCCTCTTGATCACACCCTTAATCAAACTTCCACAAAGTTCATCATTCTATGTGATATCAATCTGTGTTTTACCGACCCCAATGACAACAAAGCCACTCGGCTTGGTCAATCACTACAGGAGATGAATTTCATGCTAGTCAGCTCCCCTACTCACGGTAAGGGACGCATCCTTGACTAGATTCCCGCATACAACGTCTCCCTCGAAAGTTCCTCCATTTCTCCCGTGACCTTTTCCGACCACTTCCTCATTGAATTTGCTATCCATTATCCGGTACTAACCATTTTAATAGACAAAAATCGATCGAAATGGTACAATTTGACCGATTTGGGCCAGTACTATTCAGTACTTAAAAATACCAAACATGTGGAGCGGGGTTGTCCCCTGCTCCTCATGTTCAGTATTTTTGGGCTTGGGGGCTGCAGGGGTGTCCCCCTCTTCCTCGAAATTGGAGGCGGGGGACCGAAAAAAAGAAAATGGGACCCTCCGGCGTCAGATCCGACCTGCATTAGAGGGACAGATCTGATGCTGCAGGGTTGCAGGGGAAGCGTCGGCGAGCGAGCAGGTAAGTAGGGGAGGCGGTGGGGGGCGGTGAAAGGAACATTTTGGGTTGTTTGGCAGAAGTGCAAATTGATTTGCAGCAAAATTTACTACGGTCAATTCCACCGTAAATAATTACACTACGGTCAAACAACACAGATCCCTTCATCCCACCTCCCTTTTCTCTACCGGTCCAGCTCCTAGCCCGTTCCTGGTCTGTAACACTCACAAACACACTAATGAGCTACTCATGCCCGCCCTCTCTTCCCTGCTCTCCTCTTCACTGCCACCTAATAACACCCCAGAAGCCCTAGCTCACCATTGTCACCTCCTGATGATCGATCGCCATGCCCCTCTCAAATCTAAAACTCCCAAACCAATTAATGCTTGGTTCTCAGACGAGCTAGTCGCACTTCGCTGAACCAAGAGATCCTGTGAACACCTTTACCGATAAAATCGAAAATAATCTCTCCCATATCAACCACACCAACTTAGTCTCCGCTGCCAAAACCTACTAAAAAGTGGCCTTTTCCCATAAGACCAATTCCTATAATACTAGGATTGCTAACACTAGCTCTGACTCAAAAGAACTGCTCTCCATTCTATGAGAACTAGAGAACCCTGCCAGCCCAACATGAACGTTCGGACTGACAAAGACTGGAGTGTGCCCTTTCAGTATGCCCTTGCCAACAAGATGGAGCTACTTCGGAACAATATTGATGCCAAAATAATTCAACTTGCCTCCAAAACGCCTGCACCTGCCACCACCCCCTCCATTAAACTTACCTCCCCACCGATATTACACTATTCTCCATCTCCCAAGTCTCTGAGGAGCATTTTTTACCTGAAACCCTCTAATTGCAAGGGTGACTTGTGTTCACCGCACAACGTAAACATGTGAGCGCCTACTATATCTCCAATCAGCACCAACTTTGTAAATGCCTCCTTCATGACTAGCATTGTTCCAAAATACATCAAAGCTGCCTCGATCACTCCAATCCTCAAAAAACCTTCACTTAATCCCACCATACCCACTAACTACTGCCTCATAACCACAGTACCTTTTCTGCTCAAAATCCTTGACCGTGTCGCTTACTCCCAAGTGTAACACTTGCAAGAAGCCAATCATCTTTTTGGCTCAAGACAATCCTGCCCTGCTGGATCTGAAAATGCAGCTGGACAGCGTCTGAGATACAGGGAACCTTGCCATACTCCTCTTCCTTGACCTTTCCGCTGCTTTCGACTTGATCAACCACAATATGCTCTGCCAACACTTGGGTTCTCACTTCTTTTTTCCACAGAAGCCATAGCCTGGGTAAAATCCTTCCTTCGAGATCGCACTTCAAAAATGTGCATTGGAAACTTGGCAGCAGACACCATCCAAGCACCTGTGGGTGTACCCCAAGCCTTCTGCCTGTCCCCCACCCTCTACAACACCTATACTATGCCACTCTTTGACATCTTGGACTCTCTCAACATCATGTACACCAGCTTTGCTGATGATACTGCAATACTCATCCCATCACTGGCAACCACTCTGAGGACAATAATTACACAAAAATATAGCTGAGGTTGACACAAATTGAATACATAATGCAACTCATGATGAACAAAACATTGTCTTTTTATCCAAAAGCCCAAGTGATTAGGCTATTCCCCTACATCACAAATGGTCATACATGTGTAAAACAATACATATTTAGCAACAATGGTCCCAATTTTAATAGAGACAGCATGTAGAAAACACATGCTTCCTCTTGTCCAACCACAAAAATAACAGCATAAAAAAAAAAACAATACAATAACCAATACAAATCTGGTTCTTATTGTGCCAGACTCACAGAATTGATGTTTAAACAGACAGATATATATCATTGTAAGTCCACAAAGTAAATACAAAAAAGGAGAACTCACAGGTTTTGTATTCACACGCAGTCTACTAGAAGAGACAATAAACTATATTTATCTAAAAGAAATAAGCTCTGTCAGAGTCCTAAACCTGTGAATGATGCGCTAGTTTCAACCTTGTACCTGGTGGAGACTGGTTTTCTTCAGGACTGGAAAAAAGAATTTCAGTTGGGCACCACAGTAACTTTTCGTTTCGGATAAAATTACGCCCAGTGGCCCTAGGGCAAAAATACATGAACAAAATCAGTGTGTTTGGGAAAATAAAGAAAATGTGTTGGCATCAACCTAAAATGAAAGAGATACTCCCAATGTCAAGGCTGTTTGGGAATAATCATCCCTTGTAAGTACTGGAGAGTACCTTAAACAAACCCCATATGATAAAATGAGTGTTTGTTTGTTTGTTTATTTTATTTAGTATAGCGCTCCAGACCCTGGGGTAAATGGGTGCTTAAGGACAAGTTACAAAGTTACAGTATACAAGCAGTTATACAATTGTGGCGGGAATATGCCATATATGGTATGTACAGGCAGGTAGAAGAAGCATTTCAGATTATGTACAATATATACAACAACAACTAAGCTTATTCTATCTAAGGGTTTCCTTCTCCAGTAGCCAGCTAATGACTAATTTTCTGAACAATTGGAAGGATTTGACCAGTTTAATATTCAGTGGCAAGGTGTTCCAAAGTTGAGGGGCGAGGACAGTGAAGCTCGAGCCTCCCGCTCTTTTGGCGGTGAATCTGGGCACGACGAGGCTGAGGGTATTAGATGATCTGGTGACTCTTGTGTTGGGTTTAAGAGTGAGTTTGTTAGTCAAGTATTGGGGGGCTAGGTGGTTTAAGGCTTTGTAGGTGAGGCAAAGGGTTTTTAGGTCAATTTTCTGCTGAATGGATAACCATTTGCAAGATATTCTTGTGTGGGAAATGTGCTCCCTCTTGGGAATATTTAGTGCTGCTCTCAGCGCATTATTTTGGAGGATCTGAAGTTTCTTGATTATAGCTTGGTTGGCACCAAGGTAGAGGCTATTACAGTAGTCAAGTTTTGATTGTATAAGGGCTCTCGCCAGAATGAGGCAACTGTTTGTAGATAGGAACGGTCTACAGGCACTGATTAGTTTTCCCGTGTAGGCGGTGGCTGAGGCAGTCATATTAACTTGTTTGGCGAGGTTGGTATTGGCGTCCAGGTAGAAGCCTAACGTTTTCACGTTCTTCACAACTGGGATGATGTTACCATCTATGGTGAAGTTCGAATAATCGGGGCTGAGTTTCTGTAGATTATTGGGGGACCCGACTAGGAGGAGCTCAGTCTTCTCATCATTCAGACAGAGGCCGTGTGTGGCCATCCATGCCTGAATGATGGCGAAGATTTCGTTAATCCTAGTGGCGTCAGAGTTGTAGTTACCAGAGATGGTGAGGAGTATCTGGATGTCATCTGTGTAGTTGGTGTAGGTGACACCCAGGTGGTCCAGTTTGTCAAAGAGGGGCTTTGTAAAGATGTTATAGAGGGTAGGGGAGACGCAGGAACCTTGTGGGACACCACAGGTGATGGGGTCAGCTGCAGCCACAGAAGAAAAGACCCTCATGGTTCTGTTGGCTAGGAAGGATTGAATCCACATGACAGCAGGGGGGGGGAGAAGTGGGCAGCAGAAGAGAGGTGGTTGCAAAGTATTTTGTGGTCAACCAAGTCGAAGGCTGCCGAAAGGTCTAGGAGGAGTAGGATAGCTGCTTTGTTTTTGTCCTTGATGTCATCAATCTGGCTTTTAAGGACAACAAGGGCATTTTCTGTTCCATGTTGAGGGCGAAAGCCAGATTGACGCAGGCCTAGCAGTTGATTAGACTCCAAGTAATCCTGGATTTGCAGATAGGCAACTCTGTCGAGGATTTTTAGCAGGAAGGGGACCGTGGTAATAGGCCTGTAATTGGTGGGAATGGCTGGGTCAAGAGACTGTTTTTTTAGGAGAGGGAGAACCCAAGACTGTTTTAGTTTGTTAGGTACAGAATTAGTTGAGAAGGATAGGTTTACTAGTTTGGAGATAAATGGGGCGAGGTCTCGCGCCGCGTCTTTGATGATCTGTACGGGGCAGCTGTCCCCTTTACAATTTGAAGTTTTAAGGGATGCTATAATTTTTTGAATTTCGGGTATAGTAACTGGTTTAAATGTAAAGCCGGAGGTATTGCTAGTAGGGGTGGGTGTGCTAGGTATGAAGGCGTTGCTGTTTGATAGTTGTAATCTTTTGGATTCAATTTTGTTTTGAAGACCAGTGATTTTGTTAGCTAAGGCATTTTGGATGCTGGTGCACAATGCCTTGTCCTTCACGCATGTATCGGTTGAAGGATTCGGATTTTCTAATTCCTTCAGGATGGTGAAGAGTTCTTTAGCAGAGGATTGGGTATTGTTTATTCTGACATTATAGGCTTCTTTTTTGGTCCGGATTATCTCCTTCTTGTAGTGGGAAGAAATGGTCGTAAGATTAGCTTTGTTTTCTGCAGAGGGGTTAGTTTTCCATAGGGTTTCCAACTTGGCTTTCTTTTTTCTAAGAGTTTTGGGTTCCGGTGTGTACCAAGGGTTCAGGTGAGCTATAGGCTTACATTTGCGTTGCTTTAATGGGGCAACGGCATCAATAGTGCTAGTTAGGGCATCATTAGGGTAGGAGTTGACCACAAGGTTAAGGTTGTGTCTTTGAGTTTAAAAACCAGTGTGACCTGCTTGGCCATGGAAGAGTTAAAATAAGTGTGCCAAAAGTGGCTTCATTAACGGATTCGAAGAATCTTTGTCCACAAAGTGTATGGCAAAGGATGAATCTCAAGGGGCGATCATGGTGGCGCTTGATGGTCAGTCTGCAAAAACATAATCAAACAGAGCATATGCTCAATGCTCATAATAATGGACAAATCTAATTGTATTACAGTTCCTCTTTATTTCCAATACTGCATATACTGTTCTTGGTTTGGTATATATGTCTGTTTTAATGTTCGGCAAAACCTAAAGTTGATGTCTGAAAGGTTTTGAATAACTCATAACCACCGGCACAGCTCTGGGCAACCTTCCAGATCATCGTTTTTCAGCCTGCCACGCCATTATAAGAAGGGTAAAGACCATATGCAAATCAGGCTTGGTCTCAACCCAGAAGGGGCAGTCCAGCCCGAACGGCTAAGTCACATTCCTTCAGCACGGGACCAGAAGCATCCCCAGACATGTTTCAGCCTTGTTGGGCATATTCAGTGAGGAGTAGCTTGTGTCTCGGGGTCCAGCTTGCTCAGGACCCACATCTGGGCATTTGGGGGGGACTAAAGCAAAACCAAAAGTTGATGGCTGGAAGGTTTTGAATAAATCATAACCATGGCACAGCTCTGGGCAACCTCCCAGACCAAGCCATTACAGAAGGGGACAGACCATATGCAAATCAGGTTTGGTCCCACCCCAGAAGCGTCAGTCTAACCTGAACTGCTAAATCACATCCATTCAGCAGGAGACCACAAGCATCCACAGACATGTTGCAGCCCTTTTGGGCATCACCAGTGAGGAGAAGCTTGGGTCTCTAGGCCCAGCAATGTTCAATGTTTCAATGTTCATTCAAGCTTTTCCCTACACTTGCATTTCATGCACTCATATGTTATTGGGGTTTGGGTCTGCACTGTGCCCTTCTTACCCGCAAACAAACTATTTATTGTTCCTTTCTGGGAAGTTTCATAATGTTCATTCTATCGTTGGTGCAGTCGCCGAAATGCCACGGGGTCCCCACTTGACTTGGGCTGACTTACCGGCTCTGTGCAGCATCTTTGGTCCTGCTCACACTTACGCAGCGTAGCTCTTCCGCGCGCTTCCTGCTCTGGGCTTTTCAGATGTCTCTCCAGCTTCCCCAGCGGCTCTGCTCCTGCACACTTTCTTTCTTTCAGGTTACAGTAAGGACAACGCTGCCTCTGCGAGATGCCGAGCGCCCAGGAACACTCTGGCGGCTCCTGGCCTCTCCACAGGATATCCTGCTCTCAAAACATGAGTCTCCTCTGCTGGCAAGCTTTACTGCTCCGCCACACTGGTTCTTGTCGCCAGCGTTCGCATACCTCTGTGGAAGATGCAATGTCTTCTCCTGAACCAATTCTCATAGTGTGGCTGCCATTTTTAAATGTCCCTCTTACAGGTGGTTTCACCAAACAACTAGTGCGCTCTTTCAGCCTGAGGCTCTTGTTGCTTTGCATCATTTCCTTCATCCTCCTCGTCTCAGTACTTAGGTGGTTATGGGAGTTGGAGTCCATTGATGTCACTTGATGCATAACATTTTGAGAGTTTATCTCAATGATTACAGATGAAAGATCCATTCTATATGAAAGGGAATCAGAAGTGAAAAGGGTTTTATTGGGGCTTTTATTCTTTAGGCCATAGATGGGGATCTGGCCTAAAGGATATTGGGAAGAGGTTTCTTTATTTTCCCAAAAGGTTAGAACAGACACATGGCAATAGGCCATTAGGGTTTTGGGCATAAGGGGTTTTTCCTCATTGGGAAAAACGGGGATGCCATGCCTAATCCAATGAAGCCATGACATATCCCAAGCAGTTGTCTCCTTCCATGAGATCATCCCTCATATAGCCACCCCCAGGGTGAGGATCAGGTGTTGGCTGACGTCCCCTGTCCACATGGGAGGAGGTTACCTCCGGGGAATCCGTGATGACTCCATTGGATTCATCAGATGATCCTGTGGCCTTCAGGCTGGAGCCCTCCTGAATGCCCAATGTGTAACGCTCACCTGATTCTCGCAGAGGCGCCGGTCTTGACTGGGCGACTACTGTATCTCCAAAGGTGATGTGTAGCACCCGGTTGGCTCTTGGGCTGGACCTCTGTGCACTGTATGCCTGACGTGTAGAGTAAGATGTCTGCAGATAGAAAATATGGGGTTAATGAACTGGGGTTATTGGGGTGTCCCTATCTCTTTCCTCTTCTCCTCTCCTGTAGACCCCCAAAGGTTAACGCTCTCACCTTAGGTAAGTGAATGCCGAGCTCTCCATCTGCCTCGGGGCAGGGTGCTGTAACCAGTTTCTTCACTGGATAGGTAGCGCAGGCCTCTTGACTTCAGAGGACTGCTGTCCGTCGTTTACTGCACGAACCGTAAGTTTCGAGTCATTCAAATGTCTTTAAAGTCTTTAGTAATGATGTCTCTTGTTTTGCAGGGTTCCGGCGATGGCGGATGACGGGCTGAAGTGAGTTGAAGATGGAGCCCGTGTGATGAATAGAAGCGCCTGGAAGCACGTAAGTAAGCGCTTGTTGCCTGCTTCACGATGCGCTCTAACTGTCTTTTTATTTTGCAGGTACGAGTTCGGAGCGGCTGCAGGGTGCCAGAATACCCACTGGATTAGATGTGGAAAGGAGTAATGGCACGTGAGCATTAAAGTTCCCCAATGTCTTTAAACGCACCTTGTTTTGTCTTTCAGATGCGGGATGCAGCGCCGAAGGCCTCCGGAGCGTGCGAAGAGTTGGTAAGCTTTTGTCTTTCAGATGCCGGAATGCAGTGTGAAGACCTCCGGAGCGCACGAAGAGTAGGTAAGCCTTTGCCTTTCAGATGCCGGAATGCTAACCTGTTCTTTCTTGTCTTTATAGGTGTTGCTGAAGACTGGATTCAGGATGCTAAGCCTTTGCCTTTCAGATGCCGGAATGCTAACCTGTTCTTTCTTGTCTTTATAGGTGTTGCTGAAGACTGGATTCAGGATGGTAAGCCTTTTTCCTTAGGCCCAGGACCGGATGCCGAAGACACGATGAGCGTTCTGCTGCAGAGGTTGCAGAATAACGCAAAGCAAGATTCATCCACCGGGTGTGGTTTAAATAGCCTCCTGTAGTGCTTAGGTGTCTCCTTCCACAGCCACGCCTAGGTAAGAAAAGAGTTCCTGCTTTCCAGAAGAGTTCCAGTGTTCTGAATCTAGGGAGTGGCTCCAGCCCCACCCAACAGGAAAAGTAGTTCCAAACAGAAGGGGATCAGAGGCTCAACTGGCAGGCAAGTAAGCAGCATGGTCTGCTGCAGGTAAGTCCACCCAAGCATTATGAGCCCGGCGCTTCCAGCGCTGGGACTGGGCATATTTATGAGCCTGGTGCCACTGGCGCCAGGACTGGGTGCAAAAGGTCCCAATTGGGACTGGTTGGCACTCGGAACCTGGGTTATGGATCTGCTTCCAAGGGAGTTGGGAAAACCCTGACCTTTTGGAAGCAGAGATCATGACACAATGTCAGGCCTCAGAGTAGGTGATCTTTATTAAGCTGGATTTGTGGAGGCTGACACTGAACCTCC
The DNA here is from genome assembly GCF_040938575.1 of Ambystoma mexicanum. NCBI lineage: Eukaryota > Metazoa > Chordata > Amphibia > Caudata > Ambystomatidae > Ambystoma > Ambystoma mexicanum. The sequence goes on from NC_090923.1 coordinate 549,491,431, forward strand.
AGAACGCCTTTAAACTGGTCACGTCTCCTGACATGGATATTATGGAATCTGCACTGTATTACTATACTAGTGTGGATTTTCGCCAGACAGCATAGAAGGTGATTGAGGCTCGGAGCACCGTCCAAGCCGGTCTTCCAGCATGAACTGACCGACAACGTCGACTAAGGATGTTGGAAGGAAATCGTGTTGCCTTTCAACCTGGAAGTGGTCAATCCAGTCCTCACAATACGACAACACAAGTGATCAGGGCCTACTGTGAACAAAGACCTGAATTGGAAATTTAAACCAGCTTCAATATACCTGTTTTTGTATCAAAACATGCCTTTCCTGAGAGCTTTGTAGTTCAGAATGCTGCAGCAGGATACACATCTTTGACCGTCACCCACTCCACCCAGACTGTTAAAGCTTGATGCATTTGGTAAGAACATTTTTGTGGCAGGTAGTGTGTTTCCGTGCAGAGGGGACCTGGCATAGCAATTCGGGCAGGGCTGCTCCCATTGGTGGCAGTACCTGACCGATTTGCATATGGCTGGACCCGTTTTGCAATGGCGCAGACGGGCTAAAAAACAGTGGTGTGGAAGGTTGCCCAGAGCAATGCCAGTGGTCCAGATTAATTCAAAACCTTCCACCCATCACTTTTTTGGTTTGTTTGTCTCCCTATGTGAGAGGGTTCCATGTGTTAAAATCACGCCAAAAATCGCTGTGGCCACAAAATATTGTGGCAAAAAGGCTGTGGTTTTGCCGCCGCAATCCATGTAAAGGATGCAGGGGACACCCCCAGACCCATTATACCATTTAAGGGGACCGGGGGACACCCCCGCAACCCCTGCTCCCCTTAAATGGGTTAGTGGAGTACACCTTTAATGGGTCAAACCACAGCATTTTTGCAGCGATTTTTTATTTTTATTTTTTTTTATTTTATCATTATTTATTTTTTTACAGGCGACATTTTTTCCGCGATTTTATCACTGAATACCTGTGAGAGAAGGTGTGCCCAGACGTGGGTCCCTTGCTCGCTGCGCCATCGGGACCCAAGCTGCACCTCACTGAGGAGGCCCAACAAGGCCGAAAACATGTCTGGGGTTGCTTGTGTTTCCGTGCAGAGGGGACCTGGCCTAGCAATTCGGGCAGGGCTGCTCCCATTGGTGGCAGTACCTGACTGATTTGTATATGGCTGTATCCCTTTTGCAATGGCGCAGACGGGATAAAAAACGGTGGTGTGGAAGGTTGCCCAGAGCTATGCCAGTGGTCCAGATTAATTCAAAACCTTCTACCCATCACTTTTTTGTTTTCAGTTGGCCTTTAAGTCTGGCTTTTGCCTCAAGGGTCTTCACCAGGGTGGCAGCACAGTCGGGAGGGAATAGATTAAACCTGACTCATCAATGCTTGTTACCTGTAACAGTCTGTGCCCCCTCTTCACCGCACCGCCATCTCCTTCACAGTGTGAGCTTTCCCTGAAATGCAAGACTTCTCAGGTAACGTCATCTCAAGAGCTCCAGTTCATCAGAGTGGTCTTGGATACTCGCTTGGGAAAGCTTTACTTACCAAAGACAATGGTCCTCATTACATGTTTGCCGGTGGAATACCGGCAAACTGCAATACTGTTTCCACCACTTGGTCTGCTGGAATTACTGGAAGGGATAACTCCCTCCCCCTGGTTTCTTCTTTCTCTTTCTTACACAAGTACGAGGGGGTATGGTCCCTTCCCCTGGTTTATTCTTCTCCTCAATAGTGCTGAAGAAGAGGCCCACACCACCAGGTATTGCAATGCTGAACCACTATTTCTCTGCTTGCTCCACCTGGTATACTCTCCTGCAGGTACTGTAACTATGATGATTACTCTTGATGTCTTGGTAATGTTTTATGGGTGCGGGTCCCAGACTTGCATGTTTTGCTGCTTCGGGTAGTCCACCTGGTATACTCTCCTGCCAGGTACTGTGACTATAATGATCACTCTTGGTGCCTCTGTAGTTTGAGATAGTTTTTGCCCGGGGCTCCCAGTCCTTGTATATGGAGCTTTTCTGTCTTTGCCAACTGTTGTTCCACTGGCTTGGGCCCTCTGCACCTCCCCTATCGCCCGTATACCTTTTTCTCTGGTTTGTGTCCTCGTCTGGGCTCTTTGGGCACCGGCTGTCAGCCGTTTAGTTTCCCCGCCATTCTTTTCTTGCTTTCCTTTTGTCTGCAGTGGCTCCGCAGAGGCAACATCTCTCCTGGCAGCTGAACTTCTGCTTCCCACACTCCTCGGCCTCCCAGTTCGCCAGGAGTTTCTTCTGCCTTCTCTCCTTCGTGTCCATTTGACACCAGACTGCCTCTCGTCTCGCTTTCCCTTCTTGTGACGTCCCGGTCCGTTCTCCTTCTCCAGCTTACTTGAACTTCGCAGCTCCTCCAGGGTGGGCTTGTCGAAAAGACTAGCCCGACCTTTCTTTTTAAAGCACATATTGTAATTAATTGTCCACATTGAGTAGACTGCTTGTGTTGGTTCTGTGGAGTGTTCCTCATCACTCCGTGCATCTTCATCTTTGCAGTAAACCCATGGTTATCGTTCACTGAGGTACTGACGTTCTTCTTCGTCTCAGTGTCAACACAGTTATCTTCCACTAGGCTCTTGATGTTCTTCCTCATCCCAGTTATTGGATAGGATTCACATGTTTCGTCTCTATTCCTTCCTGTCTTGGTGCAAGGTTTTGAAGTTGAATAATCTACCTTGCACAAATACATGGTAGCCTGTGAGACTGTCACCCTGTAGAGGGTAGGAGAGGTTGGAACGGAGTGGGTGGGTGTATACCGCGTTCTCGCTGAGGTGTTGTCCCCTGTCCCATAAGGGGTTCCCCTCCCATAATGCACCACCCCCAAGGGGATCATTGGACTGTGGCTGCACCGCTCTGGCCCCATGAGAAGGGTCTCCCCCATGGGAGATGGGACGACATCCAAGGATTCGTCACATTACACAACGCCACAAAGTAGTGAAAAGCTTTCGGTGCCAGCTGCACTATCCAGGGGTATATTTCTAAGATGAGGAAACTGTTGGAGGAGCCATTAATCAGAAAGAACATTACACCAGGTAAGTTAGTTTGTCTTTCTTCAATTTAAAAAAGTGAATGTATTTTGTTTGGGTGATGCTATTTTTGAAACGTATGCAAGGTGCACCATTTCTTGGAAGGATTAGGTATGTACTGAAAATGTTGAGAATCGCAGAAGGCAATGTTGAGATACTTGCACACTAAAAGTGAAAGTTTTTTGTTTTTTATCAAATACCCAATGCAAAAAACATCTGTGCATGAGTCTTTGGATTTGGCCAGGTCAGTTGCTTGCCAAAAATGGTGCTCAAGGTTTTGTTTGCATATGTAAAGTGTCATTACCCTTACCTATAATTGCGCTGGGGTGGTAGTATAATATTTACAAACATATATAGAGCAAGTTCAATGTCTCAAAATGTATAGCCACAACTGGATCCAGTAAAAAGTAATTTTAGATGTCCACTGGATGTTCCACTAGCATGAGTGACTCAGAGATGAAATGGAAATACTTAGGATATGCTAAACCTGCCATTGCAAGCCTCTACCCTCTTAGCCTTTTACTTGAAGCATCCAGTTGCTGAAGCAAGGGCTTTTTTTTATGTATCCTGACTATTATGAAGGGGGTTTCAGTGATAATTTGTCTCTCCCTGTACACTGCACAACCCTTCATCTCCCTGCCTGTACATCTGCAGGCAGTGACCAGCAAGTGCCACTATTTAACTCTGTCCTTATCCTTTTTCCCTCACTACTTGTCACCTGTCTTGCTGTCACTCCTCATCACCCATCTTTTCTGCATGTAACCTACTTTTACTTGTCAACCCATTGCCTCTCCTCTTTCCCCCACTTGTCACTGGCTCTCTTGCCCTGACCCCTCATATACTCTTACTTTTGTCTGTAAAAAACTAAAACAATTGTCTTTGCCAATGCTTGTTTTCCTTGTGATATTCTCTTAGTCTTCTGCTTAATTAATTTCTTACCTACCCTCTCATTCTCTCTAGCATTTGTTCACTCACTTTATTTCACTCGTCTCTGGATAACTAGCTCATAAGTGCTAGCCTCGCATGTGGTGCCACCCTGCAGTTTCCACTGTCGAATCTGGGCAAGGCTGACTCAGGCCTTTATCATTCTGAGGTTGATACATTTAGTCCCATAAGTATGGGTACTAATAATAACTTATAAACAGGAGGAATACAGCATAAAGCAATCTTTGAAAACCTTGATGTATAATTACACCTGCTTCCCTTTTCCATTGTTTCTTCTTTTGTCTCTTTGCCTATGTAGCTTCTTCAAACTGCAGAGGATGTTGCAAAAATGCAGGCGGAATTGGAGACCATGCGCCCACTTCTGGAAGAAGCAGCTCAAGATACTGTTACAACCATGGAGAAAATCAAGGTAATCAGATCAAATTTGGTGAAATGTGTGTGTCAATAATTCCATTCTTTCTCATATTGTCAAAATGCAACTATGGCTGTGTATGAGAGATGTAAGGTTCTATATTAGTATATGTGTAGAAGCAGCTATGAAATATATTCTGGGTTGCAGGCCAGTCCTTAATATCAATCACAGTTTGTTGGACATTCTGAAATATTTTATTAATGTGTGAACCATATATTTTAGGATGCACACGTGTGTCAGGGGGACAGCATAGGGCTTAATATTAATCTGTAAGATATAGTTCTAAACAGAAACACATATTTTGTATTGGTTTTGCTCTCTATAGAGGAGCAGCAGTCAATATTACAATTTAGTGTGGACATATCAATATTTGTTAGTACAGTCCTGTGTATTTACTTGAAAGGGCATGTCAGTAATCCAAGGATGTCCTCACTTCTTTCCCTGTGGGACCCCCCCCATGTGGCCAAGGGATGGCAGCCGCTACTTGATCCTGACACTAGGGGGCGGCTATGCGAGAGAGGACCTCCTCGGTGAGGTATCTCTCAGGGAGACCCTATGACATCAGTGGAAGAAATCACATAGCCTCCTTTTTCTTTAAAGGGTGCTTCCCCAGTTCCCCATGCTTTAATGCCATGCTGTTGCCCTCATTTCCCACCACAGTGTAAGGTTGGTATGTCTAATCTCCAAACTCCCACTAGGGAGAATATGCGGGCCACTAAGACGAGGAAAAGACAGGGAGTAGTGAGGATTACTCGCCAGGAAACTCAATGTCCATCTACACCGAGTTATCTAAAGCCTAACTTGCTATTTAAAATCATTGGAAATACCATTAAAAGCTCTGCTCATAAGTCGTTGAGTTTGCTATCTAAAACCACTGAAGGCACTTCCTCAGAATCTACCTATAGGTTATCACAAATTGACTTTCCTTTTTTCTAATTCTGGAAATACTGCCACGAGGAAGAGGAACCGAGTAAGGAAGGTCACGAAGTGCCGGGAAAACTCGCTGCACTCTAGTGGTTGCAAACGCATATTGGCAGGTGGGACATTTAAACAGGGAAATCAGCTGATGAGCAGAGCCTGGCCGGAGAACTCCTGTCTGCTTGGTGCTGACCAAGAGACTGCCAAGTGTATGCGAGGTCCGTGAAGCCAACCGGCTCATGAGAGGACCCAACGAGGGAGGCCGACTGCAGAGTCCGGTAAGCTGTGGGAATGGCAGAACAGGATGGAGGGCTTCCTGGCATGCAGTTATACCGGACAGCAGTCACTGCGCTACTGGAGACGGGGAACATGCAGGAAATGAGCAAGAGCTGTGAGGTGGATGGGTACCACATGGCAGAGGCGACAAACCCAAAAGGAGCAAGCTGGACGCAGACATGCTGCTGTAGGTTCACTGCGGGAAAACCAATTCCTGCTACAGTAACCCAGTGAGTCCGCCCAAGGGAAGGGGGGACACCGGTACATACCGGCAATGGTACCAAAAGGAAACAGAAATAAATTATATGAATGCAACGGAACAAAGGTTGACATATATCTTAAAGAAACAGAATAATATAATAATAAGAGACTGTCAAGTTTGCATGTGTGTGCAGTACGCATATGGAAAGTCCGGGCAAGGGTATACGAGGTGTATGAGAACAAGTATATGAGAATAAGTGGTTTGAATACAAATAAAGTCCTGGCAGGAGAGGCAGATCAGGCATTCGCAAGTCAGAAGTGTTTATACCTAAGACAAGCCCGGCAAAAGAGTATGCCAGGCAAGGTCAAGCTGGACAATATATGAAATAAGAGTACATGAGAAAATCCTGACAAAGCTCTATAACAAGAGGTAACCAAGGAGTGTGAGTGAAACATATCCAGGAGTGGACGAAGCCTGGCAGGAGAGGACACCAGTCAGGCCACTAATTTATTTATTATTACATTTATATTGCGCGCCTAACACTCAGGCATCTGGGCGCATATAGTTAGGAATATGGTTACAGTTCATCATGCATAAGAGATTGGTTACAGGATCTTACCGCTTAGATGAATGGTTATAGTTTGTGCATGTTAAGCAGGCTTAAGGATTTAGTTACATGTTATTCAGATCACAAATGACGTATGCTTAAGTAATTGGTTACATGGTGTGCAGGGCACATACTTAAGTATATGGTTACAGGTTGTGCATGTTAAGCAATCTTAACGATTTGGTTACAGGTTATGCAGGTCATGAATAACGTGTGCTTGAGTAATTGGTTACAGCATATGCAGTGTGCATGCTTAAGTATTTGGTTGTAAGATATATAGGCACAGATGGTGCTAGCTTTGGGCATATGCCAATTTAGGATTATGGTTGCATAGTGTCATCTTACATGGCTAGGGGAAGGTCGTGCCAGGTTACTTACAAGTGAGGGACGTGTCACTTGGTGTCTTGTGTAAAGAGCCATGTTTTCCATTTTTTGCGGAATGTTTGTAGGGTAGAGTCCATCCTTATAGCTGACAGCAAGACATTCCAGTAGTTGGCTGCCATGACGGAAAAACTTGAGCCGCCTGCTCTTTGTCTTTTGTATCTGGGCTTAGTCAGTTGCCCAAGGTAAGCAGCACGGGTGGGTCTAGTGGACTGGTTTTTCATTATCAGCCTCGAGAGATAGCGTGGGTCAGTGTTAGATAGGCATTTGTGTCTGAGCTTGAGTACATTGAATTTGATCCGGTCCTTCACTGGTAGCCAGTGGATGTTTCTTCTGAAGGTAGAGATGTGTTCCAATTTGGGGATATTTAGGGCTGCTCTAATGGCATTGTTCTGCACGATTTGGAGTTTCCTAATGTTTCTGATAGAGGAGCCTGCAAATATTGGCATTGCAGTAGTAGACCCTAGAAAGGATTAGTGCTCTTGCCAGGGTGATCCGATTCTCTTCTGTGAGGTATGGTTTGCAGGCCATGATAAGTTTGGTTGTGTAGGAGGATGCCAAGGTGATGGCGCTTACTTGCTGTGAGAGGGTGAGTGAGGAGTTGAGATAAACTCCCAGTGTCTTAACCTCTTTGGCGGTTGATATGTTTCCATCTATGTTGAAAGATTGGTTTAACGGTGAAAGGTTTTTGAGTTTAGCTTGGCAGCCCATGATTAGGATCTCGGTTTTGTCATCATTCAGGCATAACTCATTCTCAGCCATCCATGCGTGGATTGTGAGATAGATTGCATTTAGGGCATTTGTGTCGGTGATGTAGTCCCCCGTGATAGGAATTATTATTTGGGTGTCATCAGCATAGTTTGTGTATGTGACACCGAAATTGTCTAATTTATCGAAGGGGGGTTTAGTGAATACGTTATACTTAGTAGGTGATACGCATTATCCCTGAGGCACTCCACAGGTGACTATGCTAGGGCTAGCAGCTGCCGACGAGGAGAAGACTCATTGTTCGGTTCAAGAGGAATGATTTGATCCATGCTATTGCATTATTGGAGAAGTAGTAAGATTCAGATTGTCAATCCAGTTATTTTGTATGCTAATTCTGTTGATTCAAAGAAACTCAAGGAACTGCTATTAAGTGAAGAGAAATCATGGTGAAGGGAATTACCCTTTGGAACTGTGAACCTTATGTACCTGGAACCTTTGTGTTGGAGTTAAACAGGTCTTCTTTTGAACATTTGCACACTTTTCAAGGCCAGAAACATTTCCCTTTCACCTTAGAGTTGATTTTAGAATGTGAGTGTCAGAATAGAACTTTGGACACAGGACTGTTTGTTGCGGACATCTTGACAAAAGACCTGCTAGTTTTATTATGATAGGGCAAATGCCTCTTAGAGCAGAGACATGGAGGCATTTTCCAGACCCATTTGTTGTTTAATAAAAGTCTATGGCCGAAATCCTGAACCCACTGTGTCCGGGTTTCATTCCTGAGCTCTCCCAGGCAGCTCTTACCATACATTCATGTTGTGAATACTCCATTAAAAATTGAGAAACTAAGTGATCATCAATAACATATCTTGTAGATTTGCACTTGAAGTAAAGTCTTAATTTGATATGAAGCCTACAGACTTAGAATACAGTGCCTTAACCATGTATGTGCTATTCTAACCATAGCATTTAACAGAATAGATGAAATTTGAAACTACAACTCTCATGAGGCATTCTGATTGTCACAAAGTCCTATTTTCTCTCTTGCAATTTAACTCATAACATGTTGGCAACAAATAAGAAAGTCTGAAACTTGAAGTTCAAACTTAGTAGAACTTCTATAAGACGTAAAGAAAGTCCACTATGAATTTCTGGGGCTCCGTAAAGAACAGCATTATCATTGTGGGCACAGTCATTATTTTTGTGTGCGGAATGGTGAGTGGGTATACATTTCATGCATTGTGTATATAGTTATAATTGAGGTGCATAGGTCTATTATTTACTCCCCTGCATTCACAATTGTTTAATGTCTCTGTTCTAAACCCTCAGGTTGATACAGCAGTAGCTGAGAAAACACGTGCAGCAGTGCAAATAGAGGAAGCAAAAGCAACTGCAAAGGCACAGAAAGCCCAAGCAATTGCAGATGATGCTCAGAAGGATCTGGATGAGGCACTTCCAGCTCTGGATGCTGCTCTAGCCAGCTTGAAATCCCTCAACAAAAATGATGTCACTGAGGTAAGAGGCTCAAATGTCAGTGATATATTTCTTTTTTTTTTTTCTTTTTTTTTAAACAAGTTTTTATTGTTTTTGCAGAACAAACACCAGATATCATATGGAATAGGCAATACATATAAACAATCTTTGTGCTATATGCGCTTTTTAACATTCCCTAACTGTTCCTCCCATCCCACCCTCCTACCCCTCCCTCCCTGTTTCCTATTGTACTGGTTCCTAGTCAACAACATGATACCACACTAAGCATGAGTTAGCTACTGTGTTTGTGGGGTTGTGTTCTCCTGATCAGGCACAGTGTCTATCGATGTGAACATAGTGAGCACGAGGGCGTCCCACTCTTGGATATCATCACTCGTATCTGCTGCGCTTAGTAGGGCCACCTTCCTCTACGCAGCTGCCTCAGCTCTCGCCCATTTGTACATATCCCTCCACCAGCTTTCTAAGTTAGGGCCCCCAGGAGACTTCCATGCCATGGTGATTCTGCGCTTGGCTCATATATACGCTAGGTCTTTCATCTTTTGCACGCATTTTGTATGCTTAGGGCGTGTGAACCACCACGGTAGACACGCACCTGGGGAGTGCAAGTCCATTTTCAGCCCTCCCTCAGTCATCCTGTTTGCCACCTTCTCCCAGTATATATTAACTGTGGGGCAAGCCCAAAACATGTGTAGTATACCAGCATCTGTGGCGTTGCACCTAGGGCAATGTTGCTCTGCCGCTCTGGGGAACTTGGAGATTCTCAAGGGTGTCAAGTATGCTCTATGTGTTATGAACCGTTGTACCAGATGCAGTCTAGCATTCCGGGACACACTCCTATGATAACCCAGTATGTCCTTCCATTGTGTGTCGGAGAGAGGGGCCCAAAGGTCTTCCTCCCACTTATATCTCACTGCCAATCCCGTGCTAGGTCCACCTGCCAAGAGGAGGTCCTATATCCTGGATATGGTGTTTCTGCCCTCTGATATGTCGTACATGGTGTCTACTATTGCATGTTTTTCTATTATTTCGCTGTATATATGCCACCTGCTTATGATCTCACTCTTGACCTTGCAGTATAACAAATATTGGCCGCTTAGTAACCCTGTGTGCTCCGTTAATTCATGGAAGGGTATGAAGGAGGCGTCCTGCAGAAGGTCTCCCAATGTGGCAACACCACTACGTTCCCAGTAGGAATGTATCCCCAATTGTTCTTGTGCAGAAGATACTATTGAGACCAAGGGGATCTGTACTGAAAAGGGATCTGTTAACCCAATCAATGCCAGTGCTCTGTCCCATAGCTGTACACCATCTGATACTAAATGTGGGCCTTGACGGTCTCAGAGTCTGCTGGTCCATAACAGTTCCTTCAGATAGAAACGTGACACAGTGGGTTGAAGCATTTGAGTGTCCAGCGTAGAGTCGTTCGCCAACCAGTCTACCACAAACTGCAACTGCGCAGCAAGGTAATACAACTCGAAGTGCAGGACCCTGATCCCACCCTCCTCATGGGTTCTGCGTAGGGTGGACAGCGCTATCCTGCTCCTACCATTCTGCCACAGAAAGTCACTACATATAGAGTCTAGGGTCCTAAAAAATTATTTAGGTATATAATATGAACATTTACAAAATAATGTAGTAGCCTGGGAAAGGCTCACCATTTTCAGTAGAGCTGCTCTGCCCATAAGCGAGAGGGGTAGCCTGCCCCAGAACTTAATGGAGTTCCTAATACCATCTAAAGCCTTCAGTGTGTTATTCACATGTTCCATTGTCAAGTCATGGTATATGTTGACCTTCGGTATCTAAACGTGGTAGTACGCCACTGTAGTGCTAGGATTGGCGGCTCATCTTACTTCATCCTGGATAGTATGGAAACAGGGATGATTTATTTATGCTAATCGTGATCCCCTATAGCTTCGCGAAGTGTGCCAGGGCCTCCATAATAAATTCCAAACTGTCCTCAAGGTTTTGGATATATAATAGCGTGTCATCCACATACATCTAAATCAGGTGGTTCACTCCTGCTAGAACTATGCCCACCATGGCATACTCTATCCTCAAGAATTGCGCTATAGGATGCATGGCTAGGATGTAAAGTAGTGGGGACAGTGGGCATCCCAGTCTAGTGCCATTTGTAATTGCCATGAGTCCTAGATATATCTACCCGTCATGACCCTTGCGACTGGTTGGGTATATATCAACCGAATCTACTTTATGTATGCCTGCCCAAAGCCAAACCTGCGCAGCGTGGCATAGAGCCATTCCCACCTGACGGAATCAAACGATTTTACTGCGTCCAGTGTGGCCACCGCACAAGGGGTCTACCAGGATGCAATTCTGTCCATAATGTGGTACAATCGCCTCAAATTCCAGGCCATGCTTCTCCCAGGCACATACCCCGTCTGGTCTGGGTGTACCAATGTGTGCATAACCCTCTTAAGTCTATTAGCCAGTATGGCTGTCAGAATCTTATTGTCTTGTTTAAGCATAGAAAGGGGCCTGTATGAGCCGCACTCCATTGGGAGTTTGTGTGGCTTGAGAAAGGGGTGGTATGATTGATTCCCTTAAGCTGAGGGGAAGGATCCCAGCTTTGTGAGAGTCCGTAAATGCATTAAGTAGCAGGGGAGCTAATTCCTCTGCAAATGCTTTGTAGAATTCTCCCGGCAGTCTGTCCGTGCCTGGGGTTTTGCCTGACGGCAAACATCTAATTGTGTTTTTTAACTCTTTTAGTGTAATGGGTGCATCCAATCTTTCTAATTCTTCCTGACTTAGTCTTGGAAGGGCTATGTCTGGCAGCACCCCTTCTATATGAGCCTGCAACACTTGAGATATTTCCTGGTAGAGGGAGTGATAAAAGACTCGGAAAGTCTCATTAATTTCCTCCTGGTGTGATGAAGATCGACCTGTTGCCTGTTGATCGAATAAATCAGACTGTGCCTATCTTCTTTTTTATATAGCCTGTTTTATCTCCCTCCATATGCTGCCTTTCAATATATTTGGAATAACTATGAGGCCCAGTCTCTCCCAGCAGCTCAAACATTTCTGTTGCAGGGTCGTTTCCTCTGCCTCTTTGTCGTTTCGACCCCCGTGGGACTGCTGCACTTCCCTTAGTTGCTCCTCCGCTGCCGTTAGCTCTCTGCCTACCCTTGCCTGAACACTGCCAGATTTTGCAATGGCCGTGCCCCTAATCGCCACCTTTCGAGCCTCCCACAAAGTGCTGGCACTGGATACACTGCCTGTGTTATTGATGAAGTAGTCTGTAATACCCTCTTTGATGCAGTCCCGAAAGGGGGCATCCCGCAAGGACTTCCCTCTAAGCTTCCGGGTGGTTATTGGAGTTCTAGGGGGTTCATACTGCCATAGTAGTCGAAGGGGGGTTTGATCTGATAATACCCTACTCCTGTATTCAGCCAGTGTGAAGTAGCCTACGTATTCTTGGCCGACAAAAAAATAAACTCTAGCCTGGTGTGGACCGCATGTGGTGGAGAAAAATGAGAGTAGTGCCTTGGATCCGGGTGGAGTGTTCTCCATATGTCTACCAAATCAAATGAGGTCAGGAGCGTCTGCAGGGACCTGGCAGGTGGAGTTGGTTTGTGGAGTTTGTTGTCAGAGCAGTCTAATATAGGGTTCAGGGTGCAGTTGAAATCGCCTCCCATATAATGTTACTATTCCTGTAGATGCTGAGTCTTGAGTACTGTGCTTGGAAAAAAGTGGCGGTGTTATGATTAGGTGCGTCGGTGTTAATCAGGCATATGTCTACGTGTTCTAAGAGGCCTTGTACTAGCACCATTCTGCCTTCATTGTCAGTTTTAATATGAGTGACATTGAACAGGACCGTGGGCGCTATCCAAATCACGACCCCACGGGGCGTAAGCACAGTATGGGGAACCTATCACTTGTCCACTCCATTTACGGGCCAACAGTGACTGTTTTTCGGGGGTGTTAAATGTGTTTCTTGCAACAAGGCAATGTCTATCTTACATCGTCTGAGGTATGAGTAAACTCTGTTCCTTTTCACATAATAATTCAAACCCCTAACATTCCACGTAAGTCTATTTACAGCGCCAGCCATGAGCACTTATCAGGCGCATGGTGGAGACCTCTCCCTCAACTCAGCCCACCACCCACGCCGTGTGTTCTTTTTGCAGTTCAAGTCGGTGACCAATACAGGCAAAACATACCCTCCCCCAACTTCCTCAACCCCCCAAACTGAAAACAATCGCCCAGCTTTATTGCTCCTGCTCAGGCATTCCTGCTTCTCGCTTCCACCTCCGGAGTCTAAACCAGAGGTTCCTGCGTGGCGGGTGGGCACAGAAACAAGCGCCCCTAGAAAAGAGGCCTCAGGGGCGTGGTAGCAGCCACCCTGAGAATGTGCTTGACACATTGATTTGTTATTTAGTCCATAGCGCAAACCCTCCTGCCCCCTATAAAGAAGGAGAAAAGGAAAAAAGGCCCGGTTCAAGTGTAAAGGACCACAGAATTAGTGACCCCCTTGTCCTGGGGTATCCAACCGGCTATCCAAATAATAACTAATTGCATAAGCAGACCAGGTGCGACTGGCTACGACTCTCCACTTATCCTTTGTTATCCGTCCATTCAGTGGTCCTCTTATGTTTAGGCCGAGCGTATGCGCTTGCTCAGTCGGTGCACAGTTTTTCTGTCCATCCATGCCTGTACTTCCTCTGGGAGTTAAAAGAACAGGCCGTGATTTTTGTATAGGACCTTAAAGCACACAGGGTATATTTAGCATATATTTTAGAAAATATTTTAGACCGGCTGTCCCAAGCTTTGCCTTTGCCGCTGAGAATTTTGCCCTGTTCTTCTGCACCTGGAAGGTGTAGTCAGGGTAGACCGCTAGTTCAGTATGCAGAGTTCCCCCTTGTCTGGAGCAGGAAAGAATCTTCTCCCTATCTTTATAGTTCAGGACCTTCGCGATTATAGGTCTTGGGGGGCACATGGGGGAGGACGCCTGGTGAGGGCTCTTTGTGCCCTTTCTATCGTGAAGCCTTGTGACAGGTTTCACGACCCCATTTCCTGTAGAAACATATTTGCCACGTATGTCGTAGGGTTGTCTCCTTCCTCTCCCTCCGGCAGGCCCACTATGCGGACATTGTTTCTACATGCTCTGCCTTCCGCATCCTCCACTCTGTTTTCCAGTAAACTGACCTTCTGTTGCAGAATATGAACAGTAGTGTGCGTTTCGTGAAGTTCTTTGGTATTTTCTGTAGTTTGACATTCCAAGTTCGTGGTGCCCTCTGCCAGGTTCCTGACATCCTGACGCAGAAGACCCACATCTACTTTAACTGCTTCAATTTGGTTTCCTAGAGTGGCCTAAAGATCTGCTATGGCCTGCATCACCTGGTCGTGCATCTCACAGGTATCCCCTTCCTTTGCACGTGGCAATGGCATCTCCCCTCCAGGAGTCATTAGCAGGTTTCTAGTGTAGTTGTTCGACGTTGATTGGGTTGCCTTCAGCTTGGCAGCTTTAGGAGGCATCGAGTCAGCAGAGCCAGTACTGTGAATTATCACCTGAAGTTTCCCAGGGGGTCTGTAGGCTGTTCCCTGAGTCTTGCTTTACTGGGGTCTTATCTGGAATAACCAATATATTGGCCCGTTGTCCAAGCGTAGGGGCAGCTCCTAATTCCTATATTTCTACAGTCTCAATCCACCTCGCTTACACAGCAAAATCTGCAGCTTCACTTCATGCCTCGCTCTCCCTCTCCAGCGTGTTGTTCTTGATGGTGGCAAAGCAGCCGTCCGGGCTGGATCATCTAGTTCTGGTATACTGGGCAGCTTTGCTCACTCCGTACACTGCTCAACGGAGGCTCCAAACCTCACCCACGCTGGACAGAGTCAGTCACACTGGGGTGCTAGGCTCACGGAGGGGTGGCCGGGTTTCAAGAAGCCTTACTCATCCGCACTGCCGCGCCGAGGCCCACAGTATTCTTGAGGGACTGGGGGGGGGGAGGCTGATGGCGTCCGTCCCCAGTGCACAGCAAGTTTCAGCAAGCCCTGATCTAGGCGGCTGGCACAAGTCTGCATGGGCCCCTCTCACTCACCGTCTCGTGCACCAAGCACTTCCGAGCCCAGGGACTGCCTCTGCCCACATCCGCTGCCTCCTAGTGTGCTTGCTAGAGGCGTACTCCGGTCACAGGGCAACGCGACCGTAGTCGCGGCCGCCATCTTGGATACTCACTCGCTGGCATATGTCCTAGTTCTGAAGCTGCTTTATAGATGTTCTGCAGGAGCTTCTGATCTGCTTTTTCAGGCCGCATAACTTCAGCGAACCAGTCCTTTGGGGCGGATTACGTCGGATCAGGCAGGAGCTGCTACGGAAGAAGACTTACTGCATGACTTGCAGCCACATCCCCTCAAATGTCAGTGAGATATTGATACTATATGGAGAATTAGCCTATTTAAAGTGCAGACCAGGAACATTAGGTATCAACCAAGATGAACTAGCGCGGGCTGGTAACAATGCTGCATAGAACCATGTTTTGGGTCCTTCAAAGCAGCATTTTAAAAACCTAAAGCAGAACAAGCTAATACATAAGTTCTGGATTCCCAAAGACAACAAAGGTAACACAAGCTCTCAAGGAAAATCCAAGAGAAGCTCTGAGAGCCCCATCAGAAGAGTACATTATCATATAAGTGGCAGTTCTCAATAGTGAACTCAAGCCAAATTCTGTATTGGTAGTTCATAAAGCCCTGAGAGATAGCCCTGAATGAAGCAGCCATGGGGTATCTGGGGAGGTCAGTGTCGCTTTGAAGACAACAACAAAGGGAACTCTAAGAAGGAAAAACATGAATTTCTGGGTAAAATATTGAGGGGTTGCTAGGAATATAGATAAAGAAGATTGGATTGAGCTGACTAGGGATGTTTTTGGAAACGTGCTAACAGGACCTATGGGGAGGCGTATGGCAAACAAAGCTGTGAAAAAACATCCTGTTCTGGCAGATCAATCCGTCAGTAGATATCGGTACCTGAATCGCTGAACCCTGGTCGGCTGTTGCCTTGGCGTTCACTGGAAGATGCCAAAACTATGAACCAAGTAAGAGGCCACAAACTCAATCCTCCATTTAAAAGATACTATCTAGTATGTCAACTCGTCCCGGTCCATAGCTGAAAAAACCCACCTGTGTTGGAAGTCTGGATTGCGCAGTATCAGTGATTTTCCCTCTAGGCAGAAATCAAATAAGGAGTGGTACAGCTCTAGTAGGTATACAAAGGGTTTACCTCTTCCTTTAGTCAATGTATCCTATGTTTAATATTCACATATGTCAGAAACTTTGTTTCTAGAAGTTACTCCGCTGCCAGAGATTCATGATGAAACTGGTGGTAAACAGTTTTAGCGTGTGGGTACTGTGAGACTATGGGCTATAATACAACCCTGAATTGGCAATACTAGCAAGGTCATAGAGCCTATTTCCTGGCGTAGAGATGGCATACCAAGAGGCGGGTGTCTCTCTATAAGATTTTAGGAAATCTCCTTGCTGACCCAAACTAGGTACATAACACTTACTTGCTCAAGGAATCAAGTTTGAATTTTGTGCTCAAACTTAATGTGGCAAAGAGAATTTACGCTGAAGTTGTTAGGTGTCTGTAGATGAAACATGGCTTCTCTAGTCCGCATGGGACTTATGATGGCGCACCAGTAGCAATATGGCTCTGTTTCCGGTTTGCCGGAAAACGTCTCTGAGCCTAGCGCTGAGCCCCAAAGACACCATCTTGGGTACAGACGCCACGCTTCAGGATGCTGATGGCCCCCGGGACAGTGTTGCTGTGGCAGAGACGATTGGTGGAGCTCTCTCTCTCTCCCCCTCACCATTGGGACAGGTAAGGACTGCTTGGGCATTTTGGGGTTGTGCTGCCTATTCCTAACAGTGGAAGTTGCGTGTTATGATATGATGTGATAAGTCATTTATAACACGCCTGTACACAAGTGTTTCTAGGCGTGACAAGACAAGGAAGGGGAGACAAAGGAGGTCAAAATAAGCGATCTTACTAGGCCTTGTGTCATTCAGATTGTTCAAGGGCAGGGGGAAGGGAGAGGAGAATTGCCAGGGGGAGGGAAAGGGCGAGTGCAATAAGCAAAGCTCAAGTGCCTCCGGGGTGACCAGTTCAAGTAAGTGCAAGGAGACAGGGGACTGTAGGGTTGCAGATACAGTCCTTAGTGCGCAGAAGGCCCGGAGGCAGTGCATAAGGCTACTGGTCGTGAAGGAGACTGGTCCCCATCAGGTTCAGTGGGAGGCCAGGTGAACAGTTAGTGCAGCAGACAAGAACATCAGCAGGGGAGAGAGAGAGAGAGAAAGCAGAAGCAAAAAGGAAGGTCTTGAGTTGCTTCTGTAACCAGAGGTGGTCCTGCTCTAGTTTGAGAGAGGCAGGGAGGCTGTTCCAGAGGGGGCACCAGCTGAGGAATCTACCCGCCACTCTCAGCCTGGAGAAGTGACAGACTCTCAGAGAGTTGGAGGTGGATGAGTGGAGGGCTCGAGGAGGAAAGTGCTTAGGAAGAGAGAGTTGGATATAGTGTGGTCCACGGCCCCAGAAAGCCTTGTGGAAAATGCAGTGGGTCTTGAACTTGATCCTTGCAGCCACAGGGAGCAAGTGGATAGATTTCAGGGCTGGAGAGATCTGATCCCTGGGCTTGTGGCCAAGGACAAGTCTTGTAGTCCTGTTCTGGATTAGTTGCACAGGGCGAAGAGTAGAGGCAGGCAGATTTAGAAAGAGGCTGTTGCTGTAGTCCAGCCTAGAGAGAACCAGGAGTCTGTGTGATACAGGCAAGGGACGCTGTGGGGGAACGCAGTTATAGAATTATTTTGAGAAGCAGCCAAGGAGAAACAAGCAGAATATTTACAGTACATTTAGTAAGGGGAGTTTTTTGGGAGGGGCTACCAATGGATATCTGCTGAGATTGCTGTGATGCTGGAAATGCGTTGGAGGAACATAGCCTTCTTGTCCTATACCTCCTTATATTGTGTGTTCTGTTTATTTTCTGCATAGGAGTCTAGCTTGGACCCCTGGGAGTGCAGCTCTTCTTTTTGTTCTTTGTGGACAGTGACCCATGGGATACCCTTAGGGCAGCCATGGGTAGGGGTACAACCCTGTACCTCTAGTGCATGATTTTGGGCACGTGTGTTGTCCACAGAGCAGGGTATGGGCTGGCGGCAGCTACATGCTGATTTGACAGTGGCTCTAGGTATTCTCGATTTTTGGGATACCCAGGCCCTGCCATAGGAATCCATTTTTAATTGTATTTATTTTGTCGTGGTTTATCAACAAACCTTCCACAATTGAGCATATGTAAACAGTTTGCATTGATAAAACCTTATACAAATACTAAGAACATTTCCATAATTATTCACACAGATATAACAGGTAAAAAAAAATTGTTCTAAAATACATACTAAAAAAAAATAAGAAAAAAACAGTCTAGCGAAAATAACGTTCTGAGACTTTCTAAAAGATAAAAATACTATTGCCAGCAAATATCATTACATATCATAGATATGGCAGCATTTAGCATAAAGTGCACAATACAATATAGTAACAGTTATCCTAAATAAACAATCTTAAACCCCTACAGATGGAACTGAATAAAGTGCTAAGTGCTTATTAATTTCCTTTTCTTTTCATCAATCAGATTAAAATTGAACATTAATTGTCATAAGGGAAAAATACACCAGCAAGATTTTTAAATACAAAGTGACAGGTACAAAAGGTAATAACCTATTCGATGCCAGACCTTATCTTAAAGTACGTCCTAACTACCTGCGGTGCCACACCGAGGAAACATGGTTGTAAGTAGACGTAATAATTATATTAACCTATCTCATTACAGCTACAGACAACATATCCCCTGGATGTATTAGCCAACAGTTTTGCATACACTCCCAGGACCAAATTCCAAATGTTGTCATATAGCTACGAAATGCTTCAGCACATGTTACTGTTAGGCAGTGCACTTCACTCTGGGACCACTGCAAAAGATTTAGGACTACAGGTGTTTGGCAGTAAACCCACTTGGTAGCAGTCTGTACCACACAGATTCACTTGGTAGCTGTGGCTGAGCAGTCAGACTTCCCTCAAGAAGAGTTAGGCAGTATACAGAGTATTCACAATAGGTCAAGAGAACACAGTAGAACAAGTAAACACTGACCAACGCTTGGTGTAAAAGAGATATAATTATTTATTTAAAACCACATCTAGAAAAACACGCAGGCACTAATAGGCAATTCAAAAATACGGTCACTAAAAGATATACACTCCCTTAAAAGAATATTAGACAAGTCTTAAGTAAAGCCCCACTTATTTTCAGACAGCGGTGAGCGCTTAACGCAGATGGCACTCTAATAATTTGTTTTAAAAGGGAGATAAAAGCAGAGTATAATTTGAAACAGATCCCAACACTTTCATCAGAACACAACAAGAGAGGAAGGCAAAGTAAAACCGTGAAGTTAGAGTTCAAGAGGCCGGATCCACTTTCAGAGGATCCAAACGAAATGTGTCCAAGGTCACATGGTTGCAGTGCACAAAAGTCTTGTAAAGGTTCAAAAAGGAGTTGGACCAAAGAAAGGGACTAGTTAGAGGGTCAAGGTGGCCAGCCCAGCCCAGTCCAGAAGGTTAAGGGGTTATTATTACCTTGTAGCAATCTTTAGAAAGGGTGGCCTGGCGGACACGGTACCTTAAAGTGGTGAGAACGCTCCAGCGGGGGCAGTTGTTCCTGGCAGCGGGTGCAAGTCAGTGCTTCGTCCGGGGGAAGAGAGGATCTCGTCGTGGAGGAAGACAGGAGTCCGTTGCACTGCCAGGGAAGAAACCAGCCGCAGAGTTTCTCAGGTACAAGGAGCGGTCCGGTGATTCGCGGTTCAGTGGTGAGTGGCTATCCGGCTGCCGGGATGCTTGGCACGGGCAGTTCGACCACAAACCGGGCTGGGGTGCGAAGGAAGAAAGGTAAACTGGTTGTGCCCACCAGTCAGGGGAAGAAGCCTCTCCAGCCGGGAGATCTTCTCTGTCGTCGGGAAGTGGTGAGTCGGTTCTGCAGGGCTCCACCGGTGGTGTCGTCGTGGTAGGTCGGCTCAGCTTCTCCCGCGTTGGATTCTCAAGTCCTGTGGCGACTTCTGAAGTTCCAGTCCCCAAAGCCCTGCTTTTATGCAGAAAACCCCCATTCACTCAGCCTAGCTGTCACTCAAACATGCTAAGTGGTGAGCCAGCCGGCTCACCACTTGGGCCAATCACACGAGAGTGCGACTTGAGTTACCAAGGTAACTCACTCCAGGGTGCTGAAACCCCCTCCCACACCCCCTGTGGTACCCAGACAGAGTGGCACCACTTTTGGAGGCTTCTATGGAGAAGCCCGCCAAAAAGTGGAACAAAGGGCTCGACTTGGGTTGGAGTCACAGAAGAGAACACAAACGCCATTTTAGAATCGAGTCTTGGCAAAAAAATACCAACCGGAGAATTAATATTAATTAAATAAACCGGCGGTATGTTCGAGGCTATGAGAATTAAATAATTAAAGTTGGTAGCCTCAAACAATGGGAAAACCCCATAGGAAAATATTTGCGGTCGAATATAAAAAGTTTCCACTGCCACCAGCCAAAACTCGATCAGGGGGGACGGAGACGTGCCCCCTCGACTAACAGACCCCGGGGCAATCGAATTGCCCCGACCAGTACGTCCACAATATGATGGTTTGTACTGGTTTCTGTTAATAATTTGGGACTAGTAAAGCCAATGGTGACTTTACATGCCCTGGGAGACAGTAGTCAGTCCCAGGGTATGGAGTCTATGGTGGGGTGTCACTATGACACTCCTGTGTTACGGCAGGGAGGGTGCTATGTAACACACATAGGAAAAACACATGAGATCCTATGGAATAAAGGACCCCATAGCCCATAAAACACATTACCAGTCAAAGGAATACCATAAATCATGTTCAAGAGTGGGAGAAAAAAGTCTCACTCTTGGCAGGAGGAAGAAAACAAACTCCAGAAATCCAGCAAAGCTGCTGGGGGACTCACTAGGTTAGGAAATTCAGCCTAAAGAGAGAATTCTCCCTAACAGTTACCATCAGAGCACTACACAAGACCATCAGATGTTTCAGTGTCTCGATATCCGAATGACAAAAGCGACATGCTCGCTCCTTTCTAGCAAGTGCTGCTCTTGCCCCCATAACATCAGAATACAAATTCAATTTAACTCTCAGCGAAACAGTTCTGCATGTTTTCGAAACATGTTTTTGCAGGTACGGCTGTAGCGTCTTAAAAGATTTTACGTCTCCATAAAAATGGTCCTAAAGTTTCTAAGTTGCCAGCAAATTTCTATTTGCTATCCAATCCTTTTCTAAGAGTTTTTTCTTTACCCTATAAGGATTACATAGTAACTCTGCCATGTTGGAGCCAATTTTGGTCAGTATATTGAGGCACAGTTTCACCCAATTAATCAACACTTTGCAAGTGCTAATACCCCAATGTTCATTAAGAATAACAAATAAAGTATTCTCTGGAGGTTGCAAAATTGCTCTTAGTAGCTGTAAACGTCGCCAGACAATACGTGCCTCTATAGAAATTCTCCCCAGTTCATGGCGAATCGCTGCTAATGGTCTTCTCAAAGGAGACCCCATACTCTCTTCCAGATCCTTGATTCAGATTTTACCCAATCCCAACCTTCCTCCATTGTCTCTGTGCCATGTATCAACCTTGGTATTATCTTCTGGTTATACATGGTCACCACAGGAGCCAATGAGAAACCCCCATAGCGTTTGTCGAGTAATCGCAATCGGGCTGCAGCACTTAAAGTAATGACTGTGTTATGGGCTAAGCGTACTTGTTGAGATTCCCTATTATCAAATATAACACCCAAATATCTAAAATGCTGAACAACACCCGATTTCTGATTAGCCAATAATCAATTGAACGATTATCTCCTTAGGTTGTTTTTCAGTGGACTCATAACCAAAACTTTACACTTAGGGATATTGACTTTGAGATCCAAACCTTTGAAAAAGAAGTTAACAGCCTCCAAAGACCGTTGGAGTCCAATTTGGGTATAATCCACGAGCATCAATTCATCTGCGTAAAGAAGATTTGTGCTTTCCCAGTCTGGGAGGGTTTGCCCCCACATTCTTTAAGCAATCCCCCATTTTCAAAATATATGCGTTAAAAAGAAAAGGGGCCAGCACGCAACCCTGGCGCAAACCTTGCTTGATAAAGACTCAGTTGGATAGGTTACCCTGCTGGTCCAACGTATTCTGAAGCCTTGTATCCGAATGCAGTTCATGTAACATGGCCAACAAAAAGGGAGGGCAGCCCTGTAATTGCATAATTTCCCAAACTTTAGCTCTAAGTACACAATCAAATGCCTTGCTTATGTCCAGCAAGGCAAAATATAGTTGTCGATACCTGGCCTGATTGGTCAAAAGGCAAAGCACAAGACAATTCAGATAGATGTTGGAGCCTTTTTTAAACCCAGATTGTTTATAATCTATACATTTCGCTTGCTTAGCCCAGGTTTAAAGGGCTTACAAGATAAATGTCGAAAAGATTTTATAGGACGCGTCCAGGAGCGTAATCGGAAAATAGTTAGAAGGATTCAACTTATCTCCTGATTTGAAGATAACCACCACTCTTGCATCCTTCCATGAACTCCGGAAAATACAATGTCACAAACTATTATTGTAAACCTCAAGCAGAACCTTTGCCCAAAGAGATGGATCGGATTTAAACGTCATATTCGAAAGACCATCCGGGCCAGGGGCATTAGAAATGTTTGCTTTTAATATTGCAAACCGGATATCTAATAAATCAATTTCAAGACTGTGCCAAAAAGACAACTCACTGTAAATCCCTATAGTTAACCCATCATCATCACAATTCTTAAAACTCCGATAAAGGGCCCTGAAATGTTCTTCCCACACAGAGCCACCCATCGGTTGGGCTTGCATAGCACTCTGTTGCTCAACTGATTTTAATAGAGACCAAAAGTGTGAGCCATCATTAGTTTGGAGGGTATGGAGCATTGACTCATCATCATTCTGGTACATTATGTACCGATAACTTTTTACCCAATTACTGTATGCTTGCCTCAGTTTTTTAACCCTACCTGTGTATGCTTCTTAAGACTACATGTCTTGGCTCTCAATTCTCTTTTTTCATATTGCGCCATAAGGTCAAATTTGTGTGAGTGTTTCGATGTTATCACATCCTTGGTGTATTTTCATGTTCAAATCAGACCCTCTAGCAAATTTAATTTTGAAGGCCCCATATTGGCAAACCTTCCTTCATATTGCCTATCAACCCTAGAATAAAATTTCAAAGATATAGCTGGCCTCCATATACATGATGTCTTGGCCTAATTTCCAGACACAGGTTTTCAATCTTTCTAGTGTCATTAAGAGTGTTCATAGCCAATGTTCAAACAATCTGGCTATGATCACTCCCCTCTTCAAATAAAATATGACCTTAAATTCTATACTCCTTGAAATTGTGCTGGTGTTTCACCTATTTGATTCCTGTTTAAGATTCTCATACCCGACTCCTCAAGAGTGGTTCTAATAATGTGCCCTCTATTTCCTGCAGCCACTGAAGCCTTTCTTCCCAGTTTGATTTCATAGCAACGTTCCTCAAGGCACTCACTATTGAAATCCCCCAGCAATATAACCCCCACTCCCAACTCTGGGACATGTTTTTACAAAATATCAGACCCATTCTTTAGAAAATATCCCAGGGTACTCATTGCGGGATTAAAGTAAACATTTTAAAAGGATGCATTCTTTAAACGTTCTCCCATTTGACTCCCACCACTTAAGTCTAACCCCCAAAATATGACTGGATCCTATCTCTAGGTTTGTGATTACGATACACCTTGAAAGCCACACTGCACATAGCAACCCTGCATAGGGGTGCCCTTATCCCCTCTACATGCTGGTATGGCACAGATCAAAAACCCATCCAAAATTGGAGTATCAATGAGCCATGTTTTTTGTAAACAGATTATGTCCATCGTTGACCAAATGTTATCATCTGATGCCAAATGCTTATAGCCCTGTTTATTCAATGAAATAAGGGTTATTTATTAATTTCACCTATTTCCTTGCACCGTCGGACCTTTTGTATGTAATACACTCAAAATATGAGCCCAGTCACAGGGCACTGCGCGATTCTATGATATACAGTTTGTACCCTCATGACCATTTGCTGTAGCTGAATTTACAGTCACAACCAGAGGATCGCACACAGTAGAAAGGTGGTTTGCCGATGGTAATTCCATATCTGGAGCCAAATTAAGGGGCATTACATTGTCAGTTATTCAATAGTCGAGCTGTTCCAGGCTTAATGATTCTCTCATAACCAGGCTCTTTACCAACTCTGAATAGAAGCCCAACCTAACGAGATCGACTCTGCCAATGTCAGTGAATTCTATCCGAGCTAGGTCCTTTGATGTTATTCATTTAAGTCCTGGTAATTCCCCAAATAAGGTCAGCACATAACGTCTATTCAATGGCAAGGGACTTCTAGCAGCAAACTTACATTCCAGATCGATGTATGTTAGAGCATCCTCCTTTTGACCCTTAGAACATTCAAAACTTGAAGTCCCAGCCCCTGAAGGCGCACATCCCCAATTCTTGGAAGAGGAAATTGGAAATTCCCTTTTAGGTTCTTGTCGAACCAACTCCTTCGGCACATCAATTAGTATCTTGTCCAGCTGAGCCGTCAATTTCTTTCTCCTATCTTCCAAAGAAAGGAAGACCGGAAAGTCATTGACCTGGGCACAAGACTGTTGAAGGCCTGGTCTGAACGGTATGGCATTAGATGACAGGGATCTGGAGGGCATAGTTATTGTTCTCACCTCTGCTTCATCAGCAGCTTTTATAGCTCCAGTCACCATTTGGTCCCTTTCTGTATGCTTCAGTAGCAAATGTATCTTCTCTTCTTCTATATTCGAACAGGAAAATATAAGTAGTGGGTTAGCTATAGCTGCTGGCCCTCCATCTTCAGCAGATTTTAAAAAATGTGTAATCAAACCAATGTTTTATTATTTTATTTGGGTAAGTTAATTGTGCCCTTTGCTCAGGACCCAATGACTGTAATGGTTATACAGGAGGAGGAAGCATTTAATACTGGTAATTTTGGGGGGTTCATCCCAGAGGAGCCACATCCTCTTCCTCCAGAGGAGAGTCCATAACAAATTTCAGGGAGCGTAAAAACTTCCTAGAGCCCTTTCTCCCTTGCTGTGGCATCTTTTTCACATTCATTGATTTCTTTTTCTTTTTTTGTGGTTGATAAAATGAGATCACAGGGAAGTCTTCCTGATCAGGAAGCACCCCTCCACATTAGCCATCGACATGGGCCCCTCATTATATTGCTACTCCATTATTTCTTGAATTACATTGTGGCCCATTAGAGGAAGAATAGTGTTTACTACTTCCAATGGCGTGGACCTGGGATCAGAATTAAAAAACGGATTGAGTGCCCTTATCAACCCCCATTCTCTTTACTGTCAGTGGATCACTAACTAGCAACCCCATAGATCCAGCTTGTTGTTCCATAGCTACCTTAGTCATTAAGGTACCACTAGCCATGATGACCTCCCCTTCTATAAAATTCATTTTCGCACACAGGTCACGTGGTGCTGCTCTATTTTCCCTTAATTCATGATGTACTAAATCCTGACCTTTGTCCATTGTGTTCAGAATCCTAGATGAAACCAAAAAAGAGAATGCATCAATGATTTGTCCCCGCTGTATTGAATTTTGCAAGCTTTTAGCATAAGATTCTGGTACAACATCACAGCCCTCTATTTGCACATGAGTAACAGGTGGCTCCACCACAACAGGTGGTGCTATAGATTTCAATGAATTATCCAGTGCAATAGGGGAGTACTGTGCCACCAATTTAGGGGAGCTTTAAATGGAGCAACTTCCTCTCTTCTGTCCCAGATGGGACTACAGGTGATTCCAGACCCAATAGACAAACGTACACGTTATGCTAGTTTTTGAGAAACAGTGGGAGCAAATATGGAGACATCAGAAATTAAGTCTATATTTTGGCGGTGCAAGAGATCCTCAACATCAATATGTTCCAGAGAACAGGAAACACTTGGGGCCTCGATGTCTACTGCACCACCCTCAATGGTTGCCAAAACAGAGATAGCGCCTACAGATGTTATTGCCAAACTGTCTTCCACATTGTGGGATGATGATCCCATACTTTGATGACCCTTCCTGTATCTGTCTGTACAATATAGCTTCTAGACTGCATGTCTGGGTGATCCTGTGCACTTAATGGCATTTGCTCAGAGCCTGTTGACAGAGGGCAATTTGTCAGAGATTTTTTTAAAGCCTTTTTGCTTGTTGATGGCAGTATGGGCTTCCTTAATATAATGCCACTACTAAGACCTTATACCATGTGTTGGCTCCTAAATGTATTAGGGTATGAAATATAAAATGAATCAAATTGGACTATCACAAAATAAATCCGAAAATGTTGACGCTGTCAGGGACATTGGGGGGCAGAGATTCCGTGGAACGTATAAATTGTGGGGTTTTAGCTTTAAGCGCCATGTAAAACTGATGTCTGCTTCCCTTAATGTATGTTCCCAGAGATCTGCAGGGTTGTTTTCACAAAATGAAGGATTGGGTTCTAGCCCAGACCAAGATGGTGGCAGCACACAGCAGCAATCTAAATTGGAATGTTGAAGGCAGCCTATGTGAGGCAACCCATTCTAAACTGCCTTTCATCGTTATTTCTTAGTTAAGTCCGTCATGTTTTCGTTAGCTATCCCCTAGGCCTTACCCCATTTGGACCTGGAGATCAGCTGAGTGAAAACCAGTTTGAAGAGATCTACAGTCTACTGTTTAATGGTGGGAGCGCAGCTTTTAAAATCAATTTCAGGAATAGCAGTTAGTTAATGAGGAGTTTGTAACTTTGGTAGGAACCTGGAAAGGAAACGTAACAGTGTAGTGTGGGAATGTTAGATGTTGCTAGGGTTACATCTTCGTGTATGATTCCAGAATGTTGACGGAATCATACACGAAGATGTGGCTGTGTTGAAAAGGCCCACTCGGGGGCTCCTCCAATTATTTATACTAAAATAAAAGTAAACTATCAAATACCAAATACGTAGTATACATATTTTACTACAATTGGCGACGAGGACGCGGATAGGTGGAGGGAGCCCCCGGACGCTACTAATAAGGATTGTAGTGTCGTGCAAGGTTGGATTCGTCGGAGAGGAGTCGCTGTATTAACGGAAGTGTGCGGTGAGCGGCATGACAGTGTGGAGCATGGTTGCACAAGAAAAAATAAGAAAAGGAAATATATTTTGAATACCCGACAACAGCTGCAGTGGGCTGCGCGCGAGGTACGTGATTGTGCTTCAACCGTCGTTCTGCTTTAGAGGAAAGGACCTGCGTGCGTGAGAAACGTACCGCCATTTTGGGAGGATCTGTAAACTTAGTTCGTACGACGATCAGCTGTTTTTGCACGGCAACGAAGCACATGAAAAGGATAAACAAAGGTGTACAAGTGCTACATGGAGGAACTGATGGTGTAATTTTAGAGTGGTTTTGCTGGATGCTTATAAAGTTGAGAGACATTGAGACATTATAAAAAAAAAAAAACGGTTGAGAAGTGCAAATGATAATTATACAAGAAGTGTACAGTAATCCCACTGAAACATACCACAGATGAGCAGTGCAAATAATAATAATACAAGAAGTGTACAGTAATCCCACTGGAACATACCACATATGAGCAGAACATTGCATACAAATCATCATCAATCTTTAGCCATGCAGAACACGACTGCTCCAATAAAATTCTTGTCGGCTCCTGGGAATCAGACATGTCCGTGGGAACAGTGGCAAGACAATTTTCAAGTATATTTGAGAGCCATTGGAGGGGCAAAATTTAATGACGATCAGAAAGAAGCAACCCTGTTGCACTGCATTGGTACAGAAGCATTGAGGATTTTCAGATCATTGCCTGAATTGGAGCAGGATGAAGAAACATGGGGAGAAGCTTCTAGTGGGTCAAGGAAGTATGATATAGCGGTAGCTAAATTGAATAAACATTTTGGTAATAAATCCAACATTGTATTGGAAAGGTATAGGTTTTTCACAAGGAAACAGGGCAAAGAGGAAAGTATTGATTCATATTTGGCTGCTTTGAGAGGATTAATGGCCACATGTGCATTTACAGGAGTTACAGATGAATATCTGCGTGATCAGATAGTATTGCATGTGGCTGACCCGCGTATTCAGCAACGATTATGGCAGGCAAAGAACCCTACGTTGGAAAAAACTGTGGAGATAGCCAGGTCAATGGAATTGGGTGAAAAATGTATGAGAGAGATTCAAAGTAAACCAGAGTGCTCTGGAATTAAGTCAGTTCAAGAGACAGTTGGTGATCAGCAAAACAACCAAGAGGAGAAACTTATTGCCTTGGTCAAGAGAATGATCAAGTCAGATGCGTCTAGTGTTTACAGACAAGATGGAGGAGGTGCGTTCAAGCAGAATAATAGATGCACATGTTGTGGATGGAATAAACATGAAAGCATGGAAAAAGAGTGTCCAGCATTCTCGGCAGAGTGTTTTAGGTGTGGACATACAGGACATTTTGGAAAGATGTGTCGTAGCAACAGAGGAAGAGGAAGATATAATGGCAGGTTTGGTAGGAATGCTGGACGATTTTATAGAACCAGAGGTGCCACTACTATGGGTGTGAGAGCTGTGGAGGAAATGGCTGGTCCAAGTAATTTGGTGGCGATAACAGATATGGGAGAAGATAGAGTCCAGATACTTACTGTCACACCAAGAAATGATGGAGTGGGATCTTGGGTTCCCATGGATATTGATGGTATAACCTTACAAGTGATGGTGGATACAGGTTCCCCATATACCATGGTTGATGTGCAGACATATGTCAATGTTTTAAAGAAGAAGATGGAAGATTTACAGGTGACAAACACCAGAGCAACAGGATATGGAAAGACACCTATAAATATCATAGGGTGTGTGTGGGTGAAACTGAAATTTGAAGGACGCAAGACTTACTGCAGGTTGTATGTGGCGGAGAATGGTTTTTCAATAGTAGGATGGTGGGAGCAAGCTTCATTGAAGATCAAGATTCATCCTGGAGAGAGTGTACCCATTCTTTGCATTGCTGAAAATGTGTGTGACAATGCAGAGAGTTTAGTAAAATCTTTTCCAAATGTCTTCAATGACAAGATTGGTTTGCTTAAAGGATTTGAGCATCGCATTATTCTCAAAAGAGGCGTAACACCAGTTGTACATAAAGTGAGAAATATACCCATTGGCACCAAGGACGCATTGAAAGCTGAATTAGAAAAACTTTGCAAGCAAGATGTGATTGAACCAATTGAGAGTTCGGAGTGGTTATCGCCTATTGTATTGGTTAAAAAAACTGATGGATCTATTAGGATGTGTGTCGATTTAAGAGATTTAAATGCCAACATATGGATAGATCGACATCCGTTACCGAACATTGGAGAAATGTTGTCCACCATGAGCCCGGCGAAATATTTCACGACTTTAGATTTGTCGTCAGCCTACCATCAAGTGATTCTTGAGGAAGGATCGAGACATTTGACATCATTTGTGACGCCGTTGGGAGCTTTTAGGTACAAGAGAATGCCGTTTGGATTAGCTTCGGCTGCGGCAGTGTTCCAGAGGTTAATGCATCATCTTTTTGAAGGTCTACAAGGAGTGTATTACTTCCAAGACGACATTTTGGTGTCAGGAATGTCTCAAGAGGAGCATGATGCAAAATTGTTAGCTGTTCTACAAGTGTTACAGCAGAAAGGAATGACACTCAAAATGGAAAAATGTAAGATAAAGAAAAATGAAGTCACATATTTAGGACATCGAATAAATGACAAAGGCATCATGCCTAAAGAATCATTGGTAGACACCATTCTCAAAATTCCAGAACCAAATAACAAAGACCAGTTGAGAAGTTTTTTGGGTCTCACAGAATACTATTCCAAATTTATAGATCATTACTCTGATAATACCGAAAATATGAGGAATTTGATGTGTAAAGGAATGAGATATGATTGGTCAAAGGAATGCAAAAAGGAATTTGAGCAGATAAAGACTATGATTAACAGAGCACCAGCTTTAAAAATGTTTGATTCAAAGTCCAAAACAAGGATAGCCGTTGATGCTAGCAATGTGGGCTTAGGGGGTGTGTTAGAACAAGTCCAAAATGGTGAAGTTGTTACCATAGCGTTTGCATCAAGGACATTAAGAGGTGCTGAGCGAAGTTATTCAACCATAGAGAAAGAAGCTCTGGGAGTGAAGTGGATTTTAGAACATTTCAAGAGTCTCATTTGGGGAATTCCTGTGGATGTCAGGACGGACCATAAGCCTCTTGTTCATGTGTTGAATTCGAAAAATTCGCACATGATGTCTCCACGCATAAGAAGATGGATTCTGATTATTATGCAATTTAATGTTACCATAAAGTACACTCCGGGAAGAAACAATGTGGTTGCGGATTGTTTCTCCAGATTGCCCTGTGAAGAGGTTGTAAATGACTGTGGTGACGAACAAATGTTCAGAGAGGAACAGCATATGGATTGTATGAGAATGGATAGAAGCGAAGGACAGTGACATCGAACAGGAGAGGTTGGAGGGATACCGATGACAAGTTAAGGCACTGGGAAAGATTTAAGGATGAAATGTCCAGTGATGAAGTATGTGTTTACAGAGGAGATCGGATAATACCACCAACAGTTTTAAGGAAGAGGATCATGGATATTGCACATGAAGGCCATGTGGGTAGAATGTTGACTAAAAGAAGAGTAAGAGAAAGTTACTGGTGGCCCAACATGTGGAGTGATATGGAGATTTTAGTAAGGGATTGTACAGCATGAGAATCTTTGGAGTCTCAGAAGATTTATCTTATGGTTTTGGTGGATTATACATCCAAATGGGTGGAATGTGGTATAGTAGAAGAGTCAGTGTCGGCTGTCAAAGTTGTGAAGTTCCTAGATGAAATATTTAGTAGAGAAGGAGACCCGCAAGAAATTGTGTCAGATAATGGAGCCCAGTTCATGTCATCAGAGATTCAAGGATTTTTAAAGGATAGATCTATTAAACACAGCACTACCGCATTGTACCATCCAATGGGTAACAGGCTTGTAGAAAGAATTAATCGTTTCATTAAAGGGATTATACAGTTAGCTTGTGTTAATGGTTTACCATGGAAAGAAACACTTAAAGAAGCTCTCACTACTTATAAAGTGACGCTACATTCCATAACTGAAGAAGTACCATTTACGTTGATGAGAGGAAGACTTTGTAACAATAGGTTGAGACCTGCTTGGATGATGAGTAATGAGAGTAAAAAAATCAACATGGATGACATTGTGGACAGAGTAAAAAGGAAACAAGAGAAGTATAAAAGTTATTATGACCAGCAGAAGAATGTTCAAGAGAGTAAAATAAAAGTAGGTGATATGGTGAGAGTGAGAGAACCAAAACGTGTGATGAAAGGTGAACCTAAGTTTCGCTCTCCTCAGAGAGTAATGGAGTGTTCAAGGAAGTCTGTGATACTTGAAGATGGCAAGAAATGGTCATGTGATGATGTTGTTTTGGCAAAGGAGGAAGAAGTTGAAAATTTCAGGAATGGGTGTGATGAACTCAGAGTATTGATCAACGAAAGATCACAAGGAAGGAATGTACAAGAAAGTTCAATCGAAGGAAGAAGGGACAGTATCGAGTCAGGATCAAAATGCAGGAAAAGAGTATGGAATTACAAGCAAGACTATGTGTATTATTGAAGAGTTCAACACAGTTACACGTTCCAAGACTGGCTGTAGATTGCAAGACACATGAAGGAAGATGTATCCTTTATTGGTTGTAAAATACAGTGTTATGTCATTTCATAGATTAAGTGTTTTTAGTTAAATATAAAAAAAAATTTTTGTTTGAGTATACAAATTGTATTTTATTGTTAAGGTGGGGAGATGTGGGAATGTTAGATGTTGCTAGGGTTACATCT
Organism: Ambystoma mexicanum; assembly: GCF_040938575.1. Classification (NCBI taxonomy): domain Eukaryota; kingdom Metazoa; phylum Chordata; class Amphibia; order Caudata; family Ambystomatidae; genus Ambystoma; species Ambystoma mexicanum. The sequence goes on from NC_090923.1 coordinate 549,523,451, forward strand.
TCGTGTATGATTCCAGAATGTTGACGGAATCATACACGAAGATGTGGCTGTGTTGAAAAGGCCCACTCGGGGGCTCCTCCAATTATTTATACTAAAATAAAAGTAAACTATCAAATACCAAATACGTAGTATACATATTTTACTACATGTAGGAAACTGTGTAACGTAAACTGCGCAGCAGAGGTGTTAATCAACCGTTTACCTTGAAGTGAATAGGAAAGAGAGGGAGAGTTTTCGTCTGTAACGTGATGTGCAAAACCAAGTTATAGTGAGTCAGCGGAGCGCACGCATAATTAACGTGGTGAGCTGCATAGCAAGAAAAAGAACTGTTTCCACGAGGCTTGGTGTAATTTATGACTTGGGTGTGTTTGTGTTTTCTGATTGAAGAGGGAAGCATTTGGGAAGCTACCTGTAATGCGCGACACCTTGCATGTTGTTTACACAGGAAGGACGCGCTTCGGTGGCCGCGCACTCAGGCAAGGACTCCGCGCTTCGCCCGTGCACGCAGTGACTTTTTAGCTTGCATGTCTAGGTGTAAGGGAAATTTACTGGCGCTCATAAGAGACATTGGGAAGGCAGAGAAAGGACCGGAATTACCTTCCAACGCTGAGTAAATGAAGAGTGGCAGTGATAAGTTCTCGCGTGCAGCGGGAAGAGTATCATTGTGACGGCCCTGCTTGTTTCTGTGATTCTTTGGAGGCACACATGCGCATTTGGAAAGTCAGCTGCTTTGTTGCTGTGCAGGTCGGGACACGTAGTTAGAGGTGCGCACATAAGGCAGTGAGGACTAGAAGGTCAATTCAAAGGTAGTCATTTCTTCTGAAGTTGCTGAGCTTGTGTTCTGCCAATGAAGGGCAAACTGTATAATGAAGCAAGTTACTGTAAGCAAACTTAAGTGTAAACAGAGGAAGCTGCACATAGAAAACTAAACCACTGAAAGAAACATGAAGTAAAAAGTTCAGTTCAATATAATGGCTTAATCTTCTTGGGAAGCCAAAGAATATTGTTTGTAAAGAGAGTGTGAAAACTGGAAAGCTTTAAGTAAGAACTCTTTGAAAGCACATGCATAATACCACCTTCAGGCTGAGTGCAGAGGTGTCACAGGTACTATTTGCTCAAAGGTCTATTTTTGAAAGTGTTCTTGTGTAGATATGTAGGTTAACCCTTTTTAATCCTTATGCAGGGTGCAACCAGCGGCAGAAGAGCTCCCGTGTCATTTTTTATTTTGTCCCATTTCCCCTATCCCCCTCCAGCTGACCTGATCAGCGGGTGAGGGACTGTGGGGTTCAGCAGCTCCTACGGAAGGCTCAGTCTAAGTACTCAATCTAAGAGTATAATTTAAAAGAAATAAGAGCCCTGGCAATTGGTGCAATGCCCTAGCACTAGCTGCACACCAAGCAAAACACCCCAATCGCCAGGGTCCAGATGGCTACCTCTGGCGATAGACCGTTTGCTACGCTCAGCTAGATTATTTCGGTAGGCGGGTCAGTACACAGTTGTCTCAAGTTATCGCAGCCAGTTGAACAGTCTCAACAAGTACCTATTGCTTCCACCGGTCTACTCGAACAGAGTGTATTTTTAAGCGGTCTATCCCTGTGTTAATGATGGCAGGCAGTGCATAATGAAAAACCAATCCGTTTCAAGCAGAGGGGCGTCATGAAGGAGAAATTGGAACGGGTAGGCTAGAGTGGTAAAACAGCAATCCACTGCTTATAAGTTTCTAAAATACTTAAAAATACTAAACAGATTTATTCGCTGTTATATGTTTTTGCACATAGCCAGCAATGTCAAACAGTGTTGCATGCTAAGTCAATTGGGCAATGGAGTTGTTGTATAAATGTAGATGTATGCTCCTCCAACGCACTTACTTTGAGCTCTTCATTAAGACAGCAGAAAACCGACAGGCTTCTTCAGAACAGCCTGAGATTTCCTGAACGTTGTATGCGATCGGGCAAGTCTGCCTCACAGATCCAACAGGACCGCCTCACCTCGCACACGTCCACAACCACAATAATTAGGTTTAGTTTATAAAACCTGGTTAGGACTTGCCCTCTGTGCCCTTAAGCCCAGGAGCCACAGGAACAAAAGAACACTCACGCCTGCTCTGCTGGTGAAGTGATCTTTTAAAAGTAAGGCACCTCCTTTCATCAGCAGCAACAGAAAGAAGACTACTCCACTCCAATGCAGTCAATGTGGGCACTGTATTTTAACAAGAACACAAAAGAAAAAATACTGCTCCGCTCCACTCCAATGCAGTCAAAGTGAGCACAGTATTTTTACAGGAGCATTTACGTTTCTCAAAGTCCTGAGAAGGCCTGTCTCTGTTCCCTTCCCCTGAATGGTTGTTGGGTGGAAGGACCATATATGGCTCTGGGGCTGCCTCTTACCAGACTTACTGGAGCCGTCCCAGGGGCTGCTTGTTATGGGTGTACCCTTGTGGTGGAGCCTACTTAAATGGAGTGAGTAGTCAATATGCATTTTGTGTTGTGAGTGTTTGGTTTTGGTTGTGACACAATGCCTGAGCCAGCCCTGACTGAAACTGGAAAGAATGCAGTGTGGTGCACTGATAGGCTGGGGCGTAACCCCCAATCCACATCCTGTGTTATGAATGTCTGGTTTCTGGTCAATAGCCTGTATGCTTGTGAGCCTGATTAGGTGCTGCCTGTATGAATGCACTTGTATGTGATTGGCTGGCTGAGCCTGGCTCAGCCTGATTGAATGGCAAGTGTGTTGTATAACAGAGGGCCTCAAACTCACCACCTTTGTCAGAAGCTGTAACAAGAAACCTGAAGCTGAAGTCCTCTTAAGCTTGCATACTGGAGTCCAGTTAGAGGAAGAAGTCTGCAGCAGCATCTCTTCATCAAAGCTGAAAACTGCTGCACTGATTCAAGTACTGAACCAGAGAGGACCTGGATAGATGACTGTCAGGTTTCCCTTTAGCTTACAAGCTAGGAAAGGTCCTTGGCAGCTCAGGGTGGGTGTGAAATGCTAGAAGAATGCCGGAATCTAAAATTGCTGTTCATCTGCTAAAGAAATCCAAAACCTAATGTTCCTTAACATGCATATTGTAGGAGACAGGAATGATCCCAGTTCAACATGGAGACAGTAACTCTTAGTGTTGATTGGTTCTTCAGCTTCAGTGAGGTAGTTTGGGATCTTGTGAGAGGTTCTAAACTGCCTTTCATTCAGACTGTCAGTAAAGTAGGTCCCAGTTTTCAAAGCACCAGAGAAAACCCCATAGAAAATCATTACAGAGGAAACACTAACTCAAGACAAGGTCAAGCAGAAGAGAAGAGCAGAGTTATTAGAAGATGTTCAGACTACAGCAGCAACTATAAGATAAGTGCAGTTTTGACTTTTAAAAAGCTAAAGTAGAAATTGAAAAGTAAATAACTTTTATGTAAATATCCTTGGTTTGCAACCTTGTGTCTCGAAGTAGTTGCCAAATAGAGTTTCTGTTCGCATATACCAGCAATGAACATTGTTTTAACGGTGCACATGTGTTCATTTACTAACTTCATGTTTGCGAGGTGGCGGTCCTTCGAGTTAACTAATGAAACCTCCATGTTGCGCTGTGCACACTTTTAACTTTGCGTGTGTTCCACTTTCCCTTCTCCGTTCGGCAGTCATTGGGAAGTCTGCGTGTTCTACAAGCCCTAGAGTAAGGGACCTCACAAAATGTCTCTGTGTGTGTGCGTGTCACGCTGAAAACTGCGAAAGCTGCTGTAACAGTGCGCCAGGGGAAAGACTTTCCCCTCAGAAGAACACGGTACACAGAACTTCGCTTGCACAGTGTCTGAGAGCGCATTGCGTTCAGAAGCAGAGGGTGGGGGCGACAATTGAAAGACTTAAGCAGTGGAATGCAAAAGTAACTCAAGCATGCAACTACCAGAAAAATAAAACTTTAGACAATTATAATAGTTTGTTGGAACTAAAGGTTTCTTACAATGTTCTTAGGATGTTTTAGTTTAGGAATCCATAGATGCGTAGTCTGTGGGTGTGTTTTCTGTAGGATAGGTGTGATACTGATGGATAATGACGGGATTTATGTTTTTTTACATTTATTGGTATGACTTAAGGAGGGGTTTTTGGGATGGGGGAATTGTGGGATTTGTCGATCAAGGTTCAAGAAGTTGTTGGATGATTGGTCTTATACTTTATGGGAGTTATTATTCTATTGGAGTACTCTTGGTTGGTTATGATTTAAAGTAAGATAGGAGATTTATACATAGGTTGTAGATGTTGGCCTGGGATGCCTGGTAAGTATAGTTCTGAATAGATATTGGTGTGTGTATAATTTTACTTATTATAAGCCTGATGGTGGTTGGGCTTCTCGTACTAGTAGATATGTGTGTTTTGTGTGTCTTTTGTTGTCTGTTGTGTGTTCTGGAGTGGGGTTTTCTTTTTTTGTCACAAATTTTTCCTTTTCCTTTTTAACTTTTCTTGTTCTTAGGTTGGAGATTCTCATCTTTCTTCCAAGTTTGGAATTAATGAGACAAGTCTGTGTCAATGGATGTGATTGTGATTGTGTGAAATGCAGATAATTCTAGTGGTGAATTATTGATCCATTAATCTTTGTTTCGTGGAATGTTCGGGGTATTGGATGTGTATTTAAAAGAAGGAAGGTTTTGGCACGGGTATGGAGGACTAAAGGAGATGTTGTGTTTCTTCAGGAGACTCATTTGAGTGAACAGATTGGGGATTATTTGTCTACTCGTAATTACCCACTGGTGGTATCGAACTATTATGATACCAAATCTAGGGGGGTTAGTATTTTGTTTAGGAAGGGACTGTCTGTTAAAATTGAGAAAACAGTAAAGGATCACGAGGGTCGTATTCTTCTAATTGATATATTACATAACATGAAGAAACTTACTGTGGGGACAGTGTATGCTCCATGTACCCTGGATATGGTTTTTTTCAGGAAGTTGGATGATCTTTTGGGGGAGATGGATGGTGAGGCAATTATTTTAGGTGGTGATTTTAACTTGGTGATGGATAGTGAACTGGACAGAAGATCTGATTGTAGGTATAATAATGGGGACTTAAGTACGGAATTAAAACAGTTTGCTTTTAAATATAATCTGGTAGATATTTGGAGAGTTCATCATCTAAGAGATAGGGAATAGTCGTTTTGTTCGCCGGTCCATAATTCTTACTCTCGGATTGATTTTTTTTTTGATTAGTGATAAGATAGTTGATCAGACGTTTAGTTCTAGTATTGAGGAGAGGTGTATTTCTGATCATGCGCTTATAGATCTGAAAATCAATTTACATGGTATTCATAAAAAGAATATGAGATGGAGAACGCAAGCCAATTCACTTAATGACCCTCTAGTTAACGTGGGATTAGATACATTTATTCAGAAATACTTCGAATAAAATAATGGATCGGCTGGCATTAAAATTGTATGGGATTGCTTTAAAGCGGTTTTACGGGGCAAACTGATTAGTAGAACTTCCCATGCTAAAAAGAGAAACAAAATAAAAATTGGGAGGTTAGAGAAGGAGATAGTGGATTTACAAAGGAATTGTGCGTAAACAGGGATGGATTGCATGAAATTTAATAATTTGGAAGAGAAATTAAAGATGCTTTTGCATTCAGAAGCAGGGAAGAGTATATTTTACACGAAACAACGCTTTTGGGAATTTGGGGACAAAAATGGAAGGCTTCTGGCAAATAAGCTTAATGGTCCGATGGTGGACAAGTATATTTTGTCTATTGAAAATTATAGAGGTGAGATATTTCATACAAGTGAAGATATTTGTAGGGAGTTTAGATTATTTTATGAAGGATTGTATGAGGAGCATTTACGTCCTACTGAAACTGACTTGCAGTCTTTTTTTGATAAGGTACACCTCTTGAGACTTCAGGATGATAAAAAATGTGTTCTGTAGTCTGCCATAGATGTGTCTGAGATTACTACTGCAATATTGCAATTGAAAGATGGAAAATCGCCGGGGCCGGATGGGATTGTTTCGGAATTTAATAAAAAATTTGTTGAGCAATTATCACCTATTTTGATTACTGTCATTCCTAAGCCTGATCGGGATCACAGGAAGTGCAGTAATTATAGACCTATCTCACTGTGAATGTGGATTTTAAGATATTTACTAAAATTTGGGCGAATAGGCTTATGGTTAATATGGGTGATCTGGTGGATGAGTCTCAAGTGGGATTTATCCCGGGTTGGTATGGATATGATAATATCAGGACTGTATTGGATGTCATTGGAATGCATCATAATAAAAAATCAAAAGGGTTGATTGGGTTTTTTGATGCAGAGAAAGCATTTGATAGAGTTAATTGGAGGTTTTTGGATTACACTTTATTAAAAATGGGATTTGGACCGACCTTTATGAAAATGATTAGGTGTATTCATTATGAGGTTAGGGCGAGGGTGACTATAAATGGTTTAATATCAGAGTCTTTTTCTTTGTCCAAGGGCACGAGGCAAGGGTGCCCTCTATCGTCTTTTTTGTTTGATTTAGCACTTGAACCGTTGGCGGCTTATATTAGACAATGTGGAGATATCAGAGGTTTATGTGTTGGGGCGTGGAAGTTAAGGTTTTATCTTATGCTGATGATATGGTGGTCCTGCTGTCTAATCCTGAACATTGTGGACTGGTTCTGAAACAGATGTTTGAGGAAGTGGGTGATATTTCGGGTCATAAGATAAACTGGGATAAGACTGAGATATTCCCATTGTCTAATGAATGTAGTAAGGATATTTTGAAGGTTTGGAATTGCAAATGGTCCCCTGTTTGTGTTAAGTATCTTGGTATATATATCATTGGTGATTTGAGGAGAATTATGCAATTTCACATTGATAAACTCGTAGATAAAATTGTGTATCCAATAAGACGATGGGAGAGACTTCATTTGTCATTATGGGCTAAAATAAATGCAATAAAGAAGATTTTTTTTTTTGCCGAAAGTGTTATATATATTTCAGTCAATTCCATTCTTAATTTCCAAAAAACAGATTTTGCAGATTGAGAAACTGTTTCAATGTTTCTTGTGGGGGCTGGGTAAAAGACCGCAGATCCCTAGATTTATGTTGATGCAAAGTGTGGATGAAGGTGGTTTTGGATATCCTGACTTGTATAAATACTTTAAGGCGTTTCTGCTTAAGAAGGGGACTTATTATTATACGACTGATGACTTTGCAGGTGCTATCTGGCTGCGCATGGAGAGAGGGATTTGCAGTCCTTATCGTTTGGATAGCCTTTATACTATGGGCAATATGTTGGTTAATAGATTGAAGTTGAAGTCTATAGTGGCAACCAGGCAAACCTTGTGGGGGTGGTTTGGAGAGAATGTCCAGTCATATGGTTTTAGTAAAGATGCTTCTCTTTGGCATAATGAGGTCTTACAATTGAACGACAGATATTTTATTTGGCAGACTTGGGTTCAGAAGGGGATTTTAACAGTAGGTCATATGTTAGATGGTGATCATCTTTTGACATTTGAAGACATACAGAGGAAATATGGGTTGCATGAACGAGAGAGACAAAAATATGACGACCTGAGCTCCCTGATTTGTCTTGGGCAAAGAATGATTGGTGTTTCATTAGAAACCAAACCTGCACTGTGTCAATTGCTTACAGGCCAAGAGTATTCAGTACGTACATATATGAATTTTATGCAATTGGAAAATAAACATGTTGAGGCATGAGATAAGTTGAGATTGGTGTGGTTGGATGATCTAAATATATATTTTACAGACGGGGAATGGAAGGATATTCTTAGGGTAAGTGCCAATGTGGGTACGGATTTGAACCTGCGTCTGATTAGGCAGAAAGTGGTGGGTAAGGTATACTGGACACCAGTTAAAATGTTTAAACTAGGGCTACAAGCTGATAATCTATGTTGAGGATGTGGAAAGGAAGTTAGTACCCTTATACACCTTCTCTTGGATTGCTCTACAGTTCGAGATTTCTGGGTTGATGTGATTGATAGGATTGATTTAATTTTAGATGTAGTTTTACAGAGATCGGGTGGGAACATCATCTTATTTTTACATCGAGGTAGGTGTAGATGTTCTTTGAAATATGGTGGTTGGATAAATAAGGCTTTATTGGTGGCCATGAGACTGATCCTTCGGGTTTGGAAAACTAGGAAGAAGCCTACAGTGGAGGATTGTTTAGTTGATTTGCGCACCTTATCAAATTTGGAAAAGCTTTCCTTTAGAGTGAAAGACAAAGAAGAGGTCTACAGTCTCATTTGGGGTCCATTCAATGCCTTGTATGATTGACTATGTAGGCTATGGATTTGTATGAGTTGTGGGTAGAGATGATACAGAGGTAGGGGGTAAGGAAGGAAAAAGAAAATGGGGTATGAAGTGAAAAAAGGAAGACAAATAACTAATAAAAGGGGGGGTTCTTTTTTTTCCTTTTGGGAGTTTTGTTTGATGTCTATTTGGTGTTGGTGTTTGTGTGTGTGTGTGTGTGTTCTATGTTGGATGACTTTAATTAACTGTTGTATTTTGCTCTTTTATTGTTTACATAAATGAAAAGTTTCTTGGTATGTCGGGGGGATTATTTGATTGTTGTTTGCTTATTGATTTGTTATTTCATTATGAGGTTTTGATTTGTGTTCTCTGGTTAACTATTCCTTTCTGTATTTGACTATTCTGTGATTTCTTTAACGACATGCTAATAAAGAGATTTGAAAAAAGAAAAAAAAAAGGAATCCATAGTTCAAGTTTTAAAGTTGCTGATACAAAACTTTGTTTGTGAGGAAGGATCAAGTTTGATAAGGAAAAGTTTCTATGGTCCTTCTCAAGACAAGTCAGAGAACTGAGAAGAGGTTTACAGAACCTTGAGTGGAGTAAAGGCAGAGTAAGCCTGGTTTGTTTGGTTTTGAGAAAAGGATTTGTGAAGAGGACATTTTCCTACAGCCTTTCAGCAGAAAGCAAAGGCTTTCAGGTACTATTGAGTTACATAGGAAGTATACTCTGGGAAGTTAGGAAACCTTTAGCAGGGTAAAGTTAATTATCTGTATGTTTGTCGGCAGGTCAGGGGGGAGTCAAATCCAGTTCAAGGATCCAGAGGGCGGCAAGCAGGACCTGGTTTGTTATTTTATCCACTTTCCCTTTCCCCTCAGGGTTGTCAACCCTGCAATTTCTGATTAGAGGATTGCAGCTTGAGCAAACCAGGGGTATGTGGTTCCATCGTCTGTTCCTGCAGGGAGTTAGAACTGGGACCTGATAGCAACCTCTTTTGGTAGCCACGAGGGAACATTGTGCAACTGCTGCTTCATGGGTCCAGAAGAGGAGTGCCTGAACATCTTGGAGCCAAGGCATTGATCTGTGTTTTCCAGGGTCTGGAGGAGTGTTCGTGACCGCTGGAAGCCAGGTTGCTGAGTATCACCCAGGGGGCATAGGTGGCATAGTGCTGCTTGACACCCAGAGCTGTGAAAGTTACAAATTATTGAAGAATCCTTCAAGAGGCATCCTGCCATGACATTATCTGTCCACTTGTCCATGTCGGAGAAGGTCCAGGGTCATTGCCTGCAGTGGAGTGTCCGCCGGTGGGTTTCCAGCCACCAAAATCTGAAGAAGACGTCCAGAGTTGGTGAGGGTCCGCAGTTCAGTCCAGTGGTCATGCCCAGGTCACCAGAAGCCATCCTGAGGTCTGTGTTGTGGCTGCAGCACCGAAGAACCAAAAGGTGGGAAAATGCAAAATCCCAAACCCCGACACCTACTTCTGCCACTGCACCCGCCGCCACCGAAGTCATCCAAGACTACCAAGGGTCGTATCTTCTTCAGCCAGGCCTTATCGAGGTCCACACAAGTTTCACCTTTGTGAGAGATCCAGAGCTGGAGTAACGACCCACCAAACGGAGACCACCGCGAAAGACCAAAAGTACTGCCTTTCCGATCCTGCTTGGTTTACCTTCTTCTTCTCGACATCGACACCCCAGTGACTCCTTCTTCCAAGGGAGGCTCCATCCTTGAAGGGCCTTGTCGAGTAAAGCCAAGAAACTCCACCACTTCGCCTGCCAGGGCACCAAAGGTACTGTGACGCGGAAGAGCATCTTCATCCTCAGGATTCATCCAGGGGTCACAGATTTGTCTTGGATCCTGTTCTCCTGTGGCTTTCCAGGTACTTTGGGGGTAGTGGGATCTTTAGAAAGAGAAGCAGACTATTTTTGAACATATTTGGAATGGGCTGTAATATACAAGATCAAGTACACCTTAACCTTTCCTTACAGGTTGCCCTGGTGGGGGGAGGGGGAGTGGGATCCTTGCACAGTTTTGTATATCTACTCTAAAGAAAGCATTTTGCCAATGTTACGGATCTAACCTGCCTTCCTAAAGTAATCTATGAAGATACACCTTGCTTAGAATTCTCATGTTTTTTAATAACTGTCAGCAGTTGGTGCATTGTTTGTGAATCAATGTATATTGTGGTACCACATAGAGTGTATACTATTGCCATTATTAGACTAGGGTTGCCCGAGTACAAAGTATGTTATTTATTTATGTGTATATATTTATCTGTATCCTATTTTATATAAATGTACTGTGTTAGCACATAGTGGGTGGACATTCCTTTGTGGGGGCTTGGGGATTCACTGTACCTAAGAACCAGCCTGCATCATCTCCTGAGAGTCTCAGCCTGGCTGCTCGTCCAACGTTACCAATTGAGAGCCTTGGCTTGGGTGCTCTGTGCCTCTACCCCAACTGTATAGGTGGCAGAAATACAGATACCCCCTCCAGTATTTTCAATTACCCATGCAATGAGTCACTGGGGTCTTTAAGGAACAGTGAATGTGAGATATGAGAGCATTGTTTATGGGAGCTCGGAAGGAATTGTCAGTTGTGATCACACGGATGAAACAGTATGGGATGCAGTCAAAACAAGGTTTGGAAGAGTAAAGGATTAAACCGGGAGTTGTGGCCAAATAGATAAGAAATATCAGCAATAACATGCAGGAAAACTCAGATTAAAGTGCAAATGGAGCCTAGATATAGCAATCTACAGGAGTTTATGGAATAATTAAGGGTCTTACGGGGTCCGGAAATGGAAGCTCTGAGGGAATATCACTCCTCCTAGTGCTGGCTGGAGAACAAGTGATGTATCTCAAAGGAAACCAAAACAAACACTCTGGGCCTCATTATTATTATTGTGATAATGTTCAAAACATGTGGTATTTTAAATGGCTTTTGTGCTGAAAATGCCAACGAATAATGAGTTGGTATTGCGTGGGGTACGCAGTAACTTATATTTACCCCAAGTGCTTTTTATGTACTCCACACAGTAAATATCACATGTGATCCCAACTCGTCATTAGTTTGCATTTGAAAAGCAAGTGGTATTTAAAATACCAGTTACCGCCGTTGTAACACCATGGCCGTCTGAAGGAAATATAAGACAGGTTTCTAATAGACATCGAAGCTAGACTCTGATGCAAAGCTTAGCCAATTGTTAAAGGAGAGGTAAGAGAGATATAGCCGAAAATCCAGAGGGAACATTCAAGGTAATATCTGGTAAGTCATTAAGGGCATGTCAATAAATATCTGTTAGTTAGGGTCATTTTGGGGAGAGGACTTACCTGTGCCCATGAGTACCTTCACCCCGCCTATACTCAACACAAAATACTTTTGAGTGTTTGAGATTCAAGATAAGGATGCATATAAGATAAGCAAACATTTGTTACATTGTTTGAAATACAATACCTATTATTAAGTGCTGCATAACAATGTAAAGTGCCATTGTGATAAACCACTGTACCATAACAATGTGAGCTATAAGAACTGACTATTGAAACAAATGTCCCACTTAGTGATAAGTGTTTCAAGTTAATGATCCTTTCTTCTGATAATCTTCATAATCTAATGCTGTTATGTTGCAGGTGCGAGCAATGCAGCGTCCTCCGCTCGGGGTTAAATTGGTGATTGAAGCTGTCTGCATCTTGAAGGGAATCAAACCCAAAAAGGTTCCTGGAGATATGCCAGGCACGAAAATAGATGACTACTGGGAGCCGGGTAAAGGGATGCTTCAAGATCCAGGAAGATTCCTAGAGAGTCTTTTTAAATTTGACAAAGTGAGTATTGGCAGTTTTCCAGCTTTTCTAAATCTTACAGTCCATCTTTGTCAGATATTTTTCCTAACCCTAAGCCCACGAATGATGTCCTCCCTAAACTCATGTTCTTGTACACATTTGTGATTCTGAGCGCATAGTGGGCTCCGGCTATATTTTCCTCTCACAATCTCCATAGCTGAGGTTACTGAATGCTAAAGACCAGGATCATCTCACACCTTTACATTGTGGCATTGCTGAGTCTGCAGCTCATTATAACATCCAGGTCCAAGATCCCAGAGGGATTCATATTTACATGTAGCCATGTCCCTTTCATGCTGGTCGACTTCTGCAGCTCCTGTGTCCACAAGGTTTGCCAAGGCTGATCTCAAAACAAATCCAGCTCTCTCGCACCATTACAGTTTTTGAAGCTTTTAATGTCACATGTACTGTCTATTCTCCCATTACTAATTCATATACCAAAGGCTCTAGACAAATTCACTTTCTGCCTCAAACCTTCCCAATTTGGAGCACCTCCAAAGTTGTTGTTGGTCTTTCAACGTAATGTTTCTTCTCCATCCTGGCAGGATAATATTCCAGATGCAGTTATCAAATCTGTTCAGCCTTACATTGACAATGAAGAATTCCAGCCAGCTGCCATATCCCGAGTGTCAAAAGCCTGCACCTCTCTTTGCCAGTGGGTGCGTGCCATGCATAAATACCACTTCATCGCTCGTGCAGTGGAGCCTAAAAGGGTAAGAGCTTCCTCATATATGTCCTTTCTTTGTAAAAACCTGCCCTTTCATTATCTTATTTGGCAACAAGCAAGCAACTCTATTTAACATGTTTATTACTTTTTCCCCATCTTGAGATTGCATCTCTTTTTATTACGGGGCTTGGGTATGTTTGTGCCCTCCCTGACTCACACGTGTGAAATGAATAAAACAGACACTCCCTGGGCAGGGAATAAGGCACAAAAGAGCAGGCTGCGAGAGTTCAAGGAAAAGTTTATCTAGATCTCTGAGAGCGCTCTGACCACATCAATGTTGCAACACATTTATATAGTACATCTACATCTTTAACATATGATGCTACGTTGGACCTGGATTGGTCAGCCGTGGTGGCGTTTTAGGTGTGGGCATCATCTGTTCCTCCGGGTTGGTTGCTTGGTTGGCGGGAGGATTGACGTCAGACATTTGTGCTCCGGATGGGTGAAGGTCAGGTCGCTGTGAAACACGGTGGTCACTATCTAAGCTAAGAAAATACATTCTGAGTAATGCATGCACTAAATAATAGTTGATCAAAAGACTCTCAGTAGTGTATCATGTAGTTATACAAATCACTCAAGAGTTTATATTATCTACACATTTGGGTTATACAGGTCACAGGTTTAAGGGCCTTGACCACTAAAATACTGTCATTGAACTATAGGGTTAGTCTCACAAGAATCTCAGGTATGTGGCACTTGTTAGTATTAGCCACGATATACTGCAACAGGGGTCTAATGTTAGTTGGGGGTCTGTTGGGTGGGCTTCATAGCATGGTTGGCAGTCTGGCACATGAAAGGGATGCCTTGTAAGGGCACAGGGTTAGAATGGCAATACGTTTCAACTGGCGAGGGTGAGAGGGCAAGGACACTTTTGTGGAGATGAACGAGCTATGTGCTTGGCTCATGTTGGTTCACATGCAGGACAGTGATCTCAGAGGAAAAGGGATGTGTTACATTTATTATTTGTTGCAAGCAGCTCCGGCCTCAGGGTGAGAATGGAGCTGCAGAGTTTTCCAGTTGGCGTGGGGATGAGGGTGGGGGCCATGTGCTCTGCGCTACTGCGGCGGGCAAAAGGGAGAGATGCATTTTGTACTATCGCAGTGAGGCCTGGTTACCAAGATGGAGTCGAAAGGGGGTACAAAAAATGGATGCCCTGTGTCCTGCTCGGTGGTCCCATCTACGCGAATGTAACCAAAAGTTAGTATCGCATAAGGGCGAGGGGCGTACCCATCACTAGAGGCACTTGGTCCAAGTTTTGTACTGGGAAGTGATGGTAGAGAGGGGCCCATTGGCCCCTCGCTCCCACACAGGTACTACTACGCACTATATCATTTTGATGTTGACTTTAAGCAGTTTGTATTGTATTTAATATTTATATAATAATCAAAACAATTTATATAGGCGAGATAACTGTTGGAAGCAGACATGTGAGGCAAAGGTTTTTGCACAAATGATGCAATTGTGTGGGATTTAGATAGCGCTATATATCTGAGTAAACTGTAGATGACATACCAAGCCAACACTTTAGCCTTTGGGCAGACATGGTAATCACCTGTTGCAGGCATTGCCATCATGGTACTATCTGATGCTGGTACCCCTTTATGTTATGGCAGTGTCTTACAAATACCTATCTGACGTCTATACAAGAGAGAATACGGTTGGCTTTGCCAATGCTTATTTTTAACAGAAATTCAGTCTAAGGAACAGATCCAAGGATACACATTCTGCTCAAGTGCCTGAAGTTGGTCTAGCTAGTTATAGATGCAATTAAGCCATTACCTTTCAGAAGGCTGTTAATAAATCATAGATCATGATACAAAGAGATCCCAGGCAGTGTGTTGCACGGGGGTGGCGTAGTGGGTGGAAATGGTAATAAGAACTAGCATAGCCATGGGCAATCAATGGGTTTTTTATATAGCCAAACAAACTGCACTGAATATGTCTCTCTTCACTTCCCATGACAATGGTTTCAGCTTCCAGGCATCGCTTTCAACGCCACCAAATAGCCAACACTAAAATAGGGCAAAACCTTTTTTTAATTCATACATTTTCTAGTACAAGATTTCTTACTAGGGCAATACTCGTACCACCTCTGTGCCTCAGTTCACTTCTGGCTACTCTTTCATCAGTCATGGTGGTGAGGTTTTAAAGTCTCCCAGACTCTTAACATTAACCTGGTTTGCGGCACCATTATACTGCTCTTTAGATTGATCAGGTTTCAGGGTTTCCCTTCTTCTGTGCGTAACTCTTAAGCAGTTGTCAGCCTGTGTCTCTTTTACTAGCAATTGGAAGAAGTGGAATTTCTTAGCCAGGCTCTGGTGCTGCTAAAAGTGGCAGGGTCTCTCTACTGATCTCTCTTCTTGTATCCTCTATGTGCTGGACCTGACCCTGCATGTCACAAGCTTGTTCGTCCTCACACCATGGGTCCACCCCTTCTGTTTGGGTCTACTCCTGTGCCTCTGCTTTGGTCGAGATGTGCCCTCTCTAACTGTCTTCTCTCATTGGATCTCTCCTCTCACCTTCCACTTATGTTCACCAACCTCCTCCTGCTGTCTTGAATTGACCAGCTCCTTCTGATGTTCACCCTCCTCTTCCTTCTCTCCCACTTCTGCCTCCTCCTCCTGATGTTCTCACTAATGCCACTGCCCCGTGATGATCGCCTTCCTCATCCTGCCCTCTTACTCCTGCCACCACCTCCTGATGTTCAACTTCATCCTGTAAGGGTGTCCCTAATTACGCTCACACCAGAACAAATAAACCCCTCTAGGGAAATGAGCTCAAAAGTCTATCTTGTAAGGATAACAAGTTTAATCTTACAAAATGAGGACGTTAGCAAAGGGATCTGCTGCCTGAACGGTCTTCTCCTGTCCCTCATCCGTTCCTTCCCTGCCAGTGTGGTCCCAGGCAGGAGGTTATATAGGCCTATCTTGCTCTAATGGTATCACTGGACTCAGGCCCTGGCTTCATCCCAATCCATCCTTCTATACAAGGGATGCTTCAAAGCCTTCCTTTCTTCATTGTCAGCGGTTTCTGTCAGAACATGCCGCTCTACATTTTGCTAGCTTATGCAACAATACACTGTAGCTCATGCTTTCCTTCATTTTGCTACCTATGAATATTTTATGTATAAAAACATTTTCCTGTCATTCTCTCCATATTTTACTCATTCTACTCCTGTTTATATGGGCCCTCTAGGTTCCCCCCACCCCTAATACTCATAATATGTCCCATTTCTGAATTTTGTGCACCGAGCATGTAAATCCCATGTTTAGCCTGCAAGGACTCTTGATGGACAGTAGACAGCTGGTGAGTCACTTCGTGTGCTCTGCCAGTGCTAGAAAACACCACAGAAGCCTGTAGTCCATGCCACATTCTTCCTGGAAGGGAGGGAGGGAGGGGGAATTTACATCTACT
Organism: Ambystoma mexicanum; assembly: GCF_040938575.1. Lineage (NCBI taxonomy): Eukaryota > Metazoa > Chordata > Amphibia > Caudata > Ambystomatidae > Ambystoma > Ambystoma mexicanum. The sequence continues at coordinate 549,539,665 of NC_090923.1, forward strand.
GTACTAAGATTTTTACAAATGCATAGGATCTGACATTACAAATCTATTTAGCTAATAGTCAATTGTGCCTTATATTTAAACAATAACTGCCTACTTCAATGTCTGCCCATGTCCTTCTTCAGTGCCTGCCCATGTCTGTGTTTATGGTTATATCTGCATGAGAGAGCCTTCCCAGTGTCCCTCCTCCCCCTTGTCCATTGTAGCGCCTAAAAAGGGCGTGCCTAATTCTAATGCTATTGGGGGTGTGGGAGGACCCTGGTTCCTTCCCAACAATTCTCCTGCTCTCTTACAGCTACTACTCTCAGCAACTGGCCTTACCGGAGTATGCTTCCCGGAAGAAGATGAGGAGCGATAAGGCTGATCTCCAAGAGAAGCCACAATGCCGCTCTGATGTTAAATCAGAGGGCTGGAGGGCGTGGCTTGGAGCGCCGCTGGAAAGGTTGCTTCTATGAGAGCCTCTGCGTGATCCTGAGCCCGAATTACATTATCTAACGGAGAATAGGAGTCGCTGACTCCCCTGTGCGGTGGCATCGACAGCGGAACCTCAGGCAAACAAACTGATCCGCCTCACATATGAAATCGGAGCCGATAAATCGGCCGAAACCTCTGATGTCCTCCCGTGGAGGAACCCCGGCCCTGGGCAAAATGGCGGCACCCTTTGGGGGAGGGGATGTGAGACGTCCCACGCGCAGCTAACCGAGCTTTCAGCCCTGAGAACAGATGTGACCTCCCCATGGCAGCAGTCAAGGAAATGCCCCTGACCCTCCACGAGCCCGAGAGCTGAGGAATCGGACGGACAGTGGGCAACAGCGGTGAGACTGCAGCCAGCCTCACTGTATCCCAGCAACCCGCCCCAGAGCGAAATGCGCCAGCACTAAGGAGAGCCCAGAGGTAGGGGAAACAAAGCCACAAGAAATTGTGAGTGCCACTCCCTCACCCCCCCGCTCCCGCATAAGCACCACCCCCTCCCCCCCACCCACAACGAATGGGCAGAGTCACTGGCCTCATGCAGTGCGGCCGATAATAGCGGCCTGGTAGCCACAGGAGGAGGGAGACCAGGGCATGTAATGGCCCGAGGGTCCCAATGCCGCATAGCAGCTATCAGCTCCTCTGCCCCTACATAGGAAGTCAGGCAGAGCACAACGGCCCCGGGGGAACCGTCCTCCAGTATTCAGCAGCAGCTCCCCCACGGAATTCTGGTGGCAGCCAGAAGCTAACAGGCCCTGCGGCTGCCACTCCCCTGAGCTACAAGGGACGGGCCCGCCACAAGCCAGACACTGGCCCCACCTCAGCACCCTGAGAGGGACCGGCGCTCCACAATAGCCAGCAGCAGCTCCTGCGCCCCCACGCAGGACACCGGCAGCATCCATAGGTCCACATTCCCTGCTCCCACCATCTTCTCCGGCCACAAGTCACAAGTGAAGGGCCTACAACAAGCTGGACACCAACCCTGACCCCAGAACATCCAGAGGTAAGGAGGGGGCGACCAGGCACTCCCACTCCTCTGCCCCCACTCAGAAAGCTGGGCAAAGTGCAACGGCCCTGAGGAAACGGGCGCCGCACATTAAGCGGCAGCACCCTTGCACTTGCACAGGACACTTGCAGCCCCCAGATGCCAACAGGCCCTGCATCCACCATCCTTCCGGGTCACAAGCGAAGAGCTCACCACGAGCCAGACACTAGCCCCATCTTGTATTGCTCTCCCCAGAGTGCACGGAAAAACATAAATCACCAATGCAATTACAGAGCAAATACTTTGAACGCAGACAGACGCAATAACTCACAACCACACACTCTTAGAAGATAATCAGCTCTTTTACGGCTATTTATTCAAAACTTACAAGCAACCAATAATAACATAGAAATAACTCACAGAAGTAATATAGACATAAATCACAGAAGAAATAAAGAATTCAAAAGGGAATACATCACCGTGAGCGTAACAGGATTCCTCATCTCGCCCAGAAGCGGTTGGAAGACCCCGGGAACAGCCAGGCCGAGAGCACCACAGCTCACAGGAGTGCCGGACGTAAGCGTCCTTCTCCGGCTGAAGTCTCACCTGACCACCTCTGGGTTTCCGCATATATACACACTCCACAAAGGGGAGTCAATTCTCGAACCTTCTGGAAATTGCATTTGCGCAGTTGATGAGCAGCCGTCGGTTGCCAGCTGGGTCAATCGAGAGCTACCCTCAAGGAACGGAGTGCCTCCCTTCTCTAAGACCACGCTCCGCGGAGAACAGTAACAAACCATAACAAAGTTAGCTTTCCTAGCAGAAATGTCCTTGACCGCATACCAGGTTTGGAAAGCATGTTTTTCTCAGCACCATGAATCTAACACTCAGCAAAATGTGTGCAGCTTTTCACTGCGGCATGAAGTAAATATCCATCATGGCTCTGAGCGCTCCTAGAATGCATTGCGCACCAGCGCCATTTTAGTTCAAGCATAACAATTCCACCCTTGGATATTTACCTTCCATAGCCCGGTGGCAAAGAAGCCGGTCTCTGAAACCTACGAAACATTCAAACTAAATTTGGAATACATTGAATACAACAACAACAAGCTATTATAATAGCTAATATAATAAAAATGCAAGCAAAAGCGTAACGTAGTGTGCCCCCAATATCAGGTATCCATGGAAATAACCAATCCCACCAATTCCCAGTACGATCTTGAGACACTTGAGAAATGAGATCCCTCAAACCTCGAATATGACTTTCAATAGATCGTGAATGGTCACTTAAATTGAAAAAACACATACCTTCAAATGCGTTACACCTTAAATTATGCTTTAGCAATAGATAATCAACAGCAGCTCTGTTCTGCAAAGTTGCTTTTATAATAACTTGACTATCAAGGAGTAATTCTTCTAATGCCTGAGAAGTATGATTAAGGATTTTGACTACTAAACATGCTAATTTCATCAAAGATTTGTAACCTCCAGCAGCTAAACCCCAAACTCCCACTAATGAAAGGGTTAATGCTAGAACCTCAGCTTCTGATAACAAGTGTACATGTGAATCACAATCAGGAGATAGACCCACAGATTCGAAAGTTGACCTTTTACCTCGAGTTATCGCTGGGTGTAAAGGAAACATCATTAGTCCTAATCGAGTTAAAGCACTTGGACTTCCGGAAATGTTAGCTGGAATATAAGTATATGTGATGTTACCACATGAAAAGAGCCATCCTGTTGGAAGTTTCACATGATTCATATGACTGGCAGCTATCACTGTATGATTACAAGACATAGTATTATTTACACTGGTGCATTTGCGTGGCACTCGCGAGCATAGTCGTCTCTCAAACATTGTATGATTGTGGGTGCGATTTCTCGCCGTCACCATAACCAGTACAATGAGGGACCCTGCAATAACTCAGACAGAAAAGAGCCAAGTAAACATTACTTTATTAATGCACAAGCATTCGCGAATGGGCTGCAAGTTCAAATGTCTCGCAAAGCAAGTCGTCGAAGTGCCGCGCCTTCCTCTACACACCATGCTCTTTTATACTTTTCTGTTTACATTGCCTTGCACATAGAACACGTCCACCCCAGGGCGGATCTCCAGTTGGAGCTTATCTGAAGTATCCAGTTGGAGTTTAACGAACAACCATTGCACATTTGCTATCGTGGTCTATCGTGGTTTCCTGTTATCCCGGTCTTCACATTCTTTCGTGCCCCTTTGTGCCCGTATCTCTGTGCTCAAGGCTATGCTTACTCATTCCTTCCCCCACCCGTAATCTGCAGATAGTTTTAGCAGGCTCAGCATGCTTCGACATACAGTGACCAAACACAATTCTTCTGTTAAAAACAAGTTCTTGCCAGGTCAGCAGGTCTTAAACGCCGCTGTATAAAGAGAATGCCTCTTCTTTTAACAAAAGGGTACATTCTTTTAACGCATATGGTGATTAGTACAAACTCCAAGTGTGAGCACAACATTACATATGCATGCGTACCTTCAATCCACCCTTTGCTCACACTTGAGCATCAATCTAAACAGTCCTAGCATAAGCAGATGGCAGGAAAGCAACATTATTACATACTGTCTGTACCATAATCTTCTCCAGGCCTCCCATGTCAAAAAATTCCTGTTGTACATGGCTTTTATCCATTGGATTTAGGCGCGTTATGCTGGAAGAACACATGGAAACACAGCACGACACACATACCGGGAAGCATTGGATGCAGAGACAAATTCCTACAACTATTGCCGCTAGAACCAGTATGGGCGTAAGGAGCTGCCACCCGATTTCTTTTAGGAGTTTCATCCACCAGCTATCTCCTGACCCTTCCTCCTGGTGGATACTATCCGCTATTTTATGTAGTTTGTTTATTCCATCTAAGATTCCTGTACTTTCTTCTGGTATGTAAACACAACATTGGGACCCCACCATGAAACAGACCCCGCCCCTTTCTGCAGTGAGTATGTCTAAGACATACCTATTCTGGAGAGCCACTAGCCGAATTGCTTTCATTTCATAAGTGATGTTTTCCATTAGGTCTGCGGATTCTTCGATTACGAACTCAAGGGCCCTGCTTAGCTTTTGGATTTCTTGACTGTTCATAAAGATGCCCGCTGGAGGAACCAGGGCCCCCATCACATCTATAAACGTTTCCCATCCTGTAGGTTGATACGTAGGAATTTTTGGGTTCACTGCTCGTTTATTTCTGCTGTGTATTTCTTTATGCAGAGTAGACGGGGCATATACCATCACAGCCGGCATTATTCTGGCTATGTAACATACCCCAACAAAATCTCTCGCTAACCACAAATAAGCCCTCTTGTTACAGACGTAGGCATGTCCCTCTATCTGTAACAATCCCTTCGTGTAGTTATTTAGATTCACCATTTGACTGCACCCCGAGATCTTTGATTACCTCTTGCGTTTCTATTAAAACATATATTCTTTGGCCTAAACTCTTGTGTGATGGTGATAGGGGGAGGAGGTTCTCTTACTATCTGTACCATAGCAGGTGCAAGCCCGATTCCCTCAGTTTTGATTTTATAGCGTATCTTTGCCATTAGAAGGGTTTTGTTCTCTCCTCTAACATAACAAGCGGTATTCGGCATCATGTATTGCTGTGCTGACACTATTCTCATGTAAATTAATGTACACCCGCCATCCTCAGTAACTGGCGACGAGTACACTGGGATGCCTTCACTGCTATGTCGGGGCATGTGGGTGCAGATCCAGCAATCAGTTTTATTCACTACCCCATATGTTGTGTTTATTATCTTCACGTATTAATTTTTAGCATAGTCTTCCGGGTCGTGTTGGTCATAGGCATCTCGATTCCTGCTCTTGACTCGATCTATTCTCCCTGTTCCGTTTGACACGGGTAACAAGTTCTTTAATTCATATCTAGATGGATGTTCCAAATACCAGAATAATATGGCGAACGCTATTAATACTACTATTGAGCATACAAAAAATAAGATTTTGTTCCTTGTGGTGCAAAGTGGTGTTTTTCTCTTACCTTCTGTGTTTGGGGGGCATACATTTATCTGCTCAGGGATTAAACCAGCATATACGGGTGTAGACATAATTCAGTATGTGGCTCAATTATAGGTACGTATGCGTATCAGATGCAACCTAGCGATATAGCTGTATCCCCTATTTAAAGCACCAGTGTCCTTATTACTCTAATAGTGGTAGGTCTCACTGAAAACCTTCATCCGATCTGTCCCACGTCTCGTAGTGCCTGTCCCATGAGGGGAACGCCGGAGGCCCTTCAGGCTACAAGCCCGTTGTCTTCAGTAAGGCACAATCCTGCTAAAACCAACAAGAGAGTCCAAATGTTCATCTCCCTAATGATCAAAGTTCAAAACAGTGTCCTTACACGTTGTTTGGCACATACACGTCACGGGATCGGAGACGATGGGCACACCTACTAATGGCGTCTGGCAGTACTGTTGCAACCTGGGGTTGGTTGGTTCCCTTTTCTGGAGGAATCAGTAATGGAAGCGTCTTCTTGACGTGATTCACGTGGTACCAGTGCGATTTGCCATCAACTTTTACCGCAGTTTGTGTTGCGAGGAGCACCTGAAACGGGCCCCTCCATCTGGGTTGCAGTCCGCTGGTGCGATCGAAGGCTTTTATAACAACCCAGTCACCGGGCTGCACGTCGTGACCTTCTCCTATCAGAGGAGATGGAGCTACTGCGTTCACCTGTGCATTAATAGAAATCAGTCTATTAGTTAACCTAATACAATACTGTTGTAATGCAGGCCATGCTTGCTCAGACAATCTCTTAGGTGATATGGGGGTCCCAATACTTGGTGGATGCCCCATAACAATTTCGAAAGGAGATAAACCATGTGTACGCTTAGGCATAGTACGCATACTCAATAATGCAATAGGCAATGCATCCGGCCATTTCAGTCCCGTTTCAGCACAAGCCTTTGCCAGTTTGTTCTTCAGTACCTTATTTGTGCCCTCTATAATCCCAGCTGATTGAGGATGAAAAACTGCGTGGAAGCGTTGATCAATACCAAGGGCCTTGCAAACTTTGCGTACTACTTCACCAGTAAAATGAGTCCCATTTTCAGACCATAGATATCTGGGGACCGTATACAAGGGCACCCAGTGCTTAAGAGTTGCGAGAGGGGCACAGAAGAAGGGAAACCCTGAAACCTGATCAATCTAAAGAGCAGTATAATGGTACCGCAAACCAGGTTAATGTTAAGAGTCTGGGAGACTTTAAAACCTCACCACCATGACTGATGAAAGAGTAGCCAGAAGTGAACTGAGGCATTTCAATATGCATTGTGCTGTGGAGGTGGCACTATTGTCCCGCAGGGGATATGCTTCCACCCATCCTGAGAACCCACATCTCATCACCAAACAGTAGGAATGTTTATTTACAGGCTCCAGCTGTATAAAGTCCATATACACCACCTCAAAAGGGCAGGTGGGTAACTTACTGTGGCCCGCCGGGGCTGGTACACCTTTCCCCACATTGTATAGAACACATATTTCACATTGTTTTGCCCATTGACGACAATACATTCCCAATCTTTTGTTGTACCACACAGCACTCAAAACTTCTTCCATAGTCCTTGCGTTAACGTGAGTTGGACCATGAGCCACACTCACTATCACAGGTAAGTATGCATCAGGTAGTACCCAAGTATTCGTATTGGTATGTGCCCATAGCCCATCTACCGTCTCCTCGTATTGATCATCCTTGTGCCAAGATAGTCTTCCTTCAATGGTTGCATCTGCTTGGATTTCCTTTATGCGGTCCTTCGTCCCTTCCATAGTCACATCCCTCCCCACTATGAGTTGTCGGGCCTCCCACCGTGTATCCCTTGTGGCAGCTAGTTTAGCCATCTGGTCGGCTAAGGAGTTTCCTTGCGTGACATAATCTAGAGTCCTTTTATGCGCTGGGCATTTCACTATGGCCACCATCTTGGGCAACTTAAGGGCTTGTAATAATTCAGCAATCAATTGGGCATGTTTAATAGTATCACCTTGGGAGGTTAAAAACCCACGCTCTCCCCAGAGTTTACCAAAACTGGAAACCACCCCATGAGCGTAGGCTGAATCAGTATAAATTGTCACTTTCATACCGCTGCTTAACACTAATGCTCTCGTTAGTGCAATCAATTCGGCTGCCTGGGCCGATTTTTCACACACTTTCCCACTCTCAATCAACCGCTCCCCTGTGGTTACAGCATACCCTGCTGTTGTCTCCCCATTTGGCAGTTTGAAACAGGAACCATCACAGAATAATATACCCTCATTATCAACCAGCGGGGTGTCTTGCAGGTCTGCTCTACCCTTAGTGTGTTCTTCCATTTGGATCACACAATCATGCCTAATGTCATTAGGTGAGACGGGCAAAGGAAGCAGTGTCGCTGGATTCAAAGTGTTACATCGTTCGATTTTTACATTACTGGCAAACAGAATCATCTCATACTGTGTGAGTCTAGCTGTGGTCAAATGCTGTGTATGCACTCTATTCAGGAGAACGTCCACCGCATGTGGGACTTTTACTGTCACTTCGCTCCCTAGGATGATACCTGCACTTTGTTTTAGGGCTGTCGCTGCTGCGGCCACTGCTCTCATGCATGGGGGTAGGCCTCGAGCTACTGAGTCCAGAGCACTGGAGAAATATGCACATGGTCTCTGTTTACCCCCTTGTTCCTGCGTTAAGACTGACACAGCGCAACCTTCCTGTTCATCAATGAAAAGGCAAAATCTCTTGGTATAATCAGGTGTGCCTAAGGCTGGTGCGTGGCATAAAACATCTTTCATAGCTGTCAGGGCTTTTTCCATCTCAGGTGTCCATTCTAATGGTCCGTTTTCTTGTACTTCTTTTAAGGCTTTTAGCATGGGCTGGATCAATACAGAGAATTCAGGAATCCAGTGCCTACAATAGGATAAAACACCAATTATCCTTCGGAGACCTTTTGCCGTGTCGGGGCCTTTTATGGACTGTATCAAAGCAATGCGATCAGTAGACAGAGTTCGCCCCTCTTCGGACAACTCAAAGCCTAAATAATGGACCTTTTGTTTTACATACTGCATTTTGGCTAGGGCTACCTTGTGCTTATTTTCTGCTAAGTGCATTAGCACCAATCTGGTCACATAATGGCATTCCTCTTCGGTGGCTGCACATAATAGCAAATCATCAACATATTGTATCAGAGCAGTGTTAGCGGGTAGGGCTAGGTTATCCATCTGTGTTTTTAGTGCTTGGCTGAATATAGCGGGACTTTCTGTATATCCCTGCGGGGCTCTAGTAAATTGGTACTGTCTATCTCGAAGAGTGAAACTAAACAGGTACCTGCTTTCTTCGGCAATATGAATGCTGAAGAAGGCATTTTTCAAATCAATTACCGTAAACCATTTCGCTGTTTTGGGAATTAAAGTGAGTACACTTGCAATATTAGGGACAACTGGATATCTGGGTTCTACTATTTTGTTTATCTCCCTAAAATCAATAATGAAACGATAGGGTACCGCTTCATCACCTTTCTTGTGTACTGGAAGGATCGGAGAGTTACAAGGGCTATCATTTGTTGGCTCTACCACCCCTAACCGTATCATATCCTGTACTATTTGATATAGTGCCTGCTCTCCCTCGTGTGATATGCGATATTGTTTTATCCTGGGCAACCTGGCACCGGGCTTTAATTTGATTACTACTGGGGAAACATCCAATACCCCTACATCATTCCCATGAGTGGCCCATAGTTCATTCGGGATGTCTTGGAGTTCCGGGGGCAGGGTTTGCGTTACTCCTATCATACCCATAGGTTTGCTTATAGTCATTCTCACCCCCTGAGGGGAGCAATATATTGTGGCCCCTAGTGTCTTTAATGCATCAATACCTAATAAGTTTTCTGGGCAGTGATTGGTCAATAGCCACCCATTCTCCCATTTTACCCCATGAATTTCCGCCTCTACTATTTCACTTACAGGCGTCTTTATTGGATTTCCCCCAAATCCAACTGATACCTTGCTTTTATCCGATAATGGGACAGCGGGGACGGCTCTGATATTCACGGAACTGTTTCCAGCTCCCGTGTCTACCAGACATCTCAAGTTTCGGTGGGGGCCGATCCTAATGGAGGCATAAGGCCCCCTCTGATCTATAGGTACTTGTACCACTCCCGCTGTCTCATTTCGGCCTCCTCAGGACATATCACTTGTGTTATCCTGGAAGTCGTCATTATAGTATACCCCTTCCCCACATCCTTCGCCCTGGCATACACCTTGTATTTGTGTTCTTTGTTGTGGCTGATACAGTAGATTGGGGGGAGGCGGGGCCGGCCAGGGAACATCCCCACTTGCTTGTCCGTCAAAGGCATTGGGTTGAGGGGGTTTAAACATTCTATTGTCTTGATTGCCGTACCCACCAGTCCTATTTCCTGGGGCAAATGTCTGTAAAGGGGGCCGTACGCCCCTTCCTCTCCCACCACTCTGGGGACACTGGGATTTCCAGTGTCCGGGTCTCTTGCAGAAGGCACATACATCTTGGGTTAGCCCATCCCTCCTCCCATATAGCGCACCTCCTTGCACTGTACCTCTACCTGTCCCTTGGCCCCCTATCATGTTGCTACTATAGCCCTGTGACGGGCCATTATTATTGTAGTTATACCTGCCTTGGGGCCCTTGATGCAACTGTTGCATCAACACTTTGGTTTTTAGATCCTTCTCTTGTCGTGCCTTTTGTTGTCCCTTTACTCTTTCTCCTCTTTCATAATACCTGGCCATTTCGAGGAGATCCCGGGGGTTTCTAGTCATCCACATACTTTCTGCCTTCCTAATGTTCTCCTGGATTGGCCCGTGGAGCCCTTCTATAAAGTTTGTGGCAAAGTACCGTTGGCCCGTCTCAGACCCTATCTCTAGCCCACTGTGTGCTTTAAATGCTGCTTCGTAATGCAGGAAGTACTGTGCTACTTCCTCACTTGCGCCCTGTATCACAGCAGACAGTTTCTCCACATTCACATCAAATGGGGGTAATACCTTTTCTAGAGCCCTCAGGACTGCCATGCCATGCCCCCTTAGGGGTTCGGGATATTCCTCATGCAGTTTCCTATTTTTACTCGCCTCCATTACATCTTTCCATTTTATTGTATCATTGTCTTTGGCACGAAAGGGGGTCCATATCTCCTCTGGGACAATAGCTAACAATATGTTATCTACATCCTCTACAGTAAATAACCCGGGTCTGAATAGCTTTCCCACTTCTTTGTAGAATCCTGCCGGGTCTATACGGGGGTCGGGGATGGACTTGGTGATATGCATCAATTCTATTCGAGATAAGGGGACATACACATAGGTGCGCATCATGTTACCAGTAACTGCATCTATGGTGGGTTGACACTCTCTCATTGGCATTGATAGTAACTTTTCCATGTTTGTTTGTTCACTTACAAGGGCTTGCACTGGTGATGAAGCAGAGGACTGATGACTAAGGTTTTTCTCTTTTATTTTTTTATAATCTTTTAACAGTTTCTCCACCTTAGCCATTCTCCATTCTTCCGCCCCAGAATCATCCACTCTTATATTAGATAGCAGTTTCTTATCCAATTCTGTCTTAATCCTATTCCACTGGGACACATATCTAGGCTCCTTTTCCTCTTCTATATCCTCCACCCTTATAAGAAGATATTTAATTACGTTTACTTGTATAGGCCAGCCAAGGCCCTCCATCAGACTCACCAGGGTGGACATGGACTGCGAGTGTATGGATGCTATCATACGATTAGCTACGTTTTGACCCGCCTGGTCTGCATCTTTGAGTTTAGCCTCTCTTTCCTTCACCTCTCTTTCCCATGCCCTCTTTTCCTTCTCCCATTCAACACCTCCCCTTATTACTTCCGCTATTATCTCGGACATACATCCCCATAACTGAACACTGGACGCAGTCACTGGTAGTAATGCGACAGCGTCCTGATATGCTGAGGGCAGATCCGCAGTACTCTGTCCTCTCAATTTACAGTTACCCTCATAAAAGGTATATAGTTTAGTGGCCACTGTCCTAAATTCCAAAGGTGTCAAACGCCCCAATTGGTCCCGTAGGCTGTCATTGAGGGGTGTGCCATACAGCCCAGTCATAAGGATTTGCAAGTCTCCATCTCTATCCTTTTCTACAGTAGTCATTCTCCTATGGTCTATCAACCTATCTGGGTCTCCATACTTCATTGGGAATTCCGCCCTCTCACCCCCACCTTCTCTCGAAGGAGCCGTAGCCCCTGGAAATAACAATTCAGTCGTTGTTTGTTCTGCTTCTAGTCCTATCACATCTTCATACCGAGGCGCCGGCAAGGCAGGATACATACCCCCGCTATTCTTAATCATAATACGTCTATCCAACTGGTCTAGTTTCTCATCCTTCTCTTTTATCTCTAGGTCACGTAATTTTTGATGTACTGTTCTCTTCTGCCCCTTTGCCTTTTGTTTGTTCTGAGCATTGCGCCTGCGCATTGCTTCTACCCTCCATAGTCGTATAGCCTCAAACTGTGCGGGTCTGACCCGCCTTTTTACTAATTCTATTTCTACTTTGGATATGCGGTCCACATCAAAGGACCCAGTGTCTGGCCATTTATGCTCAATCGAATCTTTTGTATATTCAGACCATTCTCTTAAGAACAATGTTGAATTCAATCCATGTTTAATCAACATATCAAATGCAGGGGTTCCTTCAAGAGGGGCATAGTGTCTCTTGCCTATACCACTCTTGCTGGAAGCCGCTTGACCCATTTTGTTGGTATACCACAATTGCCTAAAAACACTCACCTTTCCCAAATGTGCATTAATAGGCTAACATTAACAGTACATCCTCCTGACATATATCGCCATACCAATATCAATACATCACCGTTTTATCATTATTATTCCATAGACGGACATACCACTGTCCTCTTCATAAACCCTAAATCGTTATTTCCTTATTCCATCATGCATCCATCCATACCACTTACCTTAAGGGTCCCGCCAGAGTGTTCCAGACCCGAAGGGCGACAGCCTGCTGTTCCACCGCCGACGGAGCCGGAAAAACAAAGATGACGCGTTGGTTGCAATCAAAGGTGCGGATTCAGTTGTTGGGGCCCCGTGATCAATTCCTTCTCCGGTTCCGCCGCGGCGTTCCTCACCCAGTGACGGACTGTCGCTCCTTCGCCTCCCACTTCTGACACCAAAATTGTGGGTGCGATTTCTCGCCGTCACCATAACCAGTACAATGAGGGACCCTGCAATAACTCAGACAGAAAAGAGCCAAGTAAACATTACTTTATTAATGCACAAGCATTCGCGAATGGGCTGCAAGTTCAAACGTCTCGCAAAGCAAGTCGTCGAAGTGCCGCGCCTTCCTCTACACACCAGGCTCTTTTATACTTTTCTGTTTACATTGCCTTGCACATAGAACACGTCCACCCCAGGGCGGATCTCCAGTTGGAGCTTATCTGAAGTATCCAGTTGGAGTTTAACGAACAACCATTGCACATTTGCTATCGTGGTCTATCGTGGTTTCCTGTTATCCCGGTCTTCACATTCTTTCGTGCCCCTTTGTGCCCGTATCTCTGTGCTCAAGGCTATGCTTACTCATTCCTTCCCCCACCCGTAATCTGCAGATAGTTTTAGCAGGCTCAGCATCCTTCGACATACAGTGACCAAACACAATTCTTCTGTTAAAAACAAGTTCTTGCCTGGTCAGCAGGTCTTAAACGCCGCTGTATAAAGAGAATGCCTCTTCTTTTAACAAAAGGGTACATTCTTTTAACGCATATGGTGATTAGTACAAACTCCAAGTGTGATCACAACATTACATATGCATGCGTACCTTCATGATTATGCTGGTTGGTTAAGTCGATTTGTCGGCATTTGCCAATTTCTTGTGCATTGCAGGTCATAAAATAACATACATCACCTTGGGTTTTATTATAAGTAATAAACACGTGTCAAATTTCTCCATTTCCGGTCTGTCTCTTGGCAGAACCTACAATATTCGTAAACTGAAAAAGATTGCCTAATATTTGAGTCTTGAACCAAAGAATCATTGTGTGTGACGCTGAAGATATGCTTTAAAACCGGAACAGGCATTGGCACTGCTACTAAACACGTAGTCAATAAAGCTTCAGCATTGGGCACATCAGTAAGACAAAAGTGTGATATGTTAAGTACTTGCTGTGCCAGGTATATCCACATATTTTCCGTTTGGGTGATCATAGGAGAATGTTTTCACCTCCCTGCAAATGCATCTTGCACGACTGGCATCAAGGTTGTTTTCACTTGCTCCTGATGTGTTTGCTGCATTTCACAAATTCATGTCTTCGGTCTGGCTGGCTTTTCAGCATCGGCATAAGGCTGCTTTGGGACAACATTATTCATCACTATCAGTATCCCCTTGATCAGTGGCACAGATGTGACATTTTTCGTTGTTAGCAGCAGGCTGTTTAACTCTCCCAAATGGAGTCCATTTAGTACCACAATTACACCAGCCAGACACAGGATCTACAAGGCAAACCCAGAAAAGAGATATCAGTGTTGCACATCACTCTCTCAGGTAACATTTGTCTGCGGGTACATATTGCCATTTCTTTCTACCAGGCTCCATAACTAAAACTACTTGCTCTGTGCCTGATGCAATGACATCTGCGGGTACTGGTGGGCCACTTGGCTTTTCCACCCACACCTTTGCACCCGGTACCATACTGTCTGAAGAGCCAAAACCGCGGTCCCCACAGGTAGTTAACACTGTAGGAGGCTCCCCCTTCTTAATCACAGACAACTTAACGGGAATAATTATCAATTGGGCCACTCGATCACCTTTTTGGATTGATAACAGTTGATCCCCACTATTCATTAGGATGACTTTAATCTCGCCTTGGTAATCAGCATCAATTACCCCTCCCAACACTTGAACTCCCTTCAATGCTAGGCCAGATCGAGGGGCAATCCATCCCATATGCTCTGGGGGAATTTGTACTCCAATCCCTGTTTCAATTACAACTATTCCTCTTGGATCTAATCTGATTTCTTAATGGGAATGCAAGTCTACCCCTGCTGACTCTGGAGTTGCTCGATAGGGAGCTAAAGAACCTGGAGTAATTTTCCAGTACAATAGTGTTTCTTTGACTGAATTGGGTTGCACCTGTAAAGTAGGAGTCATTAATCGCATCAAAGGAGTTTCATGTTCATACACAGGCCTATTGTTTAATACTTGCACCGCATCAAGCACACGATCACGCCAGCCTGGTGAACTGCCATCTCCAGATTTGCGCAACTGTTCTTTCAATAACCCATTCATTTGTTCAATTAACCCTGAAGCAGCTGGGTAATAGGGAACGTGGTACAGCCACTCAATGCTCTTTTCCTGACAAAACTCCTGGATTAGTTTGCCTTTGAAATGTGACCCATTGTCACTCTGAATCTGCAAAGGCACTCCATAACGTAGTATGATCTGATCTAACAACCTGATGGTGTTCAGTTGTGTTGCACGTTTACACGGCAAAACCATCAAATATCCTGAGTATGTATCCACAATAGTGCATGCATACTGACAACCTCTACTGATTGGCATGGGACCAATATAATCAATCTGCCAAATTTGACCTGGTAATTTTCCTCTTCTCAATGTGCCTCGAACAATTTGAGGGATAGGTCTATGCAGTTGGTGTTGGCACACTGGACATTGCAAAATTATCGTTTTCACTACCTCTAAAGGAAGACTGATTCCTCAAGCTTGTGCCCACCTGATAGTAGCCTTTTCTCCAAGGTGCCCACATTTCTGATGGGCCCATTTGGCCAAACCCTCCACATCGTCTTCCTGAGCCTCTGCATCCACAGACGAAATCTTGGTGTGCTCGTCTGCAACAGTATTAAACCAATGTTCTAATGAGTCTGTGGCACAATGCGCGGCCACATGATATACAGTGACTTCACTTTGTAATAACATTTCTGCAATATCTTGCCACAGTTCTTTTCCCCACAACTCTTTTGAATGAATCTTCCACCCATTCTTTTGTCAAGTTGGCAAACACACTGCCAATCCATTCGCCACTGACCATGGATCTGTGTACACATAACATTGACCAGGGGTCTCTTGTTTCAATGCTTGGTAAACTGCGTGAAGCTCTGCAAACTGACTGCTCTTCCCTTTCCATGTCGTTGTCGACATCTTTTTTGTTTTGGGATTGTACGACACTGCTTTCCAGTACCGCTCAGTTCCCATGTATCGAGCCGAACTACCCGTGAACCACGCATTCTCTGTTTGCTCCACGGTCAAATCGCTGTAAGGTACTCCCCATTTCACGGGAGACTCATGTTTTTCAGGCACTTCTGGTGGTATGTAATCTGAGGGCGGTATGTTGGCTACTTGCTCATGTAATTTTGCCACTCCAGCCTTTCCTGATTTGGCTCTGTCTTGAATATACTATTTCCATTTAATAATGCTGGCTTCTTGTCCTATTCTATGCATTTTAAGAGAGCTCAGTAACCATTGCATGATTGGTATTTCTGGTATTTCTGGTCTCATGAATACATCATGGCGTACCGTCGTGTGCTCGGTATCAACAAGAGCCCAATAACACGCCAGCAATTGCTTCTCAAACGGAGTGTATGAGTTACCAGCATCGGGCAACTTACGACTCCAAAACCTCAATGGCACACGTTTCCTGTCTTGTTTCTGCCACACACCCCAGTTACCATAATTGTCTTGTACAGACACATTTAATTCCACTTCGCCTTTCTTCAAGGGCCATAAATCAAGCACCTGCTGCACGGTGTCTTTCGCCATCTCAAAGGCTTTCTGCTGCTCCTCCCCCCACTGAAACTCATATTTCTTTCGTGACACCTTGTAGAGGGGGGCCAATATCTGCCCTAAATGGGGAATGTGCTGTCTCCAAAACCCAAACATTCCTATAAACTGCTGAGCTTGCGTTTTGTTCATTGGAGTGGTGAATTTTCTGTCGGGCTTTTGGCATCATTTCTCGATGACCATGGTGCCACTGAATCCCTAGGAATATCACTGTTTCAGCTGGACCTTGAATTTTACTCGGGTTAATCTCCCACCCTTCCTTCTTCAATCCTTCCATAATGACATCTAACTGGCTTTGCACACTGTACTCATCCTTGCCCTGGATCAAAGTATCCTCAATGTAATGAGAGATCTGTATGTCAGGTTTACATGGTATCTTGTCTAAGTGCTCTGCCACCAGCCGGTGACCGATAGTCGGGCTGTGTATGTACCCCATAGGTAGCCTCATGAAAGTGTACTACCGTCCACTCCACGAAAATGCAAACTGCTCTTGACACTCTTCAGCAATTGGCACGGAAAAAATGCATTGGCTAAATCGATCACTGCATACCAAGTCCCCTCAAACTTTTGAACATTCTCAATCAAGGTAATGGCATCTGGGACTGCGGGCACTAAGGGAGGAGTGTGTTTATTCAACTCCCTGTAATCCACTGTCATCCTCCACGATCCATCTCCCTTTTTAATAGGCCAGAGAGGATTGTTCCATGCGGTGGTAATAGGGCGTAATACACCCGCCTCCACGTACTCTTTGATGGTGTCTGAAATTTCCTTGTGCCCCCCAGGAATGCGGTATTGTTTCATTGCTACCCGCTTGGTTGCCACTGGCACTTGCACTGGGGGCATCTTCAATTTGCCTACGGTAATGGGTGTACAGATCAATGCACTCACCCCAAACTGATATGTTTTACCACCAAGTCCCAAGGTTAACCCTTCCAAAATGTCAAAGCCAATTATATATTCAGGTATCGGGACAATCAACACTTGGTATTTCTGCCTATTCAAATTGCCTATTTTCATCTCCACTTTCGTTTGTACTGCGGGGGTCTCCTTTCCCCCTAGACCTGTAATAGTAAACTGTTTGCCTTTAAATCATGTTGGATTACCATGAATCAAAGAGGCCTCCGCCCCGGTGTCTATCAATGCTTGCACCCCTTGTGTATTTCCTGGCCCCCAAAAAAATCTTAACATCAACATGAGGCCGCCTATCAACCTTTATGCGGGCAGACGCTGCCGGAGCTTGACCGAAGCCCTAGTCAAACTTCGAATGAGTGTGACTCGACTCCGCCTCTAACATTGCACTCACCACTTTTCTCAAATCAGCGTATGTTGGCTGATACGGGGAAGGTGTCGCCATAGACCCTGCGTCTTGTTCTTCCGCAGGGGGAACAGAAGGTGAGGTGTCCCCCTGTGGCGTGGTGACTACCTGTTTCTTAACCTGTTTATAGCGCTCTTTGGCTGCAAGTCCTCGTTTTTTGTATAATTCATACATTACTCTGGTTTCAATGCCATCAATTTCTTCGTGTGGCACACCATCTTTCAACAAAGCCAAGAACATGTCTTTTCGGGACGCTTGGGAGTCTCTACTATCTTGCTGCCTGCCTTCGGTTCTTCTCTCACTACGCCGCTCTCTCTCCCGTGGCTTTTTATCGCTCTTATCCCACTCTCCCAAATCTGTCATACCTACGAGCAAAGTCATAATGACACTTTTGTATGCGGGTGGCGCATTTCTAATCACCATGTTTCGAGTTGAAACTGAGAGCGGCACGGCTCCCATGTGATCAGGAGCATCTATGTGAATAGCCTCTTTCATAGCATTCTCTCTGACTTTTTGAATTGCTTCTCTCAACGTATACCACTTCGTTTCTTCACTGGGCCAATCTGTGGTAATGGGGTATTTACGGTTACATGCTTGGGCTACCAGGTGCAACAAAGACACCCGAGTATCTTGACCATTTGCATCAGGGGGCGGTCCTGTCCTCAAGACCTCCTGTACATTGGTGTCAATTGACAGTGGTAAAAAACGTGGTTAATCCGTAGAATCTACCAACAACCCTGAAGCACCCCCATCGAGTAATCTCACCATCCATGTCAATAAAGCTTCCCCTGATTTTTGCCTCAAACGGGTAATAATTTCCCCAACCTCCTGTTGTGTGTAATCCTCCAGCATGGTTAAATCCACCATTCCGCCAGCAGGATTCTGCGGGTGGGGTCCGGCTCGCCGTCTTCTAACTAGCTTAGCCGCCACTGTTTTCTGTTTCACTTCCATTTTGGGGTCAGACTCATTTGCGGAACTACTTTCTAGACTGGTTGAATCAAAAATATCACCATCCCATTTATCCGGATCCCAGTCCACACCAGCGGTAGCGATTACAGTTGCCACCTTGCTTTTGTTGACCCATCCCTGTCTTTTCCTATACTTATACCGGGCTACTATGACTGCTGCCCTCTCGGCCACTGCCTATGTGTCAGCCTTATCTTTAAACAGTTTCATTTGAATCTGCTGCATTAACGCAGTCTGCCGTTCTGCAGCTAGCTCTCTTTCTAATCGCAAAACCTCATTTTTCATTTCCACCTTCATTTGATGTATTTTCCTATAAGCATGCAAAAGAACCCAACCTCGCCTACCTAATGCCGCACATTCTTTGCCACGTTCTACTGGAACCTCTTGCAAGCATGCCATTACATCAGCCGGATCGGCATCTCCCAATCCTTAATCCCACGTTTCACTTAGACCTGCACCACATGCCCACGCCTGGGCCAACTTATCATATGGACTCTTAGTCCAGCCTGGAATAACAACATCAGAACAGTCACCGCCAGCGGTAACGCTCTTCTTCCTGAACAAACTAGTCATTATTAAAAAACAAAACAAAACCTTGTTATATCTATATATTTTCTCTCCACGCTGCAATCACTCCCACAGGCACTAACACACTGACAAAAGAAAAAACTTCACTACTCAAAAAAACACTTGCAAGACAACCGAATCCTATCTACGTTAAAAACAGATTCTTGAATACTCGGAACAACTCATCACAAGTATCCTGTTTGTGACGCCAAAAATGTATTGCTCTCCCCAGAGTGCACGGAAAAACATAAATCACCAATGCAATTACAGATCAAATACTTTGAACGCAGACAGACGCAATAACTCACAACCACACACTCTTAGAAGATAATCAGCTCTTATACGGCTATTTATTCAAAACTTGCAAGCAACCAATAATAACATAGAAATAACTCACAGAAGTAATATAGACATAAATCACAGAAGAAATAAAGAATTCAAGAGGAAATACATCACTATGAGCGTAACAGGATTCCTCATCTCGCCCAGAAGCAGCTGGAAGACCCCGGGAACAGCCAGGCCGAGAGGACCACAGCTCACAGGAGTGCCGGACGTAAGCGTCCTTCTCCGGCTGAAGTCTCACCTGAAAACCTCTGGGTTTCCGCATATATACACACTCCACAAAGGGGAGTCAATTCTCGAACCTTCTGGAAATTGCACTTGCGCATTTGATGAGCAGCCGTCAGTTGCCAGCTAGGTCAATCGAGAGCTACTCTCAAGGAACGGAGTGCCTCCCTTCTCTAAGAACACGCTCCGCGGAGAACAGTAACAAACAAAGTTAGCTTTCCCAGCAGAAATGTCCTTGACCGCATACCAGGTTTGGAAACCACGTTTTTCTCAGCACCATGAATCTAACACTCAGCAAAATGTGTGCAGCTTTTCACTGCGGCATGAAGTAAATATCCATCATGGCTCCGAGTGCTCCCAGAATGCATTGCGCACCGGCGCCATTTTAGTTCAAGCATAACACATCTCCAGCACTTCGGGGGGGAACCAGCACCCTGTAATAACCAGCAACATCTCCCCTCTGAGAACCACAGCGGCACAAGCAGGGAAGCAACTTCCACCCCACACCCACCAGAAGAAAATGTCAAAACACAGCAAGCCCCAAAAAACAACGGGCATTGCCACCATGTTGCTATCATAGGAAAGGGGTAAAACACAGGACCCAGGGAAGCTTGAGGTCGCACTCCCCAGAGAGGCCCGCAGGCCAATGGGCCACAAAGGAAGACATCAAGTCTCTTCTAACAGACATCAAACCCGAATTCCGGATCTGCATGGCAGAGATCAGCAATAAGGTAGAGGGCCTAGACAATCGGATGGGAGAATAAGAACATAGAATTAGCGAAACCGAAGACCAAACCCTAGATCACGCTGCCCAGCTGACTGAGAAGGAAACTCCAGACCCTACAAGGGAAAAACAAAGAAGTGACACACACGTAGGAGGACCTGGAAAACAGTGCCTGCAGGAACAACGTGTGGATCAGAGGGGTTCCAGCCACAATCTCGGCCCAGGCCGTATGACCCTTCATAAGCAACTTCTTCCAGACCCTCCTCCCGGACTGTGACAAAGCAATGCTAATGCTGGACCGAACCCACAGGCTGCGGAGCCGCAGAGGAACAGCTGAAACAGAGCCACCAGACGTCATCACCCGGTTACACTTTTTCTCGACCAGACAAGAAATCATGTCAGCCAGCCGGACGAAAGGAGAGCTGACATTTCAGGGGACCGCACTGCAAGTACACCTGGACCTAGCGCCAGCAACAGTCCAGAGATGCAGAGCCCTCAGACAGCTCACTACCTTCCTTCAAGACAAAAAAATAAAATTCCACTCGATATTCCCAGCAGCCCTACAATTCACATATGAAGGCCACTCCCGGGTGATTGGCTCTCTCGAGGAGGCAGGAGGTAACTTGGGGATGAAGATCTGAGGAGCCCCTCTCCCACTGAGGATGGGGGAGAAGCCCCAAAACCCAGACGGAACGCATGGACTCGGCTCACGAAGAGGGGGAAAACCATTTACTCCACGTAGCAAACCTGAAGGGTCCAACTAGTCACTCATACAAAGGTTCCACCGGGATCCACTGTGCGGGTGATCAGCTTGACTCCCAACTACACGCCACATCGGGAGCTCAGGATTCCCACGGTTCCCCCCAGCCATGAGAGGTAAGACTCTCATTGGCCCAAAGGCCCCAAGACCCAGTTTGAACTTAGTTTTGGGTCTCCTTTCATTTGTGTGTCTCACAGAGATATGTACCACCAGTTCACAAAAGTTAAAACCCTGGTTGCAGCGGGCAAGCTCTAAACTTGAAACTCTGCATGACAGATGACAATTATCAAAACCCGATCCCCCCCCTCCCTCGGATGCTAGGGCACCTACACAGGAAGACTTCCCGCCACATCAAAAACTCAGCTTTGTGACCCTAAACGTCAAAGGCCTCAACTCCCCTGGCAAGCGGAAAGCAACTCTCTGACGACTAAGCGACCTAAATGGCTCAGTGATCTTCCTTCAAGAAACGCACCTGAGTGAAGCTGACTTCCCACGTTTACGGGATAGATCCTTCCCGAAGCAATATATGGCAACGAGTGGCACCAAAAGAGGGGGTACAGCAATCCTGATAGCGAGAGGTGTTCCATTCACGGAACGGGAAACACTACAAAGCTCAGATAGCCGCTACATGGCAGTGAAGGGGGACCTGTTTGGCCAACTATACACCTTGGTCTCAGTTTACGCCCCCAACGAAAATCAAGAAAAATTCTTTACCGAATTAGAAGCCACCCTGCTGCCCTTCCTAGAGGGCCAAACAGTGATAAGAGGAGATCTTAATGGGGTCCAGGATCCGCTGATGGACAAGTCAGGTCCCCCCGCAGCAAGAGACTCCAAAATAGCCATAGGTCTTTGACGGCTCTTCAAAGCTCTGGGAGTAGTGGAGACTTGGAGGGTCCTAGCGCCAACATCTAAAGATTACTCCTTTTTCTCCTACGTACATTGCACCTCTTCTCGTATAGACCTGCTGCTAGCCGGCCCTCAACTCCTTTCCTTCACAGACAAATTATGCATAGGCACAAGTGTGCTATCGGACCATGCCCCGGTGAGCCTTACAGCACGCATCCATAACCCAGAGCCACCCCCAAGACCACAATGGTCCCTCTACGATCTGATCTTCCATGACATGGCGCTACGAGACACTCTGGCCACAGCCATCCACCATTACTACAAGGAAAACTGGACCGGCCCCACCTCAATTGCCATAAGATGGGAAGCGATGAAAGCGTTCATCAGAGGGGAACTGATAGCTCACACGACAGCCTAAACAAAACGCGGAGCCACGTTGCGGGAACAACTCGAGAAAGACATATCCATAGCAGCGAGGAATAACAAAAAGGGATGGTCACCGAAAGCCGGCCAGGCACTGAAAATCGCCCGTAACAAGCTAGAGGCGCACTACGTGGTACAGAATGCCCTATCCTAAAATAAGCAAAGCTACTACGTGCACAGCAACAAAGCCAACAAGTTCCTAGTCAGGAAATTAGCCAAAACCTGCCGCCAAAATCAGATAATCGGCCTTAAAGACCACAGGGGGATCACCCAATATGCAGAAGAAACTAAACTGCAACTGGCATCCAAACACCTAATTAACACCATGACAGCCACCCCACGGAATCCGAAGCTACAAGAGCAATATATTGCAGAGGCCGCCCTCCCACACATTCCGTAGGTGGATAGAAAAACCTTGGAGCTCACCTGGATCCCACAGGGGCATCGATTTGAACTGGACAGCTGCGGTCTCCACCAATGTGACGCGTAGTGCTGAGATGACGGACTGGACTGGCCCACCTAGCTTCGTTTGCTTGGCCCGTAGGAATATTCTTCTGCAAATGGAGAAAGGGAATTAACCACCCGTGGAGTTGAGTGTTAACCCCCCCCACTCCCGCTGTTCTCGCCACTGATCACCTTTGATGTCTCTCCATCCTGCATTGAGCGCAAAGGCGTGTAGATAACCAGTTGCTTCACTGGCTCGAAGGAATTGGTGAGTTCCAGAACAATATTGACTCTGAGATTCCCGGCAAGACGCCGTAAGTATGTAGTTCGTAAGAGTTCAAATGTCTGACTTTCACTCTGTCCGATTCCTTGCAGGTTGCAGCTTGACCCTAGCGAAGAGTTCCTCGTGGCAACCAGTAATATTCAGGTAAGGATTTGTATTATCCAACACAGTTCGATAAAATAATGTCAATTTGTAACCTGTTGCTTTCTCCATTATTCAGGCGCTGAGAGAAAGTATGAAGTCTCGGGGAATAATGCCTCCGGCGGTAAAATCAGGTAAGTCTATTGTGGTGAGGAGGTTTCCCCTTGTTTGTCCCTCGTTTCACCTTGCTGTACTTTTGTTTCCCCTTAGAGGCCGGGGTTCGGCGAGGATGCAGTGGAAGCTGTGCCGACCCGTGAAGAGGAATAGTACCCCCGGTGGTAAAATCAGGTAAGTCTATGGGGGGTAACTAATATTGCCTCTGTGTATTCCCTTGGCTCATCTTGCTGTTCTTGTCTTCCCCTTAGGTGCCGGAGTGCAGCGGGAACATGCAGAAGGATGCGGTGGAATGTGAAGATGCTGCGAAGGCCGGTGAGTTCAGCGCGGCGCTGCAGCAGGCGAGGCGACGCGCATAAAATAACTTCTTTCTTCCAGCTCGAAGGTGCGATGGATCGGGAATTCAGGTAAGGATCAAATGTATTGCTCTTGTTCTAACCTTTTCTCCTTCTTTCTCCCTTTTTCTAGGAGCTCCAGACTCGAGGCGGGCGTGGCAGAAGACTGGATGCAGACTTGCAGGCACGGTGAGCGTTAAGCTGCTGGATGCAGAATAACGCGAAGCGCGTGCTGCTCTTCGGGCGTGGTTTAAATAGCCTCCAAAGTAGTCCCAGGTAAGTATTCCTCCCCAGCCCCACCCGAGTAAAAAATAGTCCCTAGGTAAAGTAGTCCCTTCCAAGCCTTCTTTGGCTTGGAGCTCTTGCAGCATGATCTCCATCAGGTAAGTTTGCAGCATGGTCTGCATCAGGTAAGTTTTAATCTATGAGCCTGGCGCCTATGGCGCCAGGACTGACTCTTCATATGAGCCTGGCGCCATAGACGCCAGGACTGCACCCAAATAGCCCCTAGCAGGGGTTGTTGGGCTGGCTTGGAATAACTTGATGCCTGCTTCCGGGGTTGCTGGACTTGGTCTGGGTCCCCGGGGGTAGGCATCATGACAAGCTCCCCATCACAAAGGAGGAAGTGGAGCAGGTGATTAAATCTCTAAAGCCCAGAGCCCCGGCCCAGACGGATTCTCACCCAAATTTTACAAACTTTTCATCTCTCTCCTCGCGGGCCCCCTGACAGAGCTTCTAAACTCCTTTCGGGAAACAGGCTCAGTGACCCCGTCGATGCAAGAGTCCACCACCATTATGTTGCCCAAAAAAGGAAAGGACCTGAGGGACTGCACCTCCTACAGACCTATTTTGCTCCTCAACATAGATACGAATATTTATACCAAGGTGCTGGCAAACAGGCTTGCGAGGGATCTCCCCACGCTTATTAACGCGGACCAGACCGGCTTCATCGCGGGGAGAAGCCCCAGAGACAATATCTGTCAAGCCCTAAACTTAGTGGAGATAGCGGCAGGAGACCGCCAAGAACTACCCTTACTCGCCCTAGACGCAGCTTAAGGCCTTTGGTCGGGTCGACTGGTCATTCATGGTCCTAACACTAAAAGCATTTCAATTCGACCCCAACTTCTGCACTATGGTACTAGCCAACTATGTGGCCCCCAAAACAGCTCTGAGAGTAAACCAACATGAATCGGCCCACATCCCACTCTCTTGCGGAACAAGGCAAGGATGTCTGCTTCCTCTGCTAATCTTTGCCCTAATCATGGAACATTTTGCCCAGAGACTCCGCAACAACAGCGCCATTGAAGGAATTACATTAAAAGGGGAATCTAGCAAAGGAAACGCTACACCTCCTTCGCCCAGTTTGCCCACTGAAATGGAGCACAGCAACGACCAAATACCTGGGAGTACATATTGCGGCCGACCCCATAAAATGATATGCAGCAAACTTCCCTCACCTTTTCAGCAACCTAAAGTCAGACCTCAAGAGATGGGAGGCTCAGGAGATATCCCTTCTGGGGAGAGTGACAGCATGCAAAATGAACTTACTACTGAGATTCGTGTACCTCTGCTCACCCATCCTCCAACTACAGAAACAAGTTTTCCGATTTATATTGAAAGGGGGGAAATCGCTGATCCCGCAGAAAGTGATGACCGGGGCAGCTAAATGTGGAGGAATGGGAGAACCCAACCTCTGCAACTATTACATGGTGGCCCAATTGACAAACTCCTTGGCATGGTCTGACCCCACGGACCCCCCCAAAATGGGTTAATATTGAAAAAGCTAGAAGCCCGTTCCCGCTCAGCGACCTTTTGTACACCTCGGCGGCAGCACGCAGACAATGGCCAACATTCTGTTAAGAATGATGGCAAGGTGCGCACTCTGGTTCCCAGTCAAGTTTTCCTGCTGTAGCAACAAATTGTCTTCTCCTCCAAACGTTTTCTTGACTCCATCAATCAGGGAGGCTGTGTTTTCTTTTCCTTTTCAGGCGTATCTAGTTACATTTCCTTTTCAGGTGTTTCAGGTTAATTCACATTGATGTCTCTAAGGATTCTGGTACTTGTATTCTTGAACTTTTTTCAATTGCAGGTGACTGGGAAACAACTCCCTCCAAAGCACAAATCTTACCCTTGATAGGGGAGGTGGAAAACCATGTTTATGGCTCTCCATAGTAAGGCATGATGGCCCTGGTGCTGCAGCCTCTTGAGCCCGGGACTCCTGGAACATAGTGTTAAGAATGATGGCAAGGCGCGCACTATCCTCATCAACCAGGGCTACCCTGAGAATCTGGTATAGCGCACTACAAAAGATCATCATCCCCAGGGGGTTGGACCCTCTCATCCCAGTCCTCTGTAACCCAGACTTTGCCCCAGGGCTGCATGTGGCGAACTTCCATTCCCCAATGGGCCTACAAACTCCTTCCCAGCTGTTCAAAGACGGATCCCCCCTAGACGTCTCGGAATGCAAAGCTCGCTTTAACCTGCCATAATCAGACAGGTTCACTTACGCACAATTGCGTCATTGGACCTCCCAGCCAGCAATCAGAGACAGCCACTAGGGCTTTTCTCCCCCTGGAACTCTCGTCGTCAGAAGGCCCCAGGAGAGGACACATTACCAAACTTTACAAGCTGCTACAAGAGGATATGTTGGTCATCAGACCCGCATACATGGGCAAATGGGAAAAGGATCTAGGGCACAACATCGAGGACCAGACATGGGTCGACATCTGGTCCAGAAACAACTCCGCCTCTAGATGCATCACCAACAAAGAAGGAGCACTCAAACTGCTGTATTGATGGTACTACCCACCAGAACGGCTGCACCATTTCAAAAGCTTGCTGGACCCAAATTGCTGGAGGCAACGCAGCGGCAGCGCCCGAGGAACATATTTCCACATGTGGTGGGAATGCCCACGGGCGCAATCCTTTTGGGAGCAGGTACTCCAGGCAATAGAAGCCATCACCCGCCGCAGACTTCCGCTAACGCCAGAGATGGTTCTCCTGGGCACCCCGCTGCCAGACTGCTACCCGAGATCAGGACCAACTGCAAAACAGATCACCCATCTTTTACTGGCGGCCAAGATCTCACTTGCCCGCAGATGGAAATCCAGGGAGGGCCTCATTCTCCACCTGTGGTGGGCCAAGATCTGGGATATTCTGGTAGCTGAGAAGGTCACAGCACTACACCACTTCACGGATTGCTGGAACCCCGTCTTGGAATATGACAAGACTTTCCCGACCCTGACCTTTCAGCCACGACAAGCGAGACTCACCCTACGGCCCTAGGAGCAGTCGGAAGGACCAGCGAGAAGGAATGGATCCAGAAAAAAGGGAACAAGTTGCCAGGACGGTTTCATGCGAGAGGGGGAGGAGGGGTATCTATGGGGTTAAAAGTAATATTATCACTGCACAATTGCGATAACTGTAAACTGCTGCAACCAGATTTAAAGTTGTTCCAAATAACATTGGGCTGGTAGCCTCCCCTGGAGCACAGTCCCAAATTCAAGGCGGAAACGCAGACAGGGAAAAACCTTACAATAACGCCCAGACTGGATGATGAGGAATCTGGATGGCACCACAGAATGAAATTTCAAATTCCACAATCGGGCAAGGTGCATATCAACTGATGCAGCCAAAGGATGTAGCTTGAATCAGCACACATGTTGCAATGAAGCTGAGAAAAAGGAGGAGCTTGCAGCGGGACAGAGCAAATGCAAATGGAGACAAAGGACAAAAGGCGGAAGGCAGCACGAGGCAGACGGACTAGGACATCATACCCAGGAGCTGGAAAAGTGAAAGTATGAACTACGTAACGCATGCAACTTGAAAGGAATTCTGGCAGAGTTGCGACGTGCTACTTACCGCTTTTGAATCGTTTTTATACAGCTACCAGGCTTCTGTGTGTTCCGATGCTCCGGGCTGCTTTATGATGACGTGCTGAATGCAGGACGCCTGAAGAGCATGGTGTGCACTCCCGGGAATTTACGGCGCCTTCTTGGTTTGGAAAGCAGCCTCCCATACTTCCATCTAATCCAAAGGGAGAGTGAAGGTGCTAGTTTCCACCTGCACGAAAAGAGGTCAAACCCTAACAACTACAATCCCCTCCCCTTTGGGATCAACCTTCTTTGCCTCCTCCTCTCAAACACCTACCACCTTCTTCCTCAAAATATGCCAACTCTCTCCACATAGCTGCCACAATCTACTCCAAATGCCCACACAGCCTGAGAATGTGGCCTTACAATTGCCCTCTGTCCCCTCCGGGGCTGGCCTCCATGTGGGGGTTTCAACCTGTGTGCACAGATTGGTGAGAGTCTGGAATTGGTTGTCTTAATTAACACACCAAAGTTCATTGAGGGCCTGGGGTTCTGTTTTGATTTTTCCTTGTTCTCTGTAGTATGGTGTTTTCCGTTGAGGCATTTGGTGAATAACTTGGGTGCCAAAGGTGTGCAGTTTCTTATTCCCTGCATACTCGGCATCTGCACCATTCGAAGAGCAAGCAGAGCCAGTAGTATCTGAGACAGCTACAGCTGAATGCTACTTTGCTCCCTACACCAGAGAGTCTCTACTTCTCTCTGAGGTTTGCAGTGGACCTGCAGCTACAGAAGGCTTCTCGTGGTCTTTGTAAGTCATGGAGCGTAATAGCGTGCCTCTGCATACTGTACACGGCCTGTATTCTTTATTGCCCCAAGTCCCGATCTCCTAAAGAGAAAAGGTCTGCATTCTTCGCCTATTTGTCCATCACATGTAAGGAATAGGTTCTTAAGGGGGCAGGGGCAGGGTCTTGTAAGATGATTGGGGGTGTTCTGTGTCACCCAGTGACAGTTCTCCGCCACAGAATAGGGACTAATTGAGGGTAACCAAAGAATCCCCCATGTAGCTCCTTCGGAACACTCATCTGCTAGATTTGGGAGGCACTCAGCCCATTTGATTACCCAACTTTATGTCCCACTAAATATCCACAGAGCCAGGCAAGGGACTTCATCACAGTACTCAACTCCTCCATCCTCCATGCAGAATTTCACCCTTTTTTAATCTGTTTGTAACCTTTAATATGACTATTATGTCCTCCTCTGTATGTTCACAAGCAAATATCCCTCTTAGTGTATTCTGTTCCTGTAGTAAATGTGCTTGCACACTTGTACATTTGAAATCCAATTTCTTTATTTTCTTATATGATAGATTATCATACAACCTACATTCTTTGTTTTCAGTGCCCCTTCAGAAGTGTTCATATTCTTCCAACTCATTTATTGACACCAGTCTTGCATTCCTGAACCATCAAAAAATTTCACTTCATGAAAGAGAGAGAGGATGTAGGCTGACAACCGCAGGCTATTCAGTCTGACTTCACTTGCTTACAATTTATGGTATTACTTGTAATTAAAGGAGAGTTCCGGGACTTTTTTTTTATTGTCCCTACGGTTCGGCCATGTGTTTTTAAGCATAACTCGGTAGATCGTGGAAAACTTTCCTATGGACCTTACCCGACTTTTTGTCCATTAACGCACTCGAAATCAGCCGCCATTTTATGATAATCCTATCACTTGCCGCATCGCCCTGGCTCACCTGCTTTTGCGGCACTAAATCAAATCCCCCGCCCCTGAAACAGACTTGATCAAAACATTCATATTCCCCGCCTCTATCCGTGACGTGACTGAGCTGCGTAGGCAAACGCGCCCAGGCGTCTTCTACGCGACTCCACACAGAACCAGGAAATCAACACAGATGAGCTCAAACAACACAGCGCGCCACAATTGGGAATATGAAACTGTACTTTTAAATTAAACCGCAAGATTGTAAATTTGGTAAAGTACATTTATTTGACATCAAATGTTTTGAGAATATTCAGCGATTAGCATTTTTATTTGCACATGTTCCAAAAAGTTCGTTTCGAGGCACACGATGTTCCTTTGCTGTACACAGGGTCTTAGATCATCTCACAATACAGCGCCACAATTCGGAATATGAAACAGTGGTTTAAAAGCAAACGGCAAGATTGTACATTTGGCAAAGTACATTTATTTGACATCAAATGTTTTGAGAATATTCAGCGATTTGCATTTGTATTTGTTCACGTTCCGAAAAGTTCGTTTCGAGGCACACGATGTTCCTTTGCTGTACACAGGGTCTTAGATAAATGAATTTTTATTTGCTCTCGATCCAAAATATTTCGTCTTGAGGCAAGCGATGTTCGTGTGCAGTAGACATGGTGTTGGTTTACGATAAAATAAGCTCTTCGGTTGCACTGATAATCGCATGGCTATTCCAACAACGAGGCACTAGGGCACCACAACGGTCTGTATGTTGCATCTAGCCGTTAGTACCGCGTAAGGGCATACTTGTACTTGGCGATCGTCCCACAAAATGGTCAGGGTGCTAACGTTGTTCACGCGGAGAAGCAACTGGCGATTATAGAAGCCATCCGCCGGTGTCTGGTACTCGTGACACAGACAATAATGGACGATGTATCTATTTGAAAAACATAAAAAAAGGAAATTAGTCTCACCATCAGATCTTTATTAAAATTATTCATTTTATATATTAGGTCTGGAAATTATTTCATAGCTAGGACAGTGCAACTGGGTTTTAAACGTCAAGGGGGGCTGTAGGATACTGAGACAGTCCCCCAGTGCAGGGGTTGACAGGGAGTGCAGGTGGAGAGTGGAAGGGCCCAGGACCGAGATCGCAGACAGTGGACCAGTTGTAGCAGGGGAGAGGGAGAGAGAAAGCAGAAGCAAAGGTTTTGAGGTGCTTCCGTAAAAGTATATGATATGATATGATATGGTATTTGTAACGCGCCTATACACAAGTGTTTCAAGGCGCGACGAGGCAGGGAGGGAGGGGAACAAGGGGAAGACAGACAAACGATCCTACTAGGCCAGGTGTCATTCAGATCGCGCAAGTGCAGAGGTAAGGGGAAAAGGAGAAAGTGCAAGGAGAGGAGGTGGGGGGGAAGTGCAGTACAAGGTAAGTAGCGTAATAAAATAATAAATAATAAATAATAAATAAAAAGGGCCCGCTTGAGGCCAAGGACAAGTCTCGCAGTTCTGTTCTGGATAAGTTGCAGAGGGCGGAGAGTGGAGGCAGGCAGATTAAGATAGAGGCTGTTACAGTAGTCCAGCCTAGAGAGAACCAGGGCTCGGGAGACAGTGAGCTTCTGGGGGAAGGAGAGGAAGGGAAGAATACCTCTGAGGAGGTGCAGCTGGTAGTGTGACTTCTTAGAGACGTCAGATATATGAGGAGAGAAGGAGAGTGTGGAGTCGAAGATGACCCCGAGGTTTTTAGCCTTGCAGGTAGGGGCGGGAAGGGGGCCAAGTAGACGGTTCTCCCCAAGATAGTGCGCGGTACAAAACAACATGCCACATAGAACGAACAAGTACAACTTAACCCGTCTTTAAAGCAACTGTATAGTAATTAAATTGCGGTATAAACTCATCTAAAGAGTTACTTACATTATATTTGCATTTTCCATTGCGTCTGTGCGTAGGGCAGCCCCGAAATACCACTCCTTCTATGCCGACGTTATTTCTTCTAATGAACGAACATGAAATGGCTTTCGTTTCTGAAATTATATTCATTATCGTTTCTTACGTGGTCCAGGCCTGTCAAGGTCAAAATACAATAGAACCTTATTCTGAGTCGTGGGCCATTCTGGCACCCGAGAAAAAATCAAAGCAGCTGACCTTCACTTCGAACGAGCACACATTCCAAGTTAGCTACATTCAGTGTAAGGCATTCTCACAGGACTTGAAATTTACACTCCATCTTTGCATTTTGTCTGCGTGCTTTGCAGCCACACAGAACCATAAATACGGAGAGATTCTATATTTATTGAAAAATGATTTATATTACTGTTTGGTTTAATTTAATGCGCAAATGAACAAGGTTGGCTAGATACACATATTCAATGGGCCTGCGACATGAGGAGACTTGAGAGAACAGACAATCAAATTACAATCATTTAAACCGTGATGTGTATTTCTCAATGAGTTCTTCTTTAGGTGGACATGGAACAGATGCAATGTTGGGTGGCAATGCAGTTGTCCCCTGCACAGGTTCGTTCACAACTCCATTTATGTGCCTATCTAGGACGTCAACAATAAGTTTCTCAATAAACTCATATTGCATATCCTCAAACACTGGTTTGATCACCCATTGTTTACTTCTTTTAGTGAAGGCCTTATTGTAGCGAAGCGTCCCTAAAGTTCCGGTCGTCCTACTTTGTTGACGGCCAACATTATGGTTATGTGCCAAGACCGCTAAAAGAGTCCGATTTATCATGCCCTCCATGCCAAAATGCAATCGTTTTGGCCTGTACTTTAGGCACATATTGTGGAACACCTCCAAATCTCCTGTGTGGCAGAATTCCGTGAAAGCTTTTGTTATAGTTTTATCAAATACAATCTTTTCAATGGCTTTGTGAGTGGGTGATGAAGGAATCAACCACTTCTTCTTCCGTGCCTCCTCTGTGGACAAATGGCCATGTTCACAATTGTGGAAATGTTGGTTCGTGTTCCATCGGTGAACGTTCGTACAGTGTGGCATTACTGACCGCCATTTTTCCAGTAGAATTTCCAACGACCCTCCACATGTTTTTGAGCTCCACCAAAGATGGTTGCTGATTGACTTGGACCACTGTGAAATACCTTGCAATTCTTTTTTTTTACCTGCAGCCGACAATTTTTTATTGATTGATTTTGCAAGATGCCAAACGTCAAATTGGTGATTTATATTTTTGTACTGTTCTCTCATTGTCTTGGCAATTGAAACGTGTCTGTCCGTGGCTATCAGGTCGATCACCATTCCCCGCGATTGTAGTTCTTGCAATGATGCTACAAAGCCAACTTTCTCCATGGCCACTGAGGATGTACTTTGTGACACCTGCACGACCACCGAACTCACAATTTTCTTACTTTCCATGTCCTGAAAGTGGTAGGTGCAGTACTTGGCTGAAAATCCTGGGCTGTCGCACTGTCCATCACCGGCTAGCCTGAACCGTTTGCCCGCGAATGTACTATCAATAGACATTTTTTCCATTCTCCAAGCTTCGCTAATGGCTGGAAATAGATAATCGGTTTGGTATTTGTAGAACTGAGTTTTCGCAATGAAACGGATTCCCACAAACTGAAAGAAAGACTCTAATTTTTTAAAACTTGAACCACTAAAAAGTGCAGCCGCTGCACAAAGTAGATTGCCTGCTGGCAGTTGTCCCAGCATAGGTTGTGCAGACCATGTGAAAGGATGATATTTTGTACAGGTGGCATGTATTTTAAGGTTAGTGCCTCGAATTGCACGAGTCACATTAATCAATGGCTCCCCACATACTTCCCCACCTACCAAATGCCCACATTTAATCCGAATAATAATATCAATCAAACAACTATCGAATACAATGAATTTGGCCTCTTTCCTTATACTGTCACTCTGCATCCCAGCTGGTTCGGCCTGTAACGTTGAGGACATGTCACTCACATGAAAGGTAGAATCTCTGATATCGTCTTCCGCTATGTTCAGTGATATTGATGGTGTTTCATTGTCGTCTACTTCATTCTCTTCCATTGCAACATCTGTTCCTTCTCCGGCGATGGGTGAATAAAACAATTTCTTCAACTTTCTCGCCGTCTTAGTTTTTGCGGGTGTGGATTCTGTGAATTGATCTCCGACTGCATCCGAACTACCAGGAGGACATTCACTATCAATGGCTGGTGGTGGTATAGCTCCGTTGTCAATCACTTCATATTCTTCCCATTGGCACGATGCTTCTCCAGTCTCAAGTCCCTGCCAAAAGGTTTGACAAGCAACATCTCTCGTTCGCTTCACTGTCTGTGTAGATCTAGTTCGTACACCCACTCGCAACTAGAGGACAGATTGGAAAAGGGTTGTTCAGTTTAAACACAACTTACAGTATTGAACTATTAACAGTGAAAAACAACATAATATAGTGACCAGGACACTAACCTTCTTTTGCTTTCTTTTCTTTGAAACTTTCTTGCCTCGAACTTCAACATCAGGACGCTGTTGCTCCGACTCGTGTGTGCATGTCTCCACTTCCTCTTGCGCTGCAACGACTATGTTTTCCTGATAAGCACATCCATCACGCACTGACGCTCCATGGACTCCCTGAAACATAGAACTTTCATTAGTATGTATAATAATATCGAAAACACAAAATGTACTTGGGGACCAATACCCACGTACTTCTCAATAGCAAAACACGAATGAACGCTTTGTGTAGAACATTCAAACGACAATTATTCACGCATTGTTGATCTAGTTAGATGGAACTGTCAAGATCCATACCTCGGGCTCCTCATAGACTTCCATTGATGATATTATTGAAGATGATGCTTCAGTGACTCCCTGAAACACAGTAATTGCATTAGTATGGTTTTCTATTTTGATAAAAAGAACAGAAAGTTTGTGCAGGCGTGAACGGCTCATCTAAATAGACCTGCACAAATGATCAGTTGTCTAAAATAAATAATGGATATCTAAATATGATTCGATTTGCTCGATCGTTGGAAGTGTCACCACCCAGAAATCTGCATCAACTACTAGGGGTGATGTTCTTGTAGAAGAAGCTCCGTCATCTCCCTGAAACATAGTACTTGCGTTAATAAAGAAGGAAGTATAGCGGATGTAATCACGTCATATGATTTCGCTTCATCGAACTGTCAGTATCCATACCTCGAAATGCATAAGAACATCAAGGGACGATGTAACTGCGGTGCACACTTCTGCAAGCTGTTGCGCCGACCCGTAACTGCACGCTCCCCCTTCTTCTTGGACTAATGCTCCATCGACTCCCTGAAACATAGGACTTTCATTAGTAATGAACACAATATTGAAAAAAGAAGACACATAGGAGGGCGACGACAGAAGGACATATCAATGGCTAAAAACGAAAGAAACATTGTGTGTAACAATCACGCTACAAGAATGCAAGATCTGATGATCTCCATCGATGGAACTGTCCTGAAACGTACCTCGAGCATCTGAGTGACATCAACGGTAGTCATCAATACGTTGGACTCCTCAGCATCTCCCTGAAAGACAGTACTTGAATTATTTTGGATAACAATAATTATAACTGAAAACAAAGACTAGAGGACGAGTACAAGGGTGTACCATTAGGTAAAATAATTACACGATAAATTAAAACTATTGATTTACATGCCTAAAACAAGTCAGTGGCAGAATAGCCAAGTAAGATTACCCGATAGGCGCTTGAAGTGGCTGATGACTGCAATAACGACACGGATGGAGAATCTTCCGCCTTTATATTGAGTGGATACATAAATGGGGAAATTATTGTTAGCTAATGCTACACACTACCGCAAGGCCGAGAGATAAATACGTAAACTTGACTCACCAGTGGAGGGATGTGGACGAATAGAGTGGGAATAGCGGTTGAGAGCAATTTTCGCCTCGCTCGCGGTGTGTTCTTCTTTATTAGCAATGATGTGGAGTACATGTCAGAGGTAAAGTGCCTGCTGCAGATGCGGTATCGATCACCCCTCTTGTCCGCAAAGACTTCTAGGACTCTACTTTCAAGCTCAGAGGGTGGATATCCGCAATATCGGACCCATTCTCTTATCTGATCTATTGTCTTAGGGAAAACATGCATTATAGTACCTTCAGATTTATTATGGGTCTTCGAAGGACAACCGCCAATGGAACAGGCAGGCATTGTGGAAAGTTCTGAAAAGTAAAGATCAACAATTCTCTATGAATACCAATGTGTTAAAAAATTAAATACATAAAAGGTTCAATGCAAGGTATGTTTTGGTTCTTGGAACTATACACGTTATTCACATGCGGATAAGTATTTGAATAACTTTAAAAAAATACAAAAATAATTTGACTAAACTCAGAACATGTGACTAGTTCCTTGCATGTACTGTCTTGAACGAAAAGAAATTGGACGCAAAATGAGTATGGTACATGGCCTTACCTTGACGAGCAAACAGTTAGATGCAGGGATCAGAGTAGTTTCTTGTCGTAGAACAGGGAGCAGTTCACAGGTTGCAAACTGATGAGTTTGCTCAAAGTGGTCACGGAAGTTCACAGAGACGAAGAGCAGACAACCAGCACCTTCACGGGTTGACTAGCAAAGCGCAAAGAAGTTCTCATTAGAAATATGAAGTGGGTTATAAAGAATTCGAAACAGGGGTGTGTTTGTGAATGAATGACGTGTATATGTCGTGGCATTATGCGGTTTGCAGGGGGGCGTCCCGCGTGAGGGGGGATGCTTGGCAGGAGACACGGGGTCTGGAGGTAGACATGGGAACAACAACCCATGCTCTATAGACCACTTTGAAGTGTACATGGTCTTTGGCACCTCTTGGCCTTTATCGCTCCCTGACAGCTCCACTTGCCAGCACAAGTACCCCGGTGCGAACTGCCTTTGATAGGGCGGGGGGTGGATTGGGGCGGTGGTCGTGCAGACAAGACACAGGAAGACTCGTGAATGGAGACACACTTATGTGGATTGCAGGGGGCCGTCCAGCGTGAGGGGAGATGCTTGGCAGGAGACACGGGGTCTGGCGGTAGACATGGGAACAACAACCCATGCTCTATAGACCACTTTGAAATGTACATGGTCTTTGGCACCTCTTGGCCTTTATCGCTCCCTGACAGCTCCACTTGCCAGCGCAAGTACCCCGGTGCGAACTGCCTTTGATAGGGCGGGCGGTGGATTGGGGCGGTGGTCGTGCAGACAAGACTCGTTTGCCGTAGGGCCTCACCAAGGAGAGGCCATCTAACTGCATGTAAGAGGCAGGCTGCAGGATCTAGTACATGGAAGGCAGGGGGGTGAGTTTATAAATACCTCAGCCTCCCAGGAGAATATATGGGTGCAGTTCACCCTGGAGACCCTGAACAAAGTGGTGTGGTAAGTATTTTTGGGGGAGGAGGCAAGGCCGGGAGGCTTGATGCCAACCCGCAAAATAACATATGTATGTCTGCTGCATATGGGTTCAACGGTTATGTGGATTGAAGGTGGGCGGCCAGCGTGAGGGAGGATGCTGGCCGGAGACATGTGGTGTGACAAGACAAGGCACAGGAAGACTATTCAATGGAGACACACTAGATTCATTTAAAAAATCAAAACAACCATTGTTAAAATATATGTTGGGTTTTATTTTAGATCTTAATTTCAATTGAACATAAATAATAAACATTACACATTGTAAAGTTGCGGTTGCAGCACATCCCGGGAAAAGCCGCGGTATTGTCCACTGTCACTGGGGAAATGTTGTCTAATGGCAAGTACCGCACAGGCAGGTATTACTCTCCGAACGCGGTGTCCGAGCCTCCCGTGAAGCCACCAAGTGAAGCAACGATAGGCCACCAGCCTGTACCACCTGTGAAAATGAAAGATGCAAACTGTATTAAAATGACAACTTTCTTATCACTGTCGATTCAGGTACAAAAATGTCATTCTGCTTTGAAAAAAATTCTATCTAGAAAATGCACAACATGGAACCAATTTACATGCATTCGAATGATATGTAGATGTAGTTTTATATGTGGGAGACGACCATGAAATAGTAGTGGCATCACTGACATCACAACCAGAGTATACTTACTCGTTACTCGGATTACGCGGACGAACAGTGCCGCAAAGTTTGTGCATAAGCACCATCATCATCCTCAACACTGTCCCTGAGAGGCAGGCTTCCCTGAACTCTGGCAGCTCGGTGATGCATTGCGGACTTGGCTCGCCTTCCGAAATGTAGGCCAAGCACCCGGAATTTTCACGGCAGCAGCAGTTCTCCTCCTCAGTTGGCATTAGCTCGCACCGATTGCACGTGCACCAGGTGGAGACGCCGTCCATGCGACATGGTCCAGGCTCTTCATCCGTTGACTGGTCCTCCCAACTGCCGTCCGAATCCCCATCGTTTTCGCGTGCTTGCCTTTCCAGTAGTTCTTCCTCAGTGTACTCGGGCTCGTACATATACGGCATTATTGTAGCCATTGTGTGGTAAAGAAAGTAAAATAATTTATAGCGGTGGTACTGGTATCTGTTCACACGGGCTACAATCAACGAAGGTAGCTGACCAGAGCACAGAAACGAGTCACAGAATACTCAAAGTAACACAGCGAGAGTAATGGAATCGAAAATCTGCTGCTGTGTGTTGTGAAACGGTGTGTTTATACTTATTGAGGAAAGAGGCGTCCTGCCGTTTCCATGGCGACACTTCATTAGCTGAGGCGCAGCGATTGTTGACACGAAACGTGCTTTGGCGTTGGGAAATGGGCGGTACGCGTCTGCTGATGTCAGCCTCGGGGGCGGGGGATTTGATTTAGTGCCGCAAAAGCAGGTGAGCCAGGGCGATGCGGCAAGTGATAGGATTATCATAAAATGGCGGCTGATTTCGAGTGCGTTAATGGACGAAAAGTCGGGTAAGGTCCATAGGAAAGTTTTCCACGATCTACCGAGTTATGCTTAAAAACACATGGCCGAACCGTAGGGACAATAAAAAAAAAGTCCCGGAACTCTCCTTTAATACATTTTGGAGTTCCACAAGTCTCCACTCCTCCAACATTCTTATAATGAAGCATAGATTTTGGAGAATTCATCTGCTAAGAATGCTTACTTCTTGTACTATCGGTTTATTAGATTTAGGATTTTGCATGTCCCCATCATGTCACTTACTACTGTCCTGTTGATTTCTGGTTGTCTCATTGAGTGCATGTCTCCTTATGGGACATATTTAAATTACACAGCTAGTTAGCAGATTATCCATGTTTCCAGCTCCTGTCTGCTCCTATCCTGTTGACTTTTCCAAATTAAACGTGGATACACGTATTGGTCAATATGTGTTAGTGGCCTGTCGATGTTTCAATATTAGGGGAACATTTTTACATTTTGTTTATTCTTTGCTTTTTCACAGCAAGCCCTGCGGGAAGCGGCAGAAGACCTTGCCATCACTCAAAAGATCTTGGACAAGGCCAAGGGTCAGCTGAATGAAGTGGAGGCAGGCATCACTACACTGCAGGCAAAGTACAGGGATTGCGTGTCCAAGAAGGAGGAGCTGGAGAAGAACTGTCAACAGTGTGAAGAGAAGCTCGGACGTGCTGACAAGGTAAGGGATGGTTTCGAGGTTCTATGACGTGTTTTGGGTATCAGTGAGCTAAAGTACACCTTAAACACCACACATTAAGAGATAGACAGCTGTTTCCATTGTACTGGGAAAGGCCCCATGTGTTGCACAGCACATGTATCAAGCTACAGTGGGGGGAACAAGAAACCCTGGTTGACATCAAACAAATGTTTGTACAGGGCTCTCTTTCTTGGAGCAGGGGAAAAAGCTGAAAGGCACTTCTAAATGTATTATTACTTAACATCAATTAATAAGAAGTTCAAAAAACCCAATTTTTCCCTGGGAAGTTTTATTCTTCAGCAACAAATAATGATGAAAAGCACCGGAAAATGCATTTTTATTCTGGCTTAAAAGAAGAAACATTATAAATGTACAGAAACTACTGAACATGTCCCCTCCCCTACTCCAAGCATGTACTATCAGCAAAGAAGACAAATAAAAATGTCCTCTCTACTGCCCGTCAGTCAGTCTGTCAAAAAGCTTTATTTCGATGAGTACAACTTCATAACAGTGTAAATGAATAAAATGCAGTGCATTACATTCTAATATAAAAAATTTGTGATGAAAACTTTGACTTATTTACTATTTTATATCACACATGTCTTCTAATGTACATAATATTGGACAA
Source organism: Ambystoma mexicanum (assembly GCF_040938575.1). NCBI lineage: Eukaryota > Metazoa > Chordata > Amphibia > Caudata > Ambystomatidae > Ambystoma > Ambystoma mexicanum. Next base: position 549,579,158 of record NC_090923.1, read on the forward strand.
CAAAACTGAGTAATTTAAAAGCAACACATGCCCACTGCTAAAGGTACACACCCACGCCAGAGGGGTTCAGGGCATGTCCCTCCTTATGTTGTCAAACGGGTTTCACCCCTTCAGATAAGGTACGTGTTATCTGAAGGGCACCACTACTGTGACATTGCGCAAGGGTCACCCTTTCCCAAACAGTGGGCCTCATTGTGCCGTTTTACCGGCACGGCTACCGCCAGAGTCATTTTTTTTCCAGCACCCGGGAATGGGCAATTACTGGGACATTCTGGCCCCGCCGGACCCAGTAATTGGTCATTCCTGGGCACCAGAAAAAATGCTCCCCATTCCCATTTGAGCCCCATACGGCTCAATTGTAATGGGGAGATCGGATGCACCGGCACCATTCATGAATGATGCCGGCGCAGACCTCGTAATTTGCCGGTCCGGTAACAATGGTACCGGCAAGTTTACCGGTACCGTTGTTACCAGACCGGCAAGCTTATAATGAGGCCCATTGTAATGGACACACCAGGCCATGGACTCCCTTCCTAAACCAAACTCCCCAAGATGTCACCAGCAACCATCCTAAGAACTCTAAAGCTAGGACAATGCTTACCACGGCTTCCACTGTAGATGTTCCACTGTGAAAATCCACATACATGCGCACCCTCACGCAGATGAGTTGGTGGACCAGCTTCATAAAGCTGGTGTCCAGCCCCTGTTTGGATTAGATTGCTAAGACATATCCTACACTTGCGGGGGAAGGCATTTTCAGATCAACCAATAACACAACAGCACTAATATGAATACACACATGCAGGCCCTAACAACCAGGCGAGTTAGTCTAAGGGTAGGACCCGCTAGCATATAAATGGGTCATCCCAGGATGGGGAACTGTGACTGTTCGGAGAAAGAGGTTGTGGAAAGAGTCGGTAGCAAATTGGCACTTCAGGCAGGAGGCAGAAAAAGAGGTTTTGGGAGAGAAAGAGAGGAGCAGAAGAGGCTGGAAAACAAAAAGCATCAGGGAAATCGTTGGAGGAAGACATCAGAAAATGTTGGAGGAAGCCATCAGGAAATGTTTAGAGGAAGACATCAGGGGGTGGTAGGATGAAGAAATCCAGAGGTAGTCGGAGGAAACCATCAGGAGGTGATGATAGGGAGAACTCAGGAGGTGCCAGGAGGAAAGCGTCAGAAAGTGGTAAGAGAAAGACATAAGGAGGTGTTAGGATCAGGAGGAAGTCCAGATCCAGACGAAAGCACAAAAGGCTATTGAGGTGGTAGCTAGCAAAAGAATTATGGCATAAGAAGGTACGCGTCTGATTCCATCATGCATGTTAGGGTTGGGGCCCTGATCAGAAGTGCTTAAATCCACAGTGGGAGAAAAAAAAAGCACCTCGCAATGCGTCAAGGAAAATCAGGGCCAGAAGAGTTAGAGGGGTGGCGCAGAGAGTTGACATCCGCACCCCAGTGGCAGATGTTGATAAGGCCCTCTTAAGCTTCTCCCTGGAAACTATGACAAGCAAACCAAAAAGTTTTCCAGAGTGGACATTATTTGTGTGTTCCAGACTGTTAATAATTCACTGACTTTTGTTTAAAAGTCAGTGAATTATTTGGTTTTCTGTACAGTGGTCATTAAGAATGAGAAAAACCTACTTCAACCCTTACGTCGGGCTTGGTTTGGTTTACTGATCGATGTCCATGATATCACAGTACTTGGAGACCCTGTGACCGGTGTTGTGTAAAAGTGACACAAAACCTCAATTTTGGTCCGGTCATTTCACAAATCCGTTATTCAGTCACCACAGAAGATTCGGGAGACAGATCGAAAACCCATCAGAGATCCGCCAGGAAATTCAGAAGAGTTCCCCAAGCCCCTCTTTTTTGTTCAACCAGATCTTTATTGGCGCATGAACATACACCATTTCAGCAATATAGCATTTGCATAGTTTTTTCTCAAATGAACTAACCAACAACCAATCTTTCCAGCGATAACTGCATCAACCCTCCTCCCCATCAACTCCCTCCCACCCCCCCGATCAAGTCCAGGGACTCCAGTCACTGTATATCCTCCCCTCATGGCTTAGTCTTCTTCCTCTACTAGTATGCCAAGTATCCTCAGTCTCTTCGGGATGTATAAGCAAGTATAGTCTTTAAGTGCATAAGTAAAAAAGGGTGACCAAACTTTGCCAAACCTCCCCATCACACCCTGTACTATCGCTGTAATTTTGTCCATACCAATAGTGTCACAGATTGTGTAGTACCATTGTATATTGGATGGCGTTTCTTTTTGCTTCCATTGCTTCACTATACAGCGTCTAGCACTCAACAGGTTTGCACACAGTATTCGTGCTCGCCCTCCCAACCGGCGGTCCCCACTTGTTGAAATGTTCAGAAACGCTGAAGCCCCATCCACCTCCAGGTCAAATCCCAGCATCCCGCCTACCTTCGACTTCACCTCCTGCCAGAAGTTCTTGAGCTGTGGGCATCCCCACCAAATATGCTCCATCATTCCCTCCCCCCTACATACCTAACAACACAATGAAGAGTGTGAGTTGTACATTGTTTGGTGCTTCTCTGGCGTGTAATGCCACCTATGTAGCAGTTTATATTGCAGCTCTCGGTTCTGTACCGAAGTATATCGGCTGTACCACCCTTTTAGAGCTTGTCCCATTCCCTATTGGTGATTACCCTTCCCAGGCCAGCCTCCCATGTATTCCTTACTTCCAAATGTTCCTGCCCTTCTTTCTCTGAAAGGTCCTATAGATGACCGAAATCAGACTCCTGGTGTTTTCGCTAAATCATAGTAGCCTTTCCCACTCTGTCAGACCCCTTGTGGCCCCTTCCATTAGAGTTTGATTATCCACCCAGTGCTTTAACTGCTGATAAACGTAGACGTCTTCCTTTCCTAGGTCATACTTCCTGCAACACTCTTCGAACGATTTGAGAGTAGGTTCATAGAGATCTCCTATTTCTCTTATCCCTCCCGCGGTCCACCTTTTGCCCCTATTGTAATCCAACCCTGGTGGGAATGCAGAATTTCGGAAGATGGGGGTCTGTGGTGATGGCCACAGCGCTAACCTGAGTCCCTTGTTCAGCCGATCCCAGATCCCCAGGGTATTTTTTGTGATTGGATTCTCAATGAGCCCTCCCGGCCTGTCCTCCTTTCTCATGCAGGGCATTTTCCAGAGATATTATCCCACCACTGCCTGCTCCATGACCACCCAGTGTTTCTTGTTGTCCTCTCTACCCCACTTTGCTAGGGCTCTCAGCTGTGCTGCATGAAAGTATTTCACCATGTTAGGGCAGCCTACCCCCCTGACTTTTACCTCTACATAACATTTTCTTCCCTATCCAGGGTTTCTTCCCATTTTAAATGAAGCCCATCATATCCTCCTGGATCTCCTTCATCATCTTGGTATTGGTAAGGGAATTGCCTGGAAAAGATATAGCAGACGGGGAGGATGTTCATCTTCACAATGGCTATCCTTCCTAACCACAATACATATAGCCCCTTCCATCGTGTAAGATCTGTTTTCATTTGCCCCACCAGTGGTGGATAGTTTGCCCCGACTATTTGGCGTACAGTTGCTGTCATATTCACACTCAGGTAGCTAATCGGACCTGCCGCCCATCTAAATAGGGTATTCATCGCTAATCACTCCCGCTCTTCCTTCCCCACCAACAGATTTAGTATCTCAGACTTTGAATAGTTCACCTTGAATCCAGATTCCTCGGAGAAAGACTGTATCTCACCCATTATCGCTGTCAGTGATATTTCAGCTTAGTGACCATGAGGACCACGTTGTCGGCAAGTAGGCCGATTTTGTGATGTAATTTCGCCCATCGGACCCCTTGCACCTCCCTGTTTTCCCTTATCGAATGCGCAAAAGGCTCCATCACTAGCACAAAGAGTATGCTACTCTTGTTTAGTTCCCCGGCTAATTGGAAACGTGTTTGTCAACCCCCCATTCACTTTGACTCTAGCTTGGGGAGTCTGATAGTTTGCCTGGACCATGCTCCTAAAGTTTGGTCCCACCCCCACCTTGCTCAGCGTTTGGCTCATGAAACCCCAGTTGATGCATTCAAACGCCTTCTCGGCATGAAGCATTAGCAAACAGGTAGGCGTAGAACTCCTCCCCTCCTCCCTTGTGGCTTTGTCAATTATGTGCAAACCCTCCTTATGTTGTCAAACGTGTTCCACCCTTGGATGAGCCCTGACTGGTCTTGCGCTAATAAGGACGGAGGCACCCTCTGTAGCCTGGCCGCTAGCACCTGTGTATACAATTTGACATCTATATTAATAAGTGCAATCGGCCTGTACAAGGAGTTCAGCTGTGGATTTTTCCCTGGTTTCGGGATGAGAGTGATATGCGTCATTTCCATAGACAATGAGATTTTGCCCCTTTCTTGGAAGTTATTGAATACCTCTGTTAGCTCTTTGGATAACAGCTGGCTGAATGTTGTGTACAAACGCCGATGTCACTCCGTCTTCACCAGACATTTGTGTGGTTTCAGCCGTGCTATCTCATGCTGCAACTCCTCCAATGATTTTGGCTCCTCTAATTGCTCTGTTTGTTCCACAGTCAGCCGCAGGCCCGACCATCCTGCCAGGTATGCACGCTGCCCCACCGTGTCACATGGTACCTCCCTATAAAGATCAGCAAAGAATTTCTGGATGACCCTTTGTTTACTTCCCTCCATCCCCACCAGTCTTCCCCCTTTATCCTCCAAATTATCTATGAATGCTATCTGTTCCTTGGCCCTTAACTGCCTTGCTAGCACTGTCCCGACCTTATTCCCATGCTCGTAGAATGACTGCCTACTCTTCAGTAGTGTGCTCTCCATCGACCAGCTAACAAGCTGCTTAAGTTGCCCCCTCGCATGTGCTAGCTGTCTAGCGACCTTGTTGGTTCACTTCATCTTGTGGTCTGCCTCCATCTCCTGTATTTCCTTTTCTAGGTCCAGCTCCGCCTCCCTCCTAGCTTCCCTTAATCTCTTTGATGTTTCTATAAGACGGTTCTTGATCCTAATCTTGAAAACATCCCACTTCTCTCCCGTAGCTTCTTTCTTTTCCCTTATCCTGTGCCATGAATCTGTTTATCTCGTCCTCCACCTGGGCCTGTATCCCCTTGTCGCAGAGGAGATATTCTTCCAGTCGCCACCCCTTGTGCCCCCACTGCAGGCCCCCTTCTTCCCACGCCAATGTGACTGACACGTGATCTGACACCGTCATGCTCCCTATGGGCACGCTTCTGGCGACCTGCACTACCCTCTGCGTTGCCATAATATAATCTATCCGGGAATATGTTTTATGGACGTGCAAGCAAAATGAGTAAATCCCATGGGTGATGTACCCTCCATGTATCCTTGTGTCGGGGTGATTTTCCTGGGGGCCGGCAAGGCCGTCCGGGGACCTCCGGGGCTGGGGAGGCCCCAACTCCTCCTGCATCCCAAAAGGAGTCTGAGACACACTCAAGTGCAAGTTAATAACTGCTGTTTATTAGAGTAACGGCAGGGATACGCTCAAACCGTATGCATCCGGAGAGGCTCTCGTCGTTAGTGGGGCTTGCAGGCCCTTTTTACAGCAGTATGACGCGCTACTTGCGTCACCTGGGAAAATCATCACAAAACATATCACCACTTCGGGTTGGTTCCCTGAGTGGTAGGGTTAGTATAGTTACCCTATAGGAGGAAATGTTAGTGGATAAGGACAGGTCAAGTGGTACAGTACACTTGGGCTGTTCCTAACAGTTGCTACATCGGAATTGTTACAAGGGGACCCTTGGTGATTGGCTAAGAGTAATGGCGTCAGTGATGAACCCCTTGTGTTCTGATTGGTTCTCCCGCGAGCCCCCAAAGCCGGGGACCATCGCCGTTCCCAGCTCGCGGTGTACCTGACACTAGCAACAAGGTGCAACTATGTGTTTGTGGCGGACAATGGACAGGTCTGCTTACGGGCTGGTGTGCATGTCTTTCCCATTGCTGTAGGTGTCCAACTTGTTGGCTTGTTGTTGCAGATTGTGTCCCAGACATGGGACCCTGGCGATTTTCTGTCTCCTGAGCTTGGCACCTTGTCAGTTTGGCTTGATCACGTGTGGGGAGACCGTAGCTGGAGTAGAATTATGAGCATTAGATTTTGCATTCTGCCTCCGAGGGCTTGGCACCGGCAGGTATAACCTTGGCGCTGGGCGCACGGCATGCGAGTTGCACCATAGCGGCCTTGGCTGTGGGCATTCGTTGGGGGCTCGTTCTGCATGGTCAGCACTTGCATTTTCGTTCTGGGAGGATTTTCGTTTGCGAGGCTCCTGCCTGGGGACTCTTGATTGCGGCCTACTTGGGCCTAGTTCGTGTGTGGCGGTACATAATCCATACTATGGAGGTTGTGGGGTGACAGAGTGTTATACGCAGCATTAGGTATATATGGTGGTGTCTTCATAGGGATAGGTAGCGAGAAAGCATCAGCAAGCATATACACAAGCTCTTCAGGCGTCTTGCATTTCTGCGGTGCTGTAGAAGGCCTATGTGAAAAAGAACAACGATGCATGTCCTTGGGTATGTCAGTCCGCTACGTCATAGCACTGAGTATATTCTTTGTGTGGGTTGGTGTGTGAGTGACCAGTGTGCATGGTGGCACGTGTGTTCTTGTCTGTTGGCTATGTCGTCATGGCATCTCTAATGATTGTGATTTTCGTGGTTGGTGTCTAATCGAGCTGGTCCATGGCACATGCGTCGGCTTGACCAGGGCGTGCTAGTGGGCATGCTCCTCGTATGTGTATGCCTTTGAAGCAGGATACTTTGTCATCTGGTAAGGAAGGGAATTGTTCGAACTCCTCTGGTGGGGGGTGCTTGGGCCGTGATCCCCCAGACCATGGTCTGGATGAGACTGGGGGGAGGGCGTTATCCCATCCTCCCACTTCAGTCCCCCCTCTGGTCGACTTGTCGACCACAAAATTATCCATTTCTTGTTTCCGCGTACCCTCCATACTTTCGTTATTCCAGCCATGTGTCCATAGTGGTTGACATGATCTTCAAATGACCAATACATATAGAAGCAGCCACCACCGGGTTTGCAGTATACCCACTTTCCAACATAGCTCTTCGGGTACCTCGGGTTCTCTACCTTCACAGATGGTGGGTTCAAGTGGTTTTCTAGTATTTGCTTGCGCAACATTTCTCGTTCTTTTATAATGATGTCTGTGTGTTTGTCATCATCAGCTGGTAGTAGGGTGTGCATGCCGATCATTTCCATCATTTTGTCCGTCGTTCGTGGTGTTCTTGCTTTCCATAACCTCATTCCAAGCAATACAGCCATTCCCACTATTATACATCTTACTATTATTTTCAATTCATCTGACAGCCATGAAGGCATCCATGACCATAAAAATGAAAACCAGCTGCCATCTTTCTTTACTCCTTTGGCTTCTTCTACCATTTTTGAGTGCATCATGGCGAGTTGTGATACTGCCTCAGTAAGTGTTCCATTGTCTTTGTCCTTAACGGGGTTGAATGTGCAACATGATTTTCCAATTTTTGCACAAACTCCTCCTTCCATTGCCGTGAGGAGGTCCAGCACATATCTATTCTGGAGTGCTACCATTCGCACTGCCCTCAATTCTTCTTTTATTGCATTAAATCCATTGACGGTTGAATTTATTGTCATCATTAGCTCCCATCAGGTTATTTGAAGCCATTTTGCATTTGCATATGCCTGCAGTCCTGGATGTATTATTGATGAGAAGAACATTGCTGCTCTGCTGAACAGTCTGTGTCCTGGAGGAATGTCACTGAGAGCTGTTTCCGATCTTCCCCACAGGTAGTTTCCCGTCAGTGGTTCTCCTTGTCTTTTCACCCTTGACAAAATGTCGTTATTTCCTTTACCTTCTTCAATCGTCACATATCTTTTCCTCCTTTTGTTCCCTTCGTCCATCTTAGGGAAGTTGCCCAAGTTGACATGTTTCTGAGGCACAACCAGAGATGGTACGTTGACGTGTACCATAGTGCATATTCCATTCCAAGATGGTGGTAAGCTGTGGTATGCCTTATCTCCGCCGGCCCAATAGTGGTCCATTAGAACTGCTGTGCCGGCACCCCCTCAGGTATCAGTACTATACTTTTACAGATGTTGTTACTTCCAACATCAACATCACCGTTGTGTTGATAGCATAGTGTGGGTGCAGTTAGCGGTAGTATAGTTATTGGGTCTTCGTCTTTCTCCAGCCATTTTAACAGTGGTACACTCTTTATCCATTCTGTCCAGCATTTGTGGTTCGTTTCATTTATCCTGTTCACATTTTCATTTGCGGATGTTACCATATTGCTCCCCACAACTCCCTCTGTCCATCCTTCATTCATATATATCTTCCCATATATTACTATTAGTGGTCTTTCCCAGCGACCTAGTTCACCAGCAATTTCGCTTGCATACCAATCGCACGGTAGATATTTTAATGTTACTTTCTTCGTTTCTCCTTTTTCAGGACCATCCGTCACATACCGGAACCCTTGAGTATGTTGGCGGTAACTATTGTACATCATAAGTGTTTTGATGAAGTTATTTCATATGGGTATGAGTCCCTTGTCTTCCAATGCAATGTTACTACTTTTCCTTGAAATCGTCCTTTTGTTTGGAACATTGCCAGGTATATCAGACATTCTACTGGTCTTGCTGGCACTTCAGTAGCTACAAATGTCATTGATGCTCTCATGGCATATGGGATCAGCAAGCACACATAGCAGTTGTCCTTAGTTGTCTGCTTACCAATCTTGGACATGTGCTGATACCATACATGTTATTTGAGACGTGTGCGGATGCTGTGAGGTATGTGTCCACCCCATTGTTATTCATAGAGGTACTACGCTTAACCCTGTTCCCATTACCCCTTGTGTTACTTGTACCACCTGACACTGTACCTGTTGCAGCTGTGGTAGGGGGTAAATTAGCTTTAGGTGCAGCCATAACATGATAAGCATAGTGTGTCTGCCAGACAGAGGCAGCCAATAGACCAGTGATAAACAACACACCTATTAATTTTATTACAATAGCTAATATCACTGGCATTTTCCTCTTACCTTTGCTGCGGTACTGCAGCTTATTATTCTTTTCTTTATAGATGCCCGCCTGAAAATTTCTAAAAATAAGCATTAACGTTGTTAGTATTTTTTATTCAAGCTCTACCTATCAAGAAGTAGTCGTTTAATGCCCAGGCGAAAAGCTGTTCGCACGCTAATCTCAGTGACCTATCTCTCAGAGCTGGTAAGTGCTTGTAGAGATGTGGGAATGATTGTTCTATGGCCAAAATGAACGTGTTATAATACACACGTATCCTTCTCTTTTTTAGATATTTTGGTCTTTTTATAGCGTATACAAATTGGTGTGACAGTGCTTCAGGGGTGTTGTCGTCTGTGGGTAGCATTTACCCCTGGGCAAAACGCAACGTTAGTTTCTTCACTTTTCTTTATACATAAACAGTTGTACGCGGTGCCTGCATGTGCGATACAAAAGGAGAAAGAGAACATGCACGTGTCTACAAGTGTGGTGCAACGTGACCATTTGTTAGGCAATGTCCTTTATTTGGGTAGTAGCATGGGCGGGCCTGGCCGGGGCAGTGTTTTGTTTGCTCAGGGATCTCGTGACCATGGGGTGGGCTATGGGCAATTGTCCATTTTAGTCCTTGGTAGTGTCTGTTATTTGGGAGGGGATAGGGGCTTTATTGTAGTTGTTTTTGGTTGCTGTTACTGCCGTGTTGTCTTCTGTTGCTGTTGCAGTGGCTCTGTCGTCAACGCAAAGGGCGGGTCTGATCTTTGTAGTGTTTGACGCCATGCAGGTGATTCCAGACGTGCTTATCTGTCAACTCTATTGGTCTAGGAGCTACTGCTTCCACCTCGTGGGGCCCCGTAAATCTGGGGCTATTCCATCTTCTGTTACAATTGCAGAGGAGAACGCGGTCTCTTTGCTTAACAGTCCATTTTAGTGGTTGTTCCTGTTCCTCGTTTATATCTTCATGTTGGGTGTTTTTCGAACCGCCCTGCGTCCGCTCGAGCTGTTGAGAGATAAAGGCGACATTAGTAATCAAGGAAGACACATTCATACATTTCGTCACCAAAAACATTAGCAGAGGTATGATAGTCTGACATGGCCCTTGATGGTGGAGTAAGTGGAAGGCGCATCTGACGTCCAGTCACCACCTCGTGGGGTGTGAGGTGGTGATCTGACCCTGGCTTATTCCTTAATTCAAACAGGGCCAAGGGGAGGCAGTAAAACCAGCTCTTTTTTAGTTGTCTGCTGAATTTTTGCAATCTCTTCCTTTAGGAGGCCGTTCAGGCGTTCACAAACACCATTAGCCTGCGGGTGGCAGCGCATGCAAATTTGTGTTTAATGCCAAGCAGTGTAGTTATGTGTTGGAACATTTCATTGGCAAAGTGCGGGCCATTGTCTGACCGCAACACCTCGCAAACCCCCCAGCTAGGGAAGACCTCCGTCACCAGGAACTTGGCTGCTCTGAAGGCGTCTGCATGAGAGCAGGGTCCAGCCTCTATCCACCTTGAAAATGGGCACACTACCACAATCCTGTATCTGTATCCTTGACATACATTGACCATGTCAACGTAGTCAATGTGTAAGTGCAGAAAGGGTCCTTCTGGCTGGGGTATAGTACCTTTTATCACTTGCAGCGTGTGACCGGCTGTGAACTATTGACAGTTTAGGCAATTGCTGATAAAGTTTGTGACGTGTGAATTTAGCTCGGGACAGAACCAGGCCTCTTTTATTCGTGCTGCAATCACTTCCTTTCCTGTGTGTGTGGGATGGTGTAGTTGAACCAGGGCTGTTTTCAATAGAGCTAGGGGCATCACTACTTTGCCTGTATTACTCTGACGCCATAATGCATCTGTAGGGGACATTGTGCACCCTCTTTTGACCCATAGCTCCTTCTCCACCATAGGTGCTGCTGCCTGTAATTCCATAATTTGAGTTTCAGGGATGTGTGTGTACCCATCCTGCATCAACATCTGTCTTGCCCCCGCACTCCCCCTATCGGTTTTTTTTTTCTGGGAGGGTCCATATTTCGTTAAAATACGCAGCATGTTTGGCATTTGCGTCTGCCGTTTCATTACCTTTTGAGATAGGGTCATCCCCGTTAGTGTGTGCCTGACATTTCACCAAAGCTATTTCTTTAGGGTCATTTATTACTTCAATCAGTTCAGCAAGTAGGAGGGCATGTTGTACTGGGGTTCCATCTTCTCTTCTCAACCCCCTTCGTTGCCATTTTATTAACCCTGAGTGCACTGTCGATGTGACGTATGCACTGTCTGAATATATTGTTACCCTCTTGTCATTGCTCTCTTTTAGTGCCAAAATTAGGGCCACTAGTTCTGCTGCTTGCGCTGAGAAATGCTGTGGTAGTTGGACACATTTTACTGGTACATACATCCAATCCACTGTCAAACTAACCACTGCTGATCCTGTCCTTCGTACCCCATCACTCTGGTCCCATCAATGTACATTATCTCACCCCCCTCTAGGGCATTTTCCTCAACTATTCTTGCGCCGGAGTATATTTCAATGGCTTGTGTGCAATCATGAGCGTAGTCACCATCGTCTACCACCTCTGCTATGAACCTTGCCGGGTTTACATTACTGCACCTTACAATCGTTAATTCTGGTTTGGAAATAATGATCTCGTATCCTGATGCCCTCTGTGTGGTCAATGTTGATTTGGGTTTGTTCAGTATTGCAAAGAGGGCGTATTCCACGAATAGTGTGGTAGGGCACCCCATTGTTATTGATGATGATTTTTCCACCTCAAAGGCTGCGGCGGCCAGGCTCTGTTCGCAAAGGGAAGTGACCTAACATTACAGGGTCCAGGTGTCCGCTGTAAAATGCTACATGCTTGTGTCCCATGCTTGTTTTCTGTGTCAGTACTGCCTTCATTACTGCTGAGTCGCAATGTGAGAAAATGAAAAATTGGTGCTCATAGTTTGGGGTGGCCAGTACTGGTGCTGTTGAGATGGTGTGTTTCAATTCGTCAAATGCCTCTTTCATTCCTCTTGTCCATCCCAACTTTTTATCCCCTTTCTGTGCTTCCTTGAAGGCCTCTAGTAGCGGTCCTATGTATGAGCTGTAGTCAAAAACCCACGCCCTGCAGTAGTTGCATAGGCCCAGAAACTGCTGTAGTTCTCTCACTGTCTGTGGTTGTGGTGTGTTTGTTATTGCCTGTGCCCTTTGTGGTGCAATGTTCCTTCCATGTTGTGAAATGAGCTGACCAAAGTAGAGCACCTGTTCTTGGCAGTACTGTAACTTCTCCTTGTCTACCTTGTACCCCTTCTCAGCTAACACTATGAGCATCTTCACTGAGTCCTTCCTACACCTCTCCTCCGTGGTGCTGCATAGTATTATGTCATCCACATATTGCAGCCCCATGCTCTCCATCTCAATGTTTCCCAAATCCATTTGTATCACTTTGTTGAAGATGGATGGTGACTCACAGTAGCCTTGGGGCAGTCTCGTGTGTTTCCATTTTGTGTTGTGGTATGTGAAGCTTGTCAGATCTTGTGATTCGGGGTGCAGAGGTATCAAAAAGAAGGCATTTTTCAGGTCGATCACGGCACCGTGATGCCTCTGCTGGTATTCCACATAGTATGGTGGCTGGGTTAGCTTCTATGGGGTACTCTGCCTCTACAATGTAGTTCAAAGGTCCTGGATAAAACGCCAAGACCCTCCTTTTGCTTTGCACACAGGGTACACAGCAGTGTTGCATGGTGACTCTGATGGTACTAATATACCATTGTTTAATAGGGCTGTTATTGTTTCATATATGCCCTCATCTGCCTCTTTTGATAGTGGGTATTGCTTCACTCTTGGTAGCATTGCTCCTTTTTTCAGTTTTAATTTTACTCCTCCAATGCTTTTGGTGCAGCCAACCTCATATGGACTGGTGGTCCACAGGGATGTTGGTACAGCTGCCATGTCTTCCTCATAAAATGGCACTGGTGTTGGGGCAGGTGCCTCTAGTGCCATAGCCATTTTTTGTGCCACTTGCTTGTATGTTACTTTCAACCAGATGTTGATGCTCATTCCAAACACCATCTCTCCCTCTCCATTGTCGTCTGAGAAGAGCTCCTCATCTGATACCTGTGTAAGCCTGCACCCCTCTGCCAGTGCTATTACAGCTCTCCAGGCCCTCCCCTCCCTATCTTGGGTGTGTACTGCAATGTAGTCTGCAGTAGCGATAATGCTCTCTCTTTACTGAAATCATTTTTCCCTCATTTCCACTTGCTGGTGTTTCTGGTCTAAATAGGTAAGCTGCTAGCCTCCTCCAAATGTTGCCCTCAATGCCAGGCAACCATGCTATTGCCATGTCTGTCCCATATTGGAAGAGGTCTCCATCTACTGGCTCAGCCCGGGCCACTGTTTGGCCACAGTACGCCTGCAGTATTTGTCGTGCTTTGAGCATGTTAATGCCTGGTGTAGAGCAAATTATGCCCTTCTCCGTGAAGGAGATGGTCATATTCAACCTGCTCATTATATCCCTTCCAAGTATGCTTACTGGTGACAGCTTCGAGTACAGAGGAAGAGACATGTCGTGATCTCCTATAGATAAGGAGATGTTATCAGTGAAGGGAACCAACCCTCGAGCCCCAGAAAATCCTTGAGTGTGCATGGCTTCGCCTGACAATTTAAACTTACCCTCCCTTATGCAAGACCTAGTGTCCCCGGTGTCAACTATCGCCACCTGCATGCATGGTTCCTCCTCAGTATTAGGTGTTACCGATAGGACGGGACACATCAAAGACATCTGTGGGCTGTCCTATTGTGGATATAGTGACTGACCGCTTCCTGTGTAAGGGTTGTGACCCAATATTGTCACCTTCCCTAGCTGTGTCTGCTGTAGGGGTGCATCAGTTGTTGATACTTGTAACGCTCACCTGGTATCCACGGGGACGTCACTCAGCCTGTTATGACCTCTTACGACCTCAAACCCTTCCCTGGAGTCTACTCGACTGGAGACTGGGCCTGAAACACAGGATTGGTAGAGTTTAACTCCATATTGTCTCTGCGTGCTTGAACCCCTTCTTCCCTGGGGTCCAACCCTTCCCTTTGATCCACAGCTCACCTTGTTTTCTTGGAAAGTGTGTGCTCTCCGTCCTGCTTTCAGCGCAGGGGCGCGTTGATTGATGCGGGCACGTTGCTGCCTAGTTACTTCACTGGCAAGTGTCCGAAAGGTAAGTATAACGAGTCTTTTGAACAGTTCTCTAACTTTGTTCCTTTCCTTCCTTAGATGATGGCCGGCGTCCGGGGATGGCGACGTGCTGCTGAGATGAGTCGCGCTGAAGGTGAGTGAGAGCGCGATGCACGATGCGACCCTTTCATATTTGTATTGAACTGAGTTATTTTTCTGTGTCTTTTAGGTGCTGCGACGTTTTCAGCGTGGATGCCGGTTATGAAGAAGAAATGCGGTGAGTAAGCACGGTATGCGGCGCCTCTAGATGTTTCCACGCTAACCTGGAGTGTCTTTTCCCTCTTGCAGATGGATGAGAAGTTCCGGAGACAGAGTTCCCCCAGAGCAGCTAGGATTCAGGTAAGCGTTTGAAGCTCGTACCGTCTTTAAAAATAAGCAAAGATTTGCTGAATGCTTACTAATGCCTTTTTTTCTGTTCTTTTCCCTTTTCCTTAGGAAGCGGCGTGCCGGGATGGGAATGACACCGCCGAAGATGCCCGCAGAACAGACGAAGCGATGAATGATGGACAGAAGCGCCGCAAAGTAAGGCTGTTCTTGTTCTTGCAGGAGCTGATCACAGAAGAAAGATGCAGGCCTACTGGAGACCGATCCGAACACGGTGAGTGTCACGATGCAGGTGCAGAAAACACAAAGCATGTTTCTCAGCCTGGCCGTGGCTTAAATAGTCTCTGTGTATCCCAGTTGTTTCTGGGCTGAACCACACCCAAAAGACTAGACTGCACATGCAGTTCTGGGAACCGAAATATGTGGGGGCATCCATCTTGTCCCCATCAATGCACTACAAGTCCAATCCCCAATGTTATCCTAAGGGAGTGAGTGAGTCTGGTGCCACAAGCACCAAGTCTGACTCCAAGTGGGTCTTTGGAGGGATGGAGAGGCCCTTGAGGGCCATGTAGGTGATTGTGGCCTGGCTCCAGCCTGACATCTTGGAGGGCTGGGGACATGAGGGGCAGGAATCATGACAATACTGCATTGTCCTGGGGACATGAGGGGCAGGAATCATGACAATACTGCATTGTCCTGTATTTGTGTGAGCTGCTGTACTGGTTGTACTTGAAATTGTTGTGTTGCTATCGCCTGTTGCTGTGGTGGTCTGTATGTTTGTACCTGTATCTGTGGTGGTGCCTGCTGTATTTGTGGTTGTTGTAGGTAGGCTGGTGTTTGTGGCTGGGGTTGTTGCAGTGGCGCTTTTTGTTGTGGTAGGCATTGCTGTGTTCCCTGTTGTTGTTGGTGAACTTGTTGTTCCCCCATAGGCCCTTGTAGCACTTGTTCTCACCATGCTGCTTGGGTGGGTCTCATCCTGCAGGTGCGTGACATGTGTCCCACCATCCTACGTATCCAGCATATTGGTGGTTCTCTGGCCTGTAGTTGTTTAAGTACCCATTTCCCATCTGCATATATCCTCCTCCTGTGTATGCCGTGTATGGTGGGGGCGGGGGCATCTGTTGTGTTATTATTTGTGCTGGCTGCTGTAATTGTGCCGCCTGTTGTTGTGTTGTGTCTAGTGCAGCCGTAACCTGTGTGGGGGCGGGTGTAGTTATTAGTGCTCCTTCCATGGCATATTTTGATAATTTCTTCTGTACCAATTTTGCCTCCTCTGCCTTCCTATCTTCCTCCCTTTGTTTCATCTTTTCTTGCCACATCCTGCAGTGGTGAACTATAGTTAGTTGTATTTCTGGCCAGGCCTTAACTTCCATCCCCACTATTTTCTTCAGCTGCCTTTGTACTTCCTCCGGGAGCCCTTGTATTAATATATGGTAGAAAATTGCTAGTGTTTTATCCCACGGCTCCCACGTTTCCAGGCGCCACTTCTCCTGAATCTCCTGGATGTAATCAACAGGATCTTCATTCTGACGCATCTTGCGTGACGTTATTGCTCCTATGTCTGATGTGTATGGGTACTGGACCCTCAATGCCTGCCACAGCGCATGTCTGCAGTTGGCAAATGGTGCTCCATCATGTGACGTGTCTGTTGTTGAGACCCCTGGGAAGCCCGCCCTTTTCCAAATGTCATCTGCAGCATCCCCCATTATTGAGATCAGGAGCCCCTTGAGGTCCCCCACCGCTAGCTTTTGCCCCGCAGTGTGTTTTTCCATCTCATATATCCACTTCCCAGCTCCTCCACTTAGTGATGGAAGTCTGCATTTTATGTTCTCTTTATCGGCATGTTTTCCAGAAGTGGCATCAAATTGTACCCCCTTATTTCCCCCAGTGCCCGTGGGGTTATGTCAGTGTATTCATCCTCTTCCTCTGTGTCAGGTAATTCTGCAATGATATCAATATTACAGTGGTTTGTTCTATCGTCCCCTTCATCCTTCCTCCCTCTCCTGTTACCCTCTTGTATCATTGTGGGCGTGCTTGCCCGTTCTTCCTGTCTGCGTCCTGGGAGGTCCCTAAGTCTACCGACATATGGGGTGTGCGCAGGGGTGGGTGTCAGTGGGCATGGTGTTAGTGGGCATGGTGTTAGTGGGCATGGTGTTAGTGGGCATGGTGTTAGTGGGCGTGGTGTTTGTACTGGTGTCAGTGTTAATGGTTGTGGCGTTCTCCTTGTTGCCTCTCTTACCTGTGCTTCTCCTGTGTTTTCTTATTCCCTTCTTCCGCATGCGGATGGTGACTCGCAGTTAGTGCGTGTAATGTACAGTTTCTCTAAACTCTCTCTATTGCCCTTTCTTCCACTTTTTCCCGAACATTCTTCTTCCTCGCTGCAAGATCCATCAGGAATAGCTAATCCCCACTCTGTGCGTTTTCCCCCCACTGTTACCGTCCTTAAATCTATTAAGTCCGCTTCTTTGTGCTCACCTCCTTTAACAGCGGCCACCTGTGTTGAAGTTGTAGCCACCTCCGAGTCCTGGCGTGTGTATGTCCTTACTCCGTGCTCCACTCTCCTATCTCCTCTTCCTTCTCTCCCATTATTTCAGCATCTATGTCTGTTCTCTTTCTGTGTAGTTATGCCATTACCTCTGCACTTACCTTTGCTAATATCCTCTCTTCTTCTTCCTTTCTCCCCCATTTTCACCCTTACCTTTTTAATATGCTTTCTATTACTTTACCTTCTTCATACTTCCTGGCGCTTTCAGATAGTATCTTCTTTTTGCACAGTTCCATTTCCCTGTCATTTTCTTACTCCTTCTTTTTCATTTCCTGTAGCTCCGCACGTGACACCCTCTCTGCTATTGCCCTTATCCACTCCTCTTCCTTCTTCCTTTCTTCCTTTCTTCTGTTCGCTCCTTCACCCTCACCTGTTCATCCCTATTCTCCTTTCTTTCCTTCTTCCTTCCTCATGTTTCTTGTTCGAGCTGTCTGATCAGAGCGCTTCGTACTTCTCTTAATTCAGCCAACCTTTCCTCCAACATTTCTTCCTCTACCTGTGACAGTCACCCTTCCCTTGTATTACTCACCTCTGTCCCTGTCTGTGCGTTGTATTCTTCTTCCTTGTTCACTCTCCTCACTGCGTCCTCTTCTTCCCCTGTTAGTGTCCCTCGAAGCTTTAGTAGCACCTGTGCTGCTATCCATTCACCTTGTCCTATGTTTGCCATTTTTCCCACAGTTCTCTTCTCGCCACCTGTCCGTGTCTGTGTTGTGCTTGAGTCTATCGTGTCCGTTGCCGCCGCCCCCCTCTGGTAGATATCTGTAGGGGCGTATGGTGGAGGGCTGTACGCAGGGTTTGAGTACCCCTCAGCGGCTGTTAATTGTTGTCTGGCGGTTTCTCTTAACTCTGTTACTGGGTACAACCCTCCTTCTTCCTTCTTTCCTACCTTTGCCAGAGGCATTTCGTCTGTCCCTTCCTTTTCCACCTTTGCTTCTGATACTGTAACCGATGCTTCTTTCTCCCTCATGCCCTCTCCTGTGCATAGTGCATTGTTGCTCGCCGTGCCCACGCCCCCTCCTTTCTCCTTCTCCTCTTTACCCTCCTTCGTTTCTTTGCTCCCTTTCTCCTCTGTTGCCCCTTCCATGGTAAACATTCCCATTGCCCCTGGCCTGGCTCCCTGGAACATCTTCCATAAGTTAAACATCTGTATATGGTGAGCTAATTTCTTTCATTTGTAGGTGTTGTGTATGTATGTCAATAGCGAGTGTTGGGTGTATGAGTCAAAGCTGCCGTAAGGCGGCCATGGTGTTAGTATTTTGTTATCTGTCCCTTGTGTCCAGTCAATGCTGTATTTTATAATTTTCTCCTTACGTGGTGATAAAGACGTGCAAATGTGCT
Source organism: Ambystoma mexicanum (assembly GCF_040938575.1). Lineage (NCBI taxonomy): Eukaryota > Metazoa > Chordata > Amphibia > Caudata > Ambystomatidae > Ambystoma > Ambystoma mexicanum. Next base: position 549,597,587 of record NC_090923.1, read on the forward strand.
GAAGGGGCGTAGTTAAAGCGTTCCCTCTCACTCCAGACCCCGACCCGTAGTATGTGGCCTTGTTACAATTTTCTTTTTCCCACTGTCAACCTTCTTTACCTGGCCCCGTAAGTTGGGGACTTCTGAATGTCAGCTGAAAAGTAATACAATTGCAATTGTGCAGTTTCTTCTCTTTTATTATTTGTTCCCTTTGATGTCACTAGTATGGCCCCCTGCGTCCGTGGCGCACGAAGCCCCCTGCGGCTGCGTGCCCTGTGTGGCATGCTTTTACAGCCGCCCCACCTTCCTTTTTTCATCAAAACCTCTCCCTCCCCTATCTCAAGCCCCTTGCCGAGCATGACCGGCGTTCATCGTGCGCGGCCATCTCTCCCCTTTTTGCTGCTCCGTTATCGAGAGTTGCCAGCGTTCTCCGTGCGCGGCCTCCTCTCCCCTTCTATCCCACACTTTCCCACTTCCTGTCCCCCGGCCACCCCTTGATCAACACGAGATGGTCACAGTGTCCTATACAAGCCCTACGGGTGACGTCACCAACTTCTGTAAACTATTACCGGTAACAAACCTTTATAAGATCAAAGAGCGCGCGATATGTTTTAACCCTCTTGTCCCCCGTAAACCCCACAGCTGTCTTCCCACCTCGCCAGGAGTGGAGGATGCACCAATCAATTACTTATTGCTATCGGACTGCGCACGCTGCATCGCCTCTCGTGTAATACGCCCCCCTCTCTCGGGGAGCTTAACCAATCGTCTTCCGCACTTGAGAACAAAACTAGCTACCTCCTGTGGGGAAACTTCATCTACCCAACGAGCTTCAACACTCAATTAGTAGGAATCCTCATCTATTCATTGATCTGTAACGTCAATTCATAGGAAAGCCACACTCCTCCCCTACAGGTGCCTGTGATCTGGACAAATCAGTTCCTTCCAACAACCACACGTGGTGCCTTTCACGTGGTAGAAGACGACCCTCGTGCCTGTCCTACTACCGCTCACTTGTCTATCACCACTTATTAATCAAACCTTCTGCAACACACTGTAAACACCTCCCGCCACCCTTCTCACAATTCCTCCCCCCTCCCACACAACATTACAATGCTGGTTGGGCGTGTCATACTCAGCAAGTCCTCGTGAGCCGGGGCCGCTCGACCGTGTGCACCCCTCCAAAGCAGCTCGCCACCTCGCCTCGTCTGGACCACGTCTGGACACTCGCCAACCGCGGGTGGGACACTTCTCAAGTCGGCTCCCGAGGGCCAATATCTGGATTGCGCTGTCCGGTCTTCTCACAGTTCTGCGATGGTGTATTGCTCGCCAATAGTGCACGGACAGTCATTTATCACCAGTACAACTGCAGAGCCAATACTTTGAACGCAGGTAGACGACACAATGACTTACAACCACACGCACACTTAGAGAGTAAGTAGCACTTATACGGCTATTTATTCATAGTTAGGCATACATACAATACAAGCATAGATCAGATAAATCATAGGAAAGACAGTAAATTAGCAGGAATACATCACCATGGGTGTAACTTGACGAAATCTCATCTCGCCAGAAGCGGCTGAAAGACCCCGATAACAGCCAGGCCGAGAGCACAACAGCCCACAGGTATGTCGGACCGGAGCGTCCCCCCTCCGACTGAGGTCTTTGTGCTTATCCCGTCTGACCGTTGAGGGTTTCCGCATATATGCCCTCCTCAACAAGGGGTGGCAACTTCTCGAACCTTCTGGCAATGCGCTTGGGCATTGATGGGTGACCGTTGGTTGCCAGCTGGGTCAACCGACAGTAACCTCAAGGAGCAAAGCGCTTCCCTCTCCTAAACGCCCCGGAAAATAATTCCATAACTCATCTCAAAACCTTGGCGCAAGCATAGCAAACCAAAACAAACCTCGTTATCAGGTACCAGCCGGCACCTGCGGATCTTAGCTTTCCCAGCGCCGTGTCCTTGGCTGAGAAAGCCTGCATTCCGAGCCCAGCAGCGAATAACGTTGAAAACATGTTGTTTCGCAAAGCAAGTGTAGCTTTCCACTGAGGCATGGATAAATATCCATTATGGCTCTGAGTGCCCCCAGAATGCACTGCGCACCAGCGCCATGTTTTAGCTCGAAGCGCCATGTTTTAGCTCGAACACCACAGATGGTCCTGTAGTCCTCAAAGGGGGCAACAGCAGAGGCGGCCGTGCTGCCGGGTTGCCTCGTTGCAAGAGGCCTTGGAACGATGCTCTCAGGGTAATAGACCTCAAACAGATCTCAGCAGTGCCTCCAAATTGTCGGAGTGATTTTTCCGGGGGCCGGCAAGGACGTCCGCGGACCTCCGGGGCTGGGGAGGCCCCAACTCCTCCCGCGTCCCAAAAGGAGTATGAGACACACCCAAGAGCAAGGTAATAACTGCTGTTTATTAGAGTAACGGCAGGGATACGCTCAGACCGTATGCATCCAGAGAGGCTCTCTTCATTAGTGGGGCTCGCAGGCCCTTTTTACAGCAGTATGACGCGCTACTTGCGTCACCTGGGAAAATCATCACAAAACCTATCGCCACTTCGGGTTGGTTCCCCGAGTGGTAGGGTTAGTATAGTTACCCTATGGGAGGAAATGTTAGTGGATAAGGATGGGTCAGGTGGGACCCTTGGTGATTGGCTAAGAGTTATGGTGTCAGTGATAAGCCCCTTGTGTTCTGATTGGTTCTCCTGCGAGCCCCCAAGCCTGGGACCATCGCCGTTCCCAGCTCGCGGTGTACCTGACATTAGCAACAAGGTGCAACTATGTGTTTGTGGCAGACAATGGACAGGTCTGCTTACAGGCTGGTGTGCATGTCTTTCCCATAGCTGTAGGTGTCCAACTTGTCGCTTTGTTGTTGCAGATTGTGTCCCAGACGTGGGACCCTGGCGATTTTCTGTCTCATGAGCTTGGCACCTTGTCAGTTCGACTTGGTCACGTGTGGGGAGACCGTAGCTGCAGTAGAATTATGAGCATTAGATTTTGTATTCTGCCTCTGAGGGCTTGTCACCGGCAGGTATAACCTTGCCGCTGGGCGCGCCGCATGCGGGTTGCAACATCGCGGCCTTGGCTGTGGGCTCTCGTTGGGGGCTCGTTCTGCATGGTCAGCACTTGCATTTTCGTTCTGGGAGGATTTTCGTTTGCGAGGCTCCTGCCTTGGGACTCTTGCTTGCGGCCTACTTGGGCCTAGTTCGTGGGTGGCGGTACATAATCCATACTATTGAGGTCGCGGGGTGACAGAGTGTTATACGCAGCATTAGGTATATATGGTGGCGTCTTCATAGGGATAGGTAGCGAGAAAGCATCAGCAAGCATATACACAAACTCTTCAGGCGTCTTGCGTTTTTGCGGTGCTGTAGAAGGCCTATGTGAAAAATAACAACGATGCATGTCCGTGAGTATGTCAGTCCGCTACGTCATAGCACTGAGTATATTCTTCATGTGGGTTGGTGTGTGAGTGACCAGTGTGCATGGGGGCACGTGTGTTCTTGTCTGTTGGCTATATCGTCATGGCATCTCTAACAATGGTGATTTTCGTGGTTGGTGTCTAATCGAGCTGGTGCATGGCGCATGCGTCGGCTTGACCAGGGCGTGTTAGTGGGCATGCTCCTCGTATGTGTATGCCTTTGAAGCAGGATACTTTGTCATCTGGTAAGGAAGGGAATTGTTCGAATTCCTCTCGTGGGGGGTGCTTGGGCCGTGATCCCCTAGGCCATGGTCTGGATGAGACCGGGGGGAGGGTGTTATCCCATTTTCCCACTTCACTTGATACCCGTTTCCTCAATTCTCTTTTAGTTGTTTGGACATTGTCCCCATTGTGGGCCCCCTCACACTGCCCGATCGGTCCATATTCGGATCCATAGCTAAATTGGAAACCCTGCCATCACCAGTTAACCCACCCCCCCTAAACCTGCCCAGTTCTGTCAGGCCCCCCTCCAGAAACCTTTCCTGCCCCTGATTAGGGGGACACACCAATGCCCACATGTACGTTTGGCCTCCCAATTTTCCCATGACCATCACATATCTCCCCTCAGGGTTCCGCTTCACCATCGCCCCTTCCAGCTTCATTAACTTATGGAAAAGGATGGCCACCCCTGCCCTTTTGCACCCAGCGACAGCGTGATATTGAAGTGGATATTCCTATTAAGGAGACGCCCCACATCAGATGTGTTTCCTGCAAGCAGATTATCCCTGCTCCCCTTTTCCTAATATCCCGCAGCACCATCCCTTTCTTGGTCGGGCTGTTCAGTCCCCTCACATTCCATTATTCTAGACTATACATCGCTCTTTAGTTGTAAGTGCTCCTACTTCCTTGTACACATTCTCCTCCCAGACCAGCCCCTTTTACCAGAATTCTAATTTCGAATGGATTGTGTCCTCCCACGTATTCCTTATTTTATGATATTCGTATCTCGCCAGCTTTGCTGCTTTGTAAAAAAATATTCTCGGCAGAGGGCGCTGTGCACGAGGTCATGGCGTTGATGTCCCTCGACGGGCTCTGTACCGTGTCCACGCCACCATCAGTATAAGTAGCTTGTGCCGCGGCCCTTGGCTTCAGTTCCGTTTTTCCGATTGCTTCGCTCTCGAGTTAACAGCGCGCTTCGAATTTTCTTCGAGAAAATGCCGTCTTCTTCTATCCCTTCTACTTCCAAGACGGGGTTCAAAATATGTGTTGACTGTGGATCTAAAATGTCGATCGCTGACCCTCACCGCGTTTGTCTTTGGTGCCTGGGTTCGGGCCATCGGACCAATTACTGTGGCTCCTGTCAGTCGATGACGGAGAAAGCTCTTCGTGATAGAAAAGGTAAACTGGCGGTAGGGCGGAAAGCTTCCAAGGCCTCGTCAAAAAAACATAGAAAGTGGGGCGAATCGAGGAATTCAGATCGGCGTAAACATTCGAAGAGGTCTCGATCACATAGTAGATCGATACGTTCTTCATCTTCTTCTAGGAAGATGAAGAGGAGACACAGATCTCCCTCCTCTTCCTCTGACACATCGACTAAGTCCGATTCTCCAAGGAAATGGGATGAATTTAGAAAGCAAATGATGAAGGTCTTTGAGAATGCAGCCCCGACCCCCTCAAAGAAACCTCGACAGAGCCAGACCCCGGTCGCTCCGTTGGACGACGCAGGAGAGTCCGAAACTACTGTGGGCATAACCAGTAGTAGTCTTTAGTCGGGGCTTGCACCTGTTGTGCAGGCCCGGCTTTTCAACATGCCTTTTTATGGCTTGGTGCTGTTTCGCAGTAAAGCCGATGAAAGCTTAGATAAACTGTAGACCTTCAAAGCGGCGGCTAAATCTCTTAGCGCCTCTATGCGACAGCCTCAGAAACCTTATTCGGGCTCATCTTCCTTTGCGAGGTTGTTCTTTTCAATACTACTCCTCTTTTGGTAGAGGAAGAGGACAGGCCGTACATAAAGGTCAAAGAAAAACTCCTCGTGGTGGACGAGCAAGAGGTGCGAAACCAGCCTCAGGAACGGCATCTTTGCCCTCAGCCGCTCCTGCAGCCGCCTCGAAGTCACTCTGAGGCCTTATCACACAAGACCCCGGTGGAAGACAGAATCCCACAGCATCTGAAAGAATGTCGGGGCATTACTTCAGATGCTTGGGCACTGAGACAGTAGCTCAGGGCTAATGCCTTCCCTTCCTAGAAAGGCCTCGGGACCATCCACCGGGAGACAATTCTACCAAGATTCTAGATCCACTTCTTCTGCAGGAAATAATAACCCTGCTAGAGAAAGGTGCAATAGAACTTGTACCTGTAACGGAGAGGAACAAGGATTGGTACTCCCCTTACTTTTTAATTCCAACGAAGGACAGAGGTTTGAGACCCATTTTGGACTTAGGAAATTGGAACAAGTTCCTCAGGAAGGACAAGTTCAAGATGGTAACCCTTTCTCAGATCCTTCAGGCTCTCCAACTCCAAGACTGGTTGGTATCATTGGACCTTCAGGATGCTTACTTTCATGTGCCAATCCATCTCAAGCACAGAAAGTACCTGAGGTTCACGATTGGCGGTTCTCACTATCAGTTTCAAGTTCTGCCATTCGGGCTGACCTCCGCCCCGAGGGTTTCCACCAAACTGATGGCGGTTGTGGCAGCGAGTCTCGGGAGAGGGGGGATTCACGTCTACCCCTACCTGGACGATTGGTTGAACAAACTGCGTTCTTCCGAACAAGCTCAGAATCATCTGTCAATCCCTCCACAGACTGGGCTTCTCCTTCAATTACAAAAAGTCCCACATGATACCATTACAAAGGCTATAGTTTATTGGAGCAGTCCGGGATACTTCCTCAGGCAAAGCCTCGCCTCCCGAGGTGAGAGCTCTCCACATTCTGCAGATGGTAACAAAATTCCAGAATGCCCAGCATCTGCCGGCCTTTGATTTTTTTTTTTTGAGGTTGCTCGGTCTCATGGCATCCTGCATTTTTTTTAAAAATGATTTTTATTGGCATTTCTTCAAACATGAACTTCGGGACTCCACAGTGTCCCACAAACCTCCCCCCTCAACACCCTCCTCCCTCCTCACCGCTTTTAACGTCTTTGCACTGTCTCTGTGACCCTTGGATGTTTTTAGCTTAGGCTGTGAACATATCAAGTATGCGGATGATGTGGGGGCACCATTGCTGTATGTAATCGCTGTGCAGGAATTCAATGGCTTCTCCCCAATCCGTGGTGAACTTCTGTCTGTCTCCTTGAAGGTTATACGTGATCCTCTCCATAGCTACGTATGTCCAAATCCTTCGAAGCCATTCTTGAGTGGTTGGAGGGGCCTTTTGTTTCAATTTTTGCGCTATGGCTAACCACGCTGCTATAAGGAAGCCCATGAAGTTCCGTTTTTGTGTCTTTGTAAAGGATTTATCTCGGGGGGCCCACATGCCGCACATCCAAATGTCTTCTCCTAGATTGGCCGCGTCCTCAAAGATTGTCTGCATTTGTGCTTTCACTTCCTCCCAAAATTGTTGTATTTCTATGCAGTCCCACCAGATATGTCTCCAAGTTCCCAATGAGTCGCATCCCTTCCAGCATTTCCCTTGCATTGTTGGGAACATTTTGTGGATTCTATCCGCCGTATAATGCCATTGAATCATCACTTTTGTCTAGGCTTCTCTTGTTTGTACTGCCCGTGTCCGTTTCGGGATTATTTGCCAAAGGTATGACCATTGGTCCCTCGTGATTTGTTTTCCTAGGGTTATTTCCCACTTTTTCATGTACTGCCAGGTGGTGTTTTCTTCTTGGGCGTTAATGAATTTGTAAAGAGTGGATACAAATTTTGTTTCGCCCGTTTGGGTCATAATATAGGTCTCAAATGGGGTGAGGTCTCTAGTCCATGCTTTTGTTATTCTTGGTGTTGTGAGCCAGTGGTGGAGTTGCTCATACTGGTATCTGTCCCTTTCCGTAAGTCCCAGGAGTTCCTGGCATTCTTGGAAGGATCTGATCTGATGTCCCTCAATCATATCTCCCACTTTTGTGCAGCGCCATTTCTTAAAGGATCCTTTTTCCTGACCGGGGGGGAAGTCTGGGTTGTCGAAGAGTGGTATGAAGGGGGCGGGATCTATCGTTAGGGTTCCCTTTTTTGTTGCTCAGTTCCATATTTCCATGGTGGAGCTTCGCTAAGTTTGATGTTATGGTGTCTGTGTACGGGTTTCCTCCATAGGAGGTGGCGCAGATTTGCTCTTGCAACCGCTCTGTCCTGTGCCTCCCACCATTTTTCTGAGTTATCCGTGAGCCATTCGTGTAAGACCCACAGTTGTGCCGCCTCGTAGTACTTCTTCAAGTGGGGGAGCGCGATTCCTCCGTCTGATTTATGTGCAGTGAGCGCCTGTTGTGACAATCTCGGAGTTATGTTTTGCCATATGTATTTCGTGATGATTTTGGAGAGGGTTTTAAAAAATGCTGGGGGGACACGGATGGGGAGAGCCTGGAAATAGTATAGCAATCCGGGTAATATCGTCATCTTGATGACAGTTATTCTGCCCCACCATGAGATTGACAGTGGCTTCCATCTGAGTAAATCGCTTTTTATGTCTTCCAAGAGTTTGGGGTAGTTTCCTTTGTAGAGGTTCTGAATCTGTGGTGCCAAGGTAACTCCCAGATATTTCACTCCTTTTGTAGTTGGATGTCTTTAGTTGTCTTGTATATTTCTTCTTTGTCTCCCGCCAGGGCCAATACTGAAGATTTCTGCTTATTTATCTTCAACCCCGAGATCGCTCCGTAGTCGTCTATTTGCTGGATGAGGAGGGGGAGCGTTTTGCTTGGATCTGCTACGGTCAACAACATGTCGTCTGCATATGCCACCGTTTTATGCGTGTGCCCTCCCATTTCTATGCCCCTAATGTCCGGTGCCGCTCTAATCTTTGCTAGGAGGGGTTCTAGGAAGATTGCATAGAGTAGGGGTTATAGGGGGCATCCCTGCTTCGTTCCCCTGCTGATTTTGATTGGGTCTGAGAGTTCACCATTGACTGCGATTCTGGCCATCGGAGTATTATAATTGGCCCATGCCCATTTTCTGTAATGTAGCAAATAGCATTGACCATCACCTGGTCGAATGCTTTTTCCGCATCCAACGCTATTATTGCCGAGGCGATTTCCATGATTCCGGTCTTCTCTATGAGGTGAATTTTCCTTTTGGGGATGATGCCTGATTGTTCTTGGTGGATTAGTTTGGGGAGCTAATCGGTTGGCCAGGACTTTTGTATAGAGTTTGGCATCTACATTGATTAGGGCGATTGGGCGATATGAGCTCGGTTTTTCAGGGTCTTTTCCTTTCTTGTGGAAGACTAGATGGGGAGTTAATATGTCAGCGTATGTTTTATAAAATGCGGCAGTAAAGCCATCTGGCCCCGGGGCTTTATTCTTGGGGAGGTCTCTTATTGCCTTCCCTACCTCGTCAGTCGTGATTGGTTGGTAGAGGGACGCTTTTTCTGATGGAGTTACTGTTGGGAGTGTTACCCCTGTCAGAAATGCCATTTGTGCCTCTTTGTCCGGCCGCTGCGACGTGTACAGGTTCTGATAGAATTCTCGGAACACATCTTTTATGTCCTTCGTTTGTGTTTTCTTTTCTCCTTGTCCATCTGTCAGGATTTTCACTGTTTGGTCTTGGCGTCTGCCTTTTAGTTGTCGTGCTAGTAGCTTGTCCGCTTTATTCGATTTCATCGCATAGCAGTGTTTTGTATGCAGTAATTGCGTTTCGGCTCTTTTGGTCCTTATCCGGTCTATCTGGCTCTGAATGTGTCGGTATGCTCTCTTCAATTTCCTGGAGGTATTCTTGGTCATTTCTTCCCTTATTTCTTCCAATTTTTCCCCCAGCTCGTCTTCCCATTTGTGTATGAGCTTATCTTTTCAAGCTTTTAAAGCTATTAATTGACCCCTTATCACCGCTTTGAAGGCTTCCCATTTGGTGCTCGGGGAGACGTCCGGGGTATCGATGTGCTCAAAGTATTCGTCAATTTTTTCTCTGATCGTTTCTCTTGTCACTATCACTTGTAGTATTTCTCCAGGGAGAGTCCATCGCCATAACCCTGAATGGTTCCGCAGTTTGGGGAGGGTGATCCAAAGTGGTGCGTGGTCTGATAGTGATATAGTGCCTTTTTCGATATCCTGAATTTCTCCAAGTAAGGCTCCTGAAGCCCATATGTAGTCTATCCTAGAGCTCGTATCGTGTACTTGTGAGTAATAAGTATATCCTCTGAGTCTTCTCCACACGTCTTCTAGTGCCAGGTTCTGCATCGCCTGCATGAGCGCTGGTGACGGGGCCCCCTGTTGGGATGTTTTTGGTTTCGAGCGATCTTCTGATAGGTTCCACGCTATGTTGAAGTCTCCTGTCAGGATCACCTCTCCTTCCGCAAACAGTTGCTTTGATGAATCCTTCCTGGCCCGTATTAGGGGCGTATAGGGTTGCAATAGTCACTTTGCGATTGTCTATCTGGATCTTCGCAAAGATGTAGCGGCCGTTTTTGTCTGCTAGAGATTCCTTGATTTGGACCTGCAGGTGGTTGGCAAAAGCAATGAGTACACCTTTTTTTTTTTCTTCGTCGTTGGATTGAATAATCTGTTTGTATCCTCTTATCCGGAGTAGATTCTTCCTCTTCTTCTGTATATGAGTTTCTTGGAGCATTATTATATCAAACTTTTCTCTGTGTAAGAAGTGTTCCGTTTTTTTCCTCTTCACGGGCGTGTTCAGCCCTCTGATGTTAAAAGTTAAGATTTTCAGCCCCATTCTTCCTTGTGTTTTTGAGGTTCCTTGCAGGGACCATCCAGTGGATCGCAATGGTGTGCGTTCGAGCCGGTGATTGAGTCTATTCCCTCCCAAACTTTCCCATGAACTCCCTCCCTTCCCCCTCCCTTCCATGCCCCCCCAACATTGTCTCTGAGGAGGGCCCTGGCCCCTATGGTTGCTCCGTCATTGCGTCTTTGCTCCATGCCCTCTAACATCTCAGGGTGACAGTTCGCAGAGGTTCCTAAACCCTGCTTGTGGCGCGTTTCCACGATGGTCCTGTGGCTCAGCCGCGCTAAGTTTTCGGCACTTGCCCTTACTGAAGTACTAGTGTTCCTGTAGTCTCTCCCTCCTGGCCTGCCTTGGAGTTCTTTTTCTGGGACATTAATTTTAGTCTAGGTTACGTGATTGGAGTCTCGTTCTTCTTTTTACCGTTTGTCACCCCCTCGGCTGTCTTCGTTGTTTTGGGGGTTCCCTAGTTTTTGTAGGATCTGGTTCGTGTTCCTGGCATCCCATGATCTTAAGGCCCTCTTCGCATGTTGTGATTCGATGTTGTCTTTCTTCCCATGAGAATACAAGGCCAAAGGGGAATGTCCATTTGTATCGAATTTGTTTTTCAGATAAGAATTTGGTCAACTGGCTCATTTCTCTTCTCTTTCTGAGCGTGGATTGTGCTAAGTCCTGGAATAGTAAAATGTCTTTGCCGTTCATTCTTATTTGTTCCAGTGTCTGGGCCTCTCCCAATATTCGTTCCTTTTGTACGTAACTTGTCATGGCCACTAAGACGTCTCTGGGGCGGGACCCGGGGTCCCCTGCTCGCCGAGGGCCTACCCTGTGTATTCTGTCGATGTGGATGTCTTCCCTGGAGTCGTCCTTCAATATGTCTTGGAACACTTGTTGTACTGCTGTACGGAGATCTTTGTCCTCTACGGTTTCCGGCATATTTTTGATGCGTATGTTCGATCTCCTAGATCTGTTCTCCAAGTCTTCGTATTGTGTTTCGAGTTCCAGAGCCAGACGTGCGAGGCGGTCTTGTGCCTCGGCTTGTAGGGTCACCTCTTTGTCCATGTTTTGGACCGTCTTTTCTAAGTTGTCCGTCCTCTCCTCTAGGGATTCAATGTCTTGTTTTAGATCCTGTACTGCCTGTCTCAATTCCCCCTTCCTATTGTCAAATTGTGACTGTGTTGAGGTGATGAATTGGTCTTGAAACTCCTTAAACCACATTTTCATGTCATCTCATGAGGCTGCCATATCCGAATTTTCGTTTCGCTCTGTAGGGTCTCTCTCTGAGCTTTTCTGTTTGTTTGATTGCTTTATTCCTGCGTTTCCTATTCCCCAAATGTGGGACAGATCTTGTGTCTGTTTGGACCCTCCTTTATTTTTAGTTCAAGCCTGTGACCCCTGCTTCGTCCTGGCTTTGGACATGTGTGTATTTTCTTTGCCCGGAGCACTTTCTCGGTGAGGTTCACTCTTCGGGCCTACCAGGCCCTGGTGTCGTTGTGAGGGTTCGTTTGCCCCTTTGCAATATCTTGTGCCCCGCCGCTTTTCGAGTGTTGGGGTGAGGCGTGTCCTTTTTCCTGGGGCCTGTTGGATTTCTTGCCCCTGCGCTGGCACTCGAGGTTGGGGGTCTTTTTATGTGTCTGGGGGCCTGGGCCACTGGGGGCCTTCGCGGTCCCCCTGGGTCCTTCGTGCGTTATTGGCCCGGTCTTTTTCCTGGGTGACTGTGCTGTTTCAGACCCACCTCATGGGGGGGTCAGAGTCTCTCTTTGTTTGTGTGGGTGAGTGCTCGAGGCTCTCTTTCGTCCCCTTGCGTGTCCGTGGGGGGGGGCTAGGCTACCCTCCACTTACTCCTCGCTCTGGAGCCCCCTATTCCGCGTTCTGGGGCTGCGTAGGGGTCCGCGCTTGGGGGGGACCCCTCCCCGCTTGTCCCGGGATCTCCGCCTCGCCTCGTACCTGCTTTTCGAGTCCCCGTACGGGCCTCCGGGTTCACCTGGGCTTGATCGCCTGCCTCTGGATCCGCTGGGCTCCGACGGCTGCTCTCTGCTGCTCGCTCCGGTACCTCCTCTTCCTGGTCGATCGGAGGCACCTTTTCTCCCTCCTGGCCAACTCCCTCTCTCGGGCGGCTTCTCTCTCGGCTGCTTCCCTTCTTTTCGGCGCTGCGGTGGCCTCGGGGCCCGCCTGGTCCTCTTTGGCGGCGTCTCTGCAGGGCGGTTTCCTGAGCCTGATGTCGCTGCTATCCTCTGGGTTTCTCCCCTGCTGAGGTACGGGACCTGTCCTTCGGGACTCACTCTGCTTCTTCCGGAGTGTACGCTGGTCCCCGGCTGGAAGCACCTCGCTCTGTTGACGGCCGTGGCGTCCGATCCTTGTTGGAGGTTCCGTGCCGGCGGGAAGCGGAGCTGGGCCGGGGCCAAGGCTTCGACGCAACCGCCTCCGAGGTGCACAGTTCGGCGATTCTTCGCTCCCTTTTCTCTATCCGAGAGAGGAGGGATAGAGGAGTGGACTTGATGGGCTCAGTACCAGCTTATATTATTTTCTTTATTATCGCGGCCCGGGCTGGGGGACGGAGCTACGCTCACACACGTCTGCCCGGCTCGGCCGCCAGCTTGGAATCGCATCCTGCATTTTTCTGGTGCCAGAGGCCCAATTGAGGATGAGATCTTTTCGATGGGCTCTCAGGACTCTGTGGTCCCAATTCTCTGGGAATATGTCGGATCTTCTGCAAGTTCCAAGCACAGTTGCTCAAGACCTTCGTTGGTGGGCTTGCAACGACAACACTCTCAAGGGAGAATCTTTTTGGCAACCATGGCCAGAGATAACTGTAGTGACCACTCACGGGTGGGGAGCCCACACCAACAATCTGACAATAAGCGGTCGTTGGTCTCCATCGGAGTCCAAACTACACATCAACCTGTTGGAGCTGAGGGCAATCAGACTAGGGCTGAAGGCCTTCCTGCCCTCTGTACGGGGAAAGAATGTCTTGATAATGACGGACAACACGGTGGCCATGTGACCACTGTGCAGAGAGGCAGTGCAGTTCTGGTTCTGGGCAATACGAGAAGGAATCTGTTTGTCGGCAGTTCACCTAGCCGGAGAGCAGAACACAGCAGCTGACGATCTGAGCAGGCAGAGGCCAGTATCCCACAAGTGGGAAGTAACTCAGGAAGTCCTTCAAGAGATCTTCACCCTTTGGGGACCCCCTCAAGTGGATCTGTTCATGACCAGGGTCAACCGGAAGTCAGAACAGTACTACTCAAGGGAATTTCCTCCGAGAGGAGCTCTAGGAGATGCGTTTGTGTTGTACTGGGAGTTTCCACTTCTGTACTCGCTCACCCAGTGCATCAATGTCTCTGCGATTCGTTGTGATCTCCTGCGAGAGTTCCTCCATGATACGGCCCGCCTCTGCTTTCACTGTCACCGTTATCTCCCCTTTAAATTTGGCCAGGGTTGCATGTAGATCTTCCTTGTTGAACGCCATCTCTTCTCCGTTGCCCACTTCCTGGTTCCAACAGTGGAGTGTGGTTTGAGTGTGCCCCTGCTGGTGTGTCTCTTGCGCCTGAGCTCCAGATGTGATGCCTTTCATCTTCAGTCCCATTCACATCCTCCGTTAGTTGGCTCCACCACTCCAAATGGGACACTCTACCACTTCTCCAGTCCTTATTGCCCCTCCTGCACCATCCACCGTAGCACCTGGGCACCTTCGCAGTATGTGGATGAGCTATTCAGCTGGTCCCCCCACCAGGGGTGAGGATGTGCCCTTTGCCCTTGTCCACCTCTACTTGATTCTGGCAGCCAGTTATTCCACCATTGACGTTTGAAGGTCCCAGCTCTCAGAGCTCTACTGGTGCTCCTGTCCAATGCTCCAGATGTCACAGCCTCTTCATGGAGAGAGCATGAAAGGGCTCCTTCTTGCCTCTCATCTCCCTAACCAAGGCTGCTTCTCTCGTCTCTAGCTTTCCTGTCGGGATTCAGCAAACTCACTTGTCCTTTTCCCCTTAAGTATCAGCCCGCGGCCCCCTCCACTGCAGCTCCAGCTTTTCTCCTCACCAGGTGCCTGCACTGCTCTTTTCTTCGCTTTGTGGTCCCACGGGGTCCTCCTCCTGTTGCCGCTCTCTGGACCACACTGTTATTGCCTGAGGCTTCTCACCGGACCACCCCTGCCCGTTCTACAGATCAGGCACCTTTCTGCAGCTTATGCCTCCAGGCTCTGCCCTTTCATTCACCATCTGGCCCCCTGGGATCCTCCACCGCTTGCCACCCTGCGGATTGCCCTTCTCTTGCCTGTGGCGCCTCACCGGGCCGTTCCCACCCGTTCTTCACTGCAGGCACTTTACAGCTGATGGCGCCCCCAGCTGGCACGATCCCATCTCTGCTGCCCTGACATGGGAGCTCCTCTGCTCTGCACCCTGCTCCTGCACCGCACATCAAGAGACAAGCGCGGCAAGCCCCAGGCCTCACCAATGCAGCCGCCCGCCTTAAGCTCTCGATTGGCAGGTGCGGCCGCCAGTTCCCCCTGTGCCGCACCTCGGCATCCTCCTCACTGGGCTCTCTTCTGGCTCCTCCAGTGACTCTCTGGCACATCCACTGGCCCACGTCGATAGTCACAGCGAATGCCGGCCCCCCCCCGGGTCGCTACATCTCCCCTCGTCAGGCGCAGTGCGGCTCAGCTCCTACCAAGTCAGCAGCCCACCCAGCCTGCCTCCACTGTGCCACCCACCATTTTCCCGCAGGCCTCTCTTTGTGGCTGTTGACACTCTCTTCTCACCTCCCGCAGCCCAGTCCTTGCGGGCTGCGCCTTTGCTCCCTCGTTGACTGTGTTCGGTCCTGCAGCCTTCCCTTCACACCAGGGATCCTCTGTTGTACGGAAGATGCAGGAATAAACTTTAATTTCTCACATTCAGGGACAGAGCTTGCATTGCGCACGTCCGCTCAGCCCTCCATCTTGGCCACACACCCCCATGCCCCTCTTAACAAGCGGATATATGTTTCATTATCACAGAGTGTAATATAAGGACATGATAGAAACTTCCATGACCTCAATGGAGCATCTCGAAAATGAAAGCGTTGATTTAATTAATACATTGTGCTTAAGCAAATTCAAAAGTATAGATAACTACATAAATATATATACATTTATATATCGTATAAATAAAAACAACTTTTTTCATCAAGAGTTATGTTTAATCTAACAAAAGCTAAAGTGTACAAAGAGTAGGAATAATGCAGTTAAGGTACAAACTGTCACTGCATACTACTACAAACTCAACTACGAAATTCAAAGTATAAACGCTAACACCGTTACACTACAAATTGAATCTTAAAACTAATTAGTTTTAAGGTTCTATTTGTAGGGTTATGGAGTTGGTGTTTATACTTTCAGTTTCATGTTTGAACTTGTAGTGGTATGCAGCGAATGAATGTGCCTTAGCATTATTATTCCCATTCGTTGTACACTTTAGTTTTTGTTAGGTTAATGTTAACTCTTGATTAAAAGTATTTTTAATGTATAATTTCAGTGGGTTTTTTGTGGGCGTTGTAGTGTGTGAGTGTATGTTTTAGTGAGTGAAGTGTGAGTGTATTAGCATATGTGTGTATGGCATATGACCTATATGTTTTACATTTGGTAAAGGTGCGCAATAGTTTTAATACATATAGTAGCATATATGTACGAAGAGTGGGTGCGTGTTGTCAGACTGTGTGGTGTAGTAAGTATGAGTACTTGGTGTTTAAGAGTCTGGAAGATGAGAACATGGCGGATAAGTAGCAGATGAGTGTTTGGTATAAAGTCATTATATACGCCTCGTATACATATGAAAAATTACATTAAAGTCAGGTTTGACTTTGATGTGAGTTTTCAGTATGTATAAGAGCATATACGAGTTACAGTTTGTAGATGTGCGTAATTTCTATCTCCTGAAAACTGACATCGAAGTCAGTCCTGAATTTCTTGTGAGGTTTTAGTTGTAAATTAGCGCACATGTGAGACGTACATTCATAGTTAGTTTATAAAATATACATTCATTCTGCTCACAAATCATATGCCCCATATACATATGAAAGCTCACATTAAGTGAGTACTGACTTTGATATGTCCTTTTATTACATAGAAGAGGCATTTATATGTTTTACAGTTTGCACCTGAATGCAAAAATTACATCAGTACTGACTTTAAAGCGAGTTTTCATATGTAATGTACCACTTCTACATGTATGGGTGAATTATATAGATAATATATATGTATAGAAGCTTTACATTGATTCTGACTGTGTGTTGTAATAATGTGTGTTGTAAGAACATGTAGCGTAAGTGTGTGTGTCATAATAGCATTCTGCATAACAGCATGTGCTATAAGAGCATGTGTGGTGAGAGTGTATTGTGTGTGTGTTGTAGGAGCGTGTGTTGTAGGGGTGTGTGTTGTAGGAGCATGTTTTGTAAGTGTGAGTGTGGTGTGTCATAAGTGTCTTTGTCAGAGTAGCGTATGTTGTAGGTGCAGGTGTCGGAATGTGTGTGCCATAAGTATGAGTGTCGTGAGTGTGTCATAGTTGTGTGTTTGTCATAGAAGCATGTGTCGTAGGAGCATGTGTTGTGTGAGTGTTGTGTGAGTGTTTTAAGTGTGTTGTAAGAGCATGCGCCGTAAGAATGTGCCATGGGAGTGTGCATTGTAGGAGCGTCTGTCACAAATGCGAGTGTCACAAGTTGTTGTAGGAGCATGTGTCATAGCATGTGTCGTTGGTGCATGTGTCCTGAGTGTTTGGTATTAATTTGCAAAATGCATCTGTCCTATACGTCTCCTATACGAATTAAAAGTTACATTGAAGTGTGGTTTCACTTTGATGTGAGTTTTCAGTATGTGCAAGTGTCATGTATGAGTTTTAGAGCTCACACATTACGCAATTTACATCTCCATGGAAGCTTTATATTCATTGGGAGTGTGTACCATAATTTTGTGCATTGTAAGAACATGTAACATAAGTGTGTGTGGCATAAGAGTATGTTGAGTAATAGCACATGGCTTAAGTGTATGCGTCATATGACCATGTGTGTTAAAGGTTTGTTGTGTGTGTTTTGTAGGAGTAAGTGTCATAGGAGCATGTGTTATGTGTGTTGTCAGAGCGTGTGTCATAGAAATGTGCGTCTTAAGAGCGTGTGTTGTAGGTGCATGTTTCCTGGGAGCATGTCGTAAAACTTGTGTCATAAGTGTGAGTGTGATAAGTGTGAGTGGTGTAAGAGTGTGAGTGGCATAAGAGCATAAGTCGTAGGAGCATGTGTCATATGTGTTGTAGGTGCATGTGACGTAGGCGCGTGTGTCATAGGCGCGTGTGTCGTAGCCATGAGTGCCTAAGTGTGTTGTAGGAGCATGTGTCATAAGAGCATGTCATAGAAGAGTGGGTAGTGAGTGTCGTTGGTCTGAGTGTCGTTGGTCTGAGTGTCGTTGGTCTGAGTGTCGTTGGTCTGAGTGTCGTTGGTCTGAGTGTCGTTGGTCCAAGTCTCATAAGCGTGAGTCTCATAAGCGTGAGTCTCATAAGCGTGAGTCTCATAAGCGTGAGTCTCATAAGTGTGAGTCTCATAAGCATGTGTGTCATAAGGGCATGTAATAGGAGCGTGTGTCCTAAGTGTGAGTGTAAAAAGTGTGTGTCACAGGAGAGTGTGCTAAAAGTGTGATTGTGGTAAGTGTGTCATACCGCATGTATCATAGAAGAGTGTGTTGTAGGAACATGTTACATAGGAGTGTGTGTCATAAGGGTGTGTCATAAGTGTGGGTGTTGTAGGTGTGTCATTAGAATGTATGTTGTAGGAGCTTGTGTCATAGGAATGTGTGTCGTAGCCTGTGTCATAGGAGCACGTGTCATAGGAGCGTGTGCTATGGAGAGTGTGTCATAGGAGAGTGTATCATAAGTATGTCGTAATTGTGTCATATGATCATATGTCGTGTGAGAATGTGTTATAGGAGCATGTGTCATAGGTGTATGTATCGTAAGGGTGTGCTATAAGTGTGAATGTGGCAAGTGTGTCATGGGAGCATGGTTTGTAAGACTGTATGGTGTAAGGCATATGAGCGTTTAGTGTGTAGGTATCTGGCATGTGACGGTATGGCGTATAAGCAGGTTAAGAGCGTTTGGTAAAAAGTCATAAAAAGCTCCTCTCCTGTATGCCTCTGATACATATGAAACGTGAAATTGAAGTGAGGTTTCACATTCATGTGAGTTAAATATGTACAAGAGTTGTATATGAGTCTTACGGTTAATACATTACACAATTAGAATTTCCTGAAAAACTCACATGAAAGTCGGTTCTGAATTTCATGTGAGTTTTGAAACGTATATTAGCATACACGTACGAAATGTACATCACCCACAACTACTGGTACACTTTGTATATAAAAATGTACATTTATTCTGCTCACATATTGTACACCTCCTATTTTTATAAAAGCTTGCATTAAGTGAGCTCTAACTTTGATGTCAATTTTCAATACATACAAGAGGAGTATGAGTTTTATAGTTCTCAAATGCATGAAATTTGCATCTCCTGAAAACTGACAACAAAGCCAGTCTTGTCTTTGATTAGAGTTTTCAGATGTATAGTAGTGTAGTTGCACGAAATGTATGTTTCCCGCAAGTACTGTAACTTGGATGTGAATTTTTAATAAGTCTAAGAGGATTAAAGGAGTTTTACATTGCAGAAATGGACGCAATTTAAATCTCTTCTACATCTTGTATTAATATGAAAACTGACATCAAAGTGAGTCTCTACTTTGATGTGAGTTTTCATACGTACAGTAGTGTATATTACCAAATTCACATCTGTCAACACGTATTTGTATAGTTCTTATAAATGATGCACAGTCATTCTGTGCATGCATCTTATAAAGACAATCTTAAAACAATATCTCAAAATTGGCCAGATTGACTCACAAGTTTTTTTTTATTTCAGTGCACCAATTCATTGTAATATCTAGGTGCAGGCAAAAATCCAAGTGACCAATTCTGAGATATCTGGACCAAAACAATATGTTAAAAACTGTTCAAAACACAATCACATTTTAAAATATGGAGATGTCCATGAAGCTTTTACAAATGGCTTCAAAGAAAAGATTCTACAAGATTTATTGTCCTCTCAACAGGTATTAAGATACCTTCATTAGCATCAACCTTTGCTGTATGTGAATGGAGCTAGAAGCACTCTTACAAGTGCAGTTTAGGGTACATTGTATACGCAGGAACACCCAGTAGACTCCGATAAGAGAAGCTAATAAGATCAGGATTTCATGCATTCTAAAAGTTCCTAAAGACCGGTAAGCCAACCCCATAAGGCCCAACCAGTTCCTGTGTTTGCTTTGTGTGGGGGTGACAGCTGACTGTGTTGGGGTGACAGCTGACTTACAGAAGTGGGAATGTATGAGCAGCACTCAGAGCCGATGAAGGTGCATACTCATCCCAGTAAGGCTAGTATAATATTCAAAGCCATGTGGTTCTGTAGAACTATAGTATGCAAGGCAACTTTTTCATGGTTCATCAGGCTTAGAATATCAAATTTGATGTTGGCAATTCTTTCCAAGAGTAGGGCCAGAACAATGATCTTGGGCCTCATTATAAGAAGGGCAGTAAGGGGGTAACGGCACCGGTAAAGGCGCCGGAGCCGTTAACCCCATACCACCCTATTACAAGGTCCCCTTGCGGGACCCGCTCTGGACGTCTGGTTTTAAAAGACGTCCTTAGCGGGTCCCACGAGGGGGCCAGCATGCTTACAACGGGCCCATCATTAATGGGGATGGTCCAGGTTCCCTGCATGGGGAAATATCTGGCCCTCCAAAGTCGGAATGGCCCGATATTTCCACATTCAGGGAACCCGGATGGCTGCCTCCAAACTCGTAATGAGGCCCCTTGTCTCGGTTTAGCTTAATGCCTAACCAGGCCATTGTTTTGCTTTAGCTTGGCCACATGTGGGGAACCCTGATACTTACGTTTCCTCAGCCCCTGACAAAACCAGTTATTGAACTCAGATAGGCACAAACTCACACTTAGAATAATCGTTATAATAACAATGAAAATGGCACTTTATAAGCCCTTTATTCATACAATATATATATGTATAGATATATATATGAACTTGGCATACATCAACAAACATATATTCAGATATGTAAAAAGTAAGCATCACCATTAGAAAGGACATAGAAGACACCTTCATCTTGGCCACTGTGACACTGCTTAGTCCCAGAGCAGGTAGGCGAAGAGATCACTCATACTAACGGGGTCTGAGGCAGATCGTCCTCTCACTCAGCAAGACTGCATCACCCGGGGGTTCAAGTTCTAACTAACATTTGCCACAGAATGCTCTCTCTTTATGGGTCATTCCCCCACCGTTCTCAGTTATGACTACCGTCGGCCGAAGAGTAGATCACAAGTGGAAGGGGCAGAGAGTGTAAAAAAGCAGTCAGAAGTGGAAAAATCCAGTGCCCCTCTCCTTACATTCATTCCCAGAACCCCTTATCATGCAAATGCGGACCACTCCGACTCCCTCTCTGTATTCGTCCTTCAGTGGACAATACCCTAACTATTCTCTACAGTGAGTCCACTCAGCAACAATATTTATGAAGTTATGTGACCTTGCTCTGCTTTCGTTACTGAAATGCTCGTTTATTCTCCGAGGCCCACGGGAACGCAGGCTTTTATTACAGTGATGGGAGATGAGTGTCCAAAATGGCTGCGCACCAGTGCCATATAGTTATTAGCTCGCATTTCGCACACGCATTACACTCCACCCCTTGGACAATCAACTACCATAACCCGTTGGGCATGCAGGGGACACCCAAAATCTTCAAATCATTCTCCAAATGTTAGGAATACATGAAGCACAACAACAAAAGACAATTACTACAATAGCAATACCAAAAAGCCAAATCAATGCAGAACGCAGTGCTTCAGGAATCCATGCAGATAAGTTTTCCCATCAATTCCCGTCTTAATCTTGTGTTACTTGGGCAGCCAACTCCTTTATACCCTTAATGTGTTTTTCAATAGATCGGGAATGGTCTCCCAGGTCCAAACAACACATCCCATCCATACTCTCACAACCTAAATTATGCTTTAAAAACAAATAATCAATAGCTGATCTGTTTTGCAAAATAGCTTTCCTAAAATGTCTATTGTCTATCAACAGTTCAGTCAAAGCTTGTGAGGTTTCATTAGGCCCTTTAACTACCAGGCAAGCTAATTTAATCATGGTCTTATACCCCCCTGCCGCTATTCCCCAAATTCCAATAATGGAAATGGCTAATGCTAAAACTTCCGCTTTAGAAAGCAAATGCACTTCCGAATTGCAGTCTGGTGATAAAGCTGCATATGAAGCAGCACGTGTAGAACGTGCACTTGCTGGTTTCAAAGGGTATGTAATTAAACCAAGCCTAGTCAAAGCGCATGGACCACTTGAAATATTAGCAGGAATGTACGAGTAAGTGAAGTTCCCACAGGAAAACAACCAATCGGGGGGAAGTTTTACATGATTCAGGTGGCTAGCAGTGGAAATAGTGAAATTACATATCATATTATTTGAAACATCAATACAAACATCTATAGATCTTGTACACAATCGTTGCTCAAAATCAGTCATTTTCTCTTTCACATTAATTTGCAATTGTTGACACTTTCCAATGTAAGATGGATCACAAGTCATTCGATAGCAGACATCTACAGGAGTGATGTCATGTGTCATGATACGAGTCATGTTTCTCCATTTGTGGCTAGTGTCAGCACAAAACGTACAGTACTCATAAACGGAAAAATAATTCTGGACATCCGAATGCTCAACCACGGAATCATTATGCAATACTTGGCATAAGTCCTTTAAAATAGGGGTAGGTGGTGGAATAGCCACAAGACAAGTTGAGATCAGATCTGCGGAGCTATGTATATCCGTTAAGCAGAAATGCTAAATGTTCATAACTTGCTGGGCTAAATAGACCCACACGTGTTTGGGTTGTCTGACAAGGGCTGAATAACCATGATGTGAAAAGGATGTCGAAATTTCAGATGGGGTAGCAGCAAGGCATTATTTTACTGCCCCCGCCATTTCCTCATTGCCCCACAGTAAGCTGCAACAGACACATCCTCTGATGTAACACTGGTAGGAGGAGTATCAGTTTTCATCCAGATCCTTGATTCCACTTGGAGAATAGAGACATCTGCTACATCCACCGACATGTTCCCGGACCCTCCCGAATGCACTCCAACGTGCCACACACAGGCACTCGGCATACTCAGGATCTAAGAAATGCCAAAATTCAAAAACAAGATATCGGTGGAGTACATCACTCTCGCAAATAACATTTGTCAGCAGGGATATGAAGCCATTTCTTTTTCCCTGGCTCCATTACAAGAACCTATTGATCCTCCCCAACTGCAATCACATCCGCTGGAATGGGTGGACCACTAAGTTTCTCTACCCATACCGTGGCACCTGGGACCATTGCATCTGATGAACCAAAACCCCTGTCCCCACAAACTGCTAACACCGTGGGTTGATCTGCTTTCTGAACCCTGGATATTTTTACAGGAACTAGTATCAATTGGTCTACTCGATCACCTTTATGAATCGGCAGCATATTCTCACCACTCTTGATGAGAATAACTTTAATTACACCTTGGTAATCTGCATCCACAATTCCACCCAACACTTGAATACCTTTTAGGGCTAAACCTGATCTCGGGGCCATTAATCCCATATGTGCAGATGGAATCTGCACTTCAATTCTGGTATCAATCACAGCAATGCCTCTTGGTTCAAGCCGGATTTCCTCCTGTGCATGCAATTCCACCCCTGCAGACTCGGGAGTGGCGCGATAAGGGACCAAAGCACCAGGGGACGTTTCCTAATACAACAGAGTTTCCATGGCTCGATTTGGTTTGATTTGTAAGGCTGGCGTTAGCATGCGCATTAATGGAGTCTCACCGTTCGCAATGGGATGGTTATTTAAAATGTACACAGCTTCTAATATATGTTCTCGCCAGCCCTTCAAAGTGCCATCACCAATTTTGCATGAGTGTTCTTTCAACAATCCATTCATTCTCTCAATTAAACCAGAAGCTTCCGAGTGATGAGGGCCATGAAAAATCCATTCGATTCCTTTTTCTTGACAATAATCTTGGACCACTTTCCCTTTAAAGTGGGATCCATTATCACTTTGAATTTGCAAAGGGATAACATACTATACAGCCACTTGGTCCAATAATTTAATCGTATTCAATTGGGTAGCTCTTTTACATGCCAAAACCATCAAGTAACCAGAATACGTGTCTACAATAGTGCACGCATATTGACATCCTCTACTAGTGGGCATAGGACCGATATAATCGATCTGCCAAATCTGTCCAGGCAATTTACTTCATTTCAATGTACCATGAATAATGTGTGGAATAGATCGATGTTTCTGATGTTGGCATGTAGGACATTGTAATATTGTTTTCACAATTTCTAAAGGAATGCTTATTCCCCTGTCTTGTGCCCACCTGATAGTAGCCTTCTCTCTGAGATGTCCACTCTTCTGGTGGGCCCATTTTGCAATTCCCTCCAAATCATCTTCTTCAGTTTTTGCGTCCATAACTGCAATTTTTTGCATGTTCATCTGCAACAGAATTGAACCATCGTTCTAATGAGTCTATTGAGCAATGTACATCTACATGGTATACAGTCACAATAGTATGCATTAGCACCTCGGCAATGTCTTGCCACACTTCTTTTCCCCACTCCTCTTTTGCATGAATCTTCCATCCATTCTTTTTTCAAGTCGGCAGCCATACTACCAACCCATTTGCAACAGACCATGAATCAGTGTAAATACTCACAGCAGCCGCCCAATACCACGCTCACACCCCCTCATTGGACACACCCTCACTGGACCCCATTCCAGACTCAAGTACCTTACCGCCCATTACACAACCCTCAACAAGAATTAAATGGCATTGATTAACTCTAGGTCTCTCACTGCCCATGCCCTCGACATGGCGGATCTTATCACTACTCATGACCTGGACTTTATAGCCGTCACTGAAACTTGGCTCCATGCGGCCTCAGGACCGCTGCTATCCTTAGCAATCCCTGAAGGCTACACTATTATCAGAAGTGACCGCAACACTGCTCAAACTAAAGGAGGAGGTATAGCTATTATCTACAAAACCTCGATAAATCTCCATCTTTCCACTCCTTGCCAATTCAAATCAGCAGAATCCCTTACAGCCAAGCTGGCTATCTCCCCTAATCAGACCATTACTGTCCACATCATATACAGGCCCCCTGGCCCCATATCCACCTTCACAGAGGATCTTGTCCATACCCTGTCTGAAAACACTAAGACTACTTCTCAAATCATCGTATTAGGTGATTTCAATTTAGGCCTCCTAGACCCCAATGATGCATCTGCCCATGAAGTCAATAGCTTACTACTTAACCTGGGCTTCACACAACGTGTTACTGCACCTACTCACTCCAAGGGGAGAATCCTAGATTGGATAGCTGACCTTAACTGTGACTCTATTGCCAACTCCAATCTGCCATGTGCCTGGACTGACCATCACTTTATCACCTTCAGCATCCCCACGAAAACCATCCATACCATCCCTAATATAGCACCTGCTACATCCGCCAGGAACAAGCGTAACATAACTTGTGCCAAACTTATCCCACTTATCCTCCCTGCCCTCAATGATCTTGCCTCCTCATGCTCTGACCCCACTGTCTTGGTAGACACTTACAATCAGACTATGCTAAAAGCACTTGATCTTATCGCTCCTTCCAAACTAAGTAAACCTAAACCACGGGCTCACCTTAACTCCTGGTTCACGCCTCAGTTGAGAACCTTACGAAAGGAAAAAAGGACCCTTGAAACTCGTTGGAGAAGCCACCCTACTGAAATGAATAAAGCAATCATGGCCCTAGCTACTCTAAACTACAAAGAAGCCATACTTTCTGCTAAAAAAGAGACATATAATAAACATATTGAACATGCCCAATCCAACACCAAGGAGCTATTCGAAATCTTAAAGGAACTGGAATCCCCTGCCACTCCTCCAGACACCTGCTCCAAAGACAGCACTTGGTGTACAAACATCCAAAAGCCACTCTTGGGAAAAATCACCTTGCTCCAAACCAAAATTAATGAGAAAAAAACAGCCTACATTCCTTTATATCACAGCTTGCCCCTCAGGCTAACTACAAACCCAATACTGAATCCCTGCAACCATTCTGCTTCTCACCTCTCTCTACCTCTGAAGTTGAACACATTATTAACAACCTTAAGCCCTCTAATTGTCAGGGAGACTCGTGCCCTGCTACCATCATCAAGGAGGCCTCACATAACTTGGCACCATTTATCACCACACTCATAAACTCCTCCTTCAGCTCGGGGATTGTCCCCGACAACCTCAAGGATGCCTGGGATATTCCTCTTCTGAAAAAAACGACCTTGGACGCTTACACACCCACCAATTACAGACCAATCACCACAGTGCCATTTCTTTTAAAAATTCTTGATCGAGCGGCATGCTTGCAAATCCAAGATTATCTCGAAACCAACAACCTATTGGGTGTAAGGCAATCTGGTTTCCGCCCTCGATATGGCACAGAAACTGCTCTCTTAGACCTCAAAACTGAAATTGAAGACCTAAAAGACAAGGGAAAACTGGGCCTCTTACTTTTATTAGACCTCTCTGCAGCATTTGATTTAGTTATTCATCAAATCTTATGCCACTACCTCAAAACTTCAGCCAACTTCTCGGATAAAGCTACAGCCTGGATCACTTCCTTCCTGGACAATAGATCCATGAGGGTTTTTTCCCCCTCCGCCACTGCTGAACCCTCCCCTGTCACATGTGGAGTCCCCCAAGGATCATGTGTGTCCCCGGCACGCTACAATGTCTTCACAAAACCTCTATTTGTTATCTTGGACCTTATGGGTGTCACGTACACCAATTACGCCGACGACACCCAGATACTTATCCCCATTACAGGTGATCACAAAACTGACTCTCTATCAATCAATGCCATTTATCAAGTTATCCAGGCCTGGATGGCGCAGCATGAACTGTGCTTAAATGACGAGAAGAATGAGCTCCTCATCCTTAGTTCACCCCAAAAACTCAGTAAGCTCGACTCATCGTTCAAATCTTTCACCATTGATGGCAACTCCATCAAAGTGGCCAAGGACACCAAGACGTTGGGTATCTACCTTGATTCCACCCTCTCCTTATCTAGACAAACCAACGCAGTCTCATCAGCCGCATTTTACACATGCAAGCTTATTACAGCATGCTGCCCTTTTCTGTTACCAGCCAACTGCACGACACTAGCCAGGACTCTGGTCCTCTCCAAAATTGATTGCAATGCCCTTTACCTGGGTACTAACCAATGCAATATCAGGAAACTTCAAATTATCCAAAACAATGCAATTAGAGCGGCCCTTAACATCCCCAGGACCTCACACATCTCCGAATACAGACAGAGCCTCCGTTGTCTCTCAGTTACCCAAAAGTCTCTCTTAAAGCACTCACACACAAAAGTATCGCCAACCAAGCCCCCAGCTACCTAACCAATAGGTTCACATCTCACACGGCTGCAAGACCTCTCAGAAGTGCCCAATCTAACTGCCTCGTCATCCCGCGCTTCAACCTCCAAAAATCAGGAGGTCGCAGCTTCCCTGTCCTTGCAGCCAAGTTGTGGAATGCATTACCTAACCCACTCAGAGCTGAACCCCCTTTCCCTGCCTTCAAGCGCAAAGCCAAAGCTTGGCTGTCCACCCACGACTCTGCATGACCTTGACTGTAACCTTACCTATTGCATCATAGGCCTTTGTATCATATCCTGCCTTTGTATTTTTGATCAGCCTTGTGTAACCTGCATACCCTTGATTATGTAACATATATATTTAGTATATTTAATATAAATACTTCTTCCTGTAACTAAGTAATGTGCCCGGTTGCCCTCGGGCCTGGTGCGCTATACAAATAAATAAAATACAAATACAAATATGACAAATTCCAGGTGTTTCTTGCTTCAACGCCTGATGCAGAGCATATCATTCTGCAAATTGGCTACACTTCCCATTTCCCGAGGTGGTTAACATCTTTTTCAATTTGGGATTGTACGCCACTACTTTCTAAAATCGCTCAATTCCCACATATTTAGCTCTGCGCCATCAGTAAACCATGCATGTTCAACTTGTTCATTTGATAAGTCTCCATATGGGATCCCCCATTTAACTGGAGATTCCTCAACCATCCTCTCTCCCTCAGGTTCAAAGTGGGTCAGCGGGACTCCTGCCACTTGCTCATGTAATTTTGCCACGCCACCTTTACCGGGCTTGGCACAGTCCTGTATGTACCATTTCCATTTAATGATAGTAGCGTCTTGTCCGTGACCAATTCTGTGTGTCATAGGGGAGCTCACCATTGCATAATTGGTATTTCAGGTCAGATCACTATCTCATGGCCCAACGTCATTTGTTCTGTATCTACGAGCACCCAATAACACGCTAGTAACTGTTTCTCAAAAGGAGTATATCTGCCACCCGCATCGGGTAACTTTCTATTCCAAAATCCCAAAGGTACTAGTTTCCTGTCTTGTTTTTGCCATAAGCTCCAGTTGGCATAGCCATCCTCTGTGGACACGTTCAACTCCACCTCACCATCTCTCAATGGCCACAAATGTAGCACTCTTTGAATGGTGTCTTTAGCCAATTGGAACACTGTCTCTTGTTCCTCACCCCATTTGAAATTAAACTTTTTACGCGTAACCTTGTAAAGAGGTGCCAAAATCTGCCCTAAATGTGAAATGTGCTGCCTCCAAAATCCAAACAGCCCAATAAACTGTTGTGCTTGTGTCTTTGTCCTCGGAGTTAAAAACTCGAGGATTTTCTGTTTTGCTTTTGGCACCATCTCATGGTGCCCATTATGCCAAGGAAAATCACAGTTTCTGCTGGACCCTGGTTTTAACATCATTAATCTACCAACCGTCCTTGCGCAATCCTTCTCTAATAAGATCCAAGTGCATTTGAACACTGTGCTCATGTTCACCTTGAATCAAAATATCATCAATCTAATGCACAATTTATACATCAGGTTTACATGGGCTCTTATCTAAATGTTCAGCCACCAGCCGGTGACAGATTGTCGGAGTATGCATATAGCCCATTGGCAAACGTTTAAACGTATACTGCCTCCCATTCCAAGAAAAAGCAAACTGCTCTTGGCATTCATCCGCAATCAGGACGGTGAAGAAGGCGTTAGCCAAGTCTATCACCACATACCAAGTACTCTCAAATTTTTGTACATTTTCAATCAAAGTTACCGCATCCGGTACTGCCGGTACTAGTGGACGAGTGTATTTTTCCATTTGCGATAATCAACAGTCATTCTAAAGATACTGTCTGGTTTTTTAATAGGCCAAATCAGATTGTTCCAAGCTGTGGTGATGGAGCACAACACTCTTGCTTCAACATACCCTTTGATGGTTTCCGAAATTTCTTTCTGCCCCCCGGGAATACAATATTGTTTAATTGAAACCCTTTTTGTGGCTATCAGAACCTGCACTGGGGCATCTTTAATTGTCCAACAATTACAGACGTACAAGTGAATGCACTCACACCAAACTGATAAATGTTACCCCCTAATCCGAGGGTCAATCCTTGCAAAATATAAAATCCAATAATATATTTAGCAAGGGGAACAATTAACTCTTGATATGTGTCTCTTTTTAATTGACCTATTTTGATGTCAGTTTCTGTTTGTACCGCTGAGGTGTCTTTGCCTCCCAATCCAGTAATCATAAAATATCTTCACTTAAATCTGGAAGGATTTCCATGTATCAATGAGGCCTCCACCATTGTATAAATTAAGGCTCGAACCTCCTGTGTATTTCCTGAATGCCAAAACAATATAACTTTTACATGAGGTCGTCCATCTACCTTAAAATGTGCAGTTGTTACCAGAGTTTGACCCCATCCTATTCGTATTTAGAGTGCCCGTGTTTAGATTCCCTTTCCACCATCGCACTGACCATTTTTCTTAAATCCGCATAAGTTGGCTGGGAAGGCATAGACCTGTCGGAAGACTCATCGTCTCCCCCTGTCAGAACTGGTCTTCAATTCAACGCAGGAGCTGCTGAGTCCCACAGTCCCACCAAGGTGTATCGCACTCAACCATCTAGAACACAGCTGAGCCCGTGACACCCCAGGGCCAAGGGGAAGTGGAGAAAACAAAAAACTCAGACACTGGAACTCAAGCCTTCTTCGAGCATCTGCATGGAAAAAATATTTACAACAGGTTTTCAACCTCAATATGCTTGACCTCTAATGAACAATTCCCAAAGCATAAATAACATTTGTTACCTGAGACCTCCTCTGCGATAGGTTATTGGGTGTCCTTAATTCTCAAGACACAATGACACTTCAAAACTCCAAGACTGCCTAAAGCGTGCAAGTGCTCCACTACTGTAGTGTCTACCTTCAAAATCTCTTCCCAAAAAGAACTAGGAAAGAATTCTGGTAATCTTACTGCATCAATTGATTCTGTGATAGCATAAGAATGGCTTAGGCATTGAGTTTTTGCTTGTATTAGATTTTGCGTTCATTCAGAATTGCTATCACCTCAGTTCAACAATAGAGCAAGTTCTTTCTTTATCCACATACTTTTTCTTCAGGCACCTGAGAAATAGTGTCCAAAAGAACTAGGCTGATTGAATTTCCTATTCTATATTAGCTTCTTACTATTTTCAGAAAATAAACTTTTTCTTTTGGAACATTCAACAACCTTAAACTGCGTGCGTGTAGAGATGTCCTTCTCTCTCCCTACAGCACGCTCAGCACTTAGTTTATACAAATAGTTTGAAATTCAACAACCTTAAACTGCGTGCGTGTAGAGATTTCTTTCTCTCTCCCTACAACATGCTCAGCATTTAGTTTATACAAATAGTTTGAGTCTCTTTTTTCCTTAAAAATAGCATTCTTTCACTGTGCCAAAATAATTAATTGGGAGTTCGTAGTTTTTACACATGTGAAATCCAAAAGCAAGTTCCTTGCTGTCGCTGTGCAAAACCACTCTACGTAGTAGGATACAAACTGAGGAAACTGATTTAGAGTCCAGTATGCCACGCTTGAGGAAACAGAGAAAAAATAAGCGCAACCTCACCTCTACTCATGCGTCGACTCCGTCACCGAAAACAGGAAGCGCTTCCCGACATCCGACAGCTTCCAGAGAGCTGCCGCTGCGACGCCACTGCGGAGCTTTCATGTGACACCGATGTCACACTGGAAACCATGCCTGCCCATGGTAATCAAACAATGTTAAAGAGTTTCGGAAAGCGAGACTTCCAAAAACGCACGCTCACGAACACGCGCTAAAAGTCAGTCAGTACTTAGCAACTTGAGGTACACTAATATCTAAGAAACTCTTAAGAATGACTGAAAGCAGATTTAGAATTTTTACTTTGGTAGTTGAAACTGGAAAAGTACTTAGCTTAAGAAATGTCAATTTGGAAGAACTGGCGATCTTCAAAGTCTTCTATGGTGTTCTCATCTGTAAACTTCTCAACTTGCAAAATCTTTCTCATGTGGTGAAAGGATGATTTCTCAAAACATAGGCCCAATTCTCAGGAGCAAACAGAAAACATGACCTGCCAACTTGAAATCATCACAAATGAAAGGAAGTTTAGAATTTTTGAGACTGTCCTTTGTTTTCCCTTCACCCAATCACGACTCCTGTTTCTTCCCTCCATCTTGGCTTGGGCTAACACCAGCATTCTGTAAACTAAAGTTAAGGCCCGAAGCAATCCAAAGAGTTTAAACAAAAATAAGAATTCATAATTAATAAAACATACATTCACTAACCAAGTCTTTCTTTCCTCAAGACCTACATTCACTAACTGAGTGAGTCTAATTTCCCAAAGATCTGACACCCCCCTCTGGAGACCGTCCAAAAGGATTCACCTACTTTTTCTGCTTACGTACCTCTTGCCGTTTCACTTGTTTATAACGCTCTTTGCCATCCAGGTCCCGTTTTTTATATAACAGGTACATTTCCCGCATTTCAATCCCATCAATATCTTCTCTCGGCACACCATCCTTCAATAAACAAGAAACATGTCCTTTCTAGATACGCGAGAATCTCAACTGTCAAACCTTTTCCCAAGAGTCCGTTTTTCAATTCGCCCCTCCCTCTCCCTGGACCGTTCCTCCGGTTTGTCCCATTCCCCTAAATCTGCCAGTTGTCTAATGAAATTGACCACTTCATCAGTTATCTTACCCGTCATTCCCACCAATAGGGTCATCATGACGTTCTTATATGCAGGAGGGGCCGTTTGAATAAGAAAATTTCTAGCAGAAACAGATAGGTTCACTAACCCCATATGCTCCGGAGTTTCAATATTAATGGCCTCCTTCATAGCATGTTCTCTAACTCTTTGAATAGCTTCTTTCAACGTTTACCATTTCTAATCATCCGTCGGCCAATCCGACGTAATTAGGTATTTATGATTTCATCCCTGTGATGCTAGTTGTAAAAGAGACATTTGTCCTACGTCACCATTATTATCTCGAGGAGTGCCTACGCGCAGGGTCTCTTGTATCTGAACATCTTGCGTCAAAGGCAAGAACCTAGCAGAGTCCGTAGCATCCACGAAAAGACCTGCCGCCCCTCCATCTAACAATCTAACCCTCCAGGCTAGCAAAGATTCACCATCTCTCTGTTTTAATCAGTTAATTATCTCTCCAACCTCCTGATGTGAATAGTCATCAAGTGCCGTCATATCCACCACACCTCCTCCCGGATTCATCGGATGACGACACATCTTTCTACGTATTACAGGCTGAACCGTCACCTCTTAACAAGCCGTTTCTGATTTGGATGTAACTTCCGGTTAAGAATCACTATCAGTAGTAGTACTATCAAAAACATCCCATCCCATTGATCAGGGTCCCAATCTACACCTTTGGAAGCAATCACAGTTGCCACCTTTCGAAAATTAACCCTTCCTCTCCTCTTTCGATATTTATAACGAGCAACCCTCACTGAAGTCCGTTCAGCTACCACTTGATATTTGTCTGCTTTATCATGATACAATTTCATTTGTAGCTGCTGCTTTAACGCAATTAGTTTTTCAGCAGCTAATTATTTCTCCAATTTTTGCACACTTGCCTGCAATTCCATATTTTGTTGATTCATTTTTCAAAAAGCATGCATTAAAATCCAACCCCTTCTCCCCAGAGCCAAACATTCTTTACCCTTCTCCACAGGAACTTGTTGAAAACATTTTGCAACTTCGGCTGGGCTCGCTTCTCCTATACCTGTATCCCAGTTCTTACTTAATCCCGCACCACATGCCCAAGTTTGTGCGATTTTATCATATGGGCCCTTAGTCCACCCTGGGATAGTTACCTCAGCACAGTCTCTGCCAGCGTCGCTACCTTTTTTCCTAAATAGGGAATTCATGGTATCAAATGGATGTTTCAACTCCCTATTGTCAATACCTCAACACACACTTCTATACTTGTTTCTTTTTCCTTTCAACTCCAAGGGAAGAAAGGAAAAAAAAAACTATTTTTTATATTCACCTCTCAGAGTCCAAAACTTTGAAATTCAATTTATTAGCAGGATCCCTTGGCATCAATACCAGCACAAAGACCCTGCTCCACAGCGACAAAATGTTTTGCTTTTGCTTGGCCACATGTGGGGAACCCTGATACTTAGGTTTCCCCGGCCACTGACAAAACAAGTTATTGGACTCAGATAGGCACAAACTCACACTTAGACTAATCGTTATAATAACAATGAAAATGGATCCTTATAGGCCCTTTATTCATACTATATATATTAGATATATATATATGAACTTGGCATACATAAACAAACATATATTCAGATATATAAAAACATGTAAAAAGTAAGCATCACCGTTAGAAAGAACATAGAAGACACCTTCATCTTAGCCACTCCTACACTGTTAAGTCCCAGAGCAGGTAGGCAAAGAGATCACTCGTACTAACGGGGTCTGAGGCAGAGCGTCCTCTCACTCAGCGAGACTGCAACACCCGGGGGTTCAAGTTGTAACTAACTTTCGAAGGGATTGTGTCCTCCGACGTATTCCTTATCTTAGATATCTCCTTCCAGCTCTGCTGGCCTCGGAAATTTTTTCTCTAGAGGGCGCTGCGCGTCGACGTCCTCCGAGTCGATGTCCCTCGACAGCCGCCGTGTCGATGTCATCCTGCCCATAAAGGCCGCGCGCAGCGTCCGTTGCTCAGTTCCGTTTTTCCGCGCTTACTCAGTGCCTCGGAATACCGTTGCTCAGTTTTGTCAGGTTAATGCTATTTACCTCGAGTTATTCGATCCGTACTCGATGGCTTCTTCGTCGGAACCGACAACTCCTCCGTCCGGCTTCAAAAAATGCCGAGATTGTGGGAAAAAGATGTCGCTGACTGACCCTCACAGAGTTTGTCTGTGGTGTTTGGGAGCTGAACACCATTGTTCGGAGTGCGAGGACTGTATGTCCATGACAGCTAAGGCCCTGAAGGAGCGTAGGGGTAAGCTGGAGAAAGGTAAGACTTTTAAAGCTTCTTCTTCCTCGACGAAGTCGAGACATTCGTCTCCTCGTCACCATTCGCGCTCCAGGTCTCGGAGTTGGTCCCATCACTCCTCGAGATCGAAGCACTCGAAGAGGAGACGTCGAAGATCCCCTTCTCCGCCTTCCTCTTCCTCTGTTTCTCCAAAGAGAATCCCTTGCCCCACGAAACATAGTTCCCGGGCTGAATGGGAGGAATTCCGCAAAAATATGATGTGCGTCTTCGAGAAAGCCGCCTCGACCCCCTCGAAGACTGCCGAGAGCGATGCTCTGGTCGAAAGACCCGAAGGTCAAAAACGCCGCGAGTCGCAGTACCCGGCGAAGGAAACTTCTCGAGCGCGTCTCGAACCCTCGAGTAGGACTATGACCTCAAAACCTTCTTCGAAGGTTCCGTCGACGCCGAGGTCGGTGTCTTCGACGCCGTTGTCGAAGGGACCTTCGACACACGGGTCTGTCGACTCGACGCCATCTTCGACACTGGCGTCGACGCCAAGAAAAGTCACGGTTACGACACACCCAGTGACTATCCCCAGGTCCTCGATGACGATGGCGTCGAGATTGTCGAGCAGAATCCCAATTCTGTCGAGGTCATCGAGGCCTCCGCCTTTGTTTTCGACGCCACGCTCGAAGCCTTCGACGTCGGCGTCGACGACATCGACGTTTTCGAGGCCGATTATGACAAGTTTGGCACCCTCTGCCTTGGAGATGGGGTTTACACCCTTTATGAGTTCAGAACAATTGAGAACTATGTCCTCAATTATGGAAGAGGGTGAATTGTCTGAACAGGAAGACACATTTGAATTGCAGGGACCTGTAACGACAATTAGAGAGGAGTTTTCCTCTGAAGAACGCAGGTTAAAGGATCTTCATGATTCCTTACATGAGGCAAGTGGGTTAGACACTTCCCCTGAGGTGGAGTTTGCTAGGCTAGACCCGGGGGAGCATGCTGAAACCCCCTATAGAGCCTTAATGGCCAGGATCACAGAGTTTATGGGGTGGTCTGCACCTTCACAGTCTTTCCAACAAGATGACCTCACGGATATTCTTGACAAAGGCCCACAGGAGGATCCTGTGGTGCCCTTTCATAAAGCTCTTCAGAGGAAGATTATGACGAACTGGGAAACCCCAGATGTCGTCCCGGCAGTAAATAAAAAACTGTCTAAAAAATACAGGGTATCTTCTACAGACCCGGAGTTTTTGTCAAAACACCCATCCCCAGAAAGTCTGGTGGTACAGGCAGCATCTTCTACTGATGTCAAGACGGCTTACCCTACCGTCCCACAGGACAGGGACGATAAAAAATATGATGTTATGGCAAAGAAAGTTTTTTCGGCATGTAGCATGGCGTTAAAATCTGTTAATGCTACTTGCACCCTTGCTAGATTCAGCCATACACTTTGGGAGTTTGCTTCTACAGCGGCTGACTGCATCCCGGAGGGAGAAGAAAGGGAGGCGTTCCTGAATATCATACAGAACGGTAAAGACGCTATGTGCGAATCCCTCCAGACGGGCATTGATTCGGCTGACAGTATCAGCAGAGCAATGGCGGCAAGTACAACAACCAGGAGATTCGCTTGGTTGAGAAAGTCTGGTTTTGCCCCAGATGTGCAAGCCAGGCTCTTGAACATGCCATTCGATGGCTCTTCTTTGTTCGGGAAAAAGGCGGATGACAGTTTAGAGAAACTGCAAACTTCAAAAGCAGCAGCAAAATCCCTAGGCGCTGCAATCCGTCAGACACCTTTTCGTCCCACAGGAACCTCTGCGAGGGGCAAGTCCTTTCGCTTCTACTCCGCATTCGGAAGTGGTAGAGGACGACCGGCTCAAAGGGGACAAAGAAGAACTACCTGAGGTGGACGGGGTAGATATTCAAAAGCCGCAGCAACAGCAGGTGCCTCTTTATCATCGGCATCTGCATCAGCCGCCCCAAAACCACTCTGAGGACTTCCCTCACAGGACACCTGTAGGAGGCAGGTTGACTCAACATCTGACGGAATGGCAGGCTATCACGTCAGATGCTTGGGCATTGGAAACAGTTGCCCAAGGTTACTGCCTGCCTTTCCTACGCATACCTCAGAGTCATCCACCGGGGATCAGCTCTCAGAAAGCTCCAGATCCGCTCCTCTTGCAGGAAATTTTGGACCTGCTAGAGAAAGGTGCCATAGAACCGGTACCTGTAGCGGAGAGGAACAAGGGCTGGTACTCCCCTTACTTTCTCATTCCAAAGAAAGACGGAGGACTGAGACCCATCTTGGACTTGCGAGAATTGAACAAATTCCTCAGGAAAGACAAATTCAAGATGGTCACTCTTTCTCAGATCCTCCAGGCCCTTCAGTTCCAGGACTGGTTGGTATCTCTGGACCTTCAGGACGCTTATTTCCATGTGCCTATCCATCTCAAACACAGGAAATCCCTGAGGTTCGCAATTGGCAACTCTCATTATCAATTTCGAGTGCTGCCATTTGGGCTGACCTCCGCCCCGAGGGTCTTCACCAAGTTAATGTCGGTAGTGGCGGTAAGTCTAAGCAGGGAAGGGATTCACGTCTACCCCTACCTGGATGATTGGTTGATCAGGGCTGTATCTTCGGAACAAGCTCAGATCCAGCTAAATCACGTGTGCCACTCCCTTCACAAACTGGGCTTCTCCCTCAATTTAAAGAAGTCACAAATTATACCATCGCAGAGTCTCCAGTTCATAGGAGCGATCCTGGACACTTCCCTGGGAAAAGCCTCGCCACCAGAGGTGAGGGCTCAAGATATTCTACAGATGGTTACCAAGTTCCAAGATGCCCAACGTCTCCCAGCCTTCGACTTTTTGAGGTTGCTAGGCCTCATGGCATCCTGCATTTTCCTAGTGCCAGAGGCTCGCCTGAGAATGAGAGCCCTCCAGTGGACACTGAGGACTCAGTGGTCACAATTCTCAGGGAGAATGACAGATCTTCTTCAGGTTCCCGACAGGGTGGCTCGAGACCTTCAGTGGTGGGCCTGTCAGGAGAACATTCTGAAAGGAGAACAATTTTGGCAACCCTGGCCGGAGATAACAGTAGTCACGGATGCCTCACTCACGGGGTGGGGAGCCCACGCCAACGACTTGACCATCAGCGGTCGTTGGTCTCCATCGGAGTCCAGACTACATATCAACCTGTTAGAGCTGAGAGCCATCAGACCTGCGCTGAAGGCGTTCCTGCCAGCTGTACAAGGGAAAAATGTCCTGATAATGATGGACAACACGGTGGCCATGCATTACCTCAACAAAAGAGGAGGCGTAGGATCACTACCCCTGTGCAGAGAGGCGATGCAGCTCTGGTTTTGGGCAATCCAAGAAGGAATCTCTCTATCGGCAGTTCACCTAGCCGGAGAGAAGAACTTGACAGCGGACGCTCTGAGCAGGCAGAGCACAGTCTCCCACGAGTGGGAGCTAGCTCAGGAAGTCCTTCAAGAGATCTTCGCCCTTTGGGGAACCTCTCAGGTGGATCTGTTCGCCACCAGCCTCAACAGGAAATGCGATCTGTTCTGCTCAAGGGAATTTCCCCCGAGAGGAGCTCTGGGAGACGCGTTCATAGTGGACTGGGAGTTTCCGCTTCTGTACGCGTTCCCACCGGTCCCTGTCATTCCTCAAATGATCAGGAGGTTGAGAAGATTCCGGAGAACCATGATCCTAATTGCCCCGGATTGGGCAAGGAGAACGTGGTACCCGGACCTTCTAGACTTGTCCATCTGCCCTCCAATTCGACTTCCACTCAGAGAGAACCTACTCTCACAGAAGGGAGGTCAGGTTCTCCATCCAGACATCAAAACCCTCAACCTTCACGCTTGGCTTCTGAAAGGCTGAGGTACAAGGATTGGGACCTCCCTGATGATGTTATGGAGGTGTTGCTTTCGGCAAGGAGGCCAGCAACAAAGTCTTTATACCGCTGCCGTTGGAACAGATTTTGCAGCTGGTGTAGAGAACAGAATATCGACCCCTTTTCATGTGGTACACCAATGGTTTTGTCCTTCCTACTATATTTGGCGAATTCAGGCCTTCAAGTTGGCACCATTAAGGGCTATCTCGCAGCGCTATCCATCTTTAAGCGCACTGCGGAAGAACCGTCCTATTTCAAGTTACCCTTGGTAATACAGTTTCTAAAGGGGTTAACCAATGTTTATCCCCCAAGACCATTCCAAGTTCCCCTATGGGATTTAAACTTAGTCCTAACTTTCCTGATGGGCACACCTTTCGAACCACTCCATTCTTGTTTGTTAAGATTCCTTACCCTTAAAACTGTTTTATTAATAGCACTTACATCTCCTAGAAGGGTGAGCGAATTACAAGCTCTTTCTTGTAAACCCCCTCATACAATCTTTCACAAAGACAAAGTTGTCCTGCAAGTGAAGCCTAATTTCCTCCCAAAGGTGGTTTCTGAATTCCATATCACTCAGAAGATTACCCTACCATCTTTCTATCCTCCTCCTCATCCGGGGAAAGAGGAAGAGAGGTTACACAGGCTAGACCCTAGAAGGGCTTTAAGTTTTTACATCAGTAGACTAGCCAGGATAAGACAGGCAGACCAGCTGTTTGTAGGTTACACAGGTCACAAGCTGGGGTTACCAATAACTAAGCAGACCATTTCCAGATGGATCATTCTAGCCATTCTGGAATGTTATAAACTGGCAGGGAAAGAGCCCCCTCAAAACCTTAGGGCTCATTCGACCAGAGGTATTGCAGCTTCATCGGCCCTCAAAAGAGGTGTGCCGGTTAAAGACATCTGTGCGGCCGCTACATGGTCGTCTATCCATACCTTTACACGATTTTACAACTTGGATTCCTCCTCCAGTCAAGAGACTAGGTTTGGAAGGGCTGTACTGCACTTTATTCATCAATAGAAGACAGCGTGAAGTCAGTACTCCCTCCTCCAATAATAGAATACTGCTATGGGAGCCTATCTAAGATAAGGAATACGTCGGAGGACACAATCCCTTGGAAGAACAAGTTACTTCTTACCTTGTAACGTTCTTTCGACGGGATGTTCCTCCGACGTATTCCTTATCGACCCTCCCCTCCATCCCCGCAGTTCTACTTCCCTTGTTGTTGCAGCTTACGCTCCTTCAGGGTGATTAGTCTAGTCCAGACAGAAATACTGTGGGCTACAAAACGGAACTGAGCAACGGACGCTGCGCGCGGCCTTTATGGGCAGGATGACGTCGACGTCGATACGGCGGCTGTCGAGGGACATCGACTCGGAGGACGTCGACGCGCAGCGCCCTCCATAGTAAAATTTTCCGAGGCCAGCAGAGCTGGAAGGAGATATCTAAGATAAGGAATACGTCGGAGGAACATCCCGTCGAAAGAACGTTACAAGGTAAGAAGTAACTTGTTCTTCTCTACAGAATGCCCTCTCTTTATGGGTCATTCCCCTGCCCTTCTCAGTATCACTACCCTCGGCCGAAGAGTAGATCACAAGTGGAAGGGGCAGAGAGTGGAATAAACCAGTCAGAAGTGGAAAAATCCAGTGCCCCTCTCCTTGCATTCATTCCCAGAACCCCTTATCATGCACCTGCGGACCGCTCTGACTCCCTCTCCGTATTAGTCCTTCAGTGCACAATGCAATAACTATTCTCTACAGTGAGTCCACTCAGCAACAATATTTATGAAGTTATGTGACCTTGCTCTGCTTTGGCTACTGAAATGCTTGTTTATTCTCCGGGGCCCGCGAATGCGCAGGCTTTTATTACAGTGATTGGAGATGAGTGTCCAAAATGGATGAGCACCAGCGCAATATTTTTTTAGCTTGCATTTCGCACACGCATTACAGACATCAGATAACAAATACCTTCCGCAAACTCATCCCACCCTATTTCTCTCGTATTTTGTGCAGTCGAAGACAACCTGATGTAGGCTGTGGTGGTGAAGGCAACCTGGGGTAGTATCTAGTAGCTGCAAAACATATGTGATTAATGCACTGGAAGCCAATTGTAGCCAGGAATTCTGCAGATAAAATAGGTTCCACAATATGTTGCATATTCTGACTCAGTAAAGAAAAATCCTGCTTTAAAGAAGAAAGGGGCACCAATAATTGTGATGTTCTTGGAGGCTAAGAGGGTATTGCTGCATTTGCTAATGCCCATAAACAGTGTGTTGCAGTTAACATAACAGAGAAGATCTTTAGCAAGAGAGTCCAATCTAATACAAATGGATTGCTTATCTAATTCATAAAATGGAGAATGCTCGGTGGTCCAGTGAATCCCAAAAAAGATCTATGTCCTTTGCAGGCCGTAGGACCTTCTGAGATCATCACAAATGTTCATACAGCTTAAGGCGAATGCCTTAGGAAATCCAGAATCTATGCCATGGGGAAGACCAGTGCGAGCACAGCAGTTAGATATGCTGTCGATGAAGGTGTACTGTCAGGTGGACTTTAAATAATTATTTTCACTATCAGTCCATTGGTAAACACTGATGTCTGTGGGCGTATGTCAGGCAGTCTCAAAAGCCCCATGAATCAGTACTTGAAGCATGATGTTAATATGAAGGACAGTAAGGTTGCACAGTCTATGTTAAGGAGAACAAGTTTCAGAAAAGTTTGTGGAGTTTCCTTACAGTACTTGGAATATTTGACAGGTTAAACAGACTCCTACCAACCTGAAGAACAACAAAACTACCTGCATGCAGTGGTACTCATCAGGATGCTTGGATGCCAGCGCTGGAGTCTTGAATTCAACTTGCATTATTGGAAATTGTGTATATGCACCAGAATGAAAATTCCAAAAAACAATAGAAAACCCTGACAGCCATGTTGTAGAATGTAGAAATAATGAACGCACAGGAGTTCTTTGCACTTCCTACTCCTTTCTTTGATGATCTCTATCACATAAAGCAAACAGGTGCAGTGTCTTCTGTCTAATGCAACAAATGTGTCTTTCAAAATCATATTATGAATGCAAGCAAATTGCCTTCCACCTTGTGGGTGGATGTTGTACCTCTGCAAGGCTGTTGTCTATGCACCTCGAGCAGCAGGGTTATGTTGCTCATCACTTTCCTCAGCTGATCATGAATAGTATAAATTAGTGATGGTGCAGTAGCTGGAGTTAACATCCTAGCTGGTTCAGAGAGCTGGTTAGCATCAGGATCAATTGGTGGAGTAAATGCCATTGCTGTAGCAGGGGTCAGGTTTGGGGCTGTTCCAGGTATGGTCAACAAGGGTGATACAGCCCATGATGCAGGTATCGGTTGCAATAAGGCTTCTGTAGGTGTTGTTTGATCCTACACAGGGCTAACATGGGTAACAGGGGTAATGCCCATTTTCTATGGAAATCCTGTAAAAATATCATGTGGTGATAACCCATGTTTGTGAACTCCATGATTTTGGATATGGAGTGGTGCTAAATGCAGCCCTTACGGCCATCTGAGGCCAGTCTCCTGACAGCTTTTTCACAGTCCTTTTAATATTGCCATTTCAGTGTTCTACATCACCACTAGATTAATGGTGATATGGACCGTGTAGATGTTTATTTACAATCAACACCTTGCAGGTGTTTTAATCCTATGGTTGGTGAAGTGTGTCCCTTTGTCGCTCTTTATTCTAACAAGGAAGTTGAAGCAGGGGAAGAAATCTCCAGCAAATTTATTTGCTACTATATGGTGTCTGCCTCCTGTAGGGGATGGAATGGTATTACAAGTATGACACTGACACAATGGGTACAATTTGTAAAACCTTTATTGAAATTGTTCGAGATGGAGAAACTTGTACTATGCCCTGTAACTAAGATGGGAGTAGTCTCGACCATCAAATGTTCAATAACGCAGTTCCAGCGGAGTCCGTCAAATGAAAATGGCCTATGCTAAAAAAAAACGAAAGCCTGCCCTATATCTTGTACAAAGAAGTGTAGAAAGGAGAAATCTATGCAAAAGGAAAAATCAGTGTTCAAATGAATAAATGTGGTTAAACCAGCTCTCCTCCCCACGTTAAACCTCAGGGGAAAAGGCTGTCCCTGTAGGCAGGATGACACGCTCTGGCTCGGTTTCCAACACAATAAACAGTTCCAAAATGTGGATCGAGGCCCGTCTGGCCTTCCAGCAATAAAGTCTCTTTTCTCAGCTGCCAAAATAATATTTCAACCAAAAAGTTCCCAAAGGTCCCCCTCTGTCAGGCTCAGACCTCTCATGATACAGTTCAACACAAACTTGCAAGGGGGCACGCATCCCCAAGCTTATTTCAATTCAGGTCTCCCTCTGTCTGGCTCTGACCACTTTCGGATGTCGAAGGCTTTCGACTGTGCGTGGCCTTATTTACAGACCACTGCAAGACCTCTTCGACTCAAAGTTCACAGTTCAACTTTCACTCTCCCCTTCTCTAGGAGTTAAACTTCTTCATTTCACTTTTGCTGTTAATTCGTTTCAAACAATTAAATTTTCACTGAGACTTTTGAGTGGGTTACTTCTTTTCCCCGGACCACTCTGTTATGATACAATATGATATAATAAGACATTTATAGCACACTTATACACAAGTGTTTCAAGGCGCTACGAGGCATGGGAGGGGATCAAGGGTGGGGGACAAGACAACTATCTTACTAGGCCAAGTTACAGTGAGATCGCGCAAGTGCAGGGGAGGAGGGGAAAAAGTGCCAGGGGAGGGGGAGGAGGAGCAAGTGCAAGACATAGGATCAAACATAAAAGAAAGTAAGTGCGACCAGCAGCTGGCAGTGTAGGGGTAAGTGCAGTCCACAAGTGTTGGATAAGTGCAGGTAGGGGAGACTGTAGGGTTACAGCCACAAGTGCAGGGTTGCCAGGAGGCAGTGCAGTGTGCAACTGGGAGGGCAGAGACCTGGGCCCATGGTTCAGAGGGTAGCCAGGTAACCAGTGCAGTATCAGATTGGAGATCAGCAGGGAAGAGGAAGAGAGAAGGCCGAAGTGAAGAGGAAAGTCTTGAGCTGCTTCCGGAACCAGAGATGGTCCTGCTCAAGTTTCAGAGAGGCAGGGAGGCTGTTCCAGAGAGAGGCGCCAGCCGAAGAGAGCGATCTGCCCCCAACTCGTTGCTTGGAAAAGCGACTAACCCTCAAGGAGTTGGAGGTGGAGGAGCGAAGAGCTTGAGTAGGAAGATACTTCTGGAGAGAAAGCTGGAGATATTTTGGTCCCAGTCCCCAGAAGGCCTTGTGGACAATGCAAAGGGTCTTGAAGTTGATGCTTGCAGCACTGGGAGCCAATGGAGAGATTCAATGCTGGAGAGATACGATCCCTGGGCTTGAGGTCAAGGACAAGTCTTGCAGTCCTGTTCTGGATGAGTTGCTGAGG
This sequence comes from Ambystoma mexicanum, assembly GCF_040938575.1. NCBI lineage: Eukaryota > Metazoa > Chordata > Amphibia > Caudata > Ambystomatidae > Ambystoma > Ambystoma mexicanum. The sequence goes on from NC_090923.1 coordinate 549,640,665, forward strand.
ACCGAGATTAGTGGCAGGCAGATTTAAAAAGTGGCTGTTACAGTAGTCAAACCTAGAGAAAACCGGAGCTCTAGAGACAGTGAGCCTCTAGGGGAAGGAGAGGAAAGGAAAAATACCTCAGAGGAGGTGCAGTTGGTAGTTTGACTTCTTAGAGACATCGGAAATGTGAAGAGAGAAGGAGAGTGTAGAGTTGAAGATAACCCTGAAGTTTTTAGCCTCACAGGTGGGAGCAGGAGGAGGGCCGAGGGAGGCAGATCAGAAGGTGGCGGGAAAGAGGGGTGGAGGTGTGCCGAATAGGAGGATCTCCGTCTTACTGGCATTCAGGCAGAGATCATTGGCAGCGCACCACTTCTGGATTGCAGACAAACAATCCGGGATGAGGGAAGGAGAAGAGGTGGCAGAAGGGAGCCTGAAAGCGAGCTGGGTGTTATCCGCATAGCACTGGAAGTTGGAGCAGAGAGCAGCATTGTGGTGGGCGATAGGTGCCAGGTATTGGTTGAACAACCAGGGAGAAAGGTTAGACCCCCTCCCCTGGGGAACACCACAGGTGGAGAGAGAGATGGAGGAGAGGAAGGACCCAAATTGGACCTGGGAGGGTTGGTCCGAGAGGAAAGAAGTCGGCCAGGTCAGAGCCTGATCAGTGATACCCAGTTTATCACAGAGCCTGTTGAGCAGGATGGTATGGTTGACCATGTCAAAGGCAGAAGAGAGATCAAGTAGGAAGAAGACAGAGGGGAGATTAGAATTAAGGTTCGAGAGCAGGTCTTCACGGATGTACAGGAGAGCAGTTCCCGTGCTTATGGCTTCCCTGAAGCCAGACTGATGGTCATGGAGACAACCAACAGATTCAGTGTGAAGAATAAGCTGGGAGAAGTCCAGCTTTTCCAGTTTTCCCAGGAAAGGAGTGATATAGATCAGGCGAGGGAGGGAGGGGTCGGCTGAGGATTTCTTGAGAAGAGGGTGCACCACAGAGTGCTTCAGGAAGGGAAGGTTCCAAAGGCAAAAGTGTGATTGCAGAAGTCGGCCAAGGCTGGGGCGAGTGTGTCAATGTGGTCCTTGATGGTTTTGGGAGAACAGGGAAGAACCTGTTTTGATGAGGTTTTCATAGATCGGACTTGTCTAGATACCTTGTCAGGGGAGAAGAGGAAAGGCAGAGAAGGGTGCAGGGGTGACCACAAGGGGGCCAGAGGAAGAGGAGGGAGTGAAGGGAGAAGCAGGAGAAGCTGAGAGGGTGGACAGGATGTCCTGGGTTTTAGAGATGAAGTGAGAGGCCAGGGCCGTACAGAGGGCCATGGAAGGGACAGGAGAGGTAGACACAGCAGCAGGATTGGCCAGCTCCTTGCTGATTTTAAAGAGTTTGGCCGGGTTGTTAGATGCCGCAGAAACACGAACTTGGATGAGAGCTCTCTTCTTAGTGAGGACAGAGTCGGTATTGCCTTTGGAGCAGGCGGCAAGCCAGTTTCTCAGAGGATGTACAAGATACCAACCATTTCCTTTCAGCCACCCTACACTTGCGTTTAAGGGTGACGAGGTCTGAGTCATACCAAGAGTTGCACTTGATTTTAGGCTTCATACGGATCTTCTTGACAGGACAAGCCTCAAGTACATCAAGTGTACATCAAGTGTATCAGAGATAGCAGAGTGGAGCATGGAGAGGGCTGTGTCGGTGTCAGTCGGCCAGATGTACCGGAGGGGAAGAAAAAGATGCGGCGAAAGCCTCAACTGGCACACACTTCATGGGTCGGATGACTGTGAACGTGGGTGGCAGTGTGGGGATAGGCTTGGCCTGAGGGGAGGAGAGCGAGAGAGAGAGAGAGAGAGGGAGAGATGAGAGGGGAGGAGAGGAGAAAGTGGTCACTCGAGGAGAGAGGAGTGGAGAGAGGCTTAGAGAGGTGGAGGTCTGAGGAGATCAGAACATCAAGAGTGTGCACTGCAGAGTGTTTCGGGCCAGAGGGAAGAATAGAGAGAGAGAGAGAGAGAGAGAGAGAGAGAGAGAGTCACAAAGGTCACGAAAGAGACCCGTGGCAGGACAGGAAGCATCCAGGTTGTTAGGGAGAATTCTCTCTTTAGGCTGAATTTCCTAACCTAGTGAGTCCCTCAGCAGCTTTGCTGGATTTCTGGAGTTTTTTTTCTCCTGACAAGAGTGAGACTCTTTTTCTCCCACTCTTGGACATGATTTATGGTGTTCCTTTGACTGTTAATGTGTTTTATGGACTATGGGGTCCTTTACTCCATAGGGTCTCATGTGTTTTTACTATGTGTGTTACAAAGCACCCTCCGTGCCGTAACACAGGGGTGTCATAGTGACACCCCACCATAGACTCCATACCCTGGGACTGACTACTGTCTCCCAGGGCATGTAAAGTCTCCATTGGCTTTACTAGTCCCAAATTATTAACAGAAACCAGTACAAACCATCATATTGTGGACGTACTGGTCGGGGCAATTCGATTGTCCCGGGGTCTGTTAGTCGAGGGGGCACTTCTCCGTCCCCCCGATCGAGTTTTGGCTGGTGGCAGTGGAAACTACTTTTTATATTCGACCGCAAATATTTTCCTATGGGATTTTCCCATTGTTCGCGGCTACCAACTTTAATTATTTAATTCTCATAGCCTCGAACATACCGCCGGTTTATTTAATTAATATTAATTCGCCAGTTGGTATTTTTTGCCAAGACTCGATTCTAAAATGGCGTTTGTGTTCTCTTCTGTGACTCCAACCCAAGTCGAGCCCTTTGTTCCACTTTTTGGCGGGCTTCTCCACAGAAGCCTCCAAAAGTGGTGCCACTCTGTCTGGGTACCACAGAGGGTGTGGGAGGGGGTTTAGGCACCCTGGACTGAGTTACCTTGGTAACTCAAGTCGCACTCTTGTGTGATTGGCCCAAGTGGTGAGCCGGCCGGCTCACCACTTAGCAGGTTTGATTGACAGCTAAGCTGAGTGAATGGGGGTATGCTGCATAAAAGCAGGGCTTTGGGGACTGGAACTTCAGAAGTCGCCACGGGACCTGAGAATCCGACGAGGGAGAAGCTGAGCCGACCTACCACGACGACACCACCGGTGGAGCCCTGCGGAACCGACTCGCCACTTCCCGACGACAGAGAAGATCTCCCGGCTGGAGAGGCTTCTTTCCCTGACTGGTGGGCACAACCAGTTTACCTTCTTTCTTCGCACCCCAGACCGGTTTGTGGTCGAACTGCCCGTGCCAAGCACCCCGGCAGCCGGATAGCCACTCACCACTGAACCGCGAATCAACGGACCGCTCCTTGTACCTGAGAAACTCAGCGGCTGGTTTCTTCTCTGGCAGTGCAACGGACTCCTGTCTTCCTCCCCGACGAGATCCTCTCTTCCCCTGGATGAAGCACCGACTTGCAACCGCTGCCAGGAACAACTGCCCCCGCTGGAGTGTTCTCACCACTTTAAGGTACCGTGTCCGCCAAGCCTCCCTTTCTAAAGATTGCTACAAGGTAATAATAACCCCTTAACCTTCTGGACTGGGCTGGCCGCCTTGACCCTCTAACTGGTCGCTCTCTTTGATCCAACTCCTTTTTGAACCGTTACAAGACTTTTTTGCATTGCAACCGTGTGACCTTGGACACATTTCGTTTGGATCCACTTAAGCGGATCCGGCCTACTGACTCTGAATTCCTAGTGTTACTTTGCCTTCCTCCCTTGTTGTGTTCGTGAACAAGTGTTGGGATCTGTTTCAATTTATTCTCTGCTTTTCTCTCCCTTTTAAAACAAATTATTAAAGTGCCATCTGCGTTAAGCGCTCACCGCTGTCTGAAAATAAGTGGGGCTTTACTTAAGACTTGTCTAATATTCTTTGAAGGGAGTGTATATCTTTTAGTGACCGTGTTTTTGAATTGCTTACTATTAGTGCCTGTGTGTTTTTCTAGATGTGGTTTTAAATAAATAATTATATCTCTTTTACACCAAGCCCTGGTCAGTGTTTACTTGTTCTATTTTTTTCTCTTGACCTATTGTGAATACTCTGTATACTGTCTAACTCTTCTTGAGGGAAGTCTGACTGCTCAGCCACAGCTACCAAGTGAATCTGTGTGGTACAGACTGCTACCAAGTGGGTTTACTGCCAAACACCTGTAGTCCTAAATCTTTTGCAGTGATCCCAGAGGGAACTGCGCAGGTTTCTGCCTAACACAGGTGGATGTTGAAGAGTCCCAGGAGGAGGAGTTGAGTGGTTGAGGCCAGGAGGGAGGAGGAGAGGTCCGCCCACTCGGAGAGGAAGGAGGTGATATGGCCAGGTGGCCGGTAGATAGTAGCCACTGTGAGAGCGTGGCCAGGAATGAAAGCGTACAGACCAGGCATTCAAAGGAGGAGTAGGCCTAAATAGGAATGATAGAGGCAGGGATCCACTCCGGGAAGATCAAGGCTACACCCCCACTGGAACGGTTGGATCTGGGTGCGGAGAGGATCTTGTAGCCATCAGAAAGGAGAGTGTCAAAGCTTGTGACAGACCTGGCCGTGAACCATGTCTCAGCGAGACCAAGGACATCAAGGTCGAGTTCATCCAGGAGACGGTAGATGTCAGAGGAGTGTTTGACAGCTGAGTGAAAGTTAAGAGTGGCGAGATGGAGAAGGTTGCCATCCTTGAAAGACTTCCGGGCAGGGGTACAAATCAGAGGTACACCCTGTGGAAGTGTAGAAGGAGCTTGAAGGAGGGCAGAGGAGGTAGGAGGAGAGGGCAAGGTAGCCGAGGAGGAGGAAGAGGGTGCCAAAGAAGTGGCAGAGGGTGGAGGCATGGAAGCCGAAGAAGGGAGAGAAGGGACAGCGGGAGAGGAAAGGAAATTGATAAGGAGCGGGAAGCGTCTATCAAAGAGGAGGAGGTTGGCCTGAGGGCTTTGGACCAAGACGGGGCCATTAAGGTAAACATTAATGATGACCTTGGAGGAGTGGAAGGAAGCCAGGAGGTCATCCCACCGGGTGCCACCCTTAATGGTAGAGGAAAAGTAAGGAGAGAGCACAGAGACCATATGAAGAGTCCATAGGTCTGGCGAAGGAACAACAAAGAGGATGTTGGTGAGGGTCTGTCTGGAGGAAGCGCAGGTGTAGGTATCTGCAATAGGGAGGCCTGGGTTGGTGACCAGGATATCCTTTTTGAACTTCTTCCTACCAGACTTAGTGAGAAGGGTAGGATAGTCGATAGAGAAAAAGTTGGAGAAGATGAGAAAAACAGAGAGCACCATAGGTGATGTGTAGGAGGGGTTAGAGCAGAGGGAGGAGAATGAGAGAAGAGAGTGAGGGGTGGAGACACTGGGAGAGAACACAGGGGGTGCAAGCAGACGAGACGGAACAAGACAGGAACAGCAGGACAAAGAAACACAATGCAGCCACTGGGCACAGCTAAGTTCAAAATTAGAAGGACAGAATGAAACACAGTGCAGCGACTGGGCACGGCTAAGTTCAAAATGTGCAGGACAGAATGAAACACAATGCAGCCATTGGGCACGGTGGAGGAAATGAGAGTGGGAGTCCAGATGAGACGGAGTGAGGAAGGGACAATCAGAGGTGTAGGAAGCCTATTTTAGTAGAGGCGACTGACCACAGGGAAGTGAAGTGACAGTGTTTTCCTTGGGCTCTGAAGCACGAAGGATCACAACGGCCACCAGGTGATCATGTGGGGTGTAGGGCAGGACCCCAAGACCCGGCCAGGCAGCGGACAGGGGCCTTTGGTGGGGCTGCCATTCGCCTGCCGGTAACCCCGATTAGCTAGGCTGTAAGGAGGGACAGCCAACCGCAAGGACCCTCATGCAAGAGCACGAAGCACTCCACTGCTTGTGTGCAGGTCGGCCATCTTTGAATGGCCGAGGGTTTCAGCAATTTCAATGTGCCTCAGGTAAATGTTGCAGGCAATCCAGTATGCAAGGAACACAATTTCATAAAACACAACTCAAAGGAGAGTAGTTTCGAGCAATAATAACGCTCTAAGTACAGTGCACAGCCCAAGTGTGCTTACCGCAAGATGTAGTTGCTACTCCTGTATACACGTGGGATCAGCCACGTTATAGAGCCGTTCAGCGCTGCAGCCTCAATGTCCTAATGTTGCGGGGAAGTGAGGGACAGGACACCAGCAAGTGTTAGGGAGAATTCTCCAGAATGGCTAATTTCCCTTACCTACTGAGTTCCTCAGCAGCTTTGCTGGATTTCTAGGGTTTATTTTTTTCACCTAGTGAGAGTGTGAGCCTTTTTTCCCACTCTTACATGTGTTTTGCTGTGTGTATTTCTACTTTTTGTGTGATCTTGGGCAATGGAGCCTCACCTACTCCATGGCATCATATGTTTCATGTGTGTTACGCAGCACCTTCAGTGCAGTGACACAGGGTTGTGTTTGAGACTTCCCACTGACTCAATTTTCTGGGGCTGACTATTGTCCCCCAGAAAAGATAAAGTTGCCATTAACTTAATTTAGTCACTTTAAACTACAGAAACAGTACACCCCATCTTACATGGAGTATTGGAAAGGGTTAATTTTAATCCTTTTTTTTAATCTTTCTCTCTTGGAGCATTGTTTCGCTCACTTTACATCAAGACTTGGCTGGTGGCAGTGGTATCTACCCTATTTTTTATACCGCGGTTATCATAAATAACCATGGTATTGTTTTAGCCTGAAACATAAACCCACTTGACCATATATATTTTATTACGGTTCTGGCTGGGTTTATTCACCATTTCTTTTTGTAAATGTCTTTCTCGTGTTTTACTCTGCACGCCAAACCAGGTTTGGTCCCTTTGTTCGCCCTCTTTTCGCGGGCTTCTGCACAAAATCCCTCCTTAAGGCACCTGAAAGTCTGGGTAGGCAGGATGTGAGGGAGGGGTTTTAGGATCCCTGCCATAGGTTCCCTTTGTAACCCAAGTCGCACTCCTGTTAGATTGGCTGGGCGACTGTCCTTGCCAGGACAGCCACCCTGCTGTGTGATTGACAGCCAGGCTGTATGAATGGGGGAAAACTGCATAAAAAGCAGGTCTCTGGGACTGGAAGAGCAGAGTCGCCACTGGAACGAAAGAACCAATGAGGAGCTGATGAAAGAAGACCCCTACCACGACTGAACCGCCCGGTGAAGCCCTGCTGCAGGTCCGAATTTTCAGAATCCAACGCCAAAGAAGATCCTCCAGGAAACTTCTTCCCTTGAGTTGGTTGGACCAACCAGTTTGCTCAAACTGCAAGCCAGGACCCCTCCTCTGGTCGAATTAGCTGTACAGAGCTACAGTGGGGCGGATAGCCAGGAATGTCGGACCCTGCTTGGGTTTTAAGGAGCGCACCTTTTATTTGTTGCTTTTCACTGGTGCTGGTTTCTTCCATGGGTAGTGCAGGACCCTCCAGTCTTCCTACTTCTTGTCAGTTTGACAGTCGCTTCAGGAACCGTGAGCCTGCAGAAACTACCAGGAACGTCCGCCTCAGCTACAGCTCCCTCTCCGTTTTAAGGTACTGTGCAAATCCGGTTGTTCGTTGCGTTCAGCCATGGTGAAAGTGGGTGAAATCTTTCTACAATCCGAGGGCTTTTCCTTCTCTTCTCTTTGAACTAACTTTTCTGCCAACCAACCTCGTCCGGAATCCGTGGCACGAACTACCCTGAACTGTGTGATCTTGAGCAAAAGACTTTGACCTAGGGACTCTGGCCCCAAGCCTTTTTTACCTGATTCTATCATTGTAGTTCCTCTTGCTCAACTGCCCTGAGTACTTATCTGTTGGTGTGCTTCAATTTTTATTAATTTTGTCTTTCCCTCCCTTTTAAATTGCTAGAGTGCCATTTTGCTCCCACTTCATTTTGTGAGATTAACTTGTCTGGACCTTTTTGGGAGTTGTGTGGTGTATTAAGAGTGTGATTTTTAAACTGCTAAGAATAGTGAAATGTTATACAACTGAAGAGTAAAATAAATGTATATTCTTTTACTTGAAAACCTTGAGTCAGTGTTTGTTTGAATCATAGTAATTGCTGTCCTTTGTGTAACTGTTTGATACTGCTCACTTACTCTTGAGATAAGTCTGGCTGCTCAGCCACTGCTACCACTTTAACTGTGTAGCACTGGCTTGTACCAAAGGTGGATTTGTACTGTCACTTGTAGTCTTAATTGTGTGTGGTGTTCCCAAAGGGTACTGCATATAATTCTGCCTAACACTGGTGTACAGCGGTGAGGATCAAGTATAATAATTACACTTAGAGCGCTGCTATTACCTTGGATCTACTAACCACAAGGCTAACATCACTAAAAAAAAGCAATATTAATCATGTCTGATATGGGAAGCCAGTGTCAGGAGACCCTCCTGAGTTACACTGCTGATTATTTAAGAAAAATGTGTAACGAAAGGAAACTCTCTGCCAAAGGAAAAACGTCTGAATTGATTGAAAAGTTGTTAAAGAGTCTAAGTCTAGGGTGTGGGTCTGAAATGCCTGACTCCTTAGCAGATGTGGAAAGTATTGAGGATGATAATGTGTCTCTTACTGATGAGTTGGAAGAGGCAGGTGGGTCTCCTAATGATATGATATGGCATATGATATGATATGTCTCTCTGCTCCCTTGCCTGCTCAGCAACCTCAACCCTTGTCCACTGGGACCCCCACGGGTCCTACACTCAGTCCTGAATTCATTGCTCAAGAGAAAATGAGGCTTGAATTGGAATTCAAAAGTTTAAATGCTCAAACTGAACAAAAGCATAAGGAACTGACAGTCAGAGAAATTGAGTTGAATCATGAACTAGAAATGAATAGGTTATCTTTTGAAAATGCTTCTCTCCCCGAGTCTTCTAGGTCTTCCAGTCCTATGAGACCCTGTATGCCTAAAGAAATTGTGGGTATGTATGAGGTTAAGCTTGATATTTTGGATTGGTTGGCAATGTTTGAATATAACCATGGTATTCAAGGTCTTACAGGGAATCAGTTGCTTCCCTGGCTCTTCTCTAGGCTACCCACTGTTGCAACTGATGTTGTGATGGAGTTGGGGGATGTGGATAGGATGGATTATGAGTGTGTGAAGCTAGCTTTAATTGCTAGATTTGGGAAAACCCCTTCCCAGTACCTTAAGAGGTTTAGGACTTTCAAAAAGCATGATGGTACCCCTTGGGCTACCTGGATATGTGAATGTTTGAAAAACTTAGATGGTTGGATTAAGGGTTACAGAGTAAAAATGTATGAATGAATGAGAATTCTTGTTATGCTGGAGTCTTTTTTTTATGTCTGCTCTCCTGAGCTCAGACAGCACTTGGCTGATTCTAAGGAGATAGATCCTAGGAAGTTAGCTAAGGCTGCTGACTTGTGGGTTGCCAACAGGGCTACTCACAAGGATTCTGAGGCAACTCAGAAGAAGGATGAGGGAAAGCAGCCAAAGAAAGATAACAAGGAGAATTTTAATATCTCCCATCCAGAGGAGGCCCCCAAACATAACCAGGACAAGCCACATGGGAAACCAAATGGGGCTAGAGAATCCTCTGGTGCTCAACCAGAGGGAGGTTAGCAGAAGCCCCCATCCCAGAGAGCATTTGGTAAATGCTATGTTTGTGGGTCAACTGACCATATCAAAGGAGATCCCAGATGCAAGGGTAAACCTGCAGGGATCAGCACTGCCTCCTTAGCCTTCTCCCCAGAGGAAGAAGTACAAATGGCTAGTGCCCCTTTGAACTATTTGCTGACGCACTCTTGGATCTTCAGGCAACTGTATCCTTAGAGTCCATGGGTCTGGGTAAGGCACAGAATATGGATGTGTACAACTCTATTCCAGAAAACTCTAGAGAGTATTATTTGGACAGTGTTCTTGTCAATGGCCAGGATACTCCTGCCAGGGGAGACACTGGGGCCAGCAGAACAGTAGTGGATGAAAGCTTTTTCAAGCCTGAGGATGTTGCTAAGGCACCCAAAGGTCCCATCAAATTTTCTGGAGGCCCTGTCCAGATGGTTCCAATTCTACCAGCTCTCATTCAGTTTAATACCATGACAGTGAGGATTCCTGTCAGTGTCCAGAATGAGGTGCCTGGGAGAGTCCTTTAGAGGAATGATCTAAAAGCTCTAAGGGTAGTATCCAGTACCCCAGCCTCCCAGTAAGGAGAAACAGAACCAAACCAAATTGGCTACAGAGGCAACCTTAAGAGACCACTCTGAGCCTGTGGGAACCTCTACTGAGACCCCCACGACAAGCCCTGGTGTTGGTAAATTGACCTCTAACCCAGGCAAATCTGAGGCTAGTATATTAGGGAAATGGGAGCCCAAACCATGCTCTACCATTTCAGTTCCAATTCCAAAGTCTTTGACCCACACTGCTTCTGAGGAAGGGGTGGATAGACAAGTTGGAAACCTAACTAGGCCTGTGAGAACTGGTAATTCTCAAAGCTGGTGGAAAACCAGGAAAAATAGGCCTAAGGCTAAACACCTTAAGGCTGTACCCTAGTCTTAGGAAGGAAACCTTTGAAATAGGTAAGGTCAGATCTCAGAGGAAGTGGCAGCATGTACCTTGCTTGACCACAGCCCCTCCAACCAAGATACCTGAGACCCAACCTGCTCTTGAGACAGAGGTGGTGAGGAACCATGGAGGCCCCTCTAGATCTAAGGGATCCCCTTTCAGGGACCCCTTGAAAAAGCCTATTGCAGGTTCAGAGGTTGTTACAAATTCTGAGGGACATATCCCCTATACAGTTAAAAAGAGAGATGTACCACAACAGGTTTGTAGGTCATATAGTCTACAAATGAAAAACATTGGAAAAGAAATTCCTAGCAATGGTTACAACAGGTTGCTGGTGTACTCAGCAGGCCATTTAACCAACTTGCAACAGGAGATCCATCCTGGTGGGGATTAGATCCTCCTGTCCCTTAGTCTGGGGGGGGGGTGGCGAGTGTTTCTCCAGAATGGCTAATTTCCCTTACCTACTGCGTCCCTCAGCAGCTTTGTTGGATTTATAGGGTTTATTTTTTTCACCTGGTAAGATTGTGAGCCTTTTTTCCCACTCTTACGCCGATTTAGTATTGCTGATTTCGCAGCTGTCTTGTACCAAAGGTTATTCACAGGTCTGCCTTTCTTCGCTTCTCATTCACACGCGTTCAGCCTTTACTTGCGATAAAATGTTGCTACTTCAAACTTAAACACACACTGGTCTTTCAGGTCACTTGCCCACTCACCGGCTGTGTGCATCTCTTCTTGGCTTTGCGATTCCAATTCACGAGTCAAGGTTAGTACCACAAACTTGGCCTCGCCTCCCAACCCTGCCGTTCACCTGGAAGGGTCGCTGGCATCCTTGACACACAATGCAGTCTTCATTTGTGGGATCTGGCCTTCTCCACGTGTCTTTCGCGGCCCGTCGGAGGCAATGACCTCCAGTAGGGAACTCCTGTGGCTCTCGACCCACTGCTTTCGTCCCTTGGTCCGTCGCTCTGCTCCAGTAGGTGTGCCTTTGTCCTGGAAGCCCTGCTCGTACTCATGTTCCGTCTTGCTCAGCGTGTCTCGTTCTGCCTTTTATTCATGTGAGGAGAGCAAATTGGTATAAGGTGTATGCACTTAGAGTCAAGAGCCTGACTTCTCCTGGCCTGATTAGCGGGACATGTCCAGTACGATGTGTGAAAGTTAATGTTGTTCCTCTCAGTCCCCCTCTTCCTTGGCCCAGTGTTTGTGTAAAAAGGGGGTGGGGGAGTTGGGATCTCGGAGCATCCTAAAATATAGGATGGGTTGGATAAACAAAATAAGGGGGAATACCGCGTCTCACCATCGGCAGTCTCACCCCCACTCCCTGAAGACCCCTCACCTAGGTGATGCTCCAGCACTGGTCCACCCCGAGGGTCTGCATCCAAAGGCGATGGCCGTGCCCTGGCCACCTGAGAGAGAGATCCCCGGGAACTAGCGGGTGAGACACCCTCTGCTTTCTCACACTCCCTACACAGATATGCCCCCACCCACCTGGAAAATATGCATACTAAAACAAGAACAGACTTGAATGACAGGCACTTAGGGGGAGTTGTATAACTCTATTTGTATTTGAATTACAATTTTATAGTTGTATTTATTTGAAGGACATGGATGTCAATTTCTATCAACATGACTTGCAGTAATGCGTTTAAAGATGGCAAAGGCATTCTCCAGAAGGGTTTATAGTGGAAAAATAAACACCTTTTCTTCCAGCGGATTGGTGAGCGAACTTTAATGGCAATTGGCTAAACCAGCATACAGAGGACAAAAACGCAACCCAACGACAAATGTGACCTGACAGTGCAAGAAACACCCCTCCCCTACTCCACTCCGAACACTAGGCTTTATACCAGAGAGCACACATGTATTTGAATGGAGAGTAGTTTGCAGACATAGCATGATACTGACAAGCAACATTGTTTCAGGTGAATGAACATTGTTTCAGCATACAAGTCTAAGGCAGAGGCTGCATTCTCAGGAAAGCATTGTCAGGTTGGAAAGAAAACAGATACATTTTTGTACCTAGTAAAGAAGCAATCTAAACATGCTTTTATATGCCAAAAGAGAAACACATCAGAAGCGAGAACTCTGGAAGCAAGCACTTCTAGGTACTAGACGGTAAAGTCTTCAAAGTTACGACATGAGCATTAGAACATATGGCTCATACAGCACTGTTATGCATGGCAGTTAGCATTGGCTGAGCATTACTGTAGCAAGGTACAGTGTTCAAGGGAGTCATTACAATTTTCAAAACCCAGTTCCACCCACAATTCTCTTCTATGAAACCTTCACTCCAGTCTCATCCATTAGCTCTTTGGTGAGGGGGTGGGGGAACAAACATCACATTCTGCTAAGTAATAACATTTTGATCTTCCGTGGTCTGACGGTAAAACACCTGGGTGGTCTGGGGAGCCTCTGAGCAATGGGTGCATGCACGATAATAGAGACATTTGCAATTTGAAACTCATCACAAAACAGGACAAGCTCAGGATTTGAACTAGGATTATGAGTAGGATTTGGCACATGGCGGTGCCCAGTGGTGCCAGAATACTCAATAACCAAGAACTGAGAGTCCACGTGGACTCAGGACTGATGTAGAGGCGACTTACTGTACTAGAGATGTGTGAGACAATGTCTGAGATGTTGCTGGCATAAATGAGTACGAAAGTGCAGCACTCACTCCTCACAATTGCGTAAACTTCTCCTTGTGAGGCTAAGAGGCTGTCCAGCGCTATGTGGTTCTGACAAACCATTGTCCGGATGGCTATTTGCTCACAGGACAGTACTGCCAGGGAGAATGCAGTGGCATTTGCAATATCCTCAATCAGTCATGACAGTCTGGTCAGGCAGTCTCGGTTTAACCTAACCCCAAGGACTGGTATGAGGTAACCCATCCCAGTGACAAACTCTTCCCAAGTTGTACTTATTTTCGGACGAGGCTGTGTTGGGAAAGTGCAGGTATGCCAGACAGCAGGTAGGACATATCTCATGTAACATCTTCCTCCCCAATTCACGGGCACCCAGGCATATGCTTTGTCTACATGAAAAAGGTCCTGGAATAGGTGGCGTACCAAGATTGGCTAAAGGAAAAACCAGGGTTGAAGGCAAATGTGACATTGTTGATGATTATACTGGTGTTGGCTGAAAGGTAACATTGACACTTGCAGTTTCCCATGAATAGTGTACCCCAGTTGACATAACACACTAGGCCAGTAGCCTGGGATGAGAGGTAAAGTGCTGCTGTTCTTTTGAGTACATAGTCTGGGATGGGGAAATTCAGAGGACCTGTAAACCCCATCTGGGAATGTGAATTACTTCAGGGTCTGGGGCCTTGGGATCGGGTGACCAGTTTGAGGTCCAGGTAGATAGCCTCACAGTTGAAGGGGATTGGGTGAAGAGAAACGAGGACAAGTCATGAGGTAGGTGTGCACAAACCCAGCAATCGGTGACATTGTAGATGCAGGCATATTGACATTGAAGATACAGGCATATTGCCAGGTGAGGTGCAGGTTTGTATTCTCACTGTGAACCCAAGGGTGAGCAGAGGGACCATAGTTTTCATGATATGTAGTTTTAAAATCAGCAACCACTGTCATGACGGTAAGTAATCAATTAGCTGACAACAATGACAATAGTAGTCACATAACCAGACATGGCATGTATCAGGGGCTGGGCCCAAATGTTGAAAACCAGGTAATCTGGCTCGTTCTGCAGTATCAAATTTCGTGGCAGGGGATAACGTTAATTTCATATGGGAGGCTGGGTGCACGGTGCAGTCTGCAAAATCCTTACATTTCAGAACACATCAATCGACAGTTCTGCAACAGGGTGAATGGCAATGTTCAAAAGAGTTCCAGCCTGGATCAGGTGCAGCGCAAAAGTTCCTCAGTTCAATGTTCGTGGCCGTACCAGTGTATTCCCTATCTACATGTTGAAGCTAGAAATATCAAAGATATTAAAGCCACAAGCTCTTAGTGGTCCGCAGGACAAAGAAAATAATCAAGAGGTGGTAACCACTGGGTCAAAACCCAGCAGGCACTAGCATATCAGTGGTAGAAGCTTCCAGTTCGTCCCAGTGTACTACCACATTTGGAGGATTCCTCGTCAGTGAGTGGTAAAATGCAAAGGTGAGGAGGCGGGCCGGCTGGTGCTACGCCCTGCGTTATTGGTCCTGGGGTGGCCATCAATGGGACCGCTAGGCGTACCTTCCCTGTCCTGAGTTGAGCAATCCAGAGGGGTCACACGCTAAAAAGATGGTATGCAGTGATTGGAACCTGAATTGGGGTCATTACCTCCAGTGCTTTGATTGCTTGCTGTAGGAGCTTGAGCAGCAGCTCCCACAGAGATCTCACAAGGGTGAACAAATTGCAGAGTTGGGGATCTTGGTACAGTACCTGCGTGTACTGATGCACTTGGTGTAGCTGTCTCTGTTTCCGGCGCTGCTCGTGGCAGGACTGCAGCACTGGGTTGGCAACGGAAGATCGGATGAAGTGAAGGCAGTGTCTTGTCCGGTCCTGTCTTCAATGTTCCTCAGAAGCTCCTGAACCCCACAGACCCACAAAGGTGTCTCGCGTTCAACTGTTTGAGAATAACAACTGACTATGGAACACCCCTGAGGGAAAGGGGAAATAGGACAAAATAACAAACTCAGGCAATAACTCCTTCCTGGGATGGATATCTGTATGGAGATAAAACACAAGATATTAAATCTGTTACCTTCCACCTACCTTACCCATGAGAGTACAACTATACCTGAGAATCCTCTGCTAATGCCTAGAGGATATAGGTTCTGTTGATATTGTGTTTGGAGAGTCTAAAGATTACAGTTCCAAAGTCTTGATCTTCTTTCTTTCTTCTTCCAGTGCATAGTATAGTCTCTGGACTCTGAACAGTTTACATACTTCAAACTATAATGTACTTCAAAGATGAAAACTCTAACTCTCTTCTTTTTTCTTGCTGGACACCTAGTGCTTAGTTTGACGTGCTGTACTTATAGGTATAATTGCCTCAAAAGCTGAATCCACCTAACCCTATACTAAATACTAAAAGTTCAACAGACAGGAGATTCCAAGTAAAGAGTCTTTTGCAGAAAACTGATAGAGTTCTGGAATCCCCTGCTTTGTGGCCTATTTCCTATTTAATTCTTTTTTTAAAAAACAATTTATTTGTATTTACTAAATATAGTGAAAAGTAGTTCACCAATGTGTATTAGAATTCCCAAATTGTACTTAATACAAACAAACAATTCTTAACAATCCTTGCGCCCAGCGGACCAGAGGAAGAATGAAAGCTGCTGCACAAAAATAACTGAAAGTGACTAGTAGCTCCTACTTCCAGCGATCACCAACAGCAGTGAGAAATGAGCGAACGTTAAACTAACTCTAAGTTTCACTGCACCTCTACAAAGAATGCAGCTCCAATACCGAACTTTATGCGCGGCATTAAATACATATAACAGTTGCCGCCGAGAAGGTGTTGTGCAGAGAAAAGGGACACGGGCCCTTTAAGTAAAGGAGAGGGACAGAGGGAAGGGGGGCGGGGCAAGGGGAGGGAAAGCGGGAAAGTTAATGGGTCGGCAGTTACTGTTTAATAAAGGAGTTGTGGAGATGTACACCCGTGTCGCTGCGTAATTTGTAGGCCGGAGGCCTCACAACAACTGGCGACAAAGACAGACGGACCATGCGCACGAAGAAGACTGCCAGGCAGAGAGAACACGAGGCAAGGAGGAGCCAACGCGCCCGAAGAAGGCATCCGGAGTAGCGGAAGGACCCGAAGCCAAGGACTGAACGCGAGGTGTGGAGGAGCCTACGCGCACGAAGAGAGCAGCCAGAGTTGCACAGGAGCCGAGCAGGAGCCCTGCAGCCCGTGGAGGAAAGGAAAGGAGACATGCACCGCCGAAAGCGAGGAGGAGCCCAGCGGGTCGCTGAGCAGCGCCCTGGAGTTCGAGAGGTGCCAGGCGCACACGCAGGTACCGAACAGACCCCACAGGCCTAGGGGAGGGAGTGAAAGGCACGACAACATATAACGAGCCACTTGAAAGCGAGGAACTTTATGCTTATGCAAATGCTTGATGAGCCACTTGAAAGCGAGGAAATTTATGCACATACGAATGCTTTAATGAGCCACTTGAAAGCGAGGAACTGTATGCACGTGCGAGTGCTTCAACGAGCCACTTGAAAGCGAGGAACGAACTTTATGCACATACGAATGCTTTAATGAGCCACTTGAAAGCGAGGAACTGTATGCACGTTCAAGTGCTTTAATGAGCCACTTGAAAGCGAGGAACATCACGCACCACTTGAAAGCGAGGAACTTTATGCACACGCGAGTGCTTTAACGAGCCACTTGAAAGCGAGGAACGTCACGCACGTGCGAGTGCTAGCAAGAGAAAGGGGCGACAGCGCGGAACGGCCCACCTGAGTGTGAGGGAAGTGAAACCCACGCGAGCACCAGCAATAAGCCACTTGAAACCGAGGAGTCACTGGCACACGCCGGCGCCAGCCACACACCAAGGGACACCCGATTTCAGTGATCATGTGACAACCAGGGAGTGGTGGAAGCGCAGCAGTAGACACCATGGCACCTGCCACGCCTGGTGTGACTCCCACCAATCCAGTCTCCTTCCTACGCCACCCAAACCCATTTTCGCTAGAACCACAAGAAAACCAAGGGCAAAGGTGGCAAGAATGGATGGACGAGTTTGAGGAATTCATGAGGGCAGTAGGAAACCAAGACGCCCCGAACAAACTAGACATGTTCACAAACTTAGTTTGGAAAGACATAAAAAGTGTCATCAAGACCATCCCTGCAGCAGAAAGGAATACATACCAAAGACTCATTGAAGCCATCAACATTCGATTGATAATAGTCCCGAACAGAGAATACGAGCGCTACATCTTTAATCAGTGCACCCAGCTACCCCAAGAAACAATCGGCCAATTCATATTGCGCCTGCAAAGGAAAATAGCGTACTGTGATTTTGCCAACTTCAACGACGACGAGGCCATCCGTCTGAGAGTGATAGAGGGATGCCTGTCATCGATATTCCGCAAACATCTTCTGAAAAAACCACTCCCTCTGAAAGAAATAGCTGAACTCTCCAGAGTATATGAAAGAGTGGATGCTCAGGCTGCACACATGGAGAACCCGAGAAAGATAGACTCTGTCGCAGCCGTCACCACCAATCAAATGGGCTGCCAACACAACAACACATACAGACAAGACCAATGGAACAACGCAAGACGCCCACCACCCGAAAGACAATTGTCGGGGGGAAATTCTGCCGGGGTCGGCCGGGCCGTCCGCAGACCTCCGGGCAGGGAGGCCCCAACTCCTCCCGTATATCCCAGATGAGATAGAGTATGAGACACACACAAGGAGCAAGGCGACTCTGCTGTTTATTTATACAAAACGGCAGGGATGGGTCAAGGAGCGTACGCGTCCGTCCTGACACACACATAATCGTGGGGCTCGCAGGCCCTTTTTACTGCATTATGACGCGCTACTTGCGTCACTTCAGAAAGTTAACAAAAAACCTATCGCCACTCTTAATTGGTTGCTCGAGTGGTAGGGTTAGTATAGTACACATATAGAGAATGATATTAGTGGACAAGGTGTAGTCAGGTGGTATATCTGGGTTGTCCCTATAATTGGATACATAAGAATTGTTACATGAAGGCTCCTGAGGATTGGCTAATGTTACTGACGTCTGAGATAAGAGCCCCATGTTCTGATTGGTGCATCCGTGAGCTCCCCAGCCTGGGACCACCGTTGTTCCCAGCTCTCGGTGTACCTGTGTTTGCAACAATGTTTCAATATGGGTACGTGCAGACAATGTGAGGATTTATTCATAGGTGGAAGGCTGACCGCTCCCACTGTAGCAGGTGTCCATTGAGCCTTTCAAGTGTCTCGGCCTGTGTCTCGTAGTGAGGGACCCAGACGCCTTTTCTCTCCTGGGTTTTGGCATCTCGTCAGATTCGGCTTGGTCACGTGAGGCGGGACCGTGTTTGAGGCAGAATTCTGCACAATTAATATTGCTTTTCCACTGTGTGTCTGGTTTAATTTGTAGATATGACTTTAACGTTGGTACGCGGAGTGCGAGGTTGCAACATCGTGCCTTTGATGATTTGTTCTTGGATGTGGGCTTGCAACATTGCGACCTTGGCTGGTTGCTCCATCGGGTTCTTTCTGCAGGATCAGCAACCTGACTCTTGCTTTGTTAATGTCCACGGGAGCTCTTGTTTGCGGCCTACTCGGGCCTGGTGCTTAAGTAGTCTGTTTGGTTCATAGGTGCTTTAGATTATAGTAGCATACATTTCCATGACCAGTATCGTGTTTCCATTATACCTCTCATGGTGGTAACGGGTTTCAAGGGAAGTGTGAGCAAGCGTTATAGATGAGTTCATGATGCATCTTGCGTTTCTGCATTCTGAAAGCCTATGTAAAAATAATAAAGATGCACGTCCGTGAATATGCCTGTCGCCTACGTCAGAGCACTGAGTATGTTCTTCGTGTAGATTGGTGTGGAAATGTTAAGTGTGTATACTTGTACAGATGTGCTTCCCGTTGTCTAGGTCGTCATGGCATCTCTAACGACGTGTGGTTTTTAGTCTAGCTGATCCGAGCCGCAGGGGTCGGCATGGCCAGTGCGGGCTGTTGGGCAGGCAGGTGGACACATCCGTATGTTCCTGTACCAGGGTACCTGGTCGTCTGGTAAATGGACAAACTCTTCTCGCGGCGGGTGTCTGGGCCGTGACACTCTAGGCCAAGCGCGAGAGGTGAAGGACGGGAGCCTGTTCTTCCATTCTCCCACTTCACAATGTTGCCGGTGCGGGTTTGAATTCCCCCACAGAGGCCAGTGCCCCGCAATTGGCCAAATGTGCATGAGGTGCGGACATGTCATGATCACTGTTTCCAAGGAGCCAGGACCAGCCCAACGTCCTTGGAAGCAGGCCCCTAACCCTAATCCTAGGCACCAGCCGGTCCCTACTGGGACCTTTTGGACCCTGTCCTGGCGCCGGTGGCACCAGGCTCATCAAAACCATCGGTCCCGGCACTGGAAGCGCCGGGCTCATAATTGGTGTGAAAGTGCTTGGGTGGACTTACCTGCAGCAGACCATGCTGCTTACTTACCAGCCACTTAGAAGCCCTCTGTGAACAGGAACTACTTTCTTACCTGGGTGGGGCAGCTCCACTCCCTGGATACAGCACTGGAACTCTTCTGGAAACTGGAACTCTTTTCTTACCTAGGCGGGGCCGTGGAAGAAGACGCCTCATCACTCCAAGGCTATTTAAACCACACCCGATAGATGAAACGTGCTTCGCGTTATTCTGCATCTGCAGCAGAACGCTCACCGAGTCTGTTCCAGCCTTTCTTCTTTCGATCCTGAACCTGCAAGAATTATACTTACCATTCCTGTATCCAGTCAACATCAGCACCTGCAAAAGACAAGAAACAACAGGTTAGCAAGACAAACTTTACACGCAGTGCTTACTCACCTGATCCATCGGCAGCAGCCGTGTCTCACGCTGCACCTTCGCCTGCAAAGACAAAAGCATTGTTATACTTACCGGCACGCTGTGAATTCCGGATTTCTTCATTCTGCATCGTCGCCTGTGAAGACAAAGTATAGTTAAAACTTAGTTGCATTCCGCTGACTCCGGCGCTGCAAACCAACATCTGAAAGACAAAGAAAAAGACATTAAGCAGGTATTTACTCACGCCCATCACGCTCGTCGCAATAAAACGCCTGCGAATACTCCGGCGTCTCTTTAACACTAACTAAGCTGCAAGGAAAGAGACAGTTAGAGCGCTTGCCATACTTACGAATTTCCAGGCGCTTCACTCCATCTGCCATCTCAAGAGTCCTGCAATACATAAGGGAAAAGCATTATACAGAGTCTTCAATATTAACGTGCCACGTATTTAAAGACTATAAAGACAAAAGGTGTCCAGAAACTCACCGCTCGTGCAGATAACGACGGTAACCATCCTCTGAATTCAAGAGGCCAATGTTTCACCAGTGAAGGAACTGGCAACGGCACCCTGCACCAGACGCAGATGGAGAGCCCAGCATTCACCTATCTAAGGTGAGCACGTTGACCTGGGGGGGGGCTCTACAGAAAAACTGGGAAGAGAGAGAGAGAGAGAGAGAGAAAGAGAGGGACATTCAACAACCCAGACCATTAACCCCCATATTCTTTCACCTGCAGAAACCTCACTCTTCGAGTTCGACACACAGTGCGAAGAGGTTCGACCCCAAAAGCCAATCGAGTCCTGCACATCACTTTTCGAGTCACAGACACCTTCCTGCCAAGACCCGCGCCTCCGTGGGAATCAGGTGAGCGTTACAGGACAAGAGAACCACTTTCAGAGCATGTGCCGGGAGAAGACACCCCCGCTATCAGCGTATAGACCACACAACCAGCAACCGACCACAAGGAAGTTCGAGCCGCGGCCCGAGCCACTGAGACCTCTTAACCCAAGACCATACTCGGAACGAGAATACGCCAAGCCCGCTGGCAACCCCAGAACACCAAACAATCCTGGATTCATCAGGGCGGTCGAAAACCTACAGGTGGACCAAACCGATGCACCGTACGCCAACCAAGAACAGATATATCACATGCAAACGTACCCTGAAGAGGAACCCCGAAGGGAAGATAACACCAGGGACCCATACGAAAACCCACCAGTCGAAGAACACCCAACAGAATACCTACCCTATGCGGAATACGACCGATACAGCAGGGAATATGTCCGACTTATCTCAGAGGCCTCCGACGACAGCACGGCACCCAGAGTGACAGTACACCTGGGAGGAATAGACACACCATTCCTGGTGGACACGGGCGCAACCGTAAATGTCATGAGTCACCTGGCATACGAGCATCTAGCAAACAAGTTTCCCCTACAACCATCTTACGCCCACATATTCCAATGGGGCGCAACACAGCCACTGACCTCAAAGGGATAGTTCACATGTGACCTCATACACAGGGGCAAGAGAGCACCGACCGCGATACATGTCATTCACAGCCCGGCAATCGGCAGATGCCTGCTGAGCCACAAGACTGCCACAGCCCTATGCCCCATCGACATCCACTACGACGCATCGGAGGTGATCCAAGGCGTCCCGCCCAACTCCCACTTCATACAGGCCATCCGCCACAGTGCCCCAAACATAGAAAACCTGAAATCGGCCTACCCGGCCCTATTTGAAGGTGTGGGCAAACTGAAGGACAACGTCATCAAGCTACACATCGATCCGAAGATACAGCCAGTACCACAGCACCCCAGGAGAGTAGGGTTCCACCTGCAGGCGAAAGTATCTCATGTTGCAGACGCTACTGGACAATGACATTATAGAAAGGGCAACAGGACCCACGCCGTGGGTTTTCCCACTTGTAGTTGTCCCCAAAGCAGATGGACGTCTCCGCCTCTGTGTGGACATGAGGATCCCCAATACCGGCATCCAACGGGAAAGGCACCCCGGCCCGAACATAGAGGACATGCTTATCAGGCTCAACCAAGCCACGAAATTCTCAAAATTGGATCTCAACCAGGGGTACCACCAGCTAGTGATTGACCCTGCATCAAGGCCCATCACAACATTTACCACCCACGAGGGCCTGTTCCGTTACAAACGACTTAACTTTGGAATCTCATCCGCTGCCGAGATATTTCAGGAAACGATCCACAGACTGATTTGCTCCGTCCCTAATGCATTCAATTACAGTGATGACATCCTCATCTTTGGTGTCACACAGGATCAGCATGACACAGCCCTACACCAAGTGTGCCGCATTCTACAGGACGCCGGACTGACACTTAACAGCCAGAAATGCGAAATCAACACACGCACCCTATGCTTCTTCGGCCACATCTTCTCGGACCAAGGAATCAAAGCAGACCCAGACAAGATACGCGCCATTACCAACTTGCCCAGCCCACAGGACGCCTCCGAACTCCGCTCATTCCTGGGCATGGCGGGATACTGCGCCCGCTACCTTCCATGATACGCCTCACTAACATGCCCACTGCGGCAGCTACTAAAAAAAGACCAACCCTTCCAGTGGACGGACCAATGCCAACAGGCCTTTGCCACAATAAAACAAGAGCTCGCTGCCAATCGCCAACTGGCATACTTCAATCCGAGATGGCAAACAGAAATCATTGCGGATGCTAGCCCAGTGGGGCTTGGTGCCATCCTAG
Organism: Ambystoma mexicanum; assembly: GCF_040938575.1. Lineage (NCBI taxonomy): Eukaryota > Metazoa > Chordata > Amphibia > Caudata > Ambystomatidae > Ambystoma > Ambystoma mexicanum. The sequence continues at coordinate 549,663,280 of NC_090923.1, forward strand.
CTCAAACAGATCCACAAGAGAACTCCAAAACCCATATCGTGGCATACGCCAGCCGCGCACTCAACCCCACCGAACAAGCATACTCGCAAGCAGAGCGGGAGAGCCTGGCGGCAGTATGGGCGTGCGAAAAATTTCATCATTTTGTCATCGGACAAACGTTCACCCTCGTTACGGACCACCAAGCCTTGCTGGCCCTATTTGGCAACCCGAGAATAAAGATGCCTCCACGCATCGAACGATGGGGCATCCGCCTCCAGGAATATGACTATACCATCATTCACAAGCCTGGGGGCGACGCAAACCCAGCACACTATCTATCACGACACCCGGAAGAAGCACCAGACACCGCAATGCAAGGAGAAGCCGATGGATACATCGCAAACCTATCACACAATGCCCTTCCCCCGGCCATCACTGCCAAACTATTTGCGGAAAAGAGCAGAGCTGACCCCACCATCAAGGCGGCCGTCCCTCTCACCAACACCAACAAGTGGCGACAGGCGGCCAACCAACACTTCGAGTCAGGAGAGGGGGGGAAGTAGACAGAAGAGACTTGGCCAGAATGGAAAAAATACACAACGAACTGGCCACAACAAGCCAAGGCACACTGCTCAGAGGGAACCGCCTGGTAGCACCCAAAAGTCTTAGAAAACCACTAGTCATGATCGCTCACGAAGGTCATCGAGGTGCGGCGAACACAAAAAAGATACTGAGAAACCAGGTGTGGTTCCCCCACATGGACACCATTGTGGATGACATACTAAGACACTGCAACCCTTGCCAAGTAAATGCGGCCGGCTCACCACCCTGCCCCCTGCGCATAGTTCCGCTCCCTGATGGACCTTGGCAGCGAGTAGCACTTGACTTCTACGGCCCACTCGAAGAGGGGGGTCACCTGCTGGTGGCCATAGATGAGTACTCCCGATTCCCACTGGTAAAGCACGTACAATCCACGGCCTTCCACCACGTGGTAGGCCCAATAGACGAAGTATTTAGCGAATGGGGCATCCCCAACGTAGTGAAAACGGACAATGGATCCCCATTCCAAGGACAAGAGTTTAGGAAATTTGCGGCGCCCCTCGGATACCACCACCAGAAGATCGCACCACTATGGCCCCAGGCCAACGGGATGGTGGAGCGATTTATGGCGAACATTAAGCACACACGCCAAAAAGCAGCAACAGACCAAGCCTCGATGCCACAAGCCATCTCACAAATGCTACGAAGCTACCGGCATACCCCCCACGAGGCAACTGGGTACACCCCAGCCGAACTTATGATCAAATACAAACCAAGGTCCAGGCTTCCCCAACTCGAGGACTACACGCCGGAGGACGACGACGAGATACGACAACGAGAAGCGGAGAAAAGACAAAAAGCTAAAGAATGGACTGACCGGAAGCGGAAGGCCAAGGAACCCCTGATCCCCGTAGGAGAAACAGTGCTGGTCAGGCAGGCCCAACGCCGGAAAACAGACTCGAGACATCGGCCCGAGCCCATGATAGTGACGGAAGTGAAAGGACCCATGATCACTGCCCTGGGAGACCAGGGTGAAATAACCCGAAACGCGTCATACTTCAGACGAATGTTCCAAGAAGATGGACATGAAGACATGCCTCTTGAGGAAGAAGACCCTATGGACCCAGAGACCCCTCCCGATCCGCCCGAGGCGCCGCTACCGGCAGGCCAGGAGGATGAAAGGGAAGAGCGAGCCGAGCGACCCCACCGGCTAGCCAGACGGCCCACTCGGCTCATTGAAGAAATGTAAAGACGGACTTCGACGATAAGTAAGGGGGGGGTGTTGTGCAGAGAAAAGGGACACGGGCCCTTTAAGTAAAGGAGAGGGACAGAGGGAGGGGGGGCGGGGCAAGGGGGAGGGAAAGCGGGAAAGTTAAGGGGTCGGCAGTTACTGTTTAATAAAGGAGTTGTAGAGATGTACACCCGTGTCGCTGCGTAATTTGTAGGCCGTAGGCCTCACAACAGAAAGCGTACTTCAAACTCATACTCATATTAATATGCTCACAAACCACAAGCGTATAATAACACACAGCTCCCAAACAGAGATAATTAAAAGAGCTTACCTCTGTTCGCAGTTACCTACGAGGCAAAACTGGAAACCGAAAGCTCAGCCGAGCATTCAGCACAACATGGAATTCCTAAGACAACGCGCAGTCCTGAAAGAAAAGTAAACATGAGAGGCGCGTAACGATCAACACGGCGGTCACTTGATTTAATGCCTACAGTCAAACTGTCACGAAGAAACACCGGACGACACAGAAACTAAGTGGAAAACAAGGATAATGAAACCCAACTAAATGCTAAACGTTATAAAAATGCAAATGAGTTCTAATTTAAATCTATGTAACTCTCTTATTATTGTTGACTTCTGCACCTATCTGAAAAACAAGGTAGCAGTAGCAAATTCCATTCTTCCTGTAATCTTCTTATCTTCTTCTTGAATTCCTGATTCAATTTGACCTATCTTAACTGGCACAATAGGTCCTTAAACTCAGAGCAACCAAAAACAGGACCTGCTTCCTTGACAGATCTCAATGAAAGGCAGTTGAGAATGTTCAGGCAATTCCTTTGTCAAAACTCTATCCAATCAGGACTCCAGCCTCCCTCCTCCATCTTGGCTTGGGGTATTCACTTCACTCTGAATTAACTAGTTAAGACCTTTAACCAAACAGTCTAAAAAGCATACAAAACTGAAATAAAATGTATGTGCAAACCCAGGAAACATATTATAAGTCTCTACAGCCCTGGAACCTGACAGTCTTCGCTCGGCGCGTGGACTTTGCGGTAGTGGGCGGCATGTAACCAGGACATCAAACCAGAACACTTCACAGCTGTGTGCATTGATAGCAGTACTTGGTGTGGTCTGCGCCACCTGGGCTGGAGTTGGTGAACTTTCACGAGGACCCAGTCACCGGTTTCAGAGGATGGCAGAGCTCAGTCGCTGGTTCTGGTAGGACAGCTTTGACCTGGCCATGAAGAGAGCGAACAATACTCAAGAACAGTTTCATCTTCTAGGAGCAGATACAGGAGGTGTGGGGCTGCAGGGGGAGCTGTTCCTACTCACATGTAGGTATTAATGTGCGGACAGACCATTCTTACGCTGGGGGTTATTGCGCATGGCGGACAACTCTAGGTACAGTGCTTGTGGCCATTTCAGACCTGTTTCCTGAGGCACCTTGGACAGCCTCATCTTAAGGTCGCCATTTTGGTGTCCCATAAAACTGCTCGACTAGGAGTGATATGTGCAATGAAACTGCTGCTAGATTCCAAGTGCCTTGCAGACTCTTTTTTTAACAATTTGACCAGTAAAGTCGCTACCCCGGTCTCCGTGAATAACAAGGGGAAGCCCAAAACGAGGTTTGAATTCTGTAAGCAATTTCTTTGCACCTGTTGCAGCATCTGCCCTCCTGCAAGGTTTGATGAGTCCTTGGATGCTGTCCCTTCTCCCATAGGGGGAGCCCCTTCCCATGAGGCCAAGGAGGTGAGGCTGCTACCTGATAGTCCCAATGGGGGGGCTGTACTCAGCGGGAAGATCTCATGGGGAGGGATCCCACATGTGGGACTAGGGACGCCTATCCAGGGAGAATGCAGTACACACTGCCTAAAAATAAACTCCACCACCAACCCCATACCTGGTCATTCTGTTTATATATGTCAAGTAGAGAATATACAAAGTACTGGGATGAAGAAGAACCTAGTCTACCCGAGGGAAATTATTAGGATTGGTAGTGGTACAAGGAGGAGCTGCGGAACCATGAAGAGCACTCCCCACAAATACACTGAACATTCAAGTGATTCCTGAATACTGTTTGGGAGTCCTTCTTCCCTTTCTATGAAGAGTGGAAAGGGAAGAAGAACTCGAGACCAAGAGAGATACTCCTCCCTGGAGGAACCCTGAGCGTGGGGAACACTTGCCTTCACTACAGTAAGAAGAGGCTGGTGAAAAGTTTGCAGGCAGGTGCAAAGGTTCGCAAACAGTCCGACATGCAAGGAATGTACGGCAGAGAGAAGCCGAGGACGTCCAGGCGAGCACAGCCGAGATACTGTGTGGTCGAAGAAAGACACGCACACAGAAGGACTGCAAGGGCTGCAGAGCTAAACAGCACGTTGGAAGACCCGAGAGTCCCACGGAATTCGAGAGCAGAGCTTGAGGAAGCCTGCTTCCAACAGGACAAGTAACAGAAATCCTGAAGGTACCAGGCTAACGGGGAGATTGAAAAGGATACCAGGAGGTACTGTCACCTGCTGCAACTACCATATGGGGTACAGGGAAAAGACCCTGAGGAAAGAACCAAGTCCCCTAAACCCACACAAGAAAGACAAGAGACACAGGTCGGGGACCCACTCCCTTATAGGAAGAGCATCACAATCACTCTTCCTCGTCGCAATACTTGGCAAGCCTTCCAACACAGGTGTGGGACCTGCAACCTCATAGGAAGAGCATCACAATCACTATTCTTCCTCGCAGTACCTGGTAAGGAAGTAAACCAGTCTGCCGACTCGGCACTGGGACCCACATCCAAGATAGGAAGCTTGAGAAATGCCAGGGGAAGAGAGACATTCCCCCAACTGTTGTGAACTGCAATACGAAGCCTGAGAATGGCCTGGGGAAGGGAGACATTCCACCAACTGTTGTGAACTGTAGTAAGAAACCTGAGTAGGCTAGGAGAAAGGAGACATTCCCCCAACTATTGCAAACTGTAGTTAGAAGCCTGAGGGAGTCCTCCCTCCCCCCGACACAGTGAGACTGTGAAAACCCCACAGTGAAGAAACAACTGTGGGATAGGAGGAATATTTGAGTTTGCACTGGAACTTTACTCTATGAGTTGAACTAAGAACTTTAACATTGTTGGGATCTCAACCTGGAACTTTGTTTTGATACCTTGGAAGGGGATCGAGACCTGGGGAAGAGAGGCATTCCCTCAGGTAAAGGTCCCCCGTACAGTAGGAGCTGGGATCCGTTGTCCGGAAGAAGGGAGTCATTCTTCAGGGCCAAAAGGATCCATTACTTCTTTAGTTTATTTACAAATGTAAGGCACAGAAGCAGTGTTTTGAGACAGGACAGTCGATTTTTATAAAATAAATCAGTCTTGTTTCAGTATTTTGGTTTCAGTAAACATTACCTCACTAAAATCACATACAACCTTAAAAAGGGTAGGCTTCCACCCATCCACATCCACGTTTACCAGGCAATAGGAAATCGTCATGCACTTTAGGAGCTACATGAAATCTGTCTGCACATTGAAGAAGGGACCCTCTGGAACTGGACGTGCAGACAGCTTTGCTCTCACCGCTTGCCCAACATTAAGAGTTAGACATGTGGGGCATCTTTCATAATAATCCTGCGCTATGGATATGATATGACATGATATGGCATTTATAACACGCCTATACACAAGTGTTTGAAGGCGCAGAATCAGGGGCAAAACCAGGGACAACACAGTCTCGGTTCACTGCAGTAATCATGGCGTTTTTACCTGAGTGAGCAGTGCTGTGGGTCTCTTGGGCAGGTAGGGGAGTAGTACCTTCGGTGCCATCAGGCAGCTGTCTGGGGAAGGCGAAAGGGAATCCTGCCCCAACTTACATATCGCTGAGTCCATTTCATCTTTTCTGCTTTGAGAGCTTTGTTCTTGGAGTATGGCCAGGCTGGAAAGGGAGGCAATCATTGAATGTTGGACTGCAACACAAACAAGAGTATCATTAGGAGCCAGAGGCCTGTTTAAGCCAGCGAATGAGCTGCATTGTCTTCTAGAATATTTCCTTGGGCAGTGAAGGTCTGAGAGGGGTCATGTCCCTTGAACTTAACAATGGCCAGGGCGGATGAGAGCAGTAGCACATGCAATAGGGCTGACACATATTTTTCATTCATTATAGGGACACCAAAACCATGCACAACACAGTGAGCGTATCTGGAGTCGGTGTAAACAATGGCTGATCTCCTTCATGCCAGGGTACACGCTCATGTGAGGGCAACATGTTCTACGACCTGGGCAGACTTGGCAGTGGTCAGTCGATAAGCCTCGAGCACGGAGTGGGGTGTACAGACAGAACCTAAGATGGATTTCGCGCCTGATGGACTGATTTTAGGTCCCTTCTAATTATAGTGAACATGGGAACTCCGAAAGCTAGCAATGGAGATCAGTCAAGGCTATTCTCAGGAGAGTGTGAATGGGGTCAAGGGTTCCATAATGAGTCCACACAGTGAAGCACACAATAATTAAATTTAGACAGGAATGTACAATAAAACTATATTTATCTCAGCCCCAAAACGCACACTATAAAATTAAACAAGCAGGTGATAATATCGCATAACACTCAATAATAAATATATATAAAGTCACAATAGGTTCTTAAAATGCTTTCAATAACTTACATCAATAAAAGAAAGCACTGATGCAGACCTCTTCAGGACACTTCACAGGACAGGAGAAGGCGATTTTCAGCGACAGCCACCACACACACATGACAGCTGGCATCCTTCCAGTCTCGGTTGAAGAAGACCTTCCAAAGCTGGATTCCTTGAAGCTGGGATGCCAAGACTTGGCAGGAAGGTGCCTTACACCACAAGCTAGCGACCACTGAAGTTCCAGTTGCAGGGGCGGAATGGCGATGGTTCTAGCAAAGTTGCCCACTGTAGAGCTGGTTAGTCCATCGTGTGGTCTAGGGACACTTAGAATGCTCAGGGCGGCTGTATCGTCGAGAACACTTTGAGACTGGTTGATCCCACCAGTCCAGGGGTTGAAGTACCACATAGGGCCTTCGGAAAATCAGGTAGTCTAACAGGGCTAACCTGGGCCAGACGCAGGATGTAATGCTGGGCCTCTTAAGGAATCTTCTTCGGGTCTTCAGTCGGCAGTTCATCTACACAGGATTCTTGGCTCCAGCGCTGATCTGAAGAAATGGCTGCAGGATTCCTCTTCTTATGCACAATCCAGCCTGGAAGCAAGTCCAAGCCCTCCAATGGTAAGGACCCACACCATTCAAACAGCAAGTAGTTGTTCAATCAGGGACAACTATTGGTTTCATTGATGCCCCACACCCAGACTGTCTCACCCACTTCCTGAGCGATACACACACAAATGCATCACTAGCCCGCGAAAGCAGCAAGTGCATGACCTAATAATCAGATTTCCTGACCTTGCAAAGCATGAAGAGGGCCGAACAACAATATGCCCAAAGTACAATCGAAAATCTTGTGACGTTGCCATTTTAGGGCACTAGCCACGTTTAGTAGCCATATGCGGTAAACGCGAACTTGCACACTACAAATAATGCAAAAATTGTCTAAATATATCTGCTGCCCCAGCCTGTCTTTTGGCACATATAAAAGTAACTAAAAATCCCAAGTGTAAAATGACTACAGTGATACAAAAGTATCCCCATTGCACTGCATTGTAAGATGCTGTGTGCAATGTTAAAAAGTTACACATGTTTGTTTGTTTGTTTGTTTATTAACTTCTAATGCGCACCAAACCCATGGGTAACAGGGCGCAGCAATAAGATAATGCAAAGCTTACAAAGTTACAAATTATACAGGTTACAATAAAGGTACATGGAATCACAAAGTAGCAGAATAAATTACACAATACAATACAGATAGTATGACATAGTTCAACTAGGAGTATAAGAGTGGTGGGAGTGTGCCATGGCTTAAAGGTGGGGTGGGCCAAAGCCAAAGGGCTGATACAGCTTAGGAGATAGGTGACTAGGGGTCATTGGAGATGATATATTGGATGGCGTTTCTTCTAAAGTGTGAGTAGGGTTGGACTGCTCTCAGGTTAAATGGTAGAGAATTCCAGATTTTAGCAGCCTTCACTGGAAAACTATTGCCACGAGTCGTCGTTAGCTTATATCTTGGTACTACCAGGCAATTGGCGTTACCAGCTCTGGTTGGTCTAATAGAAGTTCTTTTATGTAGTTTATTTATAAGGTAACTGGGGGCAGCGTTATTTAAAGCTTTATAGTTCAGTGAGATCATTTTTTTTGTTTGTTTTTTTAAACATATTTTTATTAATTTCTTCATCATACACAAAAAAGGAACACTCAACTCATCAAGGAACAACCTAACCCCCCCCCAAATAACCCACCGCTTGCCACTACTTCAATGATCCTCCTCGTCTCAATGTTCTCCTTTCCTCTTTTACCCGTAGATGTCCAACAGCTTGAGTCTTTGGGGGCACCACTGTTCTCTGAACTCCCCCTTAAGATAAACCAATGTCTCACCCCAGTCCGCAGAGAAATTCTCCAACTTATTGTTGACAGCATAGATTGCCCATTCCACCGAGACCAATTCCCACATTTTCCTCAGCCAGTCTTGCTCTGTCGGGATCGTAGGGGATTTCCACCTCTGTGCAACAAGGGTCATTGCCGCTAAAATGAATACCACTCTAGCTTTAGAGCGACCTTGCCTCTCCCCCGCTTCCCCTTGCCCTCTTTTACCCAGCAGTATCTGTCGGGGATCCTGACCGGCTCCCTCGCCCAGTGCCTGGGAGAGAGCTTGTGCAATATCATCCCAAAAAAGGCGGATCAGGGGGAAATCCCACCATATGTGGGGGGCGGAGCCTTCTTCCCCACAACCCCTCTAGCACTCTCCTGAAGTTGCCGGG